>NC_142154.1:15173000-15851000 GCF_024610735.1 Ursus americanus
TGGTATATTCATGTAAGTTGACATTGTTCTTTCTTCCTTTGTATCAAGAAAATTTCCATACTATGCATTTTGTTCTCTACTGTAGGAATAGTAAATACCCTTGTCCTCAGAACATCTTTGCTTTTCTTTATTTCTTAAAACCCCTTCCCCTTTTTTCTGTGATTTTCATGATGATCTCAAGACTTTTGTCTATGCCAACAATTTGATTTTCCACCATATCCATTCTGTCTCTGGTCTTTGAAACTTATGTAGTGGTACTATGAAGATGAGGTTGTTGAATTGTGTTTTATAATCTCCAATCATTTCATTAGCTCTACAATTTTCACGTTCATCACCTTAGTTTAGTTTATCATCTTGTCTCTGAAATGTTTACTTAATTCATACTCTCCTTAGCAATTTTTGTGATATGAGGCATGATTTTTATATTTTAATCAGTTATGTGTTCTTCCAACGTGGGTTTTATGGTTTTTTCTCCTTTGTGTTTACATAGACAGCAATGCCATTTTCCCCCCATCTGATTCATACTTAATAGAGAGGTCTCTATTTAGATTTTCAGTATATTCTATGATTAAGTTAGTAAAATTTCCTTGCCACTATCCATCTTATCTCAGGATGATTTTCTTTGTTGGGAAACCTCAGCTCACTCTTTCCATCTAAGACAGGGTGGGCAAACTTTCTCTGCAAAGAGCCAGACAGTAAATATTTTAAGTTTTGTGAACCTGTGGTCTTTGTTGCAACAATTACTCTTCTCTTATAGCAGGAAAGCAGCCACAGACAATACATAAACACATGGGCATAGCTGTGTTCTAACAAAACTTTATTTGCAAATTAAGGGACAGGCCCACAGACCGGATCAAAACAGTTTAAGAGACAGTTTAATGTCTTCTAACAGAGTTCACTCTACCCTGTGTGGCTGTTACCTGGAAGCAGGGCTGCAGAATTCAAATCAGTGCTCTCATTCTCCACAGATCTGGAAACAGAATGAATCCCTTCAGCCTCCACCAGTATCTCATGGGACTAGATGGGTTGTTCACCATAACTAGACTCATTCCCTGCTTTTTCCTAGGGTTAAATACTCATTCTTAATTTGATTGGTCCCTAATTTGGGGATATTAATAAGAACTCTAAGAATTTTGTTGACTCATCTTTTTTTTTTTTTTTTTTTTTCCAGTGCCACTTCTTGGGAAGGCGGATATAATTAAGGGTTTTACTAAGATTTTTTTTTGTTATTCCCCTTGGCTATATCTTTTAGAAGTTTGTGACAGGAGCCATAACCTTTTCCTTAATTAGTTCTGGCCAGCAAACATTTTCCTTATTTGTTTTATTATGTTTGTGGCATCCAGACAGGGAGATTCAGGGAACTGGTTTGTTCTGCAAGTTTTACCTGAAAGTCTTCATGTTTATTGAGTATTGATCCCACTCAGCCTTGAGAGTGATCACATTTGACATTCTCCTCTAATGTTTCCCAGCCATTTCTTTTTTCTTTTTTTTTTTTAAGATTTTATTTATTTATTTGACAGAGATAGAGACAGCCAGCGAGAGAGGGAACACAAGCAGGGGGAGTGGAGAGGAAGAAGCAGGCTCCCAGTGGAGAAGCCTGATGTGGGGCTCGATCCCAGAATGCTGGGATCACACCCTGAGCCAAAGGCAGACGCTTAACGACTGCGCCACCCAGGCGCCCCTTTCCCAGCCATTTCTGAGCACTCCCTACAAGACTGTCAATTATAGGCTCCCCTGGGCTCCTCTGATTTGGCTCTTTACTGTGCCATGCTGCCCCTAACAGTGCCACTAACCCAGATGTTTTTCCATGGAGAAGAGCTCTCTACACCTTTCCTTTGTCCCCACCAAACTAGGGTGCAGGTGTGGAGCAGGCAGTCATGATGGTGTAGGGGATCTCTGTTCCCCAAACTTCTTCCAATGGTAGGACAAGACCTTCAAAAGGTAGAGGGAGCCTGCACATACTCTGCTAGCAGTACTAGAACAATTTGAGCTGTCATCCGAGGCAAGCCCCAGCTTGCCCACCACCACTAGTAGAGCTTTGAAAGTCTCAGTCCCTCAGAGTACAACACCAAACTCTCATACATAAGAACTTTTTTCCTTAAACCTAACTCCTATCTATGCATCAAGGTCCAACAGATTGATGCTGAGTTTTCTCACAACTCTCAGAGAAAACACTACCTAGAACAAGGCAGAATCTTGACGAGGGAAGCCCACAGGAACTTGCCTGGGATATATCCTGTCAAATAACCCCACAGGTAGGTCATCAATAGAAGCCCAGGTCACCCTGCACCAGTCCCAACTCATGCCTTTTTCTCAGATTCTACGGCCATGGCACCTTTTTTCTGAAGTGCCAGCCACAGCCATTCAAATGTAACACAACTCTCAAAATGCATAATTGGCTTAGCTCTCAAAGAGCAAGTGCAAAATGTGATGGAAAAGCCAACTTACAAATCATATTTTCACCAGCAACAATCCGCAGAAATCTAGGGGCTGTCAAACGATGCACCCAGTTCATTTGACTATGGAAAATACTTTGCTTTTGTTCCAAACATGAGCATTCAAGTTTCCTCCAGAAAAATCAAAATCAAAGATGTACTCAAGTGTGCAGGTCAGAAAATGCTTGAAGAGGTAGGGGATTAATAGCTTCGTGGAACATGCCGGTGTTGAGTGTATCCCAAAGCTTCTGCCTACACAGAGTTTTTGCTCAACATCCACATGCCAGTGGGGGCAAACTGTCTACAGCTAGTTCACCCACTTCTGCTTCTCCAAGAAGCAGAACTTGCCTGTTGACTCAGTTCTGGAGAAGAAGGCATTCATCCAGGGGTATGGAGTTGTCAATGCTGGAGAAAAAAGGCTTCGTGTATGGTTGACTTCCCTCACAGGACTGAAGTTATAAGTGTTCAAATCGTCCTCTGCTGAAGGAAAGGGTTGCTTTTATTGTATGCTTTTTCTTCTTTTAATTTTTTAGATAAATATACAGGGTACCTTATGATTCTCCTGTCTAGCCGTGGGAAGAAATTATCTCAACACATTTTCATCTCTTTCCTTAGCCCTTCCTGACTAGAAGTAGAAAGAGTTTGTTCTTTGGAATATCTGGAGCTTAATCGATGTCTTAGACCTGCCTTGCATTGAATCAATGCAACTTTGAGTGACTGTCTTTTAAATTAATTGTACAGAGCTCTAATTGCCATGAATTAAGGTAGAATAAAGAAAAACCTAGTGCTAGCCATTACTGCTTACTAAGCAAAGGGATGAAACTACATGTATGTACGAGGACCAGATATATAAAAATGGTGTTTCTCTTTCAAGCATGGTAGCAGAGTCCTACATGAAAGGTTTTCCCTCACTCTCTACCAATCCTGTCAGAAAAGGAAGCAGAAATAGCTAATGGTGCTATTAAGAGGGTTTCAGCATCAAGAGGTGGGCAGAGGGGACTTCAAAAGCTAGAGCAGCTGTGGTCCTAAAGCATTTGCTATGAAACCTGGACTCCAAGTCACATTTTCTCTGCTTTGAAGAGTTCTAATTGGGGAAGAAAAAATCAAGCATTTTTGACAAGACCTCTGCCAAAGAAAATTATGGGAGGCAAAGATGAAAAGGAACGTGTGCTGATTGTCCTGTTATTTAAAAGTCCCCACAGTAAGAGTATCATTGTAATCACTGATGCCGAGAAGGTTCATCGGGGATGATTCCCGCGGGAGACCAGCTGAACTTGGAGGCTGATGTGGAGTCAGTGTATTTTCTGCCTCAAGAATAATGGAGCAGGTGCTTATGGGAGATTATATTCCAAGTTTAAAAAAAAAAATTCAAAAGAACTGAAAATAAATGTGTTGCCAAACAATTCTAAACAGTGTCTTTTTTTTTTAAAGATTTTATTTATTTTTTTGAGAGAGAGAGAGAGAGAGCAGGAGTGGGGGGAGGGGCAAAAGGAGAGGGACAAGTTGAGTCCCTGCTGAGCACAGATCCTGAGGCAGGGCTCGATCCCAAGACTCTGAGATCATGACTTGAGCCAAAGTCAGACGCTTCACTGACTGATCCACCCAGGTGTCCCAAACAGTTACTTTGTTGATACTAGATTAGTCCAAGAACCCTAGGGTTTGTGACCTCTTTGAAGTAGAGCATCTAGAAAGGGTGCTCTCATTTTTCCTGAAATCATCTTACCACCTCAAATTTCACTCGCTAGATTAGTTTAGAAAGGAGTGAGTTTAATGTGCAAAACAAACACAAAACAAGAAAACAAAAATAATAAATAACAAACAAATAAAAGCAAAAACATGACCAAAAATATCACACGCCCCCCTGTGAAGATAACCTGGTCCTACACAAAACTCGAAAAGTATGATACATTTTGAAAGTCATTATACGTGTCATTTGAAAAGGAGTTCTTGTATGAAAGCCATTTTTGTAAATATGATCCTATTCTTATCTTCCATTATATTCAATAATGTCATTAAAGGGGAGCCTGTATAGACATAATGATTTGATTTGATCAGATATTTGTCCAAAAAAGAAAAACCCAATTAAGTACAAAATAACTTTAAAAAGTGCTATTAAATTAGGACGTCTTTTCCCCAAATGGCGGAAAAATCACAACCAATCAAAATACAACTTTTCTTATTATCTTGTTTCATATTTTTAGTAGTTTGACAAGGACTATTTGAGGAATACTTCAGACCTAACTAGAAATAACCTGAACCTGCTTTGAGAGAAAATACAAGTGTTTAGGCTAAATGCAAATTTTCAAAATTATACGTATTTGGAAAGAAGCTCCACTCTATGGCATCATGGTGCCTTGCTTGATAAATGTGTATTAATTGGTGGTCGGATACTGTCTTCTGAAGGGTTGATTATGTGAACAAGGACATAGAGCTTGCAGAAATCTTCTTCAGGGGTCTGAGACATCCCACCCCAGTTCTTTCCCAGCCTATGCAGGCTCCTCTTACCTACTTCCCACCTGCACCATCCAGGTGAGGGCAGGCAGCATAGGAAGGGCAGAGGTGAGAGAAGAATGAACATGGTTTTATTTTTCTAATTTGGAAATATTATAAGATTTTCTACTTTAAGAATAAGCCAAACAGTCCACTCCTGGCAACTTGGCTTTAAACTGGCGCCTGGATATCCTACCTCATTCAAACGCTATTCTCTTCCTCAGGTGGGGGCCATCCTTAAAATTCAAAATCACAGAATTTGTAGAACCGTGAGGAAATTTATTTTAATCTAGCTTCTACTCCTCTCCATTCCTTCAAGACTCTTACTAAGATCACAGCTAAGCTCCATGTTGCTAAATCCAATGGACATTTTTGGCCCCATTGTATTTTATCTTTCAGAAACACTCAAGATTATGAAAATGTGTGATACTTTCTTCCCTTAGACTCTGTGGCCGCATCCTTTCCCATTTTCCTCACTAACTCTGACCACTCTTCTCCAATCACTGAACTGTGACACCCCTCATGGCTCTGTCCTAGAACTCTGTCCTACCCTCTTCTAACCTCCACCTAGAGATTGACACAGGCTAACATAATTTTTAGTCGCCATCTATATATTGATGACTCCTAAATCTAAGCCTTAGATTAGACCTCTTACTAAACCTTAGTCCCAATTATCTCTGAACCATTGATGTCTGCAGTAGATGTTTTCAACACATTCAGAAAGGCAGAATCTAGAACCAAATGGCCTGGATTCCAATCCTGAATGCACACCTTGCTAGCTGTGGGCCTCTGCATGTTCCTTCATGTCACCATGCCTCAGGCTTTTTTTAGCTCTGAAATGAAGAATATTAGCACCCCCCCCCCATACAGTGTTATTACAAGGATTAAATGAGGTACCGTATGAAAATCCTTTCCAAAATGCAATCTGATCAGGCCACTGCCCTGCTAAAATCTCTTCAACAGCTTCCCTTAACTCTGGATAAAGCCATAAAACCTTAATCAGCCTACAGGGTCCATGTGATTAGAGCTCATCCCCCACCATGGCTTGCCCTGCTGATCACAATAAAGTTAGAGGCGTCCACTGTTAGCTATTCAATTGTACACAGAACATCACAGGAAGTAGTAAAGAGAAAAAGATGGAACACATCCTGTAAAGATGATGGCCAATCTGCAAGGAGGGATTGTAGGACTGAGTGGTGGTGTCTTTCGATGAGTGTGTGGTGCACAGTGGAGAGGGCTATGGACATTTGAGAAGACAGAATAAGTTTTGAAATAATCGTGTCAAAGTGAAAATTAGCTTACTAGGAAGTTATAGAATTTCCATGCAGTGTTGAATGACCTTTGATCGTGAATTTAAAGTAAAACCAATCTGATCAGAGATGGAATAGAAACAGTGAAAATGTGAGTTTACCTGAAGATTTTAATGAATATGTCCGTGATCATGGAGACAGGCAAAGATGGAGTCTGACCTCCTAAACTTATTTCTACCATGCTCTGCCTCCCTCTACATTTTCTAGGCCATGTGTGCCTCAACTTCCCTGATATGACTACTTCATTAAGGTCTTTATTCACTGATTTCTTTAACAAGATTGATTTTTGAGTTTGTATAATGTGCTTGGTATCAAGAATATAAAAATAAGTTTCTCAATAAATATATGCTGGCATGCTGTGGTCAGAACTACTTTGCGGGCACCTGAGTAGCTCAGTCGGTCCAGTGTCTGACTCTTGATTTCAGCTCAGGTCTTGATCTCAGGGTCATGAGTTCAAGCCCCACGTGGGGCTCCATGCTGCATGTGCTGGGTGGTGGAGACTACTTTAAAAAAAAAAAAGAATGATTTTTAAATTTGTTAATTTTTGTTCATTTGGAAAATAGGGAGATAATGTCTTTTAGATTAAACTTAAACTTTTTTGAAAAAAAATAATTAATAAAGATTCTAGACCTACAAATTCAAATACTTGCTATGCTAATTCTGTTTAAATGTTAACATACAGCATCCCCCCCTTATCTGTAGGGGATTTGTTCCAAGACTCCCACTGAATGCCCCAAACCACTGTAGTACTGAATCCTTATGTGTTCTATGTTTTTTTCCCAGTACATACATATCTATGACAAAGTTTAATTTATCAATGAGGCACAGTAAGAGTTTAACAACAATAATAATAAAATAGAACGATTATAGCAATACACTGTAATAAGTTATGCGAATGCAGTCTCTCTTTCTCTCTGAAATATCTTATTGTACTGTACTAACCCTTCCTCTTATTGTGATGATGTGAGATGATAAAATGCCCATGTGATGAGATGAAGTGAGGTGAATGGCCTAGGCGCTGTCATGTAGCATTAGACTATAATGGAGAAGATTCTGATTCTGGACCACAGCTGCCTACAGGTAACTGAAACCATGGGAGGCAAAACCACAGATAACAGGTCTACTGTATTTGGTTGATGCCTTATTTTATACACCATGTCAGTTATATTAGCAATCTGATTTTTATAGCATGCTAATGCTCCTACGTGTTTCTCACAGCTATTTGAGATAGACACTCTTCCCCTTTTTCTTTTAAAAAGCAACTCACAACATTTCTAAAACAAACATTGGATGATTTCTTCCCATCACAAGGAATACATACCAAAAGCCTTGAGTCAATAGGAAGAATTTTTTGCCATTGAAATTCCAAACCTGTAAAATCAATAAATAAAGGTAAGACCTGGGGCTGCCTGAGTGTCTCCATCATTTATTTTTATTTTTTTTATAATGATTTTTTATTATATTATGTTAGTCACCATACAGTACATCCCCGGTTTTCGATGTAAGGCTCGATGATTCATTAGTTGTGTATAACACCCAGTGCACCATGCAATATGTGCCCTCCTTACTACCCATCACCAGCCTATCCCATTCCCCCACCCCCCTCCCCTCTGTAGCCCTCAGTTTGTTTCTCATAGTCCATAGTCTCTCATGTTTCATTCCCCCTTCTGATTACCCCCCCTTTCTTTATCCCTTTCTTCCCCTACTGATCATTCTAGTTCTTATGTTCCATAGATGAGAGAAATCATATGATAGTTGTCTTTCTCTGCTTGACTTATTTCACTTAGCATTATCTCCTCCAGTTCCGTCCATGTTGTAGCAAATGTTGAGAACTCGTTCTTTCTGATAGCTGAGTAATATTCCATTGTATATATGGACCACAACTTCTTAATCCAGTCATCTGTTGAAGGGCATCTCGGCTCCTTCCACGATTTAGCTATTGTGGACATTGCTGCTATGAACATTGGGGTGCATATGGCCCTTCTCTTCACTACGTCTGTATCTTTGGGGTAAACACCCAGTAGTGCAATGGCTGGATCATAGGGTAGCTCAATTTTTAACTTTTTAAGGGACCTCCACTCTGTTTTCCAGAGTGGCTGTACCAACTTGCATTCCCACCAGCAATGTAGGAGGGATCCCCTTTCTCCACATTCTCTCCAACAATTGTTGTTTCTTGCCTTGTCTATTTTTGCCATTCTAACTGGCGTAAGGTGGTATCTCAGTGTGGTTTTGATTTGAATTTCCTTGATGGCTAATGATTTTGAACATTTTTTCATGTGTCTGTTAGCCATTTGTATGTCTTCATTGGAAAAGTGTCTGTTCATATCTTCTGCCCATTTTTTGATTTGTTTATTTGTTTCTCGTGTATTGAGTTTGAGAAGTTCTTTGTAGACCTTGGATACCAGTCCTTTATCTGTAGTGTCATTTGCAAATATCTTCTCCCATTCCGTGGGCTGCCTCTTAGTTTTTCTGACTGTGTCCATCATTTAAGTGTCTGCCTTCAACTCAGGTCATGATCTCAGGGTTCTGAGATTGAGTCCCACATCAGGTTCATTGCTCAGCAGGGAGCCTGCTTCTCCCTCTGCCTGCTACCCCCTCCCCCCGCTTATGCTCTCTCTCTCTCTGACAAATAAATAAATAAAATCTTTTTTAAAAGTAAAGGTAAGACCTAAGGAAGAAATACCATTCTGAAGTAACTTTCTCTTGAGGAAAGTAAGTCTCTTACATTCTGGTGATAATTGAGGATTAAGAAAATCAAGAATGACTTCTGCAAATCAAAGCCAGAAATCTATTATGAAGGTGAGAAAAAGGGCTGTTTCTGGCTTGATTTAGGAGTTTCAGGAACTTCAAGCAAATTAAAGCTTGCAGGAATCAGTCTTGATTCACAAAACTCCCTCACACTCTCTAATGAGTGTCTGATCTACCAAGTGACATCCATCAGATTTCTTCACCTGCTTTTCCCCCTTATCAAAGTTAACTTCCCTGAAGCAAAAATGCTTTTCCATTTCCTCATGGCAGTTTGTTACACTGACATCTGAGATACGTCACCCTCTTTTTTTGGTTTTCCTTCTCGTTTCTTCTCTACTAGAGTCTTCTTCCATACCCAATGGCTCAGTGGAGGTTCCCGAGGGGCTGAGGGAGACAGTATCTAGATTAAGAACACCAAGGCCAGGCCGCATCAAAAGAGCACACAAGTTGCTTTGCTTTTTGAGATAAATGTAAAGAAAAATCTGGATTTCTCTATTTTGGGCAACTTGCAGAAATGAAAAGTGCAAATAGGCTCAACACTGAGGGGGGTTGGCATTTCAGTCAAGATACATGAAGATAGGTGCAGGTTACAGATCCACGTGGCTTTGATCGAAGTAGATACAAGCCAAACAAACATTAAAAAGTAAGTAAGTAAACAAACAAACAAACCTGAAGGAAATGAACAATCCAACCGTTGGCCTCACAGAAGAAAGCGTGGGGAGCACTGCTGTGGACGGCAGTCTCTCAGCTTCCATATGATGAGGTAGGCGGCTCTGGTTGAAAATTTCATGCACATAAATGCACATGCCAACCCTGCCCTTCCTAGGTCTTTGAGGTAGTGAATTATGTCTACTTAGCAGATTATTTTCTATTTACTGTTAGGACTCCGGTTAGTCTCAAATCCTTTGACTACTACTACTAATAATAATAATAACAATAATACACTCTAAGTTGATCACCTATGCCAGGTACTCTGCAAAATGTTTCAGTCATTGGCAGTGAATGAAACTTTCATCGGACCAACGATGGAGCGTGTCCCCATCACTAATCGTCATGTGGGCAAACCGGAGTCAAACCCTAAGAGCCAGGTCAGATGAGGAGTAAGACAGGCACCCCTGTTCCCCCAGAATGAACAGACTGAGGAGCTGTGATGGTTCTTCAAACAAAATATGATGTGCTTTTACCCGAAAATGACCAGCAAAGACATTACTTTTCTGAGCTGTCTAATGTCCACCACACACAGTCACAAAACAAATTATTTTTTGGACTTTCTGTCTTGGTAACTCATTCTGCCCATTCTTCCTTGTACTGTTTTTTTGTTTGTTTTGTTTTTAACTATGGTAGCATATGAATACATTTTATTTCCAAGGACAGTAATAAATTTTGAATACGAATGGTTTTAGTATCTATAGGAACATACCAGCAAAGGGTAGAGAAAAAAGTAACGTTTCATCTCTTGAATTATTTAAAAGGTGGACTTTATCAAGCATCATGCTGCTGTGTTTTTAATTATATCTTCACAAACTTAAACTACCTTTTGCAAGCTCATCAGTAGAGTTCTACTGAGCTCTCCTGGCTCACAAGTTCAAAGCCACACTCTAGGTCGATTATATTTAAAGTCTACTGACAGCATGCAGTGGGGAAACATTAAGTACCACTTAAATCTGTTACTGAATACCTCATCAGGAATATACTGGAAAAAATACTCCAACTCTGACTTCATCGTGATCCATTACGAACTCCCTTTGGCCTTATTTTCACACAGGTGCCTAGCTGTAACATGAAAAATCCTTAGCTTTTAAAAGGACGAATGGTAATTCTTCTTTCTGTCCCCTGTCAATTAACATTCAAATCTAAAATCAACAGAATATTAACTTCTGTAAGGCCACCTTATGAAGCGGACTCTCCCTGGTTCCTTGGCATGAATGTAGAAGACAGGGCTCAAGGAAATCCAAGGGGACTTCTAGAACAGAATGTTCTGGTGAAAGGATATAAACATTAAAGTATTATTTGGTATGAGGTCAGTTTAAGAAAAGATTTAAGTACCTAAGTGGTAACCCCTTTACGTTTAGTAAAAATGAATACTTCTAGAAAAACTTACTCCCCATGGGAGTTTTCATGCTCACCAACAGATCTTTTTCTTTTTTTAAGAGTTCATTTATTTATTTGAGAGAGAGAGAGAGAGGACATGGTGGGGGGCAGACAGAGAGGGAGAAGCAGGCTCCCTGATGAGCGGGCAGCCCTACTCTGGGCTTGATCCCAGGACCTCGGGATCATGACCTGAGCCAAAGGCAGACACTTAAGGAACTGAGCCATCTAAGCACCCCCACTAACAGATCTTGAGTCAGTCCCCACTTTGTAGCATACATTTTAATATACTCTATTCTCCACAACAGAAGTAGCGAGCAAAACCTTCCAGTTAGTCCCCTGTGCCTTGCCATGGTTCAGAGCTTGAGTTCTGGTTGTGTTGATCTGTGGTTTTAAATTCCAGCTCAACCACGGTGCTTTGTTTCAACTCTCCAACTCTCAGTTCTGCTTAGAGGCATGGGATTAAAACAATACCATCCCAAAGGTTCATCGCAAGAATTGAATGAGAAACTGTCATTAAAGCATTCATCACACAGCCTGATGTTGCTCAAGTTCTCAGTAAATCAAGGTGATATTAAAGACAAAAGATATTTAAGAGTGAGCATGCGTTACAGATAGTTATGTGTGCAATGTTTGCAGGTGACCATTCTTCCTTAGGAGATGTGGAGCTTAATATATGCCTATTCAGGAGAGAGGAAATCTCTCACCTCTTGGTGTATGCTGACTCAAACATGGCCAAAGTATGTCTTTGTAGTGTCTTTGTCTCATTTTTGAAGCCATTTTTTCTTTCCCTGAGCTACTTCTGGGCAATTAAGTGCTATTTTATCTGAAGGTCTGGAAGTGTTTTCATTTCAATCACAACTAAATACCATCCCTATTTTTGCTCTGCACAAAAACTGGAGCCACCCTCTTATTGGGAAAAGCATATTGGCAGTGACTATGCTATAAATTACATCAGAAAGCATTATTCCTCAGTATGACACCTGTGTGGGTAAAAGTACTGATTAAACCAGGTCAATGTATGTAACCCACATAAACAAGACTGAAAACAGCAGGCAACAGGACAGGGAACTATGGTGAATGAGGAGCTAAAAAAATAGGTTCTGTGATCAACAGCTAAAGAAAAAAATGTACTTGTTTTGTTTTATGTTAGTGGGTTTTTGTTTGTTTGTTTGTTTGTTTGTTTGTTTTTTAATGTATAAGACTGAATTAGTTGACTTCATGGGATTCTTTTCAGGCTGGAGATATTTGCTTTCTCAATATGCTTCAGACTTTTTCACCAGCACAATCCCCAAAAAGACATTTCATGGGGAGCAGAAGGATTGCAAAAGATGCATTTCATGAAAACCATGATACTTTCTTCAACGAATCATCAACTTGTTTAGTGGCATCAACCTGTTTTGCCAATATTCCACTTTTTGGGGGGAAATATTTTATATATGGGAAACCAACACTGCTAACATTATCAAGAAATCGGAGAATTACCATGGGCTATAGAGGTTCCATTACGTTTCTTACAAAGAGACCATTCTTATTATCAGAAAAGAAAAATATTAATTGTAATGAATAAATATAAATGACAAAGCATCAATAATAATTTTTGAACTTAATATAGAGGTATATCCAGGGATAAAAAGTAGCAAAACAGTAATGCCTAGCATGTCCTACATTCTGGAGCCTGAGGACATATATACAAGGAAAAGCGATTCATACCAAATCGTTATCCAAGTGTGAAAATCCTGCTAGCCTCAAGCAATAGCCCTTCGCAATCACACAGCAGAAGCAACACCCCAGCATAAAACTTCCGCCCCGCCTCCATCCGTAAGCCGAATTCCGTGTGTTACTATGGTCTCCTTCACAAATGGGTCTTTCCCCTAAGTGGTTGATACTCAGAGGCCAGCATTTGAAATCTGCTACACGTTTTTGGCTCCAACCCAAGTCCTCTCTTAGTCAATAGGCAGAATTCATTCAAATGAATTTCCCGCATCCAAGTAAAGGAAAGGTGAGAAAATTCAGAAAGGCCAGGGATTGAAATAAAAGAAACCCTATCCCACAGAATGGTTTCATAATTATAATAGCTCGTTTTAATCACTGTGATTGTTTAATATATCGTGAACACAGAGCTATAAGGATAATAATTGTCTTATCAGTCACAATCTCTTTGTTATAACCAGTGCTCATTTGGGATTTAGCATCGCGCAGCTCCCTCCACTCCCTCCACTCCCCCCACATATCAAGTGGCCTTAATTATGTGGGCAGTCAGACACTCTCTGGAGACAAAGATGGGGATGAGTAAACATCAGGTAAGAAGAGATGCTCGTTCCTTCCTTCTTTGTTTCTGCTCAGTGCCTTGTAGCTAATACCGCATATGCGGCTTTCTCCATCTTGGAGATACTTGAAATGTGGAACAAGTAATTCAGCTGAAAAATTTCAGTTATTTTTTTTTTTTTGCATGCTTCATATGCTGGGTTAAAACCATTAGCATATAACAAAAATCTGAGCAGATGTAACGCAACAGATCCTTAAGGGAATCCATATTTTTACATATTTTGTAATAAGGAAACTGTCACTCCCAGATGGTATCAAGCTAATACCGGTGGTTTGCTTGCTGATAACATACTAAAAAATAAAATTAATTGTATTCTATTTGATGACAATGAAGTCATTATCATATATACTGCACTCTTAAAGGAAACAGAGCCAAAAGATCGGCTTCCTGGATGATTAAGTGTATTTAGTTTGCTGGCCTGGCCAGAAAAAAATAAAATAAAATAAATCCAACTTGGATCTTAGAGTTGGAATTCCCTCACACCTGGCACCAAAATGCACTACGGTTTATAAATGTGGTGAAATAGGAAAAAAAAAAAAAAATGCTGTGCTGAATTGCTAACAATATTAGTGAGAAGCCTGGTGGTATAAATACACATCAGATACTTCCAATTCTACCTCCCTCCCGAAAAAGATACGTGAACTATTGAAATCATTCTTTGCTAATTCATGGTGAAGCCTTCTTCCACATTTCAAGTCCTGGTTGGAAGCGTTGACCAATTATTGCAGTCATGCTTATCTGGAAAGGTGTATAATAAGCCTTGAGTATAAAATCTAATATTAGCATGTATTTTGGTATATTTGCACAGTTTTTTTTTTCAAAATAAAGCAGTGCACTAACATAATATAATAAAAAATCATTTAAAAAAATAATAAAAAAACATAAACAAAAAAAAGCAGTGCATTTTCTTGATGTATCTATTTATCTGCAATCAATTTAAAATAGTTCCTTTCATATATATCTTCATTATTTAGGACTTATGAAAATGTTTGCGTTCTCCTATATTAACCACAACTCTTTCTAGATACTACTTTGGAAATCATTTTTACAGATAATACGTTCTTACCTTGTATGATAGGGTACATCCTTTTATCCAAACATAAAACAAAAGGGAAAAGAAAACCATATGACTCTATACTACTTATCTATTTATTTAACTATTTAGTATGTATCTACCTATCTACTTCACTATGTATGAATTTTCTTGTGCCCCAAGTCTGTGAATTATGCTGAGATACTTTTGTTGATGGTGGGCTGAGGTTACAATACCATTTGCTATGAAATACTGGTTACGGTATTATTTTCCAAGTTAAGATTGGTCCCCTCTCTCATTGGACAGGACTCAATTGTAGCATAACGTTGAAAAATAACCATAGTAAATATGGCTCATTCTTTAGATGGTTTGAAAGCTTGGAAGTCAACTGAATAGGTCTTCAGAGATCATGAGCAAAATTTTAAAAAAAGATTTAGAAAAAGGTCTATGAGCAGCACAAAGTATATAAATAATAGAATAGATTCATATACATTGAATCTATATATCATACATGTTTTAACAGAAAGGCAATTTTTAACCCTGAATCTATACCATTTTTAATAGTCAGAGGTGACTTAGTTAACAACCAGCTATTTAGCTTGTGACAAGCGAAATTGCAGCAGATGATAATGGCTGTATAAATATCTAGATGTCTGTATGGCATCTATGCAGGTTAGAATTTATTGGAAAGTTATGCGTGGTGACATAAACAGAGCTGACTATGTTCTTTCAAATCACATAGGTGTTCGATGTCATCTCTTAAACGAGATTCCCTGAATGACTCCCACTTAGCATTGTGTGAGTTGATATATATTAAGTGTTCTAGTCTATTCACTAGCTAGCCAGGAATGCTCTACGGTAGACCAGTGCTGTCAGACGAAAGTCACAGCCACAGTCACGGAAAGATTACAGAGACCTTAGAGACCATTCGGGTTTTTCCCTTTGCAGAAAAGACACCCAAGGCACAGGGTTGTGCCACAATATGGAACTGGGTCAGGGGGGTTCTAACGGTTTAATTTAAATCGTTGAAATTTATACACGTGAGATTTTCAATAGGAGATAGTAAAAGTCTGATAAGGTGTGATTCATGAGCAACAAATTAGCAACCAGATCAAAACGGATCTCAAAATGTCAATTGATTTGATCGGCCTCAGCCATACCGGGGTGGCCATTTTAGGAGTGATGCTTTCAAGGTAATTTTTCTCCATTCCCCTGGGCTTGTTAGAATGCTTTTTTGTTTTGTTTTCTCAAAATCGCCAACAGATACAAGAGGAGAAGAGGAGGTAGACCAAACAGAAACAACAATTATCACCACCATTAATACCATAATCACTCATATAGTTTTACATATAATGTATTTATATATATTTATATATAATATATATATTATATATATATTATGTAAGGTTGCTCTAATATAAAATGAGATTTGGAAATTTTTGTGCTATTACAGTGATTCAAACCCATGCTAGGTCTCAAGGTATTATACACAAACTAATTCGAATTTAAAGTCAGAAGCAGTGTGGTCTAATGCGGTGGTTCAGGATTTGGAACCCAATATCATAGCTTGGGTTTTAGATCAGCTTTAATGGGCAAGACTGTCAATGTTCATGAGACTCAGCGTTTTTCAGCTCTGAAATGGAGATTAAAATATCTGTTTTACTTACCTTGGCTGGGCCGTTGGAGGTCTCTAGTGATGTAATTTACCTGGCAGCGATTAGGACGCTGTTAACATTCTACAGATGTGGTAGGACTTACGAAAATTACAAGTAGGCAGGTCTGATGGGAGGGCTTTGGGGTCCATGCGGACAACATCCAATTTCAGCCGGGACACAGAATGTGGCTCTTTCTCCTTGGCCATGGCAAGCAGCTGCTTGCATGCTCCAGCTTGGAATGCACAGACTTGTAAAGCAAGATTTTAACAGACTGTTTGGCACTGAGTAGCATTCTCCCAAAGACCTGGCAGGGGAATTAGTTTAAGTAATAGTATGTCAAATACTCATCAAGACAAGTACCAAATGAAGTTTCAAACAAATTAGGATTTGCCTGTGCAATGTTAGAAAGACAACAAGTGTGTCTTCTGAATTTGATTTGTGCAAGGTCTGCCGTGCCTTTCTGAAACAAATACACCTCCTTTCAGAATCCACACTTGTACCCAGACTTAAAAAGCTCCTACGAGCCTTAAAGCACTTTCCTGTAGGAATATGTGACATGAGAAGCAAAAAACATCTTGAAGGTCATTCCATGTCATAATTAAATTGAATTCAGTGGTGTTACGTTCCAGTGCCACATTTTTATTAATGATACTTTTGATTAGGGGCACTGTTCCGGACTTCATCATTTCTATTTACCTATAAATCCCTCAAGACCTACTTCTCAGTGCTTAGTAGGTACTCAAAGTCCATTAAATAAACCAGCAAGGAACGAAATGCATTTGTTCACATGGTAAATATTCAGCACCCGTTCTGTAGCAGGTGCCGGGTAAGTTCAAGAAGAACCCATTTTTACATTTAATTATTTCATTTCTTGTGCGAATACCAAGTTTTCAAACATATCCCCAGGCTTTCATTCCAGTTCAGACTTGGTAAAGCCTGAGCTTTTTGTAGAAAAGTAATTTTCAAGGGCGCCAGTGTATCGCAAAAGAGAAAGAAATGTTACAATTCTGGACGAGCTGTTACAAAGCTTGAGTGTCCACAACATCACGGATCAGCCGGGAAACACCTGCTCTGTCACCCAGAAGGAACACCTGCCTGCTTTAACTCCCAACTCACAGGCATTCATGGGGAAGGGGCGGAAGGAGAAAAGTGACTAAAAGTGGCCAAATGTACCCTCTTGAATACCTCTGCCACCTCGTAATTGCTCTTGTCTAGGTACTTATTCTTATAAATGGGATTTTAGGACCCTAAATTGGTGGGTGATATGTTTGGCAGTGTTTTGTAAAGGGAAGTATTAGTGTTCTTTATAAAATTGGTTGAGTGCTTTAGGGCTTTAAAGTATACACATTTCGTCCTAAGAAAACTTAATTTGGAAAGGATATTTTCTTGTTCATGCTAGTGAATTATGCAATTTGTCTGAGTAAAAGAATGTTTGGTTCTACAATTTTGAGTTGGCATTAAAACGGTTCTATGAGAATTTGCCAAGACCCCATAAATAAACATTAAACATGGTATGTGTGTGTTTGCGACCACAATCCTCAGCGCAGTTTCCTTTTCAATATAAGCGCACAGCTGGAGTTAAAAAGATACCACATCTTAAGAGGGTTCTTGCTTGCTGTAACCAGTAAGTTAAAAAAATTAAGTAACTCTTTCCTTTTATAAATCTTCCTTCTAATGGGTGCATTTACATGTGCAACCCATAGCTGAGTTAAAGTAGCAGATTTCAATAGGAAAAGGACTTCGGAAGAAAGCTCCTAGATTCAAAATAAGGCAACCTCTTTGTATACTCCTTTGTATGTTTCAAGGTAATTTCATAGGCATTAAAACACTTCAGGTTTCACAAAAACCCTTCAAATCAGGTAGTTCTTTCCCGGGTAATAAGGCAAGAGAAGTAAATCGACAGGTATTTGTTTCAGACGGGATCTGATCTTGTGGTTTTAAGACCACAGCTTTATTAACACAGTGCAGCACTGAGCCATGCCCATAGAACAGTGGTTTGGATTAAAAAGATCTTTCTGCTTAACCCCTCTGCTGTCCGGACTCTCCTCTCTCACTCTGGCAACTCAAGCACGAGTAGTATTTTCAATATGGGGTGTGGTTTTTCCCTTTGTAGGAGCGAATCAGCCTGACAGGTGGTGAGGCTTTTCAAAAAATCATTATTAATATGATTAATATTTACTTGAAAGACATCATCACTAGTCATTTCAAGAAGATGAGGAACATGTTTATCCCTGACTTGTTCGCTGCTGAATCTACAACACAGAGACAGTTCTCAGCACTTCGTTGTGAACCATCAATAACATGTTCCTGAAAGAAAAAAATTAGAGACTGAATCCTGTATGGGCTCTGAACTCCATGTAGAAATGATGGTTCTTGGAACTGAGTTCCTTCAAATCGTCAGACTTCTTTTCCCTGCTTATTTACAACATTGGCACTGAACCAAGATAGTTTATCAATAAATAATTTGCATTTATCTTGTTTTCTATAGGGGAAATACCACGTAAATCTCCTTTCCATTTGATGTTTTACTTTGGAGTGGTGATAATTCATTCTCATCAGCCTTCTGATCTAACAGTGTAGCTACCTCAAAATGTGGAAAAGACACAAGGTAATTTAGTAGACGGAAATCTCTGATGAGTTTCCTGGGTCACATTCAAAGCAGCACATTCTTTGATTAGCCGTATCTTTGTTTTCTCACCCCAAAATGTGAGGTGCAAATAAGAACAGTCTGGGCAGGGCTATTGTTCAGACTGTCAGGGCTGTAGTCTCTAGGAATCAGTGCTGCTTTACTTACAGCCGTACATCATTTGAAGAGCCATTTTGTTATTACGAACTCACATAATATTATCTGGCTTCCCATTAAAAAATAAAGTTTTTATTAATCCCATGGCTTGAGTTTATTTGTATTTCTGTCAATCACAATATGTGATTCATTTCTCCACAATTAATATGTGAATAAGATGTCTTTGCAAAAATAAACGATTACAAATAAAGCCCAAGTGCCCTTTGCATAATCCCCACAACCACGTTCCCCGAGCCACCGGTCACCACTGTTCCCTCAAAAGAAGCAACCACCAATGGAGTAGGGGTATCCTTCGGGTTCTTTTCTATGTGTATGCACACAATATATCTGGACTTATGAAAAATATATAATATTGTTCTATGGCTGAGTTTTGTCTTTCATTTGTTTTTTCTTTAAAAAATATCATGGGGAGCACCTGGCTGGCTCAGTCAAAAGAGCATGCGACTCTTGATCTCAGGGTCGTGAGTTCGAGCCCTATGTTGGGTGTAGAGATAAATAAATAAAACTTAAAAAAAAAAAAGAAACCTGGGAGATTTTGTCTGTGGTAGTACCTATAGTACAACCTCAATCTTTTTAATTGCTTCATAAATTTCTTGATATGGATGCGCCATCTATGCCATGCAATTATCCTGGTACTGACAAACATTTAGAACGGGATCTATTCTTTCCATTATTCCCAATAATGCTGCCATGAATACATACAAATGAAACCATCCTTATGTTTACCAGATTTATCAAATCAAAAGATAGCAAGGAATATACTTATGCTAAGAAACGATTGTTTATCTGAAATTCACATTTAATGGACACCCTGTATTTTATCTGGCAACCTAAGTTTTTATGCAGATCTGCAAGTGCATTTTAGATTAGACATCAAGAAATGGAATGGCTGGGAAAATGCTAATGGACACCTTTTCCTTTAAGTGTAGTAGTAAGAGTTTGTACTTGTAATAGTTTCTACCTTCCATTCTCCTAAATCATAACATCAATTGGTACTTTTGTGTTGTATTTTTCCCAGCCTCGTGAGCTGAAAGCTGAGTTGAAAGTAACTTTTTTGGTGATATCTATATATAAATAGGAGCACGCTTGTCTTAAGATTATGCTTCACAACTGAACAGGCCTGTGAAACCAACTCACAGATGGGAGAATAGAATGTTTACCAGAGCCCCCTCCTGGTTCCTTTTTCCAACACACAGCCCAAAGCAGAACCAGTGTCCTGCCTTTTAACAGCTTAGATTACTCGTGATGGTTTTGTTGGGTTAATTCTTTACATGAATGGAATCATAGCACATGTAATATGTCTGGCGTTCTCTGCTCAACATTTGGTTTGTGAAATTCATCCCTATGCGTAATTTTCAATCATGCATTTTCAATGCTGTATGGCATTCACCAAATGTTAAGACTATAGCTTTTCCTCTGAGTACCACTTTGGCCTCGTTCCAAAGGTTGGTGTCAGGTAGTGTTCACATTTTTTTCTGAGGCAATTCTAAATTATGTTTTACATATCATTATTAGTCCAATTATTACTTAGAATCGAATGTCTTGTAACAAATGGGCTTTACATTCCCTTCTTTCTCCTTTTTGTTGATCAATACCTAATTTTTCTTGGCACATTGTTCTTTCCACCAGTTCAAAATATTGCTTCCTTTCCCTTTCAATACCTTGAATTCTAATTTTTTATGAAGTAAATATCGCTACTTCTTTGGTTGGTATATATTCCTCCCCCCACCTTTGATTAGGTGAACAGTAAAGAGCTGTTTGGTGTATAGCTGGATTTTGTTTCATTACCCAATCTTAAACCCTCCTTACAAATAGTTGAAGTTAGCCCTTTCTCTCATTTTATAAGGACTAGTTTTGAATTATTTTATTTCTATTTTTAGTTACTACCCAGAAATTTAAGAAACAAATATATTTTGCACAATTTTTTTAGAGTTAGTATAGCAAAATCTTCTCCCTGAATCAGTCAAGACTCTTGGCCCAATTTTATGTGCTGAATTAGTATTTCCACTCACCTACGTTTTTGATGTTCTCTTTTTAGTTCCAGATTATTACTTCATCTCCAAAATTCAATATTTTCTTGCACTTAGATTTCTTTGATATCCATTGCTTTCCATATATCATCTGTTCTTTTGGGCCCCATTTAAGTTCTTATTATGTCTTCCAACATTCCATTCAAAGAAAGACTATGGACATGTTATCCTGGACACCCATATCCTGGTATTGTCTCATTTTACTTTGTACTCATATTTGAGAAATAATCTGGCAGGTTATAGAATAATATGCTCTAAATTACAATCCCTAAGGACTTTGAAGGTATTTGTCAATTCTTTTTTCGTATTTGGTGATGCCAATTTAAGTCAGATGTCAAGCAAATTCTCTTTCACTTTGAGATACTTTGTTTTATGTTTGTGTGTTTGACTTTTTGGAACTTTAAGCTTTTCTTTTCTCTTTTTGATTAGCACTCTGAAATTTCACTGAAATATGTTTAGGTGTATAGATGTTTTTGTTTGTTTGGAAAAGAAATTACTTATTCATTTGACTTGGCACTCAATGCCCCTTTTCAAACTGGAGATTCATGTATTATGTCTGTTCTGGATCAATTTGTCTATCATTATTTTACCATCTCCTTACTTTCATTCTCCCTAGATTCTCTTATTGCAATTCCTATTAGATGGACATCAGAAATACTAAAACTATCCTCCATAGCCCTTAGTTGTCTTTTGCATTTCTCATCTTTTCAACTTTTGTTTGATGCTTTTATTTTTTGTTATATATATATATATATTTTTTGATTTGATTTATTTATTTGACAAAAAGAGATTGCTAAAGAGGGAACACAAGAAGGGGAAGTGGGAGAGGGAGAAACAGACTTTCTGTTGAGTGGAGAGCCCAATGCAGGGCTCAATCCCAGGACCCCGGGATCATGACCTGAGCTGAAGGCAGACATTTAACGACTGAGCCACCCAGGCGCCCCATGTTTGCTGCTTTAAAAAAAAAAAAAAGATTTTATTTATTTATTTGAGAGAGAGAGGAGGAGCAGAGGGAGAGGGATAAGCAGACTCTATGCTGAGCACAGAGCCCAGCATGGAGCTCCATCTCACAACCCTGAGATCACTACTCGAGCCAAAAGCAAGAGTCTGGTGCTTAACCTGCTGAGCCATCCAGGGGCCCCTTGCTTCCTGCTTTTAGAGAGATTCAAAGGGATACAGGCACCCTGATGTTTATAGCAGCATTATCAACAATAGCCAAACTATGAAAAGAGCCCAAATGTCCATAGACTGAATAAAGATCTATGCACACACACACACACACAATGGAATATTATTAGATTATTAATCCATAAAAAAGAATGAAGTCTTGCCATTTGCAATGACATAGATGGAGCTAGAGAGTATAATGCTAAGTAAAATAAGTCAGTCAGGGACAAATACCATATGATTTCGCTCATACATGGAATTTAAGAAACAAAACAAATGAACAGGGGGTTGGACAGAGAGGCAAACCAAAAAACAGACTCTTAACTATAGAGAACAAACTGATGGTTTCCAGAAGGGAAGTGGGGGTGGGGAATGAGTGAAATAGGTGAGGGCACTTATGAGAACTAAGTAATGTATGTAAGTGATGAATCACTAAATTCTACACCTGAAACTAATAATACACTGTATGTTAATAACTGAAATTTAAATAAAAACTTGGAGAGAGAAAAAAATAAAGAGAATTAGTTCAGCTCTATCTTATAACCACAAATTAACACTGAGATTCATTGTTGTGTTTATTTAATGTCCACATTTTCATTTTTGATATACATTGTTGTGATTTTTAGAGGTATGTAGTTCACATTTCTTGGTACATTTCTACTCTATTTCCCCTGCTCCCTACTTTCCTGAAACTCTATTCTCTTAAGTGTAAGTTCTTCCACTTGCTGACTTATTTTCTTTTTTTCTATACACATGATATAATTTTTTTTTTTTTTTTACCAATGTGTGGTCCTTATTTTGGTTTTTGCCAGTTTTTGAAGGCAGTGGTAAGATGTGGGACTTGCTGAACTAGTCCATTTTAAATTAATAATTATTTTATGATAATTCTATCATGTTTGTTGAGCTTAAAGATCTGAAAACTAATAGGCAAAATGCTTACATTGCAATGATTATCTTACCCATTTAAAAGGATGCCGTGTGGGGCACCTGGGTGGCTCAGTCAGTTAAGTGTCTGCCTTCAGCTGAGGTCATGATCTCAGGTCCTGGGATCGAGCCCTGCATCAGGCTCCCTGCTCAGTGCGGAGTCTGCTTCTCCTTCTCCCTCTGCCCCTCCCCCTGCTTGTGCCCTCTCTCTTTCTCTCTTTCTCAAATAAATAAATAAAATCTTAAAAAAAATAAAATATAAAATAACAAGATGGCATGTTTTCTATTTTCAAAAATAATGTTAATGATGCTCTTTCTCACCTTAACCTTCACTTCTCATGCTGCAATTTAAAGCCCTGTCTTTTTGCTAGGATTTGATGAGAACTGAGTCATTCTCTATCTTCTAGTTAGGAATTCCTTGACAATGTATGTTTTGATTTTACTGGGGCCAATTTTCCTAAATGTGTCTTCTGGGTCCCTTGGAAAAGATACTGATTCCCTGGCACGTCTCTTGGAGAGCCTTGCATGGGTAATCCAGGGAGATGATATTTATTAACAGCTGTTTCAGGTAAATCTCATGATCTGGCAAATTTGGGGTAAGCAATGCCTTTGAAACAGAGGTAGAAATCCACAGAACCAGAACACTCACTTGAAGTTGGGGGGGGGAGCACTAATTTCATCTCACCAGAGTGATGAGATTAAATTGAAGTTTAATCTCAGGTAAAGTCCTGGGCCCTTGTTGGGCTAATGCTCAAACATCTGCTAAATGTGATATTTTAATCCCTAATTGGTGACGTTTACTGTGCTTTGTGGCACTTGTGATTCCAAATCATTTTTCTGACACTTGACAGAGAAGGTATGCCGTGCTAAACTGCTTCCACCTGCTAAACTAGGTTGCATTTTAAGCAGGGTTAACCGAGGTGCACCATTTGGAAATAGTTTGCAAAAATGCCTCAATTCTCTCGGGGAGGCAGCCTGCATGCCTTGTGGTTTCTGAGTGCTTCAAGGCTTAAACCTGATCTCCACGTCAATCAAGGAGGAATCAAAAAGAAGGCCGGATAACAGTTTTACTAATCTGAACAATTTTTTGAACATGGCAGAGTTTTGTTGCCATTTGATATCACCGCTCAGTAGCTCTAGCATAGAATTTTCTGACACACTGTGTAATATTGTGTCATTCTCAGAGGCTGATTGCCTTGACTTCACAGCAAGCACTAATAGTTAATTTCAGCTAAAGCTGATAAAGATAGTTCTAGAAATGGTTTGAATCACTGTAGTCAAATCCTGCCATAGAAAGCTTGTTTCCCAGTTTATCCTTATCAAGATGGGAGATAGACAAATGTCAAACAGTGTGAAGGTTTAATTTGTTTATAGCAGGAATCAAAACTTGACGAGTTCTGCACAGGTTACTTATTTGATTGTTTCCTTGTGGGGCTGGGATAGAAGGGAAGGGGAGGAGAGAATCCTCACATTCCTGGTTATGCACGCCGAGGTGGAAATGTTGTGACTATGCCGTATTGTATCAAGCACATGTATTTATTTAGCATTAATTAATTAATTTTCAAAGTTGGTATATATATTAATATTATTAATAATCAATATAATTACCATGGTATAATTATTCAACTTTATCATTGACTTTCTTTTTTTTTCTTTTATTTAATTATGGCTTGTGTAATTGTGGCTTGTTAAATATTTTCCATATTTCATGGAGGCAAAGAAAAAAGGGGAGTAGTTATGGGGGAAGAGGAAATGCTAGTTTAAAGGGGAAAGAAGATGGGGTGTCTGGGTGGTGCAGTTGGTTAAGTGTCAGACTCTTGGTTTTGGCTCAGGTCATGATCTTGAGGTCCTGGGATCAAGCCCCCATCAGGTTCTGCACTCTGCCAAAGTCTGCTTGGGATTCTCTCTCCCTCTCTCTCTATCCCTCCTGCTCATGCTCCCTCTTTCTCTCTAAGTAAATAAATAAATCTTTAAAATAAAATAAAGGGAAGAGAAAATCAATTTAAACTAACTTTAATTTAGATCCAAGGCTTGCCTTTTTCACAGCGGCATTATCTATACAACCTATGCTTGCCTAGATCAGACCGGAAACCTGGGTGGTGCCTATCAGGTAATCCTGGGGCCCTGGAAAGGGGCTTCAAAACAAAGTTTGGAGGTTGTGACAGATAAGGAAGGGCACCTGGGTAGCTCCATCTGTGAAGCGTCTGTCTTCAGCTCAGGTCATGATCCTAGGATCAGTCCCACACCGGGCTCCCTACTCAGCAGGGAGTCTGCTTCTCCCTCTCCCTCTGCCTTCCCCACTATTTTCTCTCTCCCTCTCTCTAATAAATAAATAAAATCTTAAAAAAAAAAGAAAAGAAAGTCAATGATAAAGCTGAATAATTATACCATAGTAATTATGTTGATTATTAATAATATTAAATGAAATAATTATAATGATAATAAATATTCCTGTGTATTAAGAAATTGAATAGCTAAAACCAAATAGAAAAATCCTCTCTGCCAATAACGTTGGGGGACTGGCTGGTATATTATTACCTTGAAGTGTGTCTCCTGTGCACATTTCTGTTTGTTAGAATTTATTTCTTCCAAACTATCAGAAGAGCTGTCACTAACTGACATTGACATAGATGCTCCCTGCCCCTGCTTAAGGAGAAAGGAAATGGGAAAGGAACTTAGAGCTTGATTCAGGTGTTGGATCAAATGACCAGGACCCAATTTTCCCTCCCATCCCTCTGCGTCCTCAGGAATTCCTGAAGACTCACACAGAAATACCCCCCCCTCCCTTACCCCCAACACCACCTGTTAAGCCAATATGGCGGCTAAGTTCAAAGGACTTTCTGCTTTTAGGATGACTTTAGAGTGGGGACATGTTTACCTTGGATAATGCTTAGAACAGGTTTTTTTTTTGTTTTTCTTTTTTAAGGTTGAAGGCAAAAATCTATATGAATTCTGCTTTATGCATACATAAGAAGTATATTTTCTTACCAGAACGATCTTAGGTGGTAGTGCTCTATGAGACCAAGAGTCACAGTTCTTGCACTTAATTGCTTTTTAAATTCTAGTTGTCACATCGGGGTGCTCATGGGCAGGAGGAATCTTACATTTGGGGCAGCATTACCTCTTCACTGCCGGGAATAATCATCATAAACTGATAGAGACGGTGATGAAAGCCATGAATCATTCCTCCAGCTTTAAAGACTGTCTTCTTAGCCTGAGCCTTCCACAAGTTGAAAGCTCGGGAACTCTGAAATTAGACCTCATGAGCATCAGTTTCTTGAAGCACAAATGGGGATGATGAAACCGCCTGGCCAGGGCTGTGCTGGAGGTTGAAATATGCTGACTCAGTGAAAATGCAAGTGTGTTTGCCCTGTTCAAACACCATAAAAATTTATAAAATCACTTTGAGTAACACCCCAAGTACAGCCACTAATCTTAGGTATAAAGATTTTTTTTCCTGAACATAATAGGCAGCCACTTTTTAATATGATGCATTCTAGTCCATAACCCCTACAAAATTTCATTAAAATTCACTACAAATCACAAAACAATTCCACTGGAAAACTTGGGCTGCTGCTTATCTTTTTGGGTTCATGGTCAAGAGCTCAATCACAGTGAGTTTATGTTGCCTTTCCACAGTACAGCGTTTCTGGCGTGATGGGAAGAATGCTAGGCCAGATGTCATGAGCCAAAACTATTGGTATGTTTGGGAATTTTTTTTTTAAGATTTTATTTATTTATTTGACACAGAGAAAGATAGCGAGAGAGAGAGAGAGAACACAAGCAGGGGGAGTGCCAGGCAGAGGGAGAGGGAGAAGCAGGCCCCCTCCCCCTGAGCAAGGAGCCCAATGTGGGGCTCGATCCCAGGACCCCGGGATCATGACCTGAGTCTAATGCAAATGCTTAACCAACTGAGCTCCCCAGGCGTCCCTGGTTGGGAACTATTATAAAACATTTCTGGGGCTCATTTTCCTCATCTGTAAAATATGGGGGTGACATTATAGGATCTCTTCCATCATTTCTTCTTTTAGGGTTCTGTTCTACACTATTACCAAATTTGGTCAAGATCAAACAAAAGTTTTAAAGAACAAAGAGGCAGATGGGAACATATTGATCGTTGGCTGGGGGAAGAGACCTCATTTCAACAAAGAGAATCTAAGTGGGGAATATAAAAATAAATTTTGAAAATCACAGCTACTTAACATTTAAATTTACATGCAAATTACACCTATGCAATTGCCCAGAATTGTGTGTAATGCAAATAAAAACCATGCCATTGAGCGACATATGACATGGAGCATTGTATCAGAGATGGCCTATAATAACTTTACCAATCAAATGATAAGGGGACGTATTATTGAATTTAATTCAATATTAAGGCCTCTTATTATGCTATTTCTAATAAAGTACGTTTGTACTGAAACCACCAGACGATTCTTCCTAAACAACAATTAAATGTTAAACTTAGAGGGAAATTATGATTATAATATCCCTAATGCCTACTTAATTCCAAGCATATGGTGCTATAGCATTTAAAAACTCTTTCCCGGAGTGCCTGGGTGGCCCAGTGGCTTAAGCCTCAGACTCTTGATTTTGACTCGGGTCATGGTCTCAGGGTGGTGAGATCAAGCCCTGCATGGCCTCTGCACTGGGGGTAAAGCCTACTTAAGGTTCTCTTTTCCTTCTCACTCTGCCCCTCCCCTCTGCTAGCACATTTGCAAAAGCTCATGCTCTCTTGCATAAATAAATAAATAAATAAATAAATAAATAAATAAATAAATAAATAAATAACATAATAAAGAATCTTTCCAAACTCTTATTATTACCGTTGCTATTATTATTATTGCTCCTAGGTAGCATTTATCGAGTGCTGTGTACTATGCTCCCTACTAAGTACCTTCTTTCATCTAATCCTTGCGATAGCATTCTGTAGCCAATGCTGTGTTTAGCCTCAATCCATGGCTTGGGAAACTGAAGATCAGAGAGTTGAGATAACATACCTTAGACTGTAGAGCCATTAAACTGCTCCCGAGAAATTAAACCCAGTAGTCATTACTATCAGACTTGAGTTCACATTTCCAAGCTTTTGGAAGTTAAGAGAAACCAACATTTCCTGAGTGCTACTATGTACCAGGAATTTTACCATGTCATTTATTGGATAAAAATTATATATCACTGTCTTAGTCCATTTGGGCTGCTATAACAAAATTACCAGAGATTGGGTGGCTTATAAACAATAGAAATTTATTTCCCAATTTGGGAGGCTGGTAAGTCCAACATCAAGGCACTGGCACATTCAGTGTCTGGGGAGAGCCTGCTTCTGGTTCATAGATGGCCATCTTCTCCCCATGTCCTCACATGGAAAAATGGAAGAAGGAGCTCTCTGTCTTTTTTGTTTTGTTTTGTTTTTTTAAAGATTTTATTTATTTATTTTAGAGGTAGAGAGAGAAAGAGATCGAAGGTGCGAGCAGAGGGAGGAGCAGAGGGAGAGGGACAAGCAGACTCCGCGATGAGAGCAGAGCCCCAAATAGGACTCATTCCCAGGACCCTGAGATCATGACCTAAGCCGAAACTGAGCCACCCAGGTGTCCCTCTATGAGTCCCTCGTTTTATACAGGCACTAATTCCATATATGGAGGCTCCGCCCTCATGACCTAATCACTTCTCAAAGGCCCCACCTCCTCATACCATCATATCAGGGATTAGGTTTCAATATATAAACTTAGGCAAACACAAATATTCAGTCTATGACAAATACTAAATTAAGATTGAAAAAAGTATATTTTTTCTACCTAACAGTAGAAATACCGGTATTACTTTTGTGCACTCTCGGTCCTTATTAATGTACACATAAATTCATACAATTATTATTATACTGACTATACTATTCTGTATTTTGCTTTTTCTTTACTTAATGTCATATTACATTTGTTGTGGTGACATGGTTGTTATAATTATTATTTGTAAAAGGTGAAAATAAAGTCATCAAAGAATTTATGCAACTATTCCTTTATTGTTGGACGTTAGATAACAAATATAGTTTTAATACAAAATACACAGAAACTTTCACTGTAAGTTTATTATCATAATTTATTATGTAAAAATGTGACTTATCTTGATCTATCATTGCTTAAATTATTTCCAGAAAAATATAAATGAATTATAAAAATTCCTTTGAAACCCATCACTTAGATCACATTATTTTCTATTTCGGACATTCGATTGATGAACCGTTTCTAAAATCCATAGTTTTAACTTAATTTTTTAAAAAAACTAGGATAATGGTCTCCAACCAATGGAAAAATATAGTTCTTTGATCTGTAATCTATGGACTATATACGTTTGAGTTTAGCAAGAGAAGCCAATGACTTAAAAAGTGCCAAAATGCTAAAACTTGTTCACTATATTTTGACCAAAATGATTTCAGCTGTGTACATGGAATGTAACTACTTAGTTCGGGTTATTGGGAGGCAGGACTTAATTCATGAATATTGTCAGCATTTGCTAACATGGAAGAATATATTCCTTTTAATAAACATTTTTGAAGGATAACTTAGACACAAGAAAATGCATCCATTTTAAACACAGAGTTCAATGAGCATTGATGAATGTATACTCTTACGTAGCTCCCACCTAATCAAGATATATAATATTTTCATTACTCTAAAAAGTTCTCTTGGGCCCTCTTGTAGTCCTTTTCCCCAAAGCCCAGAGCCCTAGGTAACCTGGTCTGATATCTGTTTCTATGGATTAGATTTTCTTTTTAACAAAGTATCATGCAATTGGAATCATACAATATCTATTCTTTTGCATCAACTTTCTTTTGCTCAGCCTGTGTATTTGAAATTCTCCCATGATGTTCCATGCATTAGTCATTTGTTACTTTTTATCACTGACTATTGTTCCATTTTACGGATATATGTAGTTTCATGTGTTGATGGACATGTGGGTTGTTTTCAGTTGTTTGGAACAAACGCTCTTGTGAATGCTGATGTGCAAGTCTTCACGTGGACATACATTTTATTTCTCTTGAATAAATAGTTCGGAGTGAAATTGGTGCATCTTGTGATATGTTTACGTTTAAGTTTATTTACAGTTGCCAACCTGTTTTTCTAAAAATGGTGTTAGCATTTACATACCCATGAGAAATGCATAGGTGTTCCAGTTGCTCCACACCCTCACCAACACCCTTGACGCTGTCAGTCTCTTTAATGTTAGCCATTTGCACGTACATGTGGTGGTACTCACTGTGGTTTTACTGTGTGCTACCCTGATGACTAACAATGCCGAGCATCTTTCCATGTCTTTATTAGCAATTTATGTCTTCTTTTATGAACTGTCTGTTCAATATATTCTGCATTTGTTTTGGATTGTCTGTTTTCTTGTTTTTTAGCTGCAGAAGTATATATTCTGAATACATGTTATTCTCACTTACATGAATTGTGAATATTTTCTTCCAGTCTGTGGCTTACATCTTCCTTTCTTTAATAGTATATTTCAAAAAGCAGATCATTTTTTTAGGATTTATTTATTTGAGAGAGAGAGAGAGAATGGGGGAAGGGACAGAGAGAGAGAAGGGGAGAGAGAATCCCAAGCAGACTCCATGCTAAGTGCAGAGCCCAATACAGGGCTCGATCTCATGACCAAGAGGTCATGACCTGAGCCAAAACCAAGACTCAGACCCTTAACTGACTGCACCACTCAGGCGTCCCAAAAAGTAGATAATTTTAATTTGAAAGAACTGTAATTATCATTTTTTCTTTTATGGTTTATGTTTTTGTGCCCTACGAATGATTTACCTTAAGTTTTCTTCTAGAGGTTTTATAGGTTTTAAAGCATTTGCATTTAAGTCAATGATCCATTTGGAGTTCATTTTTTAAAATGGTGTGAGGAAGGGCTCAAGGTTAATTGTTTTTCCTAATGGCTACCCAGTTGTTCTATCAACATTTGTTAAAAAACATGATTCTCTCCCCCATTAAATTACTTTGGCACCTTTCCCAAAAAACAATTGTTCGTATATGTGAGCTTGTTTCTAATCTCTGTTGTATCCCATTGATATATCAACTATATATCAATCATTATGTCATTACCAGGGTTTATAATAATTTGGTAAGTAATCCTTGTACAATATATATTGATTGATAAAACAAATGAAACCTAATAAGTGGATAAAATAATTTATGCATATTTTAAATAGTAAAAGGTAGAGGTACACCAAGCCCACTGGTTTCTGTACCCATTGGAACAATAGCTCTCACCCACCAAGTGGCAAGTCCTTTTCTCTTCACTATTCCTTCTAGGAGTCTCCAAGGAAGAGGAGGAGGCTATGTGTATCACCACCTGTGCTTCCACTGTGTTTTCTCTAGCTAATGCCTTCTGCCTCCACTGCCATGAACTGCTCATGTATTCCGTGGAAGTGCTGACCTTCCCTTAACCTCTGATGTTCCCAGGCATCTGTTTTCAGTACTGCCGTTCTCTGCTCTTCTTTTCCATGCATCCTTCCCTTAAGCCACTTGATGCTTCAATCCTACAAACAAAGATTTTCCATTTAAGCTGCCCTCAGCAATATTGACCTAACCTTGATCTCTGGTACCCCTAAAAATCTCTCTCTCTGTCCTTTTTTCTCCAGTTCTGTCCACTTTCCCCTGCGAAGAGCTCTTCATCTTCTCCATTAATGTGACAGTCTTTGGTTTTGTAGTGTAACTTATGTGAATGTATGTGTGTGTGCGTGTGTGTCTGTGTGTTTGTTTGCCCTTGAGAGTGGAGGCTAGGCTGTGTCAGGGTTAGGCTCATCAACAGTGTCTTTTAACACCACCGATTTTTCTCCCTGGGGAGTGCATGGCCTTTACCTATGAAGTTGGCTTTCCTCAGACCTCCCTCACTCTGGTTTGTCAGCCTTGTCTTATATATTCAAATCCTAATCATAGACAAGTTTTAAGGGGAGTAACTCTGTCTCAGTTGAAAGTCATTTTTACTGAAGGAAATACAAATAACAAATAAATATATGATAAATATTCAGCTTCATTTTTTGAAAGTAAGTTTAACTTTTTCACTTAGTTCTCTGGTTAAAAAATGTCCAAAGACACTGCTCAAGGAAATTTGGAAAAATCACATAACACATTATCTAGAGTGCACGGACACTGAAGATTATAAGACACTGATTGAAATGAAGGTAGCTGCCTGATTAAGAAAGTATTTCCTGAGATACGCATTCACCTACTGAACTAGGGAAGGGTTGTTTTATTTTTAAATTGAATTTAATGCTCTGGTTTAGCGTTTTCACTTTGGGCAATATATTTCACATTCCCACCCTCAAAGCATGAGAGTGACTATTTACCCAGAGCCTCTCCAGCACAGCATGCTGTCAAACTTCTGGATTTTTGCCTGAATATGGGTGAAAACTAATATCTCAATTTAGATTTAATTTACATTCCTTTTCATATGGTAGGGCTCCTTGAATTTCTTATTCTGTAACCTTTACGTTCATATTTCTGGTCCATTTTTTATGAATAATTAGCCATTTTCTCTCCATTTTTTATGTTATTTATATAATAGGAAGATGAACTCTATCTGAGAAATAAATTGCTAATTTTCCCTGTTGTCTTTTTATTTTGCTTATGGCATGTTTTACAGTGCATATATATAATATGTATTATTGATATGCTTTATGTCTATAATATCTATTATATGTTATGATATATTATATAATATATTCTAATATACACTGTATATGATATTTAATGTACATAATAGACATGTTTGCGTGTATATATGCATATGTACATATTAAATAATTGAATTTATCAATACCTTTCCTCATTGTTTTGTGATTTAAAGTCATACTAATAGGGGCTCTTGGGTGGCTCAGTCAGTTAAGTAGCCAACGCTTCATTTCCACTCAGGTCATGATCTCAGAGTCATGAGATCAAGCCCTATGTTGTCAGCTCCATGCTCAGTGGGGAGTCTTCATGAGATTCTCTCTCTCCCTCTCCCTCTTCCTTTCCCACCCCCAAAATAAATAAATAAATCTTTTTAAAAAGTCATAGTAATAAAAATTCACCCCTCTTCCATATTATAAAGTAATTTACCCATAATTTCCTCTAGTACATTATTCACATAGAATTTATTCTGGCATAATTCTGAGAAATAAATCGAGTTTGAAAAGTTCTCCAGATATTCTAAGACACCTTGTAAAAAAGTCTGTTTTTTCCCTTAAGTCTGATGCCGCATTTTATTATGCAATAATTTTCATACACAATTAGTGCTGTCTTGATTTTCTATTCTTCCTTTGGTTATCTATCAATAAAGCAATTCCATACTGCTTTATTTAGAAGGGGTTTATAATATATTTTGATGCCTAGAAAGGCATGTCCCCCTTGCATTTTTTCTGGCCTGTTTATCTTTAACATGAAATTTATAATAAATCTATCATTAGAAAAATTTTTCACATTTTTAATTGAGATCACGTTAAACTTAATTGACATCTTTATGACTATTCTATGTAATGGGTAGTTAAATGTTTTTTTCTATAATTTCAGTTAAGCGAGGTGAATAAGTTCTAGAGATCTGCTGTATGACATTGTACCTATGATCAACAATAATGTATTGTACACTTAAAAATTTGTTATGAGGGAAGATCTCTTGTTAAGTGTCCTTGATAAATAAAATTATATACATATATACATATATATGTATGTATATATATATATATATGCTTTTATATCTTAAAAGGAATTTTTGAAACTTCTTCATGTAAATTTTGGACATAAAAACAAAAATCCTTTTTTTATTAAAGATTTTATTTATTTGTCAGAGAGAGAGAGAAAGAGAGAGAGAGAGAACACATGCACAAGCAAGGGGGAGGGTCAGAGGCAGAGGGAGAAGCAGGCTCCCTGCTGAGCAAGGAACCTGATGCTGGACTCAATCCCAGGACCCTGGGATCATGACCTGAGCTGAAGGCAGAGGACACTGAACAGACTGAGCCACCCAGGAGTCCCCAAAACAAAAATTCTTTAAGTGCAAGAATTAAATTGGAAATGTTTATGATGGATAATAGCTTTATATAGGGTGATATAAATTATAAATTCCTTTACAATTGTCACAAGATTAGCCTCATCGCTCATACACACACACTCCTTAAACAGGCAATGTTATCTGCATTTTCAGACTGTAAATGCAGTCTCTTTAAATTGTGTTCTTTTGTGAATTCCTGGGTCTTTAAGCAGTATTGGGATGTAATTTAATAAATCCCACCATATGTAATATTCTTGGGTATCTAATGACTTTGCTAATTATTTATTTGCTGAATAGCCTAAAATGTCTCCCTCTGGTGTAGCCAATTTTAAGGCTGTAAATCAATCAACCAATACAAGCAAACTTACTTTTAAACTTGATTTAACTGAGGAGAGTGGGAAAAGCACCTTAAAAATGTACCTTCTAATAAGTTGTAATGTAAAGCGGCATTAGTTTATATGCTAGTATCATTAATTATCTTTTTTTAACAATAGCAAATCGGTTGGAGAATCATAGATCTTCATTTATAAGACAGAGTGGTATAACAATATTATATGAAATAGCATGATTTATTGAACCTGGGAATTTCAGTAAAAGGCTGAATGCCTTTCAAATCCAGTAAGAACTGTCTCTTTGATTATCACATTTGATCTAGTGGGAACTGTCACTGTTCCCTGCCAAGAAAATATGTAATATAACTTTTGCAAAACCTCCATGACTTCCTGTCTGTCACTGAGCTTTGTGAATCATTTATTCCCACTCTCTTTGAAAATGCGTGTGAACCAGGATTCCTCCCCGTATTTCCCGACTGGCTGCCTTGTGAAGCAAAACAAAGAAAGACTCAAACTTCACAATTGCCAATAATGAGCAATCATTACTCAAATTACTCCAAGCACTGATTAGGTTTAAAGTAATGAAGAAACCACCATAATCAATCATCATCAACCCAAAGAAAGTCAATCTGTGTGGAGAGACCCTAGGAATTAGCACAGGGCTCCACCTACAGGTTCCAGGGGCAGGATAGCAGGCTGGCTTCAGGCCACATGGACCCTGCACTGTGCATTTCTTCTCTATGCTGGTCACCCCGACGGCCTGCCCGGAACTCTAAAAAGAGGAAAGCTAAATTCATGGTCTCTTTCTAATGGGGTCTCTTTCCAAACAGCCTTGATTGAAGTACAGTATGAATTGTGGTGTTGTCACAAGTGCCATTATTTAAAAAAAAAAAAGCAAGTCTTCAGGCAATCATATCTATACACAGTAAAGATCAGACAGACAGATAGACAGAATGATAGGTAGATTGATCGGCTGATAGAGAAAAATCTTCCAACTATGCTGTGATGGATGACTGGTCACTTTAGTTCCCCAGGAGTGAGGGGTTCCTGGAATATGGAATCCTGTTTAAAAAACAGGACCAGCACCCTACTGTGTTACCAGCTTTGCAAGAAGATAATATTTTTAATTTCAATTTATATCAATTATGGTAGCCATATTGTGGGGAAGGTGCTGGAATATCATTAAGTAGCAATTTTAAGGAAATCTCTTTTGTCTACTTTTTACTACAGAGGAGAACAACTTTCTAAGTGAGCATAAAATTTTCCTGAGAAGTACCCGTGCAACATGTGGTTTCCAAAATTTCAGCAGGAAAATCGCAGTGCCAAGAAATTCATCCCTGCCATGTGCTTTAAGTTTTGCCACACTTGTCAATTTATGGGGATTCTGCATATATGAAAAAAAATTATAATGACACAGTTAAGTACAAGAATGAGTCAGATTAACAGACCCCAAAAAGGTCATATAAAAATTACACTTATCAAACATATCTAGAAAATTTGTGATCTCAGATGAATATACATACTTACAAACTCTGGGGGAAAACATATATAATATTTAAGAGAGGTCTTTGTTAGTCCATTTGGAAGGCAACCGGTTGTATCCTGGTTGATACCGTTTTACTGTTTACTAAGAAGATACTATTTAAAAGAGAAATCAACTGTTTACCTAATTTAAATGTGTATGTATGTATGTGTGTGCCTGCTTAGTTATGGTCTAATTTATAGTGTATAATGAAAATAAGATATGAATATGTGCAATCCAGTTTTTTTGCAATATTAGCTTGTTTAGAGGAGTAATAGAAAACCAGAAAGTTTCAAAAAGATGGATTATTTTTAAAATATTCTTGAAAATATTTATGAAAATGTTATGCTAATAGGGCCCATAATTGAACTGCATTGTCACAGTCTGGTTCTTAGAGCTGGGTACTCAGAGACAATGACAGAACTAGTCTTTTTATATGAAAACTTTCCACATTACCCTTATTTAAAATGTATGTGGACCGTCCATCTTTGACAACAATAATAAATTATTTCCATGGTAACCCAGAGAAAGAACCAAGTACATGTCATCTCAGCCTGGCAACAAAGGGGACTACAGAGGAAGTTCCTTGTCAGTGTTTTGGTCAAGATACCACATTGTAAACATTTTATAACTAAATTATCATGACAGTAACTGAGGGTGATCAGACTATTAAAATATGAATTGTCAGGGGAGAGGAAAATTATATTTTTGGCAAAATTAGAAACAAGGGTGGAAAAGGAAATATCACTATGTGAGTTTTGTGTATTAGGACCAGACACTGATTTGGGTTCTGAACAGTAAATTAATAATAAAAACAAACTAATAGGAAAAAGTAATAATAATCCTTTGTCAAAATGTCAAACCCCAAAGAGGACTTTTTGCTGAAAGATGTTGCTAAGACATAGATTCGATTTCCACTTACAGGAATCAGCAATGACATTATGGCAGCAATTGCTCTGTCATTCTCTTTGGTAATTTTGTTAACCTTGAATTTCAAAATATTTCATTATGTGGTAGATCCATTCTCTTTTAATTAAGCATACCTACTCTTGACTGGAGAATAGATTATGAATCTGAATTCCAGTCATTTCCAATGTTTACCCCCAAAAGGGGTGATTTAACACTTCACAACATTTATAGTGGCTGTAAGTCTTGGAGATGTTACTAGCATTGTTATGGTAATAAGACACTCTTTCTCCTATGGAAACTAAACTGTCATTCCATTCCCGTTCAGACACTTAACTTGGTATTAATAAATGTAAATAATGCTAAATTCCAAAAGGATTGTATATACGAATAAGCCGGTGTTGGGACTCCAAAAAGACAGCACAGGTCCGAAGTATTTTGCAAATTTACTAGTTTTTTTCCTATTGATTGTCCAGATGAATGGAATCCGAATTTTTGAATCTCTGGGGATAATGAGTCAGTGAGAAAAGATGAAGTCACACTTAACACAAAATCAGTTCGGATCACATTTAAAACGATATCACAGTTAAGATAACAGTATTAGTCACAATTATAATAATATGACAATGGCATTGACTGAATTCCTACAAGAACCGGTCAATCTTCTTTGGGCTTTGCATACATTATCTTTTTCACTCTTCACAAAACCTTCGGGGGTAGTTACTCTTTTTCTCTGTTTTCTGAGTAGGGATACTGAATAACTTGGTAAGGTGAAAGCAACGATTCAAACGCGGACAAGAGAAGCAAATTATCTCTGGGAGCTTTTCTAGATCCAAGTCATTGAGGAGCAGCAACTTGTGGGACTGACGTGCTTTTCCCACATCCGGGCACCACTGATGAGTCAGGGAGTCTCGGAGCCCCAAACTAGCCCTCTTCTGAAACCACAAAGATAGGAGAGCAGACTCACTTCACTGTTTATAGTGGGGGTTGGGGGGGAACCTGAAAATTCTGACAACACAGGGAATTTTGCCTGTCGGGAGGGCAGTCATAAATTGCTTGTTCACTCCTACAACTGAGAATTAATCAAACACTCGGGAATCATAATGTGTTAGTACCAGTGCAGGCTCACTTAGGAAAGGAAGCAGACTGGGGCAGGGAGAGAAATAAATCTACACATCGAGTCTACACTTTTCATTGTTTCCTCAAATACAATCAAAACCTGCTAAATCCCATAGCGTAATAAAATTTGATTTCATGGAAATTTGGTTGCAGTTTTACTATTTTTTTTTTAAATCTTTGAACCAGATGAATAGTGCAGAATACACAATAAAACAGGAAAAATAAATAAATAAGAGTTTCCAAGAACATGGCGGTATTATTAAAAAGAACGCTCCGGCACAGACCTCACCTGGCCAAGCTGTGTGTGATTTTAATTCTTTTTTCCTATTATTTTTTTTCTGTCACAATGTTGATATGTTATAGTCCCTGATCTGCTGTATTAGTAGCACTATTATAAGTGACACTAGACCTGGTGTATAATTTTATATCTCTATTAATTGCACCAATGTAAGATATAATAAACATAATTTACCAGACAGTGTTGAGGGCTAACCTTTAAAACTCCTTAACAAGCAAAGTCTCCAAAGAGAGAAGAAAAAGTAATTCACCCTCATTTAATATAGTAGAAAGTAAAATTATCTGCCATAAAATGCCTTAAACCTAAACTTCATGTTTTGAAATGTTCTGTTCAACAATAATCCCAAATTCCATTTATGTATAAAAAGCTCATACAAATCAATAAAAGAAAAAAAAAATGGCTGCTCTCCCCACCCCCCCACCATAAAATAAAAAGTCAAGAACATGAAAAGACAATCCACAAAAATGGCTAAAAACAGAAATTGTTTGTTATCATTAATGAAGGAAAAAAATAAACTAAAGCAACAACCAGATAATTTATTTGTTGTTTGTTTGTTTGTTTTAGCAAATGTTTAAAGATGATGGGATATAATTAAGCAGGTACACCTTTTTAAAAAGTAATTTGCAGAGGAAGAGGGAGAAGCAGGCTCCCCACTGAGCAGGGAGCCCCAGGCAGGGCCAAATCCCAGGACCCTGGGACCACGCCCTGAGCCAAAGGCAGACGCTTAACTGACTGAGCCACCCAGGTGCCCCTGATGTATTATAATTTCTTAAATACACATATTCTGTCATCCACTAATTCCATTTCTAAAGATTAATTCTCATAAAAATATTTATACATGAGAACAAATTTTACTACAAAGATGTTCATGTATAATTATTTTCATAGTGAAAAACCAAAAAAAAAATAGTAAGCAATAAATATTATTGTAGGTTAATGTAGTAATAATAGCTATCACTTATTTATCAAATCATCCTTAGGTGTCTGAGAATGCGCCAAATGGTTTTCTTATATGATCTCAATGCTCCTAAAAACCCTATGAAGTAGATGTCATTTCCCCCATTTTCCAGAGGAAGAAATGGAACTCAGAGAAATAATGGAACTTTCCCGAGACACCCAGGAAATATGTGGCTGATTCAGGATTCAAATAAGACCCATATTATTGCAGACTCTGTGTTCCTACCAATACCCAGTACTGCCTCTCGTATAATAGGGAAGTACGTGTAGTTAATTAAAGTGAAGTTTATAGAGGGTCTTCAATGACCTGACGAGAGCATGATGGGGGATCGAGATGTAAAATATATCATGACATATGCATTGACCTAATGGTCATTGAATACATATTATGTTCAAGGCACTTGTGACCTCTGTTCCAAAGAAGACCATAGAATTGACTATTAAAAAAAAAAGTCTGGAAGAAAACATGAAATACATTAGTAAAGATTTTTTGCTGGGCAGCAAAAATCATGAGGTTTTTTATTCTTCCTAATTCTTCTCTATATTTTCTGAGTCTGCAAAATGAGAAACAGCTTTGTGGAGTCCGAAGGAGTGTGATTACATTACTATCCCACCTCAGTCCGTCGGTAGGCCAGGCAGCTAACGACCAGGAAACATCTGTTAGATTCATTCGTACACCAAATTTATTTCTTGTTTGGCTGTTCGATGCCACATGATATATTTGTTTTTGGCAACCGTTAACACTATCATCTCCACTAAAATGGGGGCACTCATTTTCTCATGGCCCCCACTAAACCATGGTGTTTTCACACCAGATCCCCACAATTCAGCTCCCTGTTAGTGTGTCTTTCTATGTGGGGTCCTCTCCCTGTTCCCTTGAGAAAGACAATGAGCTCCCTTGAAAACCAACCAAAACCTTTCCAAACCAACCTCCCAGAAAACAATTGGAGGAATTCCAACGTAGTGAATATTAGTAAATATGCAATGCACGTCTAATTCACTGAATTTTTAATAATTAAAAAATATGCTTATGTGTGTGTATGTCCTCTATTCCCAACAGGATGAGAGTTACTCCTGCACATCTTAGATCAATGTATCAAGTAGATTGAAATTCTGTGTCATGATTTCTCCCCTCTCTACCACCAAAGCCAAAGTTGTTAGGATCCAAAAGATTCTGACCTGCTCTAATCCTTCCCGCCTGGCCACTCCCACCTTGCTGAGCTCATCCTCTTTTCCACATTCTCCCTTGGCCCCCTCCTCCCCAGCTGCACTGCTTCCACCAGCTTCTTCCAATGCCCCCAGCCTGCTCCCAGATCAGCTCCTCCTGTTTCTGTTCCTTCTGCCTCTCATGCTTGTTTTCCAGCTAGGTTAACTTCTGCAGCCTCGTGGAGCGTCCATGGGGCCTGTCCTAACTCCCTTGACTACCTTATTTAAATTTGCCACCCCTCCACCTCGAACTCCTCATCCACCTCCCCTTAACCCCACTGTATATTTTTTTTTCACTTTTTTCAATAAGGAGCACTTACTTATGACCTTGTAATATTACGTATTTTATGCATGTATTATCTCCCCTGTTTATTGTTTCTCTCCCACCATTAGAAGGTAAGCTCCTCATGGGCAGACATATTCTTATCTCTATTTTCAACTGATGAATGTATATCAACAGCCCAAATATGCAGGTATACCAGAACAGCCTCTGGCATGTACAGGTACTCAATACGTACTGGTTGGATGAGTGAATGTTACTGCTGGCTGGTGTTATAAGTGTAATATGGCCATATCATATTCAAGTCCAATGCCAGCTTCTGCTAGTCACTTCACAGCTATAGCTCTATCGTGCACCGCTAGTTTTTTTTAAGAAAATAAACCGATATTCACACCCCTAATTCTGTACTGCCACCTCATAAGTTATAACTGTGAAATACTCATGGCTGTTGATTTATAGGTTGTTCCTTAAAACGTTTATTTCCATCTTTTTTAAAAAGATTCTATTTATGAGAAAGAAAGCAGGGCGGAGAGGAGCAGAGGGAGAGGGACAAGCAGACTCTGTGCTAAGGGTGCAGCCCAACATGGGGCTTGAGCTCAGGACCCTGAGATCATGACCCGAGCTGAAACCAAGAATCAGACACTTAACCGACTGAGCCACCTAAGCGCTCCTACTTGTGCATTTCTATCTTTTATAAACTTCACACACGACCAGAAATTTGTGGAAGCTGCCTCAGTTTCTTACCTTAGCCCCAAATTAATCTTTAGTCCATCATTCACTCCACTCTCATACGTGCTTCTGTTTTTCTAAGCTCTGGTCCATTTTAGGAAAACCATGGTCATAGTAGAGGAACTTCTTCACCCACCGGCCCATTGTCAATTAATGATGCCTCATTAGACAAATCACTCAGAACGCTGATGAGGTTTTCCTGAATACAAAGGCCAGCTCAATTGATCTTCTTCCCACCTGTGGCTCTTGAGTGAACAACCAGAGGTTAGTCTAGTTCTTAGGGGCCTCCATTGTGTCAGCAAAAATTAGCAAGAACGTGGCTAAGTTGTCAATAGAGCACAGAGACAATTAGTTAATGATTAGAGAGCCAGCAGTTGGGGAAATTGATAATAAAATGAGCCATCGTGGGTACATTTACATACATCTAGAAAATCTATATAGCACAGTATAAAGTTTATTGCCACAGAGAGAAAAAAGGATGTGCCCTGAAACCAAATTAAACAAGAGACTTAACGGTGGATGGATGTTTGCCCAACTTGGTAGAAGGTCATGGCTATGTCAGAATAGCAGTGGTGCCTATTACATAGGTTAATTATTAACCCCCAACCATGCTGCTTTCTATACTGGCCACTAAGACCTTCCCTCTGAATTTGGATTTCTTTACTGATTCATTCATTCATTCAGCTTATACTTTTTGAGCACCAATTATGGGCCAGACCCTATTTTATTTTATTTTATTTTATTTTATTTTATTTTATTTTATTTTATTTAAGATTTTATTTTATTTATTCAACAGAGATAGAGACAGCCAGCGAGAGAGGGAACACAAGCAGGGGGAGCGGGAGAGGAAGAAGCAGGCTCATAGCGGAAGAGCCTGATGTGGGGCTCGATCCCATAACGCCGGATCACGCCCTGAGCCAAAAGCAGACGCTGTGCCACCCAGGCGCCCCCAGACCCTATTTTAGGCACCAGGGAAAACAGTGTCAAATAAGGCAGGCTTGCCCCCTGCCCTTCAAGAGATAAAATTCTGGTAGTAAAGTCAGACTTTAGAAAGAAAGAAACTGTGAAAATAATAAGTTGTTGTAAGTGTATTAAAAATATCCTCGATATATTGAGGGCTAAGAGAAGGGAAGGGCCCTTCAGATAGTTACGATAGGATATTAATAATGGAAATTTAAAGTAGATGTTATAATATAGTTTTCTCCTTCGAACATGACAGTTCTTGGGTATCCCTCTGCAGGTAACGTGGTGTTTCTAGCAGAACAGGGGCTGCAATGAGGTGGATGCTGCCTTGACTGTTGGAAGTGTCAGAAGTGGGGAAGTTAGCTTGGATTTATCCTGCTTTATTTAAAATTCTGCTGGGGCTTTAGCCTCAGGGTGTATCTACAGTCACTGAAAATGATGGGGGTGTCTGAGGTCATTTTTCTGACAGTTTGCAAATCACTTGAACCTGCTGTTATCATTTAAACGGCAGCAGCGGGAAATCGTGCAAATTCAAAGTAACACGGCACTAGCAACAGGCAAAGATTTTCCAATGTTAGAAGGATCGCACCAAGCAGAGATGCCACAGCACTTCGTGTCACCTTGGACACAATGCTTCTATCCTACGCCAAGCACTGAGCACATTGTCAGAAAATTCAAGTCATGAAGTCACAGGGGCAGAGAATCCTAGAGCTAGAAAGAGCTTTATTGATATCATTCACTCTCTCATTTCACAGAGAAGTCTTGAAGGCCACGTTCCTTGGGGAAAGATCTGGCCTAGAACCCCCTTCCCGTCTCCAGGCTTGATCATCCATAAGCCAGAGAGTCAAAGGCCAGGTATCACATGGCCAAAGAAGATGAAATTTCAGGTTCCAGCTAAATGGAAGCCTGTTACATCCATAGACATAAGTACGTGCAGTTTCACTTCAAACCAACATTGTTCCTCTAACTCACATTCCCAAACCCCGGAGTAAAATATATTTCTGCCAAATTTATTTTTACTTCCCTACAGGCCCATTTATGTACAATTAAATTGATTATCCAGCCAATTCTCCCCATATGAAAGCAGAAAACTGATTTAGCTGGTGGTTTTCATCTGTTAATTGGATTCTTAGTGCAAAGACACATCTTACTTTTTTTTTTCTTTTTCTTTTTCTTTTTTTATTTGGAGGAAATACGTGAGAAAGTAATTTTTCAATTTAAGATCTCAACTCATTCTCCTAAAAATAAAGCTTTTTATTATTACTGCAAAGTTGATGTCTCTAGTTGTGAAATCCTACTGATTTTTCTTCACTGTTTTCTCAATTTCTCTTCTGTTGGGGCTAATATAGACATAAATAAAGCCATGTACTATGTGGATTATTAATAAAGTTATATAATTCCATTTGGAGTCATCTTATACGATGACAAATCAACAGATGATTTAATCTTTCAGTTAAATCAGTCCATGGATCAAAGAGTAATTTGGTTTTATAAAGATAAAGCTATACTTCTCTTTGTAATGACCATTTGTTATAATTCCACCAAAATATTTGACTCCAGTCAGATGGTGGTAGCAGAGATGGAGTGGAAGTGTATTAGCGGCTTAGAGTTTTCCGTCTTATCTACTCTCCATTTTTCCATAGCAATTAAAATAAAACTTAAAAAAAAATAAAAACCTGTTTCTAACTGGGCATATGACCACATGGATAAAGACTACATTTCCCAGCTCTTGACATATTTATGTATAAACAGGAGATATATACGTATATAAAGAGATTTATTATAAGGATTTGGCTCACACAATTACGGAGGCTGAGAAGCCTCACGATCTGCTGTCTACAAACCGAAGACCCAGCTGGTAGTGGAGTTAGGACCTGAGTCCGAAGACCTGAGAACTGGGGAGTTGATGGCCTAGGTCCCACTCCAAGCACGGGAAAACACCTATATCCCAGACAGAGAGAGAAATTCTTCCTTCCTCTAGCGTTCTGTGGTGTTCAGGCCCTTACTGGATTGAAGGAGTCCCACCCACACTGGGAGGGCAATCTGCTTTACTCAGTCTATGCATTCAAATGCTAATACTATTGCAAAACTCCCTCAAAACATACCCAGAGATAATGTTTAATCATATATCTGGACACCTCATGAGCACATCAAGTTGACCCCTAAAATCAGCCATCACTGCAACCTTGTCACTAAAAGTCCTGTCCAATGGGATTAAAATAGCTGTGTTAGAGGCAGTTAGTGAGGTTCTAATAGGGGCCCTGGAGGCTAAGCAAAGAGGAAGTCGTCATGGCCAGCTATCAGCAAAGTCAGAGGCCTATCCAGGCAGCATTCCAAAACAAAGCCGCGAGAAGCCAGGTTGAACCAGACAGGCCCAAGATGGCTGACAGAATAGGCTGGAAACCCCTGACCAAATAAGAAAGAAAGAAAAGGCATGATGGGGCGCCTAGGTGGTACAGTCAGTTAAGCACCAACTCTTGGTTTCGGCTCAGGTCATGATCTCAGGGTCATAAGATTGAGCGCATGTTGGGCTCTGCACTCTGCGTGGAGTCCGCTTGTCCCTCTCCCTCCCTTCCCCCTCTCCCCGCTTTCAAATAAATAAATAAAATCTTTAAGAAAAGGAAGGAGGGAAGGAAGGGAAAGGAAGGGAAGGAAAGGGAAGGGAAGGAGAAGGTGGGGGGGGGGAGGCCTGAAACCCTGCTTCCAGAAAGTCCCCTCCCCAAGTAATGAATATTCCATCCCCTTGTAAACAGCCGTCCATAACAGGCAGAAACCGGAACCCCTAGGACACAGCACTCTCTTTCTTGAGCTCACCCACTCACCTCTGGAGTGTCCTTTCACTTTAATAAACTTTCCCACTCCTGTGGCTTGCCCACTGTGCTGCATCTGTCCTGGAATTCTTTCCCCTGAGGAAACCAAGAGCCTTCAGCAACATCTTTACCACAAGCTGGGTTGAGACCTCAAGGCTTGGGGTCTCCCCAGTTCACCCAGAAACAGATGCACTGAGTCTGAATTCTAAGAAGTGACCCCAAGGTAAAGACATGCAGTCACCTCCCATCCTTTTTCCCTCTGATATTTCCGCGATAAATTGGGGAGCTCTATTGAACCACGAGCTGGTGATCACAGAACCATCATGGTAGCTCTGGGTTGCTGCATTTTCAGAAGAGGAAGATAAACTTCTGTCTTCAAGCTACTGTTATTTTGAGTTTTCCATCATTTGCTGTTGAATCTAATCTTAATTCTTTTATGATGGAAAAAAGAGAAGAACGGTAGGAGAGAAACTACATGAATGTATATTGAGCATTTCCAATTGCTTTAAATGGGTTATTGGGATTGATAACCACAGCAAAACATATAACAGCTATTGTGATCCCCATTTTAGAAAGCAGGAGACTGACACTCAGAAAGGTTAAATATCTGTCCTGATTTCACCAAACTAGCATGTGAACAAGCTAGATTTTGACCAAGGGCACTGATTGCAGACCACACTCTGAATGCTATAGCATTGCCTCCCAGAACTCTCATAGAGGTTGGTTATTTCCAAGGTGGAGTGTAGAATCATTTTTTAGTGCCCAGAATCTGTACTGTTGCATACCAGACTTTAGTGTCATCAAAAGGCTGGAATGAAATTGAAAACTCTTAATATAAAATATATTCATCCCTTGAGGGACTTCTTAAGTCTGAATACTAAAGTGCAGTCGAAATATATAGAATGTTAATTTAAAAATAACTAAATTTCATGTCAAGAAATGACGTGTCTCTCATTTCAGTATCTTTTGGGGATAAACCTGGAGTGAGATTTAGTGGGGCTTTTTTTTCTTTTTTAATTCTTCTTCTTCTGTGAGAACTACATGCACAAATTTGTAATCTAATTACCACATCAAAGTGACTGATGTGTGCTTTTCCAATTATTGTCTTCGCCTTCTTATTAACTTAGAAAATTTTCTTATACTTAGATACTTGGTTTAGGAATATTTGCAAATATTTTCTTTTTAGTGTAGGGATTTGCCAAGGTTTATTTTAGATTCTTACATTCTCTCAAGCCTTTAAAGATGACTCCTTTCCATTCCAGGGGTCTTAGCTGAATTGTCCAGCCCTATTAACATACTATAATAAGAGGCATTGACTTCATTGGGTTATGAGGTAACACCATGAATCCCAAACGAGCCTTTAGAAGGTAGAAATAGAGAGGGACACAGGAGATATGGGTGATCTTCTGACCCACTCGCCTTTCCATTGATGTTCAGATACTTGGCTTTATGTGCCTCAGGGCTTTGACCCACAAGCATCCAATTATTTTCAATTTAGTTAGAGTTGTCAGCACCTTTGCTTTTCAACCCTGAGTGTGGCTGTCCTATGTTTCAAAAGGAAATTGATGTTGAGAAGAATAAGCACAGGTTTATAGATGTTTGACTCCGTTCCTTCTTCTTCTACAAATTATAGTAGCTTAGATTCTGACCAGGCAAGTTGATCTGACTAGAAAGAAAGTTTGCCATGGAAGCACAGCAGAGGTGCGACAGGATCATGGAGAATGATGAAAACAGGGATGTCATCCCCAATTCCTTCCTCTCCCTGGAATTCCACACCCATCTAACATGGCATCCTATTGGTTTCACAGGAGAAACAGAATTCTAATTTCCTCTTACCTCTTCAATGACACTGACTTTGTCCAGAAAGGTCAATAATATTTTTTAAATTTGATCCTCAGTCCAGTTAGTTGGTGTTTAGATAGTTCATAGCAGATTTGGCTTGACCTGACAAATCAATCATATCCGACCAGCCAACACAAGTTTATTGCCTGGCTGGATACGCCGATGTGTTTAGCTCTACAGCGTATGATGTGAAAAAGCATTCAGTTCTGGTTATCAAACTGGAGCCTATTCAAAGAATAGTTCAAATTTTATCGAAACCTATATTTTAATGGTCCAATTAGCAAAAATCATAATGTTTTCACGTAAGTAGCTCGCATACCATGGTGCTGCATTTTGAGTCTTCCCCAAGGAGTATTGGAAAGTTCAAGTGTGCTTAAGGGAGAGATTTAGTAGTCCTCTACAAGATTGTGTTACCATCTCAAAAATGCTCTTTGATTTAGAACTGACAGTTCAAGTGTGATTATAAATTACAGAGTAAATCATGATGGGCAAGGGGAATAAATATTATACCTGAGGGTTTGCAAGACAGTCTCTAGACACTAGAGAGCTTTAAATCAGCTAGTCTTGCTTATTTTCCGTTCTCTGTAGAATATTAGCCCACACCATGGGGTTTTGATGGAGCATTTCTAAATATTTCATGGAGCACTCTTCGTATTGCTGTGTAGGAAAACTATTTGCTATGGTTATATAAAGTCTTGGATAAGGATTAGATGCCATCACTCTTTCTACTAAAAAAATCACTTCCATTTTAATAAGTTCAAAATACTTAGGATTATTTAAGGGAAATCAATTTTCCAAACCTTTGAAGGGTTAAGAGATGCAGATTAATTGTATCCAGTCGCTAACATTTGAAGAATATGATGTGCAAAAGAAGATGTGTTAGCTTCAGGCAGGAAGGACAGGAACAAATAAGTGCTTATTTTTGCTCTCTGCGGGCGAGTTGAGCACTCAGCAGTAACTACTGGTATCTTGAACTTGGTGAGTAGAAACCCGTGCAGATGAAGCCATGTAAAACCACCATTACCGCTGCACTAGTCATGAGACCTGGGGCAAAGACAGAGAAGGAAGACTGAATGACATGCACAGAACAGGCCATCTGTTTGTTTGTTTAATGTTTATTTATTTTTTTATTTTGTATTTTTTCTTTTACTCAGCTGTATGGAAATAAAACGGACATATAGCGTTGTGTAAATTTACAGTATATGATGTGGTGATTTGATACACTTAGGTATTGCAAAATGATTAACACCACCATCATGTCACATAATTACCATTTCTTTGTGATGAGAACATTTAAGATCTACTTTTTTAGTGACTTTCATATATATATATCTATATATATATGTCTATATATATGTCTATATATCTATATATATATCTACATATATATTATATATATCCATATATATATATCCATATATATATATATTTATATATCAGTATTATTAACTGAAATCACCATGCTGTATTGTCGATCTCCAGAACTTATTCATCTTAAAACTGAAGTATGTACCCTTTGACCAATATCTCCCCATTCCCCCTAATCCCAACTCCTGATAAACACTACTCTACACTGAGTTCAGCCTTTTAGATTCCACATATAAGTGATATTATTTGTCTTGCTTGTGTCTAACTAATTTCACTTAGCATAATGCTCTTGAATTTCATCCATGCTATTGCAAATGGCAGGATTTCCTTCTTTCTCATGACTGAATACTATTGACAAAGGTAGTGATGTCATCTGTATCTATATATCTATATACACACACACATACCACATCTTCTTTATCCTTCTTTATCCATTCATCCACTGGCAGACACTTAGGTTGCTTCCAAATCTTGGCTAATTGTGAATAAAGCTGAAATGAACTTGGAAGTGCAGATATTCTTTAGTGAGATCCTGTTTTCATTTCTTTTGGGTATATACCCAGAAATGGAATTGCTGGATCATATGGTAGTTCTATTTTGAGTTTTTTGAAGATCCTCCATACTGTTTTCTATAACGATTCTGCCAATTTACATTCCCACCAACAGTGCAGAAGAGTTCTTCTTTCTCCATATCCTCACCAACACTTGCTGTTTCCTGTCTTTTTGATGATAGCCATTCTAAAAGATGTGAGGTGATATCTCATTGTGATTTTGATTTGCACTTTCCTAATGATTAGTGAAATCCAGCACCTTTTTTCATGTAGTTGTTGGCCATTGGTACGTCTACTTTGGGAAAGAAGTTGAGTTGTATGAGTTCTTTATTTATTTTGGATATTAATTCCTTATTAGATATATGACATGCAGATATTTTCTCCCATTCCACAGGTTGCCTTTCATTTTGTTGACGTTTCTTTTGCTGTACAGAAGCTTTCGTAGTTTTATGCAGTCTCATTTACGTATTTTTGCTTCTATTGATTATGCTTTTGGTGTCATATCCAAAAAATCATTGTCAAAACCTATTATCAAGGAGATGTTTCCTTAAGTTTTCTTCTAGGAGTTTTCCAGTTTCTGTTCTTATGTATAAGTCTAATCCACCTTGAGTTAATTTGTGTAAATGATGTAAGAGTGACGATTTCATTCTTCTGCATGTGATCTTCCAGCTCCACAACACCACTTATTGAACAGACTCTCCTTTCTCTGTTGAGTATTCTTGGCTTCCTTGCCAAATAGTAATTGACTATATATGAAGGGGTTTACTGGATTTGTTTCTGGGCTCTTGATTCTGTTCCATTGGCCTATAGGTCCATTTTGCTGCCAGTACCATACTGTTTTCATTACTTTAGCTTTTGCAGTGTACTTTGAAATCAGATAGTGTGATGCCTCCAGGTTTAGTCTTTGTTCTCAGGACTGCTTTGAGTCTTTGGGTTTTTGTTTTTTTTTCTCCAGTTCCACAAAAATGTTAGGATTGTTTTTCTATCTCTGTGAAAAATGTCACAGGAGTCTGATGGAGATTGCATTGAATGATGATTTGGGGTCATGTGATATTTTAACAATACTAATTTCTTCAATCCCTGAACACAGGATATATTTGCATTTGTTTGTGCCTTCTTTGATTTCTTTTGTTAACAGTCTTGTAATTTTTAGGGTACAGATCTTTCACCTCCTTGGTTAAATTTATTCCTAAGTTTTGCTTTGTTTTGTTTTGTTGCTATTGTGAATGGGACTGTTTTATTTCTTCTTCAGATGTTTCTTTGTTAGTTCATGAATGATGATTCTGTGTTGATTTTGTATCATACAACTTTACTGAATGAGTTTATCAATTCTAACCATTCTTTGCTTGAGTCTTTAGCATTTTTTATATATGAGATCATACCATTAGCAAATAATGACAATTTTATGTTTTTCCCTTCTAATCTAGATGATTTTTTTTTCTTGCCTAATTCCTCTGGTTAGGACTTCTGCTGAAGAAGAGTGGTATGAATGGGGTCTTGGCTTTGTTCCTGATCTTAGAGGAAAAGCTTTCAACTTTTCATTGCTGAGTATGATGTTAGCCATGGACTTGTCATATAGAGCTTTTATTATGTTGAAGTACGTTCCACATATTCCTAAATTGTTCATCATTTTTATCATGAAAAGATACTGTATTTTGTCAAATGTTTTTTCTACATCTTCTGAGATGATCACATAAGATTTTTATCTTTCACTCTATTAATGTAGTGTATCATATGTATTGATCTGTGGATGTTAATCCATCCTTGCAGCCCAGGGATAAATCCCACTTGAATGTACTCGAATGTATATATCACTTCTGTTTAATGATGGAGTATTTCTGTGTATGGCCCATTTTATGGCTGTGTGGATTGGAAAATACCCAGTTAATAAGCAGTAGGTCGGGCCACATGGCTTGGAGACACACTGTGGTCTGTAATCAAGTGTTTTGTTTCTACTAGTGCCTAGTAGCAAACCAGGAGCTGTTTTTCAAAAGGAAAATAAATAAATATGAAAAAGCTTTGCTTCAAAATCTTAATGAACTACATTGTGATTCACCTGTGAAAGCCCGTCAAAGGCTTTATACAACATGCCTTTTGCCAGTGACTCTTCAAAGCATCATAGGATTTGCTCTGGTCATATGATCCAAGATCCAGAACATCTTGACATCAGAGAATTATCTATTACTCTGGGCCCCACTCAAAATGGCAATTTTATGTGTTATCTGATAAATGGGTTGGATTAGCATGCCGAAATGAGGTACATGTTATTCCAAAATGCAAGGAAACTCTTATGGTAAAGAGGACACAAATGTAGCAGTTTTCCTTTACCTCGGAAAGGTTATGTTAATATGCTAAGACCAGTAGATCCCTACAGATCACCACTGAAGCAGGGCTAAATTTTTGTGGGATTTATCTCCCACCTTCTGATACACTTGTGCGTTACTCAGGTTGATAGGGTAATTGCGATTTCCTACTTACCAGGTCAAATTGGCATAATATTATCAACAGGTGGGTCAGTATGAAGTCTTATGCAATGGACATATAACCAATGTCCCTTTGGGTTATTCAATCAGGGGTCAGCAAACTATGAACCATAGGTCAAATCTGGCCCATGCCCTGTTTTTACATGGCCCATGAGCTAAAAATGATTTTCAGTTTTAAAAGATTTTTAAGAAACACAAATAACAATGTAGAATAGAGACCATATACTCCCTAGAAATGTGAAATATTGACTGTTTGGCTCTCTCCTTGTTGACTCTTGGACAACTCTATAGAGGGCTGGGAATTGAAGCAGACAGTAAAGGTGTATTGCTGGTCCTGCCAGATGAAAGCAAGCTGTTCTGATAGTCTCTTTTAACGGGTATACAGAAAAGACATTTCACAGATCAGTAACTGCATACTAGATGCTAGACGCTAGTAGGACAGTAGCTGAAATTTGAATCACCACCATATTAAGCACATGATAACCTATCATTCTCCAAGATATATATTTCTTGTACACAGACCAAGTGGGCAAGTTGAAAGGGAGTATGATAGAAATCACCTCTACATTCTTCAAGTCCTTGATAGTAGTACTAATTTCTGAAATTCTTCTATAAATGCACTATAGTTCTTAGATTATTATTTGAGTTGATAGAGCAATATTGGGGGCTTTCACAATAATCCTCATTATAAAGATCATGGAAATCATACAAAGATTCTGACAGTTATTAAATATATCTATTCCTATTATTCATTCTGGAACTGAGAAAATAACCACAGGCCAGATGGAAGGGTCAATTTGGCTCATTGTGAAATCGACCTGAATCAAAATTCCATTAATTAATTTCCTGGCTGCTACAAGTCCTGACTATGACTGGTTGACAACCGTAGTGTCTGGGGACTCCAGAATTAATGTCAGTCAGAAACAGTAGCCAGTAATCTCTGAAAAGTCTGAATAATTTCTGTTTCTTAATATATAATATATAGAGCTGCTGATTTCTTCCCCATTGGGGACAGGACTTCTTATCCATTTAAAGGACACTAAGTTAGGAACTGTGACTCTCTCCATGTGGTGATTTGAGTCATACTTCTGTTAACAAACCTAAAGCTTTGCTGTTCACACAAAGCAGTGAGACTTTTGAAGACTTCTCATTTATTTCACTTCTAGAGATACCACAATTAGCCCAAACCAAGGACCTCTGAGGGTCAATCCATTCTGATCACTGCTCTGACTCTATTGTCTATTATAGTTAACACTGCCATCTTGTCTCTGGTAATTATCTGCCCCCACTTGGCTCCATGTCACTCAAGAACCCATTCACAAGGGCCTACTTCTATAATAGCATTTCTCACTCATAGTCATGACCTAAGGAGAAGAGACACCACAGAACTCTTCAGGGGTGACGATGTTCCCCTTACCAAGGTATCTCTCAATACATTAAGGGAATGGCAAAGGTGATGTCCTCCGGACCCTCCCAGGGCAACATAGCAATACAGTTAGTGGTAAGTGATGATAAGTGAGGAAATTGTATATAAGCATATGCTAAAACACTCCTATCATCCTAAGCCTTCAGGAACCTTCCACTTCTGTACACAAAGGAAGTTCTGAATTCTTTGCTTCATTTAGTGTAGGCCAATATCATAATGTATTCCCAGGTTTCTGTCAGTATAAATTGACAACATCTTACAAATCTGTTGGTGTCTGGACTTTATCCCCGAGGTCTGCATGGGTTGGGTGATGGTTATAGATCTACAATCAATGAGAGACAGTGGGATAAAACCTGAAGAGGATCAGCCGTACCCTGAAAGACAATGACTATTACAGGTTATTCAGAAAAGGGAAGGGTTATCTCTTTGGACAGAGGAAGAATGGCTACCTCAACTGGCAAAGAGAAGTTGCAGGCATTCAACTTCATTGGTATTTGCCCATATGTCTCCATTCTAATTTTGAGAGCCCCCCTTCTTCCCAGTAATGGTCCTAATCCTAAGAAACTCTGAAAATTTGTGAATTCAATTTTTATTGTTATTCAGTCCCCTTCAGGACTAGCTTTGTTGTTTGTTTTTCAGAAATCTTGACCTTGTGGCTATCAAAGATAAGGGTTTATTTTGGGGTAGTCATAAAAACTTTCAGATTCCTTATTCAGATCATAAGCTGAAAATTTAAAAATTTGAACTTCTCATTTTCTTTACTCAAGTTCTCCTTTGTAGTCAACAAGTCCAAGTATCATTATGCTCTTTATTCTTATTAAAATATTCCTTGTTTCGGCTACTTGCCCAAAGCCTTGCTTCTAGAGGCTCTTGACTCCAAAGTAGATAATAATCTAAGTAATGTTTGGCCACTGAATGCAATGAACCACTCCCATCTCATTTATTGGTGACATCAAAGTCTTAAATACTTTTACATCCAGTCAAAGAGAGAACTAATTTAATCTTTAAGGTTCAGTAACTATAGAATCACTTCGAGGAATAATAACTCTACTATTCAGAGTTTGCTCAAGGAAGTAAAGCCACTGTGAGTATTAGAGGAATAGGGACCATTTATAGGAATTGACCTTACACAAATGAAGGAGGAATGGGAAAAAGTATGTCCGAAAGTTATAGTTAGGGGTCAGAGAGTCAAAAATCAGTTTGCCTGAAGTGTTGGTATGATTGAAAAATTGGAGTTTGAAGGGAAATATGAAATGCTAAGCATGGAACCATGCACGAGGAGATCCCTAAAAGGTTATAGGGAATCTGTTGCTTCTTTGTGGCTCTGCAGTCAAGCATCTGGTGATAGGCCTAGGATTGCTATTGAACTTCAAAGCTGGTAGTTAAGATGAGCTGCATTAAAGTGGCAGGGACCCTAAGCAATCCCAACAGCTATCCTTTGTCTCTTTATCACCATACCTGAGAGTAATAACCTCTCCTTCCCTTCTGCCTTCTACAGCTCAGCAAGCTCCTCCTTTGGCCTACTCTAGCTCAGAACCATATGGGAACGTAATCCTGGAATATGTGTTTCCACCCTATCAAAGTAGATGATATGCATAGTCCAACATTGCATGTTCAATGGAAAGAGTGGGAAAAAAAAAACAGATATCATTCCTGGGTGTATAAAATTCTAGTTATACGATCTGATTGTATTTTTTGTTTTGTTTTAATTTTTTTTTAGTAATCTCTACATCTAATTCATGATCTGGACATCAAAAGCTGTATGCTCTTCTAACTGAGACACCCCAGCAAGGCATCTCATCTCATTGGTCCTTACCTTCTTCTTTGGTCTGTTAGGAACAGTACAATAGTTCTGTTTCTAGTGTGGAAAGTAAAATAAGATGTTTTTTGGAAATAAAATGCAAACTAAGTTGAACATAGGAAGGAAAATATTTTTCATCACTAATTGCCTTGTATTAATTTCTGCAGCATGCAAGATCCACCCAAAGTACCCAACTCCTAAAAGATATTTCATAGTGATAGATGGTATGATATTTATAGAACTAGCAAAGAAAATAAATAGCCCTTGAAGATAGATTTGGGTGTAAGTGCTGACTCACAAACTTATTATTCATATAACCTTGAGCTAGTTACTAAATCTCTCTAAGTTTTCAAAACTGTGGAATTGTGTCATAACAAGTAGGCCCTCCATAATGATCTATAAAACAGACACTTGAAGCCTTGACAAATATGAATGAACTGCCATTTTTCTGACTCCAAAATAAACCCAACAGAAATCCCCTCTGACTGAATGTTTGGAAAATCTGCATTTTCCTGCTTAGAATTCTGATGTGAGGCTTGGGGGAAAAATCTGTAAGACTTAGAAGTCAAAAAATGATGGTCCCCCCAAATCAGTACCAGATCACCTGGTTCTAAAAAAAAAAAAAAAAAAAAAAAAAAAAAAAAAAAAGAGTGTTGGTTTATCAATACTCATTGTTTTATATACATATTTTTAGGGCGCCTGGGTGGCTCAGTTGGTTAAGCATCTGACCCTTGGTTTTGGCTTAGGTTGTGATCTCAGGGCTGTGTGATTGAGCCCTGCATTGGGCTCCACACTCAGTGCAGAGTCTGCTTGAGATTCTCTCCCTCCCCCCCAACTCAGTGTACTCTCTCATTCTTGCTCCCTCTCTCTAAAGTAAATAAATAATATAAAATCTTAAAGATTTATTTATTTATTTATTTTAGAGAGTGAGAGCAGGCACAAGTGGAGGGAGGGGCAGAGGGACAGAATCTTCAAGCAGACTCCCTGCTGAGCACAGAGCCCCACGTGGGCCTCCATCCCAGGATGACCCATGAGATCATGACCTCAGCTGAAAACAAGAGTCAGAGGATAAACCGACTGAGCCATCCAGGCACCCCTATATACATATCTGTATGTATTTTGTATGTGTCTTTATAAGAGGAACATTTTTTTAAACTAGCCAATATCAATTCAAAGAGCTATCATGTCATGAATAACTCATTCAGCTTGTCCATGGGTAATATGGACTGCGTGAAGGGAGGAGTCAAAAAAAGATACCTTGGGACCAAAGTTATTGAAATGATTTTTTTTTTTTTTAAATCAGAAGGAACTCCCAGGTCTTGAGGCATATCACAATTTTACAAGGCATGAAAACTGTTCTTTTTCACATATTCTTTTAAAGTTTACAAGAAACACTTTTCAAAAATCATGGTGTGTTTCCCCAAAGTATCATTAGTCTAGCAATACATTTTGCCCAAGATGCCCTAAGAGTCTAAAGGTCTATGATAAGGTTTTCCTCATAGGCTGTGCCATGACATTGATTTGATTTTTATTAAAGGTTTTTCTTCTTAAGACATTTTCTAACATTAAAGAACTTGACAAAGATCAACCTTATAAAGGTTGCTGTTTGCTTGCTGTGATGATCTTGTGAAAGATGCTATTTATTATACTATACAATCTTTTTTAGAAGAATACACAAATGAACATATTCCATGGTCTCAGTACTAGTGATAACTAGTGATCACTAGTGATAACGATACTTTCTTGAATAACAGTCTATGTTTTCTTAGAGGCAAACCCAAAATACAAATTTTGGGGTTCTTTTTGGAGGCATAAGCACTAGTACTTGAATAACAATTATGTTCTATTCCTCAGGTGCTCTGTTAATTAAGCATTTACTCTAAAACATATTTAATTTGTCAGTAACATTTTAAAGGCAATTTTATTTTCTTTATTTTACATAAGATAATACCAAAACATGGAGAGGATCATTAAATTTTCCAAGAAATTCCGTTAGTAAAGTGAAAGAGTGACACTGAGATACATCTAACTTTTCTGATCCTGAGAGTCCTTGTGGGCCCTTTTTAGTTTATCATTCTAAAAACCAGTGAAGTCATTGCTCACAACTAAATTCTTTATCTTCTTTGACATTTAAGTCAGAACCAAACTAAAACATGAAAACTGTGGATGTGAATTGAAGGTTGACCCTTGTTCATTCTACTGCAAGGTCCTCTTGTGCTCTGTTAACATCCATTATTCTGAGTAGAGTGCTGGAAACTAATTTAAAAGTTTGTATCTCCAACATAAGTAGTGCATTCCCTCTTTCTTGTTAAATTAAATTATCTGACCTAGAGGCAACAAACTGATTAAGTTATTTACTTATGAAAAATCAGCCATGATTTTTTTTTTCTCTCTTAGGGCTGTTATGAGTTGCTGAAATTCCATATAATGGACGTAAAAATCAACGACAACAGAAATGATTGTTTACTGCCAACACAAACACTATCTCTAACACAGCAATGAAAGATGCTCTTATCAGCAGCAGAACAGACAGATATAAAATCCAATTACAGAAGGAATCTATACTAGCGAGGAGAAATTGCGACATTCGTGAGTCACGGTCTTATGGTCTAGATGTGAAATGACAAAGTGACTCATAGCTGTTGGTGTATCATGCTCCAAACTGGTTTTAACATGACTGACCTCCATGTTTGAAACATCTGCTACACATCACTGGAAATCTCAATCTGCTCGAACTTCAGTACATCTGAAAGCAAAACCCACCTTTATTTTGTCTTCTGCCCCCACAGTTACTTCTTCATGATACCCAGAAAGTTCATTTAAAACACAAATAAATGTATGCCACTCTTCTGCTTACAATCCTCCAATGCTTCCCAACATACATGCAACACCTTCTAAACTTGGCCTGATCTGGCCCTGCCTCCTCTGTCCTCATATCTCTGACTCCCCCTGTGCACTACATTCTAGCTCACTGGCCTTCTCTCTGGTCCGCAACACACCAAGCTTATTCCCATCCCACAGCTCGTCCATTCAATATTTCCTCTGTTAGGAATAATTTGCCACCTTCTCCCACTCCTTTCTCTCTTTGTATCTCAGTGTCAAGTTACATATCAACTCTCCAGAGAGAACTCTTCTAACCGTTCTATCAAAAAGAGTCTCTAAATATTTCAATTCACTCTATAGATACCTCCTTTTATTGCACTCTGCCTTATTGCACTTCTGATATTCCTTTCTTTTTTTTTTCAAATCAAAGGTTTGTGGCAACCCTGTGTCCAGGAAATCTAGAGGCACCGTTTTTTTCAACAGCATTTGCTCGCTCCTATCTCTGTCACATTTTGGTAATTCGTGCAAACTTTCAAACTTCTTCATTCTGATTAGATTTGTTACGGTCACCTGAGATCGGTGCCTCCTAACACAACATCCATTCTACAGCCATGGATCAAAAAATAATTTAGACTTTCAGGTCTCATTATATAAGAAATACATTTTGTAAGGCTATAGCTGCCATAGATAGCGATTCCTCTGATGGATCTGGGCCAAACGAATTGAAAACCTTCTGGAAAGAATGAACTCTCCTACATGCCACTAAGAACATGTGTGATTCATGGGAAGAGGTCAAAACATCAACATGGACAGGAGTTTGAAAGAAGTTTATTCCAACACTCATGGATGACTTCGAGGGGTTCAAGACCTCAGTGGAGTAAGTAACCACAGATGTGGTGGAAACAGCCAGAGAACTAGAATCAGAAGCTGAGCCTGAAGATGGGACTGAGCTGCTGCGTCTCATGATCAAACTTGAATGGAGGAGGAGTTGTTTCTTATGTCTGAGCAAAGAAAGTGGATTCTGGAGATGGAATCAACGATACTGTGAAGATTGTTGAAATAACAACAAAGGGTTTGCAATACTACATAAATGTAGATGGTAAAGCAGCAGCAAGATTTGAGAGGATCGACTCCAACTTCGAAAGAAGTTCTACTGTGAGTAAAATGCTATCAAACAACATTACATGCTACAGAGAAATGGTTTGTGAAAGGAACAGTCGATCGATGCAGCAAACTTCATTGTTGTCTTATTTTAAGAAGTTGCCACAGCCACCCCAGCCTTTAGCAATCACCACCCTGATCAGTCAGCAGCCAGCAACATCAAAGCAAGACCCTCCACCAGCAGAAAGATTACTATTCACTGAAAGCTCAGATGATGGTTAGCACTTTTTAGCAAGAAAGCATTTTTACATGAGGGTATGCACATTGTTTTGCTAGATGTAATGCTTCTGCATGCTCGGTAGAACATAACGTAGTATAGACATAACGTTTAAATGCCCTGGGAAACAAACCACAAAATTATTTTGACTTGCTTTATTGTGATATTCAATGTACTCTGTTGGTCTGGAACCAAACCCACCGTATTTCTGAGTCATGCCTGTATATAATTTTCATCAATGGATTTACCATTCTTTGAAATTTTTTTTATGAACTTACACACTTATTTCCTTACTTATTTTTCATTCTCCATCACTCTATGCAAGTTCTATGTGAAGATAACATACCCATTTGTTTTCTGTCTGTGCTCCTTGTGTCCAGAACAATGCCTGGCACTAAGAATGTGGTATGATGGACAGGGAAAGGTGGTAAGACTGATGTATTATAGGAATCTGTGGGTTATCACAAGTGAAAAGGAAGGATTAGAGGCACTCAAGAACCCTGGGAGAATTGGATAGGCCTCACGTCTCTCTTCCCAACATGGAACAATTTACCATGAACACCTATCATGCCTTCTACTTCTGCTCTGTTATTCATTAAGAAGTCAAAGGTGACCCATCAACATCACACTCTAATTCATAAAGAGAATAGGCATCTTATTTTTTGCTGTTGTTGTTGTTTTTAAGATTTTATTTATTCATTCGACAGAGACAGAGACAGCCAGCGAGAGCGGGAACACAAGCAGGGGGAGTGGAAGAGGAAGAAGCAGGCTCCTAGCGGAGGAGCCTGATGTGGGGCTCGATCCCACAACGCCGGGATCACGCCCTGAGCCAAAGGCAGACGCTTAACCGCTGTGCCACCCAGGCGCCCCTAGGCATCTTAGTTGATTCAAGCATCCACCTCTGCTTAACATCCAGACCCTTCCTCTGAGATTTTGGAATATATCATCCATCATTAGCAAAACTTTTCTGATGCATACATATGTGAATGTTTCCTTCACTTTTTTACTCTGACTGAAGCCTGATGGGCCCTTGAGAACACTTTTTCCCAGCTCATTGACCCTTTCCAATGCTGTCCATTTTCACTCCTGTATCCCTCTTGTCATTGTAGGAGGCATAGGTAGACTCTCTGTACTTACCTGGCTCCCCGTCACTTTCTCGTGCTCTCTCTACTACTACCAAAATTCTTGGGAATGCCAATATCTATATACCAAGCCAACATACCTTAGCCTCGCAGCTCCTTGAGCAGTTCACCTCCAAGGATTTTGCTTTACAACCCTATATCTCAGTCTCCCACTTAAGAGGTTATACCCTAGAACTTGTTATTAGCAACATTTTATACCATCTCCATAGGCTCTATCCAATGCCTCTGATTCTTCCTTCTCACTTCTTCTAAATCCAGAGGCTCTTGTAATGCATCAAACTTGCCACCTTCTACTGTCATCGCACCTCATTCTTCACTTCCTTACTTATCTAGCCTAGACTGTGCAGTCCAAATCAGTGGTTCTCAAAGTGTGGGTCTTTGACTGGCAGTATTAATATCACCTGTGAGCTTAGGAAAAATGAAAATCATGGGCCCTATCACCATCTGTTGATTCAGAGTCTCCACAGAGGGTGCCAGGAAACTGTACATTTAAGTTTGGGGATCATTTGTCTAACACAATCATTTCTTTTTTTTTTAATGTTTTTTTATTATATTATGTTAGTCACCATACAGTACATCCCTGGTTTCTGATGCCAAGTTCGATGATTCATTAGTTGCGTATAACACCCAGTGCACCATGCAATGCGTGCCCTCCTTACTACCCATCACCGGTCTATCCCATTCTCCCCCCCTCCCCTCTGAAGCCCTCACAATCATTTCTGAGTCCATGCTCCTCTTCCCTTTATCATATTTACCAGGAAAATCTCAAACCACATGAAATTCAACTCTGAGATACTCTAGTGCTGTTCTCCATGACTGAAAGAATCACAAACCATGGTGAGGAGTCGCATTTGGTACTCATGAGCTCATGAGTAGCCCAGCTACTACATTTTCCTGATTCAGTGATCTTCCAACTTGCCTCATGACTATTTCACCTGTTTTCTTGTTTCTACAAATCTCCAACACAATCCCTCCACCCCTCTCCCTCGCTGTCGACCAATGATTTTGTTTCCTCTATCAATGAGGAAGTGAAAACAATCAGAATTTCCATAACTTCACTACCCACATTTACCACCTCCTCACATCAGTATATGTGTATTTTGCCCGTCTGCCTTCCTTTCCTGGATAAACCATCCCTCTAATTTCCTCTGGATTCTATTCCTTTTCAAGGCCAATTCCAAAAGTATAGCTCTCGTGATTGTTCCTTCACTCCCCAGGAGTTTCATTATTCACTTCTCCCAGGTAATTCCAATTAGCATACAAATATTCCATAATTTCTCCCATCTTAACAATAAGTCCTTCTCGCTCCCACATCTCCTTCAAGGTACCACCTCCATTTCTCCTCACGGTTTAGAGCAGACAGTTAGCAAATTTTTCTATAAAGGGCAAGTAGCAAATATTTTCGTCTTTGCTGGCCAGATAGTCTCTGTTGCGAGTGCTCAAGTCCGCCATTGCAGCACAAAAGAAGCCATAGACAATCTATAAATGAATGGTATAGCTATCTTCCAATAAAACTTTGTTTATAAAAACAGGTCATGGGCCGTAGATTGCCAAACCCTGCTTTAGAGAAACCCTTGAAAGACCTGCTTCTCATCACTGCATTCGTGTCATAGCCTCCCATTTTATTTTCATTCCATTCAAGCTTTCTTCTTCAGAAATCTACGGAAGCACCTGTTATCAAGGTGAGTGATAATCTCCATGCTGTTAACTTTATTGGTCACTGGCATTGGCACCTCCCTCTCTACTTCCTTTCTAAATATTTCTCTTCTCCCCAATGTCGAAATGTTGGCATGTATCAGAATCTGTCTTTATCCATCTTCTCCCCTCAATCTTCATTTTCATTAAACACCATCAATTTTTTTTTTCACTGTGAAGTTTATATTTCCAACCTGCTCTTTTCCCTCAAAGCTCATTATCCCATATCTGTAGCTTCCAAAAATATGTAGAACCCAACCACTTCATATTATCACCATTGTTACTATTGGGACCGAGCTTGATTTCTTGCTTGGATTACAGCAATAATTCACAATTGATCTGCCTTCTTTCAACCTCGCTCTGCTCCCAGTTGTACGCAGTTCAGCATCATAGTGATCCTTTTAAATATCACCAAACTCATGTCCTTTGTGTTCTTGGTATCTTCCATGTATTCTCTCTCTCACATAGACCAAAGACCAAAATCCTTATATTGTCCTTCAAGGTCCTGGGGGTCCAAGGTTCTTCTCTGACTCCATTTCTTACCAATGCCACCCCATGCTCCACCCTTGCTCACTGCCCTGAAGCTAGGTTCCTTGCTATTTCTCAAACATCTCAAGCCCTCTCAAGCCTCAGGTATTCTGCACTTTACGCTCAGGTAGCTTCATGCCTCTGCCCAAGAGAAATATTAGTGGGGGCTTTCCTGAGCATCCTATAAAAACACTACTAAACACTCCATTTTCACCTCAACACTGTCATCTCTCTCACTGTGCTTTGTTTTATAGTTTGCGCTTATCACTAGCTTGTGTATATTTAGCAGTTTATTTAACTACTTTTTATTGTCTGTATTTCCCCAATTAGAATATGAGTTTGGTGAGGGAAAGGACTTTGACTTTTTTTTTTTTTTAAGATTTTATTTATTTATTTGACGGGGAGAGAGAGAGAACACAAGCAGGGGGAGGGGTAGAGGGAGAGGAAGGCTCCCTGCAGCAGGGAGCCTGATGCGGGCTCTATCCCCAGGACCCTGGGATCATTACCTGAGCCAAAGGCAGACACTTAACCAACTGAGCCACTCAGACCCCGAGGACTTTGACTTTTTGAGTCACTGTTATCCTACTAGTGCCTAGAGCAGTGTGTTGGTCCTCCATGCGTACTAAAATATTTGTTGAGTGAATATTGAACATCTGAGTCTTTTTTTCCTTTCACCAATCTATTCCTCTGGTCATTCATTGCCACTGTATACAATCCAGCTGGCAAATTTCAAGACCTCATGATAAACTGTGACTCCTTCTCCCACTGCCTTGGAAACTACTCAGTGTCCAAAATCTTAGATTCCTCTCCCATAATATCATACTATCACTTGAAAAATTCCTTTGGCAATATTTGCATTTTGCAACTCTAAGCTAGCTGGCCTTTACCTCTAGCTCATTCAGTTCCTGTTGTATGGTTTTTGAGACAATTAGCCCATCCATCAATCTGTCTGGTCCTATCCTATCAAAGTATATTTCTAACCACCTGCCTCCTTCACTTGAGAATCTTATGTACTTCTCCATGGCCAGTTAGTGCTTCTCAAACTATCTGTAGTAAAGCTCTAGTTTTGATCCAATTTATTCCAGATTAATATTTTTGTAAAACATAATTTAAAAGAAATTTAAAAAAAAACCAAGAACCTACAAAATATAAACCCAGTGTTTATTATTAGATTGAGCAAATATAAAATTACATTTTGGTTACTATAATCGAATGAAATAGTAGGGGAAATGAGAAATTTCAAAAACTGTACCATTTGGTCATTGAAAAAAAAGTATGGAAAATATATAGACAAAATCTTTATTACGCTCATAACTCTGTTGCTCTGCAGTCAGAAATAAAATAATCAAGGAAGTTGTAAGTCCCTGTATTTAATGTGTGTAAGTATGCTTTAAACCAATACCCATGTATGTTAATACCTGAAGTTGTTAATTTAAAAAATGAGCTTGCTCCTTGCTTGTTAATTCATCTCATTTAGGTTACATTGGTAGCAACCCTACTTGCAGGGGATAATGTATAAATAGCATTTAAGAGTTTTGCTTTAACAATACTCATAAAAGTATGAAGAATTCTCAGGACTTGTAGGTGGGTTGATGGGAACGGAAGAAGAGATCTTTGATTTTAAAGCAATTTCAGCAAGCTCAGAATATTCATTTTTTTCTTTTATTCAAAACAAAGCAAACAATGTTGTATTTTCAAAGGTAATTTTCAACTCTTTGCTAGTAACAATTTCTAATAATTTATCTTGGAATGTCATAGATGAATTTAAATGATATATTGATGAAAAAGATGAATTTTAGATCTATGAATTTCAAAATATCAGTCACTTTTGATAGAGAGTGAAAAATTTAAAACTTTCTATCAACTTGAAAGTTGTTCTCTCATAACCTTGCATAGATGTGTAGTAGCAAGGCCGTCCATCTTTGTTAAAATCATTGTTAATTATGAAACACGATAAAACAATCTGTAAAACTCTGTTCTTACATCTCCTAACTTTTGCTTTTTCCATTAGATCTTACCTCTCAACGGCATGACAATATTATGATTAATTTAAAATATCAAAGACATGGGAGAAATAAGCAGATCTGGTTGTTTCACATCTTTACAAAGCTGGAACTTTCTCTTTTGAAGAAACTCTAAGCATTTATTCAAGCTTTTGCAACACAACATTTTTCTCTCCATAACCATCGTACCCCAGCACATAATACAGTTGCTCATAACCAGCTACCATATCATCACATAATAATGAGTACATTTAAATTTAACGATCGCGTAACTCACAATTTTTACAATGTCACTAAGTCACTGTTTATTTCAGCTCACACTTTTTTTTTTTCCACAGCAAAACATTCTCAATGAAGGAAGCAGCGTGCTGATTTAGTTTCCCATGCAAGCTCCTTAAACTAGCTAACACCTCAATAATGTGTTGTCTGGCATCACAGCCGTGCCATCAAAAGAATATACTCCTACACAAAGTAAGTACAACACCGCATTTGCTGATATGGATTATGGGCTTGGATGTTGAGACAACATGAACTGGCTATAAAACTGGAAGACGAGTTATTCTCATGCTTGTGCTTTCTTCATCACGGGCTCTGCCAACCCAGTCCACACCGCATGCACTATCCTCAAAGCGATTGCACACCTTCGCTCCTTTTTCTGCCCAGCACTTTTTCTCCCTCTCTCCTGACTCTCAATTGATTACCTTGCTTTGTGTTTCACTGGGACGATTGAAGCAATCAGGAGAATTTCACAGTCTTTCCACTGTCACGTCTGCCACCTGCCACGATTGGTCTCCACACATTTGGCTTTTTCTGCCACCTCCCTCTCAGTTAACCAATCCTTGCACTTGCGTATTAGATACCAACCTCTCTCACCGACTCAGAGACATCACCCCTACAATTCTCCCCTCTGCCATAGACCAACTTTTTGCTTTCTATTGGATTTTCCCATCATATTCAATCTGTTGTTTCTCTCATTTGAAAGATTACACACATACACACACACACACACACACACACACACACGCACGCGTGGGCACATGCACACACGTTTTCACTTCCTCCTCCAGCTATTAGCTTCATTTCTTTGCTCCTTTTGACAATAAAAACTTAAAGCATTGTCTATATGTAGTACCTTCCAATTATTCTTTTTCCTCCTCTTTGAATCCCTCTTCATCCTTCCACTTCTCCAGCAGAGCTGCTCTCAGCTAAGTTACTGATGACTCCCCACATTGCTGGATCCAGTCATGGATCCAGTCTCAGACTTCATCTTACACTTACACTCTTCTCTATCCATTCTCACTGCCTTGATTGTCTCATTCAATGTCACGGTTTCCAAGTACTTGGTGAATGACAATGACTTGCATTGTTCTACCTTTTGCTCAGATCTCCTTCCTGGGTCCCAGGCTTGTATATTCCCATCCTACCTGCCACTTCCACTCTGACGTCTAGTATGGAGAACTGATATTGGTTGATGGCAATTCCATTCATCCAATTACTCAGGCAGAAGTCTTCCTTGAGGCCTTCCTCTCAGACATCAGCCAATTCTGCTGGGCCTATATGCAATGATATCCAGAATTTAATCACTGTTCCCCACTTCTACCACTGAAAAGTATGCTTTGCAGGATCTGCTCGTTAGTGCAATAAAGGAAAACCTATTATATTCCTCTATCTGTGATATTTCTACTAAAGCACCATCTACAAGTCTACACAAATTTACTAGGCAGCAGCTCAAAATTCAGAAACTTCTTTCAAAAATATTAATATTAAACAAATGAAGAAACCAATCCTAATGGGAACGACCTAACTCAAATAGCTGATAGTTCAAAAAATGTTTCCACATATCCTGTTCAGAGAAACATACTAAATCATTCAAAATGGTCAGTACTGGTGAAAACAGTCAGGGAATTTAGTCAACTTAGTGGGAAGAGAAATCAGTTGACTGAATGAGTGACCCATACACAATTCCAGGTAAAATCACTAAATTCAAATGTTAGAAAGATTACAGTCAGAATCGTAGCTTTCACTTTCTTTTTGTTGTTGTTGTTGTTGTTGTTGTAATTTTCTTCCCTTCTCTTAACCCCTTCAATCAGTAGCCAGCTCTCTGAGATCACCAATACATTTCTGACATTGGAAAAATAACAATATTGCGGGTTTATTCTTACCTTAAGACTCGTTATTAAAATTACCCAAATCAATTTTGTTATTGAGCATAGTTAATCAAATGGTGCTTGAGAAGTCAAGCAAGATAAATATGTTCATTGACAATTAAATGCCAGCCTTAGGAGAGTTTATGTAAAGTGTTGGCAGTTCACGTTCCTGAGATGCAAGCCATTTCTCTTTTCCTGAGTCTCACACTGCACGAGATTTGTTGAGTGTCTGACGATCCCTAGTGCTTCTTGTGTTGAACTCCCTGAGTTATTGCAGGTGATAGGAACCTCACTTCCCTGTCAGTTCTCAAAACAAATCACCCCAAATTATCCACACCTTAATCTTTCCGGTTGGTGTGAGAAGATGAGTGAAAAGAAACAAAGAGCTAAAACTTACTTTAAGAATGATAGTAACCTCATTAACATGATCGAGATGACCATCTATTTCTTTCAGAGGTGGAAAGAGTTCAGATCAGGGCCTTTCAATATGTTCAACGTCAACAAGAATGATCACCTTCCCAGAGATTAAGAGTTTGTTGATGAATAAATCAGAACAAGCATTATATGTGTTTTGTAAATAAATGTTTACCTCTCTATGATCCAGACGTCGTAGAAGGTTCGTTTGACATTTCAAAAATAAGCTTAGTTTTATGCCTACAGGTCCCAACTGTACCAAAAGCAAATCAATTTCCAGAAAGCACGTGAAGCATTTGAATTGAAGTCATCAAAAGGTTTCAAAGGTGGAGATGCTATTTTGGAGCCTTCGTTAGCAATGATGTCGTTAGGAACACACATTTTAACAAATAAATGGGAAAGTTGAAGAAACACTACTTCCAATTACAGAGAAAAGATATTCTGGGAATGCTGGGTCCTATGTAGCTATAGAGAGCAGGGTCCTTGAGATATACACAAATATAGATAAGGTTAGAGATGAATGAGCTCTCATAAGGAGGAGGTCTTGCCAGCCACTGGCTGCTGACCCCAGAAACTCAGGTTCCTCTTCCAGACCATGTGTCAGGCAACTGTCTCCCCTGCTCCAAGGGTGGCAGCCCCGCCTTGTACAGCGGGAGGAGGTGATTTGCAGCTGCAGTGACTTGACTAGCTGAGTGGGCTTTTGGGATTTTGTTTTGTTTTGTTTGGGTGGGACAGAGGTAGGGGCAAACCAGGTGAGGAGTCTTTCATTTTTAACTCATCATTGTAAGGAGGGAAAACTGGGAGATCAGGACTCAAATCAATCAGAGGTACAACAGGGGCATTTTCACGGGGGGAGAAACAATGCAGGGCGAGGACGTCGCACACTTACATTTAAGGGAGCGTATCGCAGTGCAAATTGGGTCATCTCAGGAAATATAAAAGCATTATTCCTCCGAGATTTGAAAAAAAAATGTAATTACTTCTTCCACCAAGCACGATTCTTTTCAATAACCTTCATTTTTGTCCCCTGGAAATGAAAAGAGGTTTACATTAAAAAGGCATTTCCTCTGACTCCGTGTCCTTGAGCTGCACAAAATGTAAACCATTCCCTCCCTCCCTCTTTTGAAGAAAAAGGGGGTTTCAATCTTTCCTTCTGAACACGGTCCATTTAAATAAGGAGATGGAGTCCCATCTTTTCTATCAGCCGCATTGTTTGACTTGTCAGTAATAACACTTGAGCTGAAATTGTACAGGTGTCCCACTAATTTAGTAATTATTGACATGGTGCCGAGCAGGAAATGATAGCAAACAGAAGGAACTGGTAAGGAGAAATGAAATAAAAGATGTTCATATCATTGTTGAATAACGGCTGAGATCATTTTGTGCTTTAAGTAGGCCCAAGACACCTTTTTCCATTTTCCTGACACATTTATAATTTATGCTTTGTAATAGTTCCAAATATTTTTAGGACACTGGACTTTGTTTGAGAATCTTGCCGAACTGAATGAGAATCACGGAGCACACAGGCAGACGAGTGGGCGATGTGACCCCGCAGCCTTCCCAGTTAAGAGACAGCCCCTTTCTCCCCAGCCTGCCTCTTCTCCTAAGGCTTCTCCTTTTTTTTTTTTTTTTCCCTTTTCCTTTTTAAATTTACATTTCATTTATTGTCATCTTAGCTCTTGCTAGCATCTTTGTTGCTAGAATAAGCAATGCGACCCAGGTTGCTGTAGGTGTCCATGGTGTCTTCATTTCTTATTGACTTTTTGACCTGGAGGCTTTGCTTAGTTAGAAGAACTTTCCTAAAGTTTGGTGAGCATGGATGTGAAGGGCTTTTTTTTTTTTTTTTTTTTTTTTTTTTTTTTGCGTATTTGTGCATTCGTGTAACGATGCTAGCATAATGCACATGTGTATCTATTAATGCACCTGTATGATGACAAGGCAGTGGTCAAAATGCTAAGACCAGAGTGTACAAATTCGGAAATGATTTGCTGGAAGAATATAAATATTGCCTGAGAAAATTCAGCATATCTTTTTATAACCCTGATACTGGAGGATAAGGATGGCGCCTTTCCTAGGGAGAAACCATGTTACGTGGCATTTATTATGATGTAAGGATTACGTATCAGGGCATAATTTGTCAATGTTAGAGGACAATGCCTTATCACACAAGACGATGTGTTACAATAAAGTTGTACAGTATTATATTTTCCTTAATGTATCCTGCAATTGAATCGCCACCATTTTAATAAGAACTGGAAACTTTTATTTTAAAAAGGCAGTATTATTAGATTTTAAGGGTGCCTAGGTGGCTCAGTTGGTTAAGCATCTGCCTTTGGCTCAGGTCATGATCCCAGGGTCCTGAGATCGAGGCCCGTGTGGGGCTCCCTGCTCAGCAGGGAGCCTGCTTCTCCCTCTCCTTCTGCAGCTCCCCCTGCTTGTGCTCTCTCTCTCTCTCTGTCAAATAAATAAATAAAATCTTTAAAAATTAATTAATTAATTAAAATTAAAAATATATAGATTTTAAAATGCTTCACCTAAAGGGGTACCGATATCAAATCGGATCAAAATATGTCAGACAAATAGGCATAGAAGAAAGGACAGAAGAGAAGTAAACCTCCATGTCTTGAGGCCTGGGTTTCTGGAGATCGTGATGCAGATGATAATAGCAGAGCTCTTGCATGATGAGACAGCAGCCTAGAGAAGTTGACCAATCTTATGTGCCAGCGTTCATCTGTAGCACGTAACATGCAGCAACTCATCTATTTCTTCAAACGGAACATACTTTTCATATTTTACCAAGGAGTCAACTGATGCTCGGAGAAGAGCTTCATAATATTGTCCAAAGGCATGATTATGGTGCTAGCAAGGATTGGCTCCTGATTCCTGAGCCAGAGCTCTCCAACACCACACTATTTTACTGCTTCTAGTTTTCCTCTCTTCTTTACATAAAGAGAGGTTCTCTATGGTTCTCTAGTTGATATTATTACTATAAGGATTCAGCAAAACACCATTTTAAAACAGGGCTCAGCATAGCATGAATTTAGACAACAGGTTATCTCCTGGGTTAGTTATAGCTCTCCTGTACTTGAATGAGACCGTATCAATTTCCCGTGCCCTTCACATTTTCTAAGATGCCATTGTATGTCTAAGTATGAAAATATCTCAGAAATGGCTCAAGCGCTAAAGTACAAAATAGATGGAGAGGTGTCCTGGATGCACCTACGGCAGATTGAACTCATAGACAGCTGAGAAAAACAAATGCCCCTGGCAAACAACAACAACAAAAGTAACTGAGCCAAATTAGTTTGGAAAGAATCACATCAGCCTAGTCCACAAATCATCTTTGGGTGCTCCCAGTCTGATGAAAAATACAGACTTAGAAATTCCTTTTTTGGTTGTGGCACAAAATCATCCCTTTCATGATGTTCTGCTGAATTGTCAGGCGGTGCAGTCACGATCAGCACAAATGGAGAGCACTCCTGGTCTCATTTGTCTATGCTCCTATGTCGATAAATTTCTCAGCTCATTTTGTGTTCTCGTTGTGGTCCGAAGCGTCTTACTAAGCACAGAGGCATTCGGTCAAGAACTCCAAAATCTAGTTGACAAGCGATAATGCCACTACCCCAGCTGTCCCCAGGAAGCGTACCACATACAGTAGGCAAACTGCATAAAAATCGTTCCCTGTCATTGTGTGACTCTCTGCATGTCTGTATTTTTACTCTCATCCTCTAGATAAAGTCAGTTATGTCAGCTTATTCCATTATGTGGTTGAATCTCAAAACAGTTGATTTTACCTGCAGTATACTGGGACCTAGGAATGAACGAATTAGAATATATCACGATCCCAAGCAATTGTTGACACCTGAAGAAAGGAAGTGGCACGGGGAGCCATACTAGTGACATGTCAAAACCCTTTCAATGGTGCCGGAACCAGCACCCTACTGCATCACTCAAATAAGCTCGGGATGGGGGTTAGGGTTCCTTGATCTGTGAGTTCCAACCTATTCATATTAGAGAAAGGCCCAACACAGGTCTTGCCTTCAGCAGCAAGGCTTCAACTGAAGGTGTCTCAGAACTGTCCTCACTTTAAAAGTACCTAAAAATTAATTTGCAAATTTAATCAAGAATTCAGGGATTCTAATAGAAGTGGACATTTATGGAAGAAAACCAGTTATCAATTTGAAAGATACTTTCTTATGGGGTGGAATGCACTATGCATGCCAGTTCTTGTAAAAACAACCACAAACAAAAATAAAACTTGAAATACCTGTTACATTTTAAATATAGTTTGTCTGGGTTCCACCCCCTCCCCCACCTCCGCCTCAATGTTTAAAAGATACACTCATCACCCTGCATCCCCCTATCTTCTCAGTTGTGAGGTCACATGAACTGGAATAACCTATCTTAGGGTTGGCTCTGACCCAATGAGTGTTCCCTCCCCATGTGACTCCATAGCATTTTGCACAGTTGTAAAACTCGCTTGCCCTGTGGGTGTCTGTCTTATGCAAGGAAATCTGGTTTGTGAGCAGAACCCGTGGTTTGTGCCACCCAGCTTTGTACCTCCAGCACCCAACGTGGAGCTTGGCTCCGGATGCCCCCTTCCTCACTGGGAAATCCTGAAGGACGGAACAAAGAGCACATTTTTTTTAAAGATCTTATTTATTTATTTATTTATTTATTTATTTATTTATTTATTTCAGAGAGAGAATGAGAGAGAGCAAGCATGAGCAGGGGTGAGGGACAGAGGGAGAAGCAGACTCCCTGCCTGCGAGCTCAGAGCCCATGCAGGGGCTTGATTCTAGGACTCTGGGATCATGACCTGAGCCAAAGGCAGACGCTTCACCCAGGGAGCCACCCAGGCGCCCCAAGACTATCTTCTTTAGAGGAAGAAGAGTCGTTCTTTAAGAAGGACAGAAATTGGGACGCCTGCAGTAATGCTCCATGTACAATCAGGGTGCATGCCGCTTTAACTCTGAATCCACCTTGAAAAGGTAGGAGCACTGGCAGGAGCTTGCAGGGGTGGCATTGACTCCTTTTTGTACACTTCTGAGCTCTGAAGAACTGATTTCCGAAAGCCTGCTTTCTGCTGGAAACTCATCGAAGGTGGAAGTGCAGTGTTTCCTACTGTCCCTGCTACACCTCATGGTCTTACATCCCGCAGGTGAGGCCAGCAGTGGGGGACAGCCCACAGTGTCCAGAGCCCATCGGACCAAGCTGATGTACCGGCTGGTCAGAAACCTATCAACTGTAAGGCCTGAAGCAAAACCACGAGCTGGCCCATTAGGCAGGTGGGAGTAGGGAACAGATGCGTTGGAGGAATTAGTGGCAGGCGGCAGGAAGAGAAACGGTGTTATGAGGCTCGGGATCGTGTCTGTTAGTTCACTCTGGACAGGAAGCAATAACTGAGAAACCTTTCAATGCCTCAAACACAAGAGAGGCTTATTTTCACTCATGTGACAGTCCATGTTATATTAGATGCTTCTGGTCAGTAGTGGCTTCCTTCAAGCTATGATTCCGGGACCCACGATCCTTCCCCTGGGTAGTTTTACCGTCCCCTAGCGCCTTGTGGCTCTCCCATCCCCCCAGGGAGAAAGGGAATGTGCACGGGGGACCTCTCCTTCTTAAAAACCCCGGGCTTGAAGCTATTGCTTCTCTCAGATGCCATTGGTGGAGAGAGTCATGTGACCACCCTTTGCTGCAAGGGATGCTGGGAAGTGGGTGGAGCTCCCCGTGTGGGAAGCAGAGGAGGCAGATTTTCGGAGACCAGCTTACAAAACAAGCCAAAAGACAAGTAGGTCTGGAACAAAGGCAGCCGAACAAAGGCACTTGTGCCAAGCACCATGGGGTTACAAGAGGAGAGAGATTTCACGGAAATAGTATCAATAGATTTATTTTATAAGTGGACTGTCGTTTATAAGTAAGTCTGTTTTGTACGTTTCATTAATCTCTGGGCGCAATCGGCACTCTTCCTTCATATTCAAACTAGAATTGAGAAAACAGAGACCGGGGTCCTATTGAAACATGAATTCTTTGCACAATCCTCCCGGTAGAATGCCCTGAAGTGGAATGCTAACTTCCCAAATGATGTTTGATTCCTTAAACCGTGATTTCAATTATCCTTTTCCTCCAAACTAAGATTTCCTAACAACCACTTCACTTAGTCCAAGTTACAGAAATATTAGCAGTTGACTTTGGTCTTTTCATGGGTCCGTGCAGTAATAGTATCGTTTGAAAGGAACCTAATTTCACTAAAACTAGAAAGGGAAAGAGCTGGATTCTGCAGCGTTTCTCTCCGTCTTTCAAGCTGGAGGGGAACATTTCCACTCAAAGAACAGCTCCACTCGTCTTATTACATCTCCCACATACCATGTGAGCAGCACAGAGGAATCAATCACATTTTCCCCAGAGGCTGACAACAATTAAAAACTAGCTACCATAAGACAGTATTTACAGATCTTTACAACAAACACAAATTGGCGTTTTTCATTGAGATAGGCAATGCATGCCACACATACCGTGGGTCTCAATATAACTGTCCCCTTTGACATCTCACGGCTTTGAAGTGAGCGAGACTGTTAATAGGAGTAATGCCTTCAATGCCATTGTCAGTTTCACTCTTCACAGTTTTTCCATTTTCCTTCCAGCCACCGCCAGTCAGCTGGATCTCTCGATCAGTTTGGTAGAAGTTGGGGGATACGTGATGTTTGGGAAGAGAGTATCATTTGCGGAAACAGCCTGGGAGAAAAGAGATGCTGTCTATGCCTTGCCATTTGCAAGCATTCTCCTGCTCTCTCTTTTTGGATAACTTCCCTTCCCTCATCTCCCCCCCCCCCCCACCCCGCCCCAACACTAGAACATCCCATCAGTTATTTAAAAATGTTTTGTTTCAATGCCACCTGATTTTATCTTTTCTCTGTTTTCTAACTGATCTGATATTTCAAGGCAACAAATAGAAAATGGCTTTGTTATTGAACTGGGAACAAAAGATACAGTGGAGAAGCATATTAAAATGTTCAAAAACTACTAAACTGAAATCTGTTTACTGAGCCACCAGCTGTCACTTCCTCTTCTGGCTACCAGGCACTTCCTATCTGGAAGTGCTGCCTCACTTATTGCCCTTCCTTTTTGCTCTATCTGCTCTGATGTCTTTTTTTTTTTTTTTTTTTTTTGCTTTTTTAAGGTCTACCAAAAAAAAAGATCCCTATTTAACCATACTGTACATTTGCTTTCCTTAACCATTAAATTCAATATGCTCCTTTTTAAGCTGGCTTTAAAATGGACATTTGTAAGGGAGTGGTACAATATGCAATCTACTTAACAGCCAAAGTCGGGAATTTAACTGAACAGCCGGTTTGAATTTGTAGTCCAGCCGATGACAATAGGCATCGTCAATATGGAACTGAGAATATCGATGCGTACCCAGGAGTTCAGTTGCGAATTTAAAATTGTTAAAAATCAGAGTTTGGAGTTATGAATCCTGTCCCAAATTATAAGTAGCTATTTCTGGCATGTTGGAATTCTTTTCTCTTCTTAAGGAAATGCTAAAGTTGAGATTTTTCAGGAGACAAAAATGTGCTTGCGGGAAACCATTGCTAGTCCTCATAAGCAACAAAGTCTCAGCATCGGGACCAGGATATCCGACCTTGGGAACCCTGGAGCTCCTACGGCTAGGTAGAGGCACTGCACTGCCCACCAGCAAGCAAATCGACCCTATTGGCAAAGAAGAGAAACGTGCAAACTGGATGCAGCATTAATCAAACCTGAAATGTTATTTTTAAGGTGTCACGAAATCCACATTGACTGACTGGTCCTTTTAATCTTAATTTTGAACAGTTGCTACTCCAATTAAATTCTACCACCTAGCATTTTCAAACAGCTCCTGGTTGTTTCCACAAACTCCGTTAATGGACAGCTGTTTCTGACAGCCCCCTGATTTGCCAGTGCTGTGTCGGCTGCCAGAGCAGGAGGCCCGTTCTGTATTCTGCTGCTGGCACCGGGGGATATGCAAATGAACACATGAATCAGTTGTCACCACCACAGACACAGTGCGGGGAGATGATCAGAATGTGGGGGAGCTCAGTTGGCTGCAAGCGAAGGGGGGGGGAGACAAAAAAAGCTTAGATTTCTTGAAGTGAGTTTTCTTTTTTTTCTTCTTCTTTTTTTCAAGTGTCTCTAGTTTATTTTCACTTTGTGGCATTCATTAGATTTCAGTTCAGGAAAGTGCAATCTGTTCCTCACCAATCACCAACAGAAACCTGAAAGTTTGGGAATGATAGAAACGTTTCAGGTAAACACGGTTAGAACTTCAGGAACACAAGCAGAATATTATACACACTTCTGTGGTTTGAATATTTTTCCATCCAGGAAGGGAGGAGGAGCACAAAACTTGTCCTTTCCATAAGAATGCACTTAAGAAAATTTTGCTTGGAGGGATACCTGAGTGGCTCAGTTGCTTAACCGTCTGCCTTCAGCTCAGGTCATGATCTCAGGGTCCCGGGATCGAGCCCCGTGTCGGGCTCCCTACTCAACAGAGTGTCTGCATCTCCTTCTCCCTCTGCCCTTCCCCCTGCTTTATTTATTTGAGCAAATAAATAAAATCAAATAAATAAAATCTTAAAAAAAATAAAAAGAAAGAAAGAAAATTCTGCTTGGAGTCCAAAGCTGGGTTGTGGGTGTTCTGCATTATTTCCAACATGGATTCTCTGAGTTGCTCCACCAGTCGGGTCAAATGCTCATACACACAGTGAGAATCACTTCTATAGGTAATGGAGCAGCACCAGGCCCCTGGCCACTCCTGTGCGGTGCTTGGATTTACCAAGCATTGGAGAGATGCCTTTGCCATTGTATTTTGTAGGGCTCAGTAAGGGGATCAGGACCATGATGAGCAATTTAGGGTAAGAAAATATCACAGAGATTGGACCTTACAGAATTGTGGGACCTGGTGGTGAGCACTGGAGTTCACTGTTGGTCAGCAGAGCACGCAGTTGGGAAGAAAAGCTGGTCATAAAGGAGGGGAGAGCAAGGGCAATTTGAAATCGATGAGAACAGACTGGAACCCAAGGGGACAAAGCGGTCCCCATGAGGACAGACCAGTTCTGTTCCCGTCTCACTGATGGCAGCCTATGTAACACAAGTGATCTGTAGAAGGAGCTGACATCCTTGGCCACGTATTGTTACATGGTCTTGACCTAAGACTTGAAGAACCTGAAAGAAGAAGGACAGTGGATGCTGGTGTGGATGGGGCCCCGATGCTGTCTTGAGCCGGTGAGGTGAGCCAGCAGGGCAGTGACAGCACGCACAAACCATGGCAGTGCCCAGAGCCCCACCCCAACTTTCTGAGCACAGTGACGACTGTTCACGTGACCTTCCCAATCCTGACACATGGTTCTGTGACCAACGCGAACACAAGCCATCATGGGAAGGGTATTCTGGGATTCTAATTTCCAGCTCTGCTACGTTGACCATGAAAAACCATCACAGCTCTTTACCCAATCTCACTCCACCTTGAGAATCTGCTGCGATGCCTCTTTCCTACTGGTTCTATCAGGGCTGATGCCAGACGCCTTAGCTGGAGGGTGGAGGAAGAGGACAGGAAGAACTAAAGTTAGGGGTGGAGTCAAGTGGTTAAATTTCAGGAGACGCTGGAGTAAAGATGGTTGGAAAATGGACGGCTGTTTTGGGCTGAGGGAGCAGATCAATAAAATCAATTGATTTTATTCAAATACTGTTTAGAAGTCCTACACTGTGGGCACGCTATCCAGGGCCAGATGCTGCACAGATACAAAGAACAAAAAGGATAAAATATTATGATCTCAATCATACCCGGCTACCACATAGTACTGGGGATTCTTTATGCCTTTGATCTAAAAAGATATGAATTTAGACTCTATTTAGAAGCTGATTTCACATCACTCTGTCCAAGTTGATTTAAAATTGCAAATGTTTGAGAATGTCTTGATACAGAGGGAATCTTACACATGAATTTACCAAGAGAGCAATAGCCAGAAGAAATCGTATACTGTCTTTAGAGTCATTGATTCAAAACACTTTCAGGTCTCGTGTTGTTACTCATTACCAGGAAACAGTTTCCCTTAAATCAAAAATGAGTTTAGAGTCCATAGCAGTTAGTTTTCACTTATGATTTTGTATCAAAACACCCAAACTTAGAAATATTCTATTATACAATTAATTGAAAGATGACTGACTCTAGCGGCTTTCTGAAAACAGACACACACACACAAACACACACACAGAAACTATAAGGAGCAAGTCCCTGTCCATCAGAACCATCCCTTCACCTAATAGATTTGATGCTCCTGACTTGTTCCCATGTATTTATAGACATCTCTATATACTTGTGTGTGTTTGTGTATTTTTTTGTAAATTTTATGTTGTACATTTGTGATTGTACTGAACACATTTCTGTACCAGGAGGACTATAAATATCTCATTCTTTTTTTTTTTTTCTAAGATTTTATTTATTTATTTGACAGAGATAGAGACAGCCAGTGAGAGAGGGAACACAAGCAGGGGGAGTGGGAGAGGAAGAAGCAGGCTCCTAGCAAAGGGGCCTGATGTGGGGCTCGATCCCACAACGCCAGGATCACGCCCTGAGCCGAAGGCAGACGCTTAACCGCTGTGCCACCCAGGCGCCCCTAAATATCTCATTCTTGATATGCATTTCACTTTGTCTCTTTACCATGATCTAACCATCCCTTTATTGATGGGCATTTAGGTTACCCTTCTCCCCTCTTTTAAAAAATAACATGCTCTCCTAGAAACTGGTGCCATCTTGTTTTTAGTTGGTCTTTCGCAACTAAATGCAGTGGGTTCTAGGGCAGGAGGAAGAAGCTCTGTCCTTTTACTCACCTGAAAGCCATTGAGAACATTAACTCACACACTCTTCTCATGACACAAGTGTTTTCTTTGTCTTTGTCTCTGTCTCCTTCCTCAGAGCAAGATGATACCACACATGCCAAGTCCTGCCGTCCCAGTCTCCATCCATTGCTGAGCCCACTGTGCCTGAAGAAGAGAAACGTTGCTTTCTTCAGCTCTATATGACATTGTCCAAACAGATTCCCCAGTTTCCAAAATATATTAAGGATTTGGTTCATGGCCGTAATGAAAATTTCAGAAACAGCTGATTACCTAAACAGCTTGGTGTGGATCTAATAATTAATATGGTTCCACAATGAAGAATGCTTTGTTCCACATCTATTTTAAAAATGCTATTCTGGGGGCGCCTGGGTGGCTCAGTTGGTTAAGGGTCTGCCTCTGGCTCAGGTCAGGATCCCAGGGTGCTGGGATCGAGGCCCACATAGGGCTTTCTGTTCAGTGGGGAGTCTGCTTCTCACCCCCCCCCCCATGTTCTCTCACTCTTTCAAATAAAAAAAATCTTAAAAACAATGCTATTCTGTATTTCTCATGTCTACATTCTTTACGTGAGTCTCTCTTTACACTAGAGGGTCCATATCTCCTGGCCAGAATAGCTCCTCCTGAGACGCATCTTGTAGAACAAGATTAAAGCAGACATTTTGCCACCATCAGTCAATGTGTCTCGTGTCTGAACTGATTGCGTAGGTTTGCACTTACTCTCTTTTTCATCAATTAACAATCAATGCTAATGGCAGAATCATTTGTTTCTCATCAGCAAGTCTTCCTTCAGCTGTAGCACTTTATCGTGTCCTGGGCATGTTCTTTGTAAGGGGCTTGAGAAATCAGCACTTTGGATCAATAGGTTGCTTAGAATAACCCAGCCCACCGACCAGTTCTGCCTGGCAAGCTGGAGATCTTAGGTCAGATCATCATTCCCTCCATTCTGTTACTGAAGACCCCTATTCTCTTAGAGACTTCGTTTCTTATCAGGACCCATGGACTACTGAACATAAAAATATGGTAGCCAACCAAGTATTACCTACAGTCCTCGTATAAAAACAAGCCTACTGATTCTCAAGAATACAGCTTTGATTAGAGTGACTTTTTCTGACTCCATGTGCTTATCTCATTATTTTCTGAACTTCCTGTAATTCTGGAGTAATAGCATTGGACCACATCAGTGTTGTTATTGTGTGTTTGCTTCTCTGGATTGAAAACTACTTGCTTAGCATATTTGTTCTAGATAATGATGACGGAAAGAAAAGAAGAAGGAAGGGAGAGAAGAAAAAGAAGAAAAAGGAAGGAAGAACACTTTTGAGGGGCACCTCGGTGGCTCAGTTCGCTGAGCATCAGGCTCTTGGTTTCAGCTCAGGTCATGATCTCAGGGTCCCAAGATCAAGTCCAGCATCAGGCTCCATGCTCAGCACGAAGTCTGCTTGAGATTCTCCCCCTCTCCCTCTGCCCCCACTTGCACTCTCTCTCTCAAATAAATAAATAAATCTTAAAAAAAACCACTTTCAAGACAGTATTCTGTGGAAAGCTAAAACTTGAATAAAATCGAAAGAGATAACTATATATTTGAGTATACTAACCATTCCAGTAATATGCAAGCTATTAATATTATTCCCTCTATGACAAATAAATTGGTTGCACAAAAGACTTAGGCATGACCTGAGATACTGTATGGTTTGTGACATTTAAAAATAGGGTGTATTTTAGTTATTGTACAACTAACCTGGTGTATTCTCGAAGGGAGCTGGTGGGCGTGGCTGATCTTTGGCAAGAAGGCTCAGATTCACCCAACTAAAGAGGCATCTCCTTCATCTAGCACCGAATTTGGAGACCGCACCTAGTAGATTATCAGTAAATATTTAGGGAAGAAGTGCTTCGGTCAGTGAATTCTTAGGTCAAGGCTTGTATTTTCTGCCCACTGTTATTAACAGTATGCACCATTAATCATAATAAAAGAAAAAGCTATAGAAACAGAAAAGTAGAAAGACTTAAAATCGTATAGCATTAATATATTAAAGAGAATCAGAAGTGGGTAAGAAATGGCACAATGCTCACATGATTTTAGCATGAATAGAGAGTCAGGGGATATAACATTGGGGGAGATTAGACAAGCCCACAAGGACTGGATGGTGGAGAACTTTGCATCATGGCCCCGTGAATTTATTGACATTGTATTATTTTAGTGTACTTTTTTCTTTTTAGACTTATTTGCTTTATTTAATAATCCTGTAGCTTTTTCCATTTTTCTTTTAATGTCCTTAAAAATATCAGTATGTTACATAAGGGTGAATAAGCATCACTTTATCTTTTCTATGTCCCAGGCACCTCAAAACAAGAAATACAGTAGACCCTCAGAAAACATGAGTTTGTTTATGAATAAATGGCTAGTAAATATTATTGGCTAATTTGTATAAAAAGTTGGTATTTGCAGAGCAATGCTTAAAAAATTATTCAGTCGAAAACATCCAGTTATTCACACAGTTAAGATTATGTGCATTTCACATGTTGCTTTCTCATAATTAATGTGTTTTGCATAATGAATTAGAGTGTTACAAGCACACCTTTATTTCTTGCTGGTTTGGAAGGACGTGTTACAATAATGTCATTTTTATTATTTTAAAGGAAAAGATCACCTGGCTTCTGGGGATTTTACTGAGAACTAAACTAAAATTGTTCTTTTTTTTTTAAAAGCTGGAGGGGGGAAGTATAACACTTAATGAACATACCTGTATGCCAAGCCTGGTATTCATTGACAGAAACCCAAAGCAGGAGAGTAACTGCCAATCTTTCACACACAAAACAGTGGAACAGCAACAGAAACACAAGTCGTACCTGTTGTGAAAGCATCTCTTATTTTACCTGGTCATTTTTTAGATCTAAAAAATGAGAAGAGTGGGGCCTGGGTGGCTCAGTCCATTAAGCATCTGCCTTCAGCTCAAGTCATGATCTCGGGGTCCTGGGCTCAAGCCCCGCATGGGGTTCCCTGCTCAGCAGGGAGCCTGCTTCTCCCTCTTCCTCTGCCTGCTGCTCTCCCTGCTTGTGCGCTCTCTGTCGAATAAATAAAATCTTAAAAAAAAATTAAAAATAAAAATAAAAAAATGAGATGAGAAGCATTAGGTGTTTTACCAAAGTTCTTTTGTCTAATACTCATTTCAGATAGGGTGAAATTATTCTCATTTTACAGAACCCGAAGTTCAGAAAGTTTGATTAAGCCACCCCAAACACAAACGAAGAAAGTGGGGTGCTGATTGTTATCTTGCACTTTACATGGGCTCATGTTCTCATTCTCTAGATGAGAAAACTGAGGCTCAGGGCATGTAGGCGAGGACTGGGAAGGATAAGGATTGGCCTTTGAGTCAGACAGCCCTGTGTTTCCAATGCCGCCTCTGTCCTTCGCTGGCAGTGTGAGCTCTGACAAAAACAATTAACCTCTCTAAACCTCCAGAGATTCTAAACAGTATGTTTTTAATTGGCTTGTTTAGCGTTGCCTAAAATATATCCCTTTGGAACACTTGTTCCATCAGATGTTTAAAAGTGTTAAATAAAAAAAAAAAATGTTTCAGTGGTCCAGTAAGTCTTAGAAAAGCGGGTTTAAAACAAAGTTAAGCAAGTTCCTATATTGCAAAACCCTCAGAGCCTCTGAAATGCTAATTGCCTCAAAATCTCCAGGGAAGAAAGAGCGACAGGAAGCATCAATGTTTCACAGAAAATAGTTTGCAAAGTCCAATTCTTTGTGTTCCTTTCCATTGTATTGTATCTTAAGGTTGCTAAAAGTTCTCCTTTTTTCAACTGTCACTTAAACACTGTATCAAGTTTTTCACCTAAATATGAAACAGATCAAGACATAGAACATTCTGCCCTGAAATTTTCCCACCTATCCCTTCCTCCCCCCTACCCAGTCCCTTCCCAGCCCTCTCACCCCCAGCAGGAGGCACTACTATTCTGAATGCTATCACCTTGGATTTGTCTTGTCTCCTCAAGAACTCCATGGGAAGGAAATCACGGAGAGTGTGCTTCTGTGTGCCTGGCTAGCTTAGCACCGTGTTTGTGTTTATTTTACTATTGTTACCATTCCTGGTTTTGATTTTTTAAGAGCTTTAATTATTAAGAGGCATAATTAACACACAACAAATTGCACATATTGGAAGGGTACCAATTTATAAGCGTTGTTATATATATATATATACACACCTGTGAAATGATAAAATGATCACCTGTGATATGTGAGTTGATCACCGCAACCAAGACAAGGAACACAGTCATCAGCCAAGAGTTCCCTTCTGCCCTTTGCCAGTTTAGGTGATCGCTGATCTGCATTCTGTCACTATAGATTGGTTTGCATTTTCTAGAGTTTTATATAAATTAAATGATACAAGAGGCATTCTTATCTGGTTTCTTTCATTCAGCAAAGTTATTTTCAGAGTCGTCCACATCATTGCATGTATCCATAACCCATTGCTTTCTATTGCTGTGTAGTATTCCATTGTAAGGCTATACCATCTTTTGAAATACATGCACTACTGATGGACGTCTGAGTTGTTACCAGTTATTGGCTATAACAAATAATGCTGGTATGAACATCAGTGTAAACGTGTTGGAATGGATGGATGCCTTCATTACTCTTTGGTTATACCAAGAGATTTGTTGAATCACATGGTAAAAAATAGATGGTGTTTTACTTTTTTAAAAAGTTCCAATGTGACTTTCAAAGTATTTGTAATATTTTACCTTCCTATTGACAGCATAGAGAATTCCAGTTGCTCCACACCACCTCTAAGATAAAGTAGGGGTAGTCTTTTGAAAAAGCAGAAGCTTTGGATTTTGATGAAGTTCAATTTATCAATTTAGTTTTTTATTTTTTTATTTTTATTTTTATTTTTTTTATTTACTCGACAGAGATAGAGACAGCCAGCGAGAGAGGGAACACAAGCAGGGGGAGTGGGAGAGGAAGAAGCAAGCTCATAGCGGAGGAGCCTGATGTGGGGCTCGATCCCATAATGCCGGGATCACGCCCTGAGCCGAAGGCAGACGCTCAACCGCTGTGCCACCCAGGCGCCCCATCAATTTAGTTTTTTATATATCACGCTTTTGATGCCATAGCTAAGAAATCTTGGCCTAACTCAAGTTCACAAAGATGTCTCCTACATTCTGGGATTTTCATAGTGTTAGTACATTTAAGTGTGTGATCTATCTTGAGTTAATTTTTTATATAGTGTGAGGTACAAAGAGGATTTCAATTTTTGCTTACAGGTGTTCAAATATTCTAGCACTATTTATTTTTATTTTTTTAAAGATTTTATTTATTTATTTATTTATTTGAAAGAGAGAATGAGAGAGAGTACAAGCAGGGGGATGGGACAAAGGGACAAGCCGACTTCCCACTGAGCGAGGAGCCCAACGTGGGTCCTGATCCCAGGACCCTGAGATCTTGACCTGAGCCAAAGTCAGACACTTAATTGACTGAGCCACTCAGGTGCCCTTAATACTGTTTATTGAAAACTATTCTTTCTACACTAAATGACCTTGTAAAAAATAAGTTGTCTATATTTTGGGGGGGGGTCTTCCTGTATTCTATGCCATTGATTTATTTGCATATCTTTATAGCAATGCTGCACTGTTGGTTACTGTGACTTTATACATTTTGAAATCAGGTGCTATTAGTTCTCCACTTTTGTTCTTCTTCAAATTGTTTTTTAATCTTCCACACCCTTTGAATTTTTATATGAATTTTAGAATCATCTTCACACGTTCCACAAAAATCCTTTAAAATTGGGGGTGGGATTGTCCTGAATCTATAGATTAATTTGGAGAATATTGACACCTTAAAAACACTGTTTCTCAACATACAATATATCTCTCCATTTACTTATGTCTTCATTAATTCATCTCAGCCATGTGTTTTAATCTTCATTGGATAGATTTTGCATATCTTTTGTCAGGTTTATACCTAAGTATTTCATATTTTTATGCTATTGCAAATGGTATTTTCCTTATTTCGACTTCCGATTTTTCTTACTAGTATATAAGAAGACACTTGACTTCTGTACATTCTATAATCTTTCTAAACTCATTGGTCATTCTAGTAGATTCCACTGGATTTTACACGTAAGTGATACTGTCTTCTGTGAATAAAGACAGTTTCATTCTCCACTTTTTAATCTGGAAAAAAATGAACTACTGTTACAACAACATGGATGAATCTCAAAATAATTTCACAGGGTAAAAAAAAGACAGACCAAAAAAATAAAAATAAAAATCCAGCATGTACCGTATTACTTCATGTATATAAAATACAAGAAAATAAGAAAAATGCAACCTTATCTATAGTGACAGAAAACAGATCATTGGTTGTCTGGGGCCAGAGGGTAGAGAGGTGGGAAGGGACAGGACAGAGGACTTACACAGGACACAAGGAAATTTGGGGTGAGGATGCGTATGTTCATTGCAGTCCTGGCTTCATAAGTGCATACATATGGCAAAACTTACCCAACTTAAATGTATTGAATATGTGCTATTTCTTATATGCCAATCAGCTCTTCATTTTTTAAAGGCAAAACAATGTTTTTTAGGCAAGATTTACATTTTTCTTTCCAGGCATTTAGAACACCACCAGTATGGGTCCACTGTATTTAAAACAAATCTCCCATTTGGTTTGAATGCATTTAGAGATAAACTGAGTTCTGTCTTAAATGCACATGCTTGCAAATTTGTATTTACACTCACAGGAGGGGTGCCTGGGTGGCTCAGTCGGTTGGGCATCTGCCTTTGGCTTAGGTCATGATCTCGGGGTCCTGGGATCAAGCCCCATGTTGGGCTCCCTGCTCAGTAGAGAGGTTATTTCTTCCTCTGCCTCTGCCCCTCTGCCCTCCCCAACCCCTGCTAGTGTTCTCTCTATATCTCTCTCTCACTTTCACTCTCTATCTCAAATAAATAAAATCTTAAAGCAAAAAATAAAAACACTCACAGGAGAAAGTTTTCCTGTTGCCACTCAGACACAGAGTGCAAGCAGACAAGTGCTACCTTTGAGGACCCAGGTCTACCTCTCTGTTCCCTGCCCCTTCCCCTGTTCCTAACCCTTATTTCTGAGACACTGGTTTCTCAGAGCCAAGGGTGCTTTACATGTTTGTGTTGCTAAAATCACTATTGGAAATGGATCTCAGAGATTGTGAGAACACTTTATTCCACCAAGCATATTTTGTTGTCCCTTTGGTTTGTTTTTCCTCCCACATTTTATTGGTGAGTTGCAAGATGAACTATCAGAAATATCTGACTGTCTGTTCTCACCTTTTGAATAGCAATTGACTTCAAGGCCTTAAGCACTAAGGTAGGAAGAAAATGTGGCACAACTTTCTAAAATCACTAAGTAGGGAGTGAGGAAAGCAGGGATCCACGGTTCATCTAGGCATTTTTGTGTTTATTTTTTAAATTTATTTGCAAAGATCATTGCGCCTTTGATGTCAGAGCCCTCGTTACTCTCCGATCATCCCTTTGTGATAATATGTCTTAATTCAAAACTGTACTTTATTTTTACATGCAGTCTCTCTTAAACACAAAGAATAATCCTCAGATGAAATGCAAGATGTTGAAAACCTGAAGAATGAAATAAATGCTTGGCACATCTTAAAGCATCTTAAAGAGTAATAGCTACCATCATTATGTTCTTCCCCACTAGAGATAAACAATGCTAAGTGAAAATAAGGACATCTTTTATTTCAAATCATGAGACTTTCTTCTGTCATCCCCAAAATGCTTTCACAATAGATTAATATTAAAATGGAAGTTCTGGTCATTGTCTGTAAAAGTGCTTGGGAGTAGTAAGTAATCAATAAATCCTTTTTTAAATGAACGAATGGATGAACAACAACCATGTTTTTAAAAGACAACAGAAAGACTCAATGATGGAATGGACACTCCGTGGGAAGCATCTGGCCTTCATAGGAAAAAGTGAAGATTCGTGTTTTTGTCTTTGCCTAGCCCTGTGCTAGATACCGGGGATAAACAGATATGAGCAAAGCTGTCCCTAACCTGGAGATGCTTTAGATACCGTAATGATGGGAAGGGCATGTTTGTGAATAGAGGACTTGGTTGAAGATTTAAGAAAATCACCATGAGTATCCTATTCTATCACCTTGCTCCCTGGATGGTAGTCTGGAAGGCTGGCTGGTAGTCTGATGCACAGAGATAGTCTAAAACTTCCCTTCCCTTCTGGGTTAGAGAGTGGAAAATCAACCACTCTCCTGGGGGCTCTCCCAAGTCCAGGAAGGGAAGGACTTAGGTTAACTCTGGGGCATCAAAGCTCTCATTGGAAGTCCAAATTCTCCCAAGATGGCTCATTTAAATTCTTCAAGTAAACCCCTGAGTGGCAAATGCCTAGAAGTCTGTGACTCATGGGTGCAGGGTATGTGCAAAAGGTGAATTGCAGCACACCTGGACCAGCTCTTGTGTGGTCGGCTTTTAATTTCTGTTTTTAGACCAACCTCTAATCCCTATGTAAGGTATCTCTCAACCCTGAGGTTAGCCGTTCTCCTTAGGTTTGGCTGAAAGGACAGGTTCCTTGCCAGCTGCAGGATTTTCAGCCCAAATTCTCAATCTTGGATATCCCGGCAGTTCTCATCCCTCCGCGTATGCCATCTGCTTCCTGTCTTCCAGAAATCTGTTACAATCTCTCACCTGCAGTAAATCATCCTCCTGCTCACTGTCTTCACCGTCACTGGACTTCCATTTGTCCAATCCACCACATTGAGCTGGGATTCAGATCTTCCTTCCCTGACCTCTCTTCCTGCCCCCTTTGTTTCTCTTTGCTCCTTTCAGCCTTAAACTTCTTCTCCCTGCATTAACAGGACCTTTGATTCCTTGCAAAATCTTTCTATTTCTAGACTTAATATCAAAATCTGGATTTTTTTTTCCTGGAAATTCATAACCAAGTCACAAGTTTGTATTGACCCACCAGGAAACATGGCAACCAAATATTTAGTTTGATTTAGACTCCTTGGTCTCTTTAAAGTGGGGGGGGTCTCTAAATGGTTCCATTCTGTAGCCCCTGATGGGAAAGTGAGAGGTAGCACTTTGTACCTTTATACCTACATGCTCTCTATACCTCTGCTATATCTTCTTTCCCTTCCCCCTACTCCTTCTTCTTCAGTTGCTTTGCAAAATAATTTTTTAGACAATTTTATATTTTTAACTGTGAGCGTGCATTACCTTGGTTAAAAAGAAAGTTTCAGATATGTAGAGAGAGCAAAAGAGCGCTACGCATATAGGATGAGACATTTGGAAGCAGGTGTAGCACTGGCATCGAGCAACTATTCCATTCAGTCTGAGCTGATCACTACCATGACAGAAGGTAAAGAGAAATGGCTTTTTCTATTCAAATTTGCTTTTCCTTTTTTAAAAAATATTTATTTATTTATTTATTTATTTATTTATTTATTTAGAGACAGAGAGAGTACAAGCAGGGACAGGGACAGAGGGGGAGGGAGAAAGAATCTCAGACGCTGGGCTGAGCGTCGAGCCAAACGTGGGGCTCGACCTCACAACCTTGAGATCATGACCTGAACTGAAATCAAGAGTCAGAGGCTTAACCCACTGAGCCACGGAGGCGCCCCTAAAAGTTGCTTTTTTCTATGTGTGAGTGAGGGTGTTTGATAGGTCAACTTGCCTAAACAGCTTTACAGGGAGGCTAGCAACTTTGTACCATGACCACACTTCCAGCCTGTTTGTTGTCTTCTCCTACTGATTGCCTGCCCCACGAATTTCAGACGTGTTTATCCTGCACCTCCACCCACAATCGCATAAACCAATTTTGTGAAAGTCTGTCTATCTGTCTATCCACCTATCGAATTTCCTTGGGGTTGTGGCATAGAACATATGTTACTCAGAACCTCCTAAATGTCAGGCGGTCTACAAAGCTCTTCATGTGTTTCTTCTCCATCTTCGCAACAGAGCCACCATGTTACGGAGAAGCTCGTGGAAGTTAAGGAAGGCTAAACCACTTCCAAGTCCCCAGAGCAAATTAATAGCAGAAATAGAATTTGAAACAGACTGACTATAAAGTCCATGTTTGTCTGTTTGCTTGTTTGTTTGTTTGTTTGTTTGTTTGTTTGTTTTTTCTAGGCACCTGGAAACTTCAAAATTAAGAATATTGCTATAGGGCCAGTTTCCAAAGTTGTGGTTTGTTTGTTTGTTTGTTTGTTTGTTTTGGTCCAATGTACCTTATCCATTAGTCTTCTCGTTCATCATACATTTGTACAAAAAAGCATTATAATACCATGTGCTTATAATTATGCTGGACTTTGAGAAGAAAGGGGAAGAAACACAGAATATAAACCCATGATCCCTCTTTCCTAAAGTGTCTATTTGGAGAACAGATCCAAAGAAAAACAAGGAAAATAAGGAAACCATCTCAGACGATGGGTATCAAATGGCAAATTGAGGGAGTACAAATATTTTCTGACTTTGAAGAAATAATATTTAAATTCTACTGTGCCCTTAGTCTGTGCCAGGCACTAGACAACAGATTTTATATGCTTTTTCTCACTCAGTCTTCACATAAACTCTAAGACATATTTTCTAGGATGTGTTTAGTTTATAGATAAGGAAATCAAGGTGGAAAGCATGCCTTGGTATTAATGTGGGAGATTTCTTGGTGTGGTAATTTTGTGGGACCAAATGTTGAGTTAAATTAAATGAGGGGGGGAAGAAGGAAGCAAAACCTTCCAAGAAACATTCACAGAAGTACTGAGTTTCTAAACTCTAGCCTTCAATTAGTGAACTGAAGATTTTTCATGCATATCTTAAACATGCACCTCTTTTTTCTGGAACAGTTAAGGCTCAATTACCAAATTTTTTGTGGTATTTGTATAATTAGCAAGCTTAGAAACTCTAATTTCATCTTTTTTGTGTGTATTAGCTTGCGAGGGCTGCTGTGGCAAAGTATCACAAACTGAGTGGCTAAAGCCTAACATGATTTTCTTGCAGTTCTGGAGACCAGAAGTCCAGAACCAGCATCAGCAGGGTTCATCAACCGTCTGAGGGCTGTGGAGAAGAACACGTTCCCTGCCTCTCACCTGGCTCCTGGTGGTTTGCTGGCCATCTTTGACATTCCTTGGCATGTGGATGCATCACCTCAATCTTTGCTTCTGTCTTCACGTGGCCTTCTCCCTCTGTGTATGTTCTGTGTCCCAATTTTCCCCTTTTATAAGGGCATGGGTCATGTTGGATTAGCCCATCCTTCTCCAATATGATCTCATCTTAATTAATTACACCTGCAATGATCCTATTTCCAAATAAAGTCTCAGTCTGAGGTAATGGAGGTTGAGGACTACATTATATGATTTTTTTGAAGGAGGGACACAAGTCAACCCATAACATTGTGCTTCACAAGAGTTGTTGAACTTGTTTTTAGGTGAACACCCAACACCTAAGCAACGGACATCCTCAACTAGGTCCTTCACGTTATTACTAATTAACAGCGGCATAAATCACCAGTATGTGTTTAGGACTGCATTATTCTTGTCACCATTTATATTGAATCATTAACAGTAAATCTGGTTTAATAGGTTTCTCTTCCTTCTGACCATGAGTTTTGCCTCCAGGAACGTGGGCTCTATAGTTCTAGGGAAGCAGAGTATCACCAAATATTACAACTAGAAAAGGACCTCATGGATCAACTCTTTGTAAAATACTGAGTGGCCTTCAGAAAAGCACATTTTTAAGCAGAAAGATCTGATGACTTGCTAGTCTAGGACCCTGTGATGCTATTGGAATAAACTGGGAAATAGGGCTGAGAATTGGGGGTCCACTGTTTTGATGCCTGTAGACCCACAACCACCCTTGTACAACAACTGCCCCCTTTCACCTGCCCCTGCCCACAGTAACAGACAATGAATCCATTTCTTTGCTGCCATATGCAACACCTCCTGGACCAAGGGCAAACACTACTCAAGGTCCAGAGGAGAAATCAGTTTCTCTCAACTGGGACTTTGGCATGATGATTCAATGCTCTGAGTAGTGTCTCTCTAGTAAGTGTCTGCATTAGAATGCTCTGTAAAGCTGTGGCTAGGACATCTTAAGCTCACTTAAACCAGGTAGAGAAGAGTGAAACAGGCAAAGAGAAGCAGAGACAAGAGAGCATGTAATCCTAGAGAGATGGAGTAAAGAGACTTGAATTTCCCCATGCTCCCTGGCACTGGTTAGCTAATTCATAGACTAGCTAATTCATGCCTTTGGGTTCCATGATGACCAGATTTTCTCATACTACATTAGTGTTGGGTTGTTTCTGTAATTTCCAACCAGAAGAGCCTGTTAAGGGCAGATGTGTAGAATAAACCCCTCATTTAACGTTCAAAAATATTTATTGAGGGTCTTCTATGTGCCTCTTCTCACTAGGGAATCAAAGCTAACGCAACACTGGAAGCTTCCAGTATCAACTAACTCAGTCATCAGAGAACTGTGGCCAATTCTGCGAAGAGCCATTGGAGGTTTCTCTCAAAGCCTAGAAAAGGAGCACCTCATTGCACTCAGGAGTCTAGCTGGGACCTCTAAGAAAACAGTATTTTATTACAGATTGTGTTTTATGCTCGATGGCTCCATCATTTTTGCTTATGTTGTTTTACTTTTGAGAATTGGTAGGAAATTGCTCTATGAGAAAGAGAGAAAGGGCATTGTTGGCCATGGGAACAGCACATGTCAAAGTTCAGAGGAGTAAAATGTCAGGATGAATGAAGGAGCTGCAGACATTTCCTACCTCTGCAGGGTCATGTGCATGTGAGAGGAACTGGAGAGAGGGCCAGACAGGCCCAGAAGAGAAACCGTCACCTTGTAAGCTCCGTCCTACAACTAACAGGGGCTGTCCAGCAGTCTGAGGAATGCAAGGGCAAGATCAGATTTGCAGTTCAGAAAGCTTATTGTGGCCAAGTATGCGGGATCACTCCCAGGGCCAAGCTGGAGGAAATGAGACAAGTTGGGAGGTTAGCCCAGACATCTAGGTGAGGAATGATGCAAGCCTGAACTTGGAAAATGGCAAAAGGAAGAGGAGAGGTGATGGATATGAGATGTTTAGGGAAGAGAAACCAGGAGATTTGGTGATGGATTATACATGTGGCTTAAATAAGAAGGGGAATGCAGCATTATGCCCAGATGTCCTGCTTGAGTGATAATGGTGCTAAACAACAACAAACAAACAAAAACAACTCTCTGCCCTTCTCCCTCCCTATTGGTCAGTCCAAACTGTCCTCCTCTGCAGGCCATGGGATCAAGAATGTGAGGGATGATTTAGGATTAATCGTAATCCGGACTGGTTTATTGCCCTGTAAGCGATGGTTTGGGAACAGACTCTCAATTTAAAGTATCAGGATTTTACTCTGTTTTGCTGTCATGACTTTGTAAAGAAATCTATGCATGAAAGTCCCAATACTGTTTTTCCTCCTTGAAATCTGTTTTAAGGAAGTTTTTGAGTCTATAAGACTGAAGCAGTGAAATACTGTATTCAAGACGTAGATATTTATACTCCCTGTGTTTCATATGTGTATTGAAAAAATGTTGAGGTCACCTATCCTGCACTTATTAATTTTTTGGAGGGTGATTGGAAGAAGTTAGTATATATCTCAGGGCTTTCACAGCTATTCAAGATCTCGGGGGGCAAAAACCCAAAAACACCTTCTGAATGTGCCAATTCTCTCCAGGCATGGCTACCCTTTACAAATGCCAGGCGGCTGGCGATGTGTTAGCCCAAGATGGGATTGTGGGGGTAATTATAAGAGGGCAGAAGAGGAGTAGATGGAACCAAAGATCAGCATCTGCTGGGAAAAGCCATGTAGATAAATTAAGTTCTACCGTCTTTTGACTTTTCATATTTTCCTTTGCAATAAAAACAAAACAAACAAAAAGAATGTTTCCACCAGCCAGGAAGATGCATTTACATTCATAGAAACATACTCTAAATGTCAAGAAATGGCAAATGAGGGGTACTAGGCCCCTACCCTCCTTGCACAGAAAGATAATCAACTATTCCCCCCTGGCCTTGGTAAAAGCAGCAAGTTTTCATTTTTAAAGAATATGAAAGATGTGGCGCATTGTGCCCCAATCAAAATCCATTCGTGTTCTTGCAGGAGCTCGTTTTCGTTAGCGTTTACATTGCATGGTGAACAGGCATCATCCTGTCCTCCCAGTGCAGCTCAAAGCATGGAGAAGCTGCTGTCCCTGAAGATATCTGTGGCACCCAGAATGATGGGGAAAAGAAGTGAAATTCAAGGTACTGAAGTCGAAACTACAAAGAGCTATAAAAGAAAAGGCAGGCATTAGAAAACTCACTGCAGGGGGTTGAAAGCAAAAAGAGGAAGACAAAAATCTATTACAACAAAATAATAAAGTCTTTTTTAAAGTTTAAGGGGAAAATCATCTTGTTTTGTGAAAAGATGGCGAGACATGTTCATTGATCTTTTTAAGAGACAACAAAAAATTGGCCGTCAACTGAATAAAAGAAAATGAAGTTCCATTAATACAATCCGTCGAAAGACAACTCGGATAAATTGATCAATGCAGTACAAATCATTTCTAACCTTTCCCCCTATTTGGAGAGGATGTTTTTTCAAGAGAGTAAACAACATACATCATCAACTTCAAGTGCTTTTTAGATGGCTTTTCCAGCAATAATGGAAATGGAGAATTTCTGGAACTAAGCATGTAATGCTTGCTTTATTATTATCAGTCTGAAGAATGTCAATACATTTGGAGAGATTGGGACATGATTTTTTTTCTCCCCTGGTAACTTTCATGTTGTAGTTTCTCCCTTGATTTCTTTTTTAGTCTGCTTATTAGAAAATATTAATGTATAAGGTATAGTGGCTCCATTTAGAGTCCAAGGCCCACCATTCAAGGTACCACCAAGTTAAAAAGATAATCACATTGTTTAGAGATCACTGTACTAAAGCTTTCTGAAAAAGCTGTTTTTCTTCTCAGCATTTTTCTCCTCTGTTTGAAGGAAGAGCAAAAGGAAAGAAATATTTTTTTTCATTTTTCTCCTCCCTCGGTCCCGCACCCCTCTAATTAAAAATAACCTATACAAAATATATAGTATAGAGAAAGTATAACATTCTAATACCTTATAGTAATTTTTTTTGTTTTAACACATATCATTGATGATGTATAATTTATTATAAACTAGAAAATTTAGGTAGTTCCATGATGATATGGAAATCTGTTTAGTACAACCCATCTTAAATGAGGAGATAGGGCTAGGGTGTTCAGATTTAGGGACTAATATTTAAATAATATGGGGACTAATATTAAAACTATATTTACAAAATGCTAATTCTAACAAATATATATAACAAATATACATATATGTGTGTATACACACACACACATATATATGTATATATATATATATATATTTTTTTTTTTTTAGAGAGGGAGAAGGGGTGGGCAGAGAAACGGAGAGAGAGAATCTCAAGCAAACTCCACAGCCAGGGAAGAGCCGATGGGGAGCTCAATGGGAGGCTCGATCTTACCACCCCTAGATCATGACCTGAGCTGAGATCAAGAGTCAGATGTTTAGGGGCGCCTGGGTAGCGCAGTCGTTAAGCGTCTGCCTTCGGCTCAGGGCATGATCCTGGTGTTTCGGGATCGAGTCCCACATCGGGCTCCTCGGCTGGGAGCCTGCTTCTTCCTCTCCCACTCCCCTGCTGTGTTCCCTCTCTTGCTGGCTGTCTCTCTGTCACATAAATAAATAAAATCTTCAAAAAAAAAAAAAAAGAGGTTCTATTAAAAAAAAAAAAGTGAGGTATTTAACCAACTGAGCCACCCAGGCGCCCCAAACTTAATTTTTTTAAAGAATGTGTAGTTACTGATATGTTTTCAAGTAAGCAGGAATTTATAATGCTCACCATATTTCCACACAGAAATAATGATGTTGACATTACTTCTGGGTGTTTGGCTTTCTATAGACTATAAAACGTGCAAAACACGATTTTAAGTACTGTGTTGTTGTTGTTGTTGCTGTTGTTGTTTTTTAATGGGTTTGGGGTTATTTATAAAAAGCCCATAAAAGATTACATATGAAATCTATAGAAATTCCTCCCAGAGAGGCATTTTCTCAATTTGAAGCCAAAAAAAAATGATCCAAACAGATAAACATCCCTGCACGCAGACCTAGGGGAAGGGACAAAGAAGGGGGCGAAAGTTAAGGCTCCAGCCACTGATACTGAAATACTGCTCTTTAGGCCCTGATAAAATTACCCTTTAAGGTACATCTCTCAATCCCTGCAGGGGAGAGGGCACAGTTCACGGACTCGTCACTGAATTCGGGACCCTCAATCTCTCAAGCAAGCATTCACTGTAGAAATCAAACGGCCCCCTCCCTGGGAGAAGATTCATCTTTGGGATGAGGGTGACAGTTACCCTAAAGCCAAAGAACAGGGGTGGATCTGTGGTGCCAGTAAGCTTCTAAAGCAGTGCATTTTAGCAACTTGCTAAATGCTTCCAGCATACTTTTATAATTTTATTTTTTGTCTGCAGAGGTAATGCGGGAAAAAGCAGAGAAGAGACACAGAGATGTACAGATTCATAGAGAAATCAGAAAAAAAATATGATTTACGAACACTTCTTGGAATGACAGGAAATATATTCCGTGAAACTGAAGAGTCAAACTTTCTATACAGAGAGTCATTTTCTCAGCCGGGGAAGACTTGTGTAGAAGATCGTTGTCCAGGGGCGCCTGGGTGGCTCAGTTGTTAAGCATCTGCCTTCAGCTCAGGGCGTGATCCCAGCGTTTTGGGATCGAGCCCCACATGAGGCTCCTCCACTAGGAGCCTGCCTCTTCCTCTCCCACTCCCCCTGCTTGTGTTCCCTCTCTCGCTGGCTGTCTCTGTCAAATAAATAAATAAAATCTTTAAATAAAAAAAAAAAAGAAGAAGATCGTTGTCCAAGATAAAGTCTGGCCAGTGTTTCAGTTGACTTTTTTTTTTTTTAATCCTGCTCCAGGAGACCTTTAGAATGCCTTCTAGATGCATCAGCATATTGAAGCCTGGATGAATTACTGTCTTGTCTTTCCTCCGTGGAGGTGTTTTAGACCCAGGAAGGGGCTGAAAATCCTTCCTTCCCATTTATTATAGAAAAGAGGAAAACGACAGATCACTTGAATTTCTGACTACACTATTGGAAGTGGTAGGCTAAACACATTTGAGGCTTTTGTAAGTAAACCAGAATGAAATGGTATGATAGGATAAATATTAAATTTAAAGAATTTCCTGATTTTTTTTCCACCGTAGACTATAGGCTAGAGTTCTATCCCGGCTAGCATCTGGATCCTGGCTAGCAGGCCACAATTCATGCTCTGTCTGTCAGAACCTCTGCCCCCTTCTCTGTCCACGTGAAAGTTTTATACCACTACAGCATCCTAAAGGCATTTCCGTCTGGACAAAACTCAATATATTGCAACACATGCTCCCCCGGTTACTTACCTGGGAAGCACACGCTCCTCCACTTGATATTGTTTTTAGATTCTGTTCAAAAATCTAATAAAATATTCCTACCAGAAATAGATCGCATGAGGATTTCCGTAATTTATTCCATTTCTTTTTATTTATTTTGTTTGGAGGGGCCAATGTACCAAATTTATGTACCTGTCACATCTCAGGTAAATTTGTAGTACTTGGGAGAAATCTGTGGGAAGAAACAGGACTCTGGAAGATTCGAATTCAATGACCATGTGTTTTATAAAGCTGAGAAGGATTTAAAGGGAGAAGAATCGAAGCCCAGAAGGTTCTGCAGGAAAAATGATGAATTCTTATTTATTGAATGCGTCCATTGTCCAAGGCACTGTGCCCAGCACTTAACATTCACTATCGCATTTATCCTTCACACCATTCCTGTGAATTAGGCTTGATCCCTATTTTAAAGACGAGCCAATTCAGTCTTACTGAGGTCAAATAACCTGTTTAAACAGTTAGGAAATCTGGTTTGGACCAGATGTATCTAATTCCACTGTGGGGGCTAAGCATGTCTTCAGTGTGTGTGTGTGTGTGTGTGTGTGTAGCTATAAATACATATATGTACATATATGTAAACATATATAAATGCATATATACATATATGCACATATGTAATCTAATAAAGCACCTTTTGAGGGTCATTTTGTAATATTTATAAGTTTATATTCTCGAGGTTTCAATATTTCAATATTTCTCGAGGATAAAAACAGTAGTGGAATGGATCTGATTTCATAATAAATACAGTACAACTCATATTATGAAACCTCTTGTTCCTTTACCAGAATCTTTTCTCTGGAACTTTCTTAACCCAACAGTCAAGGCTGTTTCAGTTCCTGAGGTATTTTCTCATTCTAAAGCTCACTGATTCTGGGTTTTCAAGCCATTCATTAAAAACGTAAGTGGCCAAATCAAAAAAAGAATAGTGAACCTCTTGAATTCTTCACTCAAATGCAACGGATTATGCAGGACGATCCCAATTTAATCCCTTCATCGAATATTTATTGGGTATCGATTTTGTACCTGGGACTCCACTAGGTCTGAGGAGTAAACAAAATAGAAAAATCCACACCTTCAAGGAGATGACATTCTAGTGGGGGAGAGAGAACATGAGTAATCAAATAACAAGATACCCAAGCCTATGCATCATATAATTTCAGGGAGTGGTGAGTCCACTGAAGGAAAGGAAATCAGGTCAAGGACATGCCAAGTGAGTAGAGGTGGGGGTTATTTCAGGTCAACTAGTGAGGACAGCCATGTCTAAGCAAGGGCCTCAGTGAAGTGAGAGAACCACGGGAGGGTCTTTACAAGGAACACTGCTGGCAGTGGGAAGAGCTAAGAGCAAATCCCCAAGGAAAGAACGAGCGTGGTGAGTACTAGCAACTGGGAGAAGGCCAATATGGCTGAACACACTGATCCAGAAAACAAAGAAAAGCTGAATCTCCTGCAGAAGAAGGGGTCGGGTTGTATGTGCCTTCAGGAGTTCCACCTTTAACTGAAGTGTGATGAGAAGCCCCTGGATGTTTGGAAGCGGAGGAGGGGTGTGACTTGATTTGCATTTCTTAAAAATTGCTCTTTGTCCCACCTACCAATCACTCTGATGAAGAATTCTCCTATACATTAAGAGAAGGACCATCCCGCCACTCTATTCCCACATGGTAATCAAATCTGTTCTTTTTACCAACTCTGAGACTACTCTAAACATGTGTGAATTGTCTTTTAAAACATGGGTCTGTTAAATATCTGGGGAATGGAATACAACATATTCTCCAAAATCCTAGCCTAAATTAGGGACTAACCCAAAAGTTATATGGATTCACTTGGGTTCTTACCTTCCAAATTTGCATACAAAATTTTCCAAACATATTAGAATAGCTATACTCTGCTTAAACTTGAGTTTCTTGTTTAACACGATGCAAGACCAGGCACCCATTTACCCATAACTTTCATTAGTGTGTTGATAGTTTTCTAACAAACCTATTCTGTAAGTCACTGTATCTTAATTTTATTTTCAGTGTTCAATGCAACTGTATAAAATACAATTAATTTTTATATATTAATTGTGTCTCCTGAAAACTTGCTGGACTCCTTTATTAGTTCTAGTATTATTTCTGTGATGTATTTCTTACATTTCTCTATATACAAGATCGTGTCATCAGTTAATAGAGTAACACTTCTTCCTTTCTAATATGGATGACTTTTATTACTTTCTTTTTTTTTTTTTTTCTTTTTTCTTTTTCTTTCCTGATACCCTGGCTAGACTCTCCAGCACATACATACGGAATGGAAAAGGTGAGAGTGGGTGTCCTTGTTTTGTTCCTGATCTCGGGGGGCAAGCACTCTGTCTTTCACCATTAATTTTCACGTTAATTAGGCTGGTCATAGATGTTTTTTATCAGCGTGAGGAAGTTCCATTCTCTTCCTATTCACAGAGTCTTTTTATTATGAAAGTCTGTGGATCTTTTCTCCATCAATTTGATAACTGTGAGCTTTTGTCTTTTGTTCTACTAATATGATATATACGCTACATTGAGTGATTTATGATCATTTTTATATGTTTCTGGATTTAGTTTGCTAGTGTTTTGTTGAGAATTTTACATCTATATTTGTAAAAAAAAATATTGAGCTATAAATTATTTTCTTCTGATGTCTTTGTTTTATTTTGGTATCAGAGTAATACTGGCCTCCTAGAATTATTTGGGCAGTGCTTGTTCTTTTCCTGTTTTCATGAAAAGTTTGTATTGGTGTTAATGCTTGTTTAAATGTTTGGTGGGATTCACCAGTGAATTTATCTGGGCCTGGGCTTTGTGTGGGTTTGGGGGGATCTTTTGGTTACAAATTCAATATATTTACACAATATAATTTATTTATGTTCCTTATGTTTTTTCGAGTCCATTTAAGTAAGTAGTTTCTTCCGAGTCATTTGCCCATTTCATCTATGTATCTGATTTGTCATCCTACAATCATTCATACCATTCTTTTTGTATCATTTTTATATTTGCAAGATTGTCAGTAAGGACCCCTCTGCCACTCCAGCTAACATTTTATCAATCGTACTGATCTTTTGCAAGAATTAATATTTGGTTACATTCATTATTTTTATTGGGTTTTTTTGTATGTTTCATTAATTTTTTTCTTTTATTATTTTCTGCCTTCTACTTGCTATGGGTTTAGTTTGTCCTTTTTCTATTTCCTTTAGGCAGAAGTTTAGATTATTCATTTTAGATCTTTCTTCTTTTTTTTTTTTTCTTATGGGCATCAATAGCTATACATTTCCCTCTTTTTTTTTTTTTTTTAAGCATTTTACTTATTTACTTAAGAGAGAGAGCATGGGAGCATGAGTAGGGGGAAGGGTGGAGGGAGAAGGAAAAGCAGACTCCCCAGTGAGTGGGGGAGCCTGATGTGAACCTCAATCCCAGGACTCTGGAATCACAACCTGAGCCAAAGGCAGATGCTTAACCACTGAGCCACCCAGGCACCCTATAACTGTCCCTCTTAGCACCGTTTTAATTACATGCTACTCTACTCATTTTGGTATGTGTTGTTTCCAGTTCATATCACAGCATTTGCTATATTCCCCTGTGACTTTTTTTCTCTGACTTATTGGTTAATTAGCTGTGTTCTTTAATTTCCGTATATGCATTAACTTCCCCAATTATCCTTCTATTATTAATTTCTATTTTCCTTTTATTGTGAGTTGAACAAATTCTTTTTGTATTTATTTAGATTTTTTGTTTTTAAGTACCGAGGCTTATTTATGGCCTAACATTTGGTATATCCTGGAGAATGTTCCATGGACATTTGAAAAGAATGTATATATTGCTCTTGTTGGGTGTAGGTCTCTGTGAAGTCTGGTTGATTTATACTGTTGTTCAAGCCTTTTATTTTCCTGTTGACATTCTACTTTAACTGCTGTCTCTATTACTGAAAGTGGGGATTGAAGTCTCCAAGTATTATTTTTGAATTGGCTATATTTTCCTTTAATTCTGTCAGTATTGCTTCCAGTATTTGGGGGTTCTGTGACTAGGTTCATGCATGTTTATATTTGTTATATCCTTCTGATGGATTTACCCCTTTATTGTTGTAAAATATCTGGTAACATTTCGTGTTTGATACCCATCTTTTCTGATATTAGCAAAGCCATTCCAGCTCTTTTGTGGGTATATTTTGCAGGTTGTTTCAGATTGTTTACATCTTTGAATCTGAAGTATGTCTATTTTCCCAACACCATTTGTTGAAGAGACTGTCTTTTTTCCATTGGATATTCTTTCCTGCTATGTTGAAGATGAGTTGACCATACAGCTGAGCGTCCATTTCTGGGTTCTCTATTCTCTTCCATGGATCTATGTCTGTGTTTTTGTGCCAGTACCATACCCTCGTGATGATTACAGCTTTGTAATAGAGCTGAAAGTCTGGAATTGTGATGCCACCAGCTTTGGTTTTCTTTTTCAACATTCCTTTGACTATTCAGGGCCTTTTCTGGTTCCATACAAATTTTAGGATTATTTGCTCCAGTTCTGTGAAAAAAGTTGGTGGTATTTTGATAGGGATTGCACTGAATGTGTAGATTGCTCTAGGTAGCATAGACATTTTAACAATATTTCTTCTTCCGATTTATGAGCATGGAACATTTTTCCATTTCTTTGTGTCTTCCTCAATTTCCTTCATGAGTATTCTATGGTTTTCAGAGTACAAATCCTTTGTTTCTTTGTTTAGGTTTATTCTTAGGTATCTTATGGTTTAGGGTGTAATTGTAAATGGGATTGACTCCTTAATTTCTCTTTCTTCTGTCTCAAATTTTGTGTATAGAAATGCAACTGATTTCTCTGCATTGATTTTATATCCTGCCACTTTACTGAATTCCTGTATGAGTTCTAGCAATTTTGGGATGGAGTCTTTTGGATTTTCCACATAGAGTATCATGTCATCTGCCAAGACTGAGAGTTTGAGGGAGAGAGAGAATCTCAAGCAGACTCCTCGCTGAGCATGGAACAGATGTGTGGCTTGATCTCACAACCCTGAGATCAGGACCCTGAGATCACGACCTGAGCTGACATCAAGGGCTGGGTACTCAACCAACTGAGCCACCCAGGAACTCCCTTTACTAATTACTTTTTAAATGAGTTAAGAGAAGAAAAGAGAAGAAATGAACAATTACCTTGTCTTTCGTAATTGCCTATATACTAATCTTTTGAATACTCTTTGTTTTTACCTCTTGGGTTTGAAATACTGAGTGGTGTTACCTGCTTTCAGTCTGAAGAACTTTCTTTAGTACTTATAAAGCACGTCCATGAGAAAGTGACTTTGGGTTTTATTTGGCCTCTAAAGTATTTACTTTACCTTCATTTTTTAGGAGATAGTTTTGTTGGCTATATGACACTTGGTTGACAGTCACTTTCAATTTCACCACTTTGAATATACTACCCCACTGTTTCTGACCTCTGATTATTTCTGATGGATTAATCATAGTGGGATCTCCTTGTACATGAGTCCTTTATCTCTTATTGCTTTCAAATTTTTATTTTTATCTTTGACTTTTAACATTTTGACTATTACATTTCTGGATGTTGATGGAGCTCCTTGCTTTTATCCAACTAAGAGTTCACTGCTCTTTTTTGGATGTTTAAATCAATGTCTTTATCAAATTTTGGAAGCTTTCATCCATTATTTATTTGAATATTTTCCCTGTCCCTTTCTCTCTTTCCTCTACTTCTGGTACTTCCACTGTGTGTACATTTATTGTTGTCCTGCACTTTTCAAAGACCTTATTTTTATTGTTGTTATTTTCATTCCTCTCTCTGTTCTGATTGCAGGATGTCTTTTGAATCTGTCTTCAAGTTTGCTGATTCTTTTTCTGCCTGCTCAAATTTACTGTTGAGCCCTGCTAGTAAACTTTTTATTTGGATTATTACACTTTTAGTGCCAGAATTACCATTTGACTATTTTAAAACATTTCTATATCTTTACTATATAGGCTATTTGATAATATATTGTCATTATACCATCCTTTAATTATTGGAGAATGGTTTCCTTTAGTCTTTGAATATATTTATAATAATTGCCTTGAGATATTTTTCTAAGTCCTCCGAATGGACCTCTTCAATAGCATTTTCCATTGCCTGTTTTGTTTCTTTGTGATTGACACTTTCCTGTATCTTTGTATGCTTCATTTTTTGTTTTTGTTGTTGAAAACAAAAAATTTAAATTATATATTCTAGCAACTCTATATACCGATTCCCCTTACCCACACATTGTGTTTTGCTTGGTTGTTTGCTTATTTGTTTAGTGACTTTGCTGAACTAGTTTTGCCAAATCTACATCCCATACGGTATTAAGTTTCTGATATCCCCACTCAGATTTTAACCCTTGTTTTTATCTTGCCACCTGCCTTTGCTCCTGGGTCTGCAGAAACCACTTATTCATCAAAGACTACATCAAAGACTACATCTTATTCATCAAAGACCACTACACCCACTGAGTCAGACGAATTTACCTTTTACCATTGTGGCTTGGAAGCTGCTATCACAATTCATGTTGTTTATACTTGTTTACTTATTTACTTACTTAACCTATGTTCAGCCAGTGGCTAGTAGCTTGGAGTTACCCTCTCTGATTTCTTCTGAAAGGGCATGACCTTGAGCATGCACACGGTCTTCCAGATTACCAGGAAGTTCTATATCTGGATTCCTAGGAGCTAGCCTCAGGTCAGAATAAGTTATCATAGAGGCAGTTTGCTTAAGAGCTGTACATAAGCCTTTTGTATCAGTGATGATTCTGTAGGTAGTATGAGGAAAGCTTTCAATGACTCCCTCTTCTTCTGCACTGATTCAGAGTAGAGCCCCTGCGGGTAGACCTTCTCTAAAACGAAACTTGGGGAAGGAAGCAGCGTGAAGGGAGCAGGTGAAGGCTTCAGCACCATAGACTCTCACTGTTCTTACTGAGTGTTAGTTGATTTTCTTGAATGAATATTTATCCACTTGCTGTATGCCCTTAGGACGCTTTCCATAAATTACAAATTATTGTTTCCCCATAATTTTCGCAAATTTAATTACTGTTTTGCTGGGGAAAGGGTCCAATGAGCTTTCATGCCACTATTTGGGAAGTACTAATCACTAATACTGTTTTTCAGTATAGCATGGGTCTCTGAAGCTAGCTTCAGGTGACACCCATGAGCTTCATTTAAAGGTATGTGCACTGGATCCTTGCTTTATGCATTTTATTCCATTATTGACTTATCGAATATGCCACAAGAAGACTCCGGGAGAACTGTTTCAACTATGGCTGTTGCTAACATCTAAAAAATAAAAGCCCAAACCATAACTTCACTGAATCAGTCACTAATTTCTTGAACTCCAGGTGTCAAGAGAATCCAAACCTTCCATCAAGAGACTGGTACATGAGTACCTTGAGCTGAGGCGGTCTGAAAGTCTTGACGATGGGAATACTCCTTTTTTGGATGGTGGCAAAGCTATAGAACAAATCAGTTATTTGCAGGAAGTACAAATGTTGAATAAAGGTAGAGAAGGCAGATCATTTGAGCTTAGTTTTTAATCCAAAAGACACTAAGCTATTTTTTACACTAAATTGTCTTCCCACTTCCTGATGCCTGCAGTACTTCTGATTCTTCGAAGCAGTGAAACCCAGAGGAGCTACGAGACAGCATTTCTGGCTAAATTACATTCTAGTGTATCCTTGCAATAAACACCTATTACCAAAGGCAATCCGTGTGTGTCTCTTTCTTGGAACCCTAAAGAGCCTGGCTATATATCTTGCATTTCCTACAGAGAATTATCCCCAAACATCTACATTGGTTTGAACAAGATGAAGTTTCCATTCTAACTACAAATGAATTTGCATTGTTCAGGTTGTATAGCTAACTTATGGTTCCCTGACTCTCGCTTTTGAGGGTTTTTTGGTTTAATTTAATAGAAAATCCAATTATTATGTAAATACAGACATAGCATAATTGCCACAAACAAGTGAGCATAACAATGAACTGGTGGAGTTTCCGGAGTTAAAAGAACCTGTGATTTATGAGTGTCTCTCTGGTATGATTGATAGACAATTCACAGAAATGTTTTTAACCATTTCCACCCAACACAGTGTTCATGTTTTCACTTTCTGATCATCCAATCTGATGCATGTCAGTGAAGAAAAGTTGTTTTGGGAGGGAATGTATCACAAATTCATTTTCATTATTTTCCTAGCTTATTAAAGGCATGAAGCTACAAACATCATTATTTAAAATGCCTCCCTTTAAAATTTTTCCAGCAGATGTTTATGTAGAGAGAACGCTAGATCTCTCTTGGCAAGACACAGAAGTGACATTTCTTGAGGGTTCCAGTTGAAAAATTTGTCTTTGGCATTCTGTCTTTAAACATCTGCAAAAGCAAAATCATCTTTATTATCCTGCTGACTTGGAGAAAAGCAAAGTACACAGCCCCCTAATCTCTGGAATACTCTTCAATGGAGTGAAACGTTTCCAACATTACTTCTCTTCAGTAGAGTTTCTCTCTGTGACTTCTAAACTCCAAAGACAGAGTACTGTCTTCTTTAAATATTAATCGCTTACTTAATTAATAAGAAAGAGGCTAGCAAGCATAAACTTAAAATTCTGTTTTCCCCCCAAATTGCCAATTATCTATATTTTCCCTCTATGCTTACTATCATTTGAAGAGTCCAATACCCATTGGGAAATTTAAAATACAATGAAAAAAATGCTACACAACTATTTGAGGGAAACATGCCATATTTTCTAATATCCAGGATGTAATTTTAATTTGAATTTTTCTTCATTCTTTCTAAATTTAAAGACTTTATAACTTATTTTAAATCTTTTTATTTTAAATCATTTCTTATTTTGTCTTATTTTTTCTCATTCTTGTTTCCTATTTCTTAAATGAATAGTATACTTCATTTTCTGACATCTCAGCTGAGTTTGAGCGCTAACTAAAAAAGAACTGGGAGAATGTTCATTGGTCAAAACGTAAAATGATTCGTTGCTTCTTAAAATAACATGTTCAACAAATAATTCCAAATATTAGGAAGTTTTTTTTTATTTTTCTTTGTTTTTCTCATTCAAGCATTATATTCAAATATTTGTCAAGTTTCCACCGTACACTGGCTTTTTCCTCCATGATTTCCTCTGGGAAGAGTTTTCTGGACTGACATCCAACCAGTGTGACAATTCACAGCTGTGCTCCTTGACCCAAATATCAAGGTGCTTTTTTGGTATGGTCAACTGAGATCCAAGGTTTCTTTATGCAATTGGTGTCCCCCTACACTCCTAAAAGCTGCGCTGGTTGCAGAGACCTATAAGCAAGTGAAGTTTACTAGAACCACAAATTAATAGTGCAGGATTCAGTATATAAATCCCTTTACTATCCTATTTAATTGTATTTTTGGCATCTATTTCTGGATGCTTCATTTGGTTTTTTGGGAGTGTGTGCCAAAATAAAATTTAAAATTTTTGATTCATTATCTCAACAGGTGACATTAATAATAAATAATTTTTTTCTGTATTTTCTTTTCAAAACTATATGTGTGTGCTTTACTTATAAAATTAACGGAAGAAACACTACATTAAATTTAGAAAATAAATAAAGATAAAGAATATTTTTTTTCTCTCATCAACCACAGATAGTTATTTTTAATGGGTTAATCTACCTCCTAATATTTCAAAGCATATATATGTATACATAAAATTATATATAAAATTGAGATCATGATTTTTTTAATTTAAAATTGTATTAAGAGAATTTCCTATGTCAGAAAATGTTCCACAAAACATGCATTTTATTTATTGTATAACACCTGCTGTACTTCTGTACATGTAAATTGCTAACAATATTTTGCTATTTTAAGAATGACACCGTAATAAACATCCTATGTACCAAGTTTATAAGTATGCTGCTTAGCTGTGGAAGGTAAATTTATAGAAATGGAATTACTAAATCACAATTCATATATATTCCCGACTCACGACAATAGTCTGACAAATTGCTTTCAAGACATTTTCAATAATTTACATTTTTTCCTATAGAGAATGACTGAATTTATCACAATCAAATTAAGCCAAATAGTATTGAAAGGCTTTATGTATATTGCCCCTTTGTTAGAAAAACAAAACCATATTGTGATATTCTTTTTTTTTTTTTTTTTACGATTTCATTTATTTATTTGACAGAGAGAGAGATGGCCAGCGAGAGAGGGAGCACAGCAGGGGAGTGGGAGAGGAAGAAGCAGGCTCCCAGTGGAGGAGCCCGACGCAGGGCTCAATCCCAGGACTCCGGGATCACGCCCTGAGCCAAAGGCAGCCGCTTAACGACTGAGCCACCCAGGCGCCCCATATTGTGATATTCTTTTAACTTGTTTTCTTTCTAATTTACTGTTAGGTTGGAAATATCATTATTAAATATTTGCTTATTGAATATTTATGGCTCTTTATATGTGAATTTTCTGTTAATGTCTTTTAGAAATTCCATTGAAATGTTGAATAATTTCTTCATTGGTTTTTAGTAATTCCTTAAGTATAAATGATATTAGTTATTGGTCTTTTTTAATTTGTCATGAATGTGTTTCCCATTTTTGTCATTTTTATCTCTCTCAGAGTTATGTAACATAAAAGTTTTATGTAGTACTATCTATCTGTACTTTTCCCCTTACTTTTATACCTTAGTGATTCCTTTCCCACCCTGACGTTAAGTAACATAATTGTTCGTAACAGTCTTCAGTTTAATAAAATTGTTTAATGTATGACTGTAATACAAATATTTAACTTACTTTTGGAAAAAAAATAGCCAGTTTTTGCAGGATGATTTATTGAATTATTGGTCATTTTACACATCTTTCAAATGTTTTCACTATTATATTGTAGGTTGAAACACACACAGAGAAGGACATCTACTTTAGGGGCACAAACATTTTTTTTTTTTTTTTTTGTAATTCTGTAAGTATATTCCCTAGTATCTAGTAATTTAATTATTGTGGCTTTATGTTCTAATATATTATAAAGTAAGTATGCCTCTATTACTGTACTTTTCCAAATAAGGCTTACCTATTCTCATCTATTCTTCTAGATCAACTTTAGAATGATTTTGTGTCAAGTTATATAGCATATCGTTGGAAATTGCACTAATTATAAAATGAATTTGTTGTTGTTTCCAGTCATTATAGCCATTGTAGGAATAAGGGGATAGAGGAATATAAATATATGCATATACATATTTATATATTTTGTATATAATTTATTGAAAGATTCTTTTATCTTTGTAAGGTTCTGTGGTTTAATTATAAGTTTACAGTTTTTCTACTTAGGCTATTTCTACGAATTTTATGTGTTTTGAATAGCTGTGGACTCATTCTTTTCTTTTTTAGTATGTTCTGGATTCTTGCTGATAACTTAGAGGAAAGCTATTGATTTTTCTGTACTTAGCTATCCTGCTACTTTACAAAATGCTATTAGTTCTGTGTTTCAGTTGATTATTTCCATAGAGTTACTAAGTGCTTGTGCTTGCTTGCACTCTCTCTCTCTCTGACAAATATATAAATAAAATCTTTAAAAAAGAAGAAGAAGAAGAAGAAGAAAGAGATGAAGAACAAGAAGGAGGAGAAGAAGAAGAAGAAAGAGGAGGAGGGAGGAGGAGGAGGAGGGGAAAGATACCTGCCTTCTGGCCTTAGGGAGCTCCCAGTCTAACAGAGGAAGCATGCTAGTAAACACTTTTGGATAGCATTTCTCCTTACCCAGTGTATCAGTTTCCTAGCAGTGCTGTGACAAATTATCACAAATTTCATAGCTACAAACAACACAAATTTATTATCTCAGAATTCTGGAGGTCAGAAATCTAGAATAGATCTCACTGGCCAAAATCAAGGTGTTGGTAGATTACAGGGAGAATTCGTGTCTTTGCCTTTCCAGCTTCTAGAAGCTGCCCTCATTTCTTGGTTATGGTCCCCTACCGTCTTCAAATCCAGAACTGCTCATCAAATTTTTCTCATACTCTTCTGTCTCCCACTTTCCCATTTAGGGGCCCTTCTGATTACATTGAGCCCACCTGGAAAATCCAGGATAAAATTTTAAGGTCAACTAATTAACAATGGTAATTCCATCTACTGCCTTAATTCCCTCTTGCAATGTAACATAACATAGTCACAACTTCCACAGAGGAGGATGTGGGCATCTCTGGGGGTGGGGGAGCATTATTCTGCTTACCCCCCACAGGTAGAGCCAAGCATTCAACAAGCAGTTGTTGAACACAAGGAAGAACATGTACAGAGATCACGTGTGAAATAAGTCACAATGAAGCTACTAAGATAAATGAGTCCACAGCTATTCAAAACACATCTAACAGAGGGAGCAGTATATTCAAAGGAATGAAAGAAACAAAGTGAGGCTAGCAAATCTGGATTACTTGACTTAGTGTGGCATAGTTTTACGACTCTGAGGTAACATTGCTCTAGTAGCAAGATTTTCCAGAAGTTGGCTTGTGAACTCATAGATTCATCCTTGATACTGCTTAGGGCCCTAAACTGCATTCCATTCTCCTGCGTTCTGTCACACGGAAACTCCTCAATTAGTGTTACGAGGGGATGGACCCTGGGGTCTCACATACTGGTAATAAGGCCGTATAGGAAAAGGCTCAAGATGGCACTCATGTATAGACCTTTGGGAGTTTCTGTCACCTCGACAGAGGCTAGGGTGTATATATTCTTGTCACATGTCCACACTATGTAAACACAGTGATGACAGAAGTAATAATGAGTACAAAAGGAAGCCATTGAGGAGCCAATAAAAAGACACACACACACATACATACACACGGATGTATAGGGAACCAATAAGAGCTTATGACAAAGCACATAGGTCTACTGGAAGATTTTCAAATCCATGGAAGATTTTAACAGCTGTGTGCTTCCCTGTCACCTCAGTATGTTAAGAAACTCTCACTTACACCATCAACTCTCCATTGCACATAATCTTAAACTTGATTTTTAAGATTATGACACCCATAAGCACCCTTACTCTAAAAATTCTCAGAATAAAGAACAAACAACGTAAAACCAGACTATCTGAAAATTTAGAGAAAGATGAAATGCTTTTATGTGCTACATTTGTAATAGTAGTTGAGAGAAGCAAAACTAGCTGTGCCATATATTAATACCTGAAACAAACGTTAAATGGTACAGGGAGGTGAGCCCCTGAGGATCAAACTTCTTATCTCAGATGGGTTTGCTCCTTATTTTCCTATGACCATGAGTCTTCTTTGTTCATCGAATCTTGAGTTACCTTGTACTTGAATCCAGTCTTTGTGACAACTCGTCACTACCCCTCACCTACATGAGTCATTTCTAACTTCCTATCCATGATCTAATCCAAAGTGTTCACCACGTGGTGACTTCATTCTCCACCATCATCATTCCAGCCCCATGAGTGAACTGCTTAGTTCTAGCCTACGAGACTCTGGCTGAACTAAGTGCCAAAGATCCCAGATAAAAATAAAACTTTCTGGCATTTAATAGACCTTCTAACAACTCTCTGTTATTTGGTAATCAACTGTGTTTGACCATCCTTTTAACCACATGATGAACTTAAAAATACTTTGGTCCAAGTTAATGTTTTGCTACTGTGTATAATAATCCAAAAGGGAGAAAGTAGTTATGTGTAAGATTTCTCTTGTAAAATTTCCATGCAAAGATGTTTGAAAAAAATTCATAAGCTAACACAGCTTTTCTATTCACTTGCTCTAGGCTTTCTGTCTCTCTATCTCCCCTCCTGGCCCCATTGTCAAAGGTCTGTTTTTCCATGGCGGTGTGGTATGCATGGGGGAGCTACAGAAAGCTTGATGAGACACAGAATGTTATCGTCAGTGTTCTACTCTTTAAATTTTTATAATGTAGAATCCAAAGGCCAAAGAAGGTAAAGAACCAAAATCACCAGAGAAAGGTGAGGAAAGCATGTAGGGCTATAAGCCACAGCATAATGAGAGTTGTCAGAACAAGGAATACAGAGAAAGGGAATTATGTTGGATGGGAAAAGGTGAAGAGAGAAGGAAGAAGATTTTGTGCTAGAGTAACTCTCAAGTCTAAGCCACATGTATAGTTGAGGAAAGGGGATTTTAAAAACTATTTCCAATATTTCATATGTGGCTCCCCTATGAATAAAATAGTTTATTTTTCATTAGGTTGGGCTGTTAAGCTTTGCCTCTTGCACATGACCCCTGTGCTCTGAGATTGAATATACAGATCTGTGAATACACAGAAGATAAAGCTCAAAAAAAAAAAAAAAAAGAATTAGAATGGTCTACAATATCCCCTATTTGTTATATTTTATAAATCTCTTTAAACACATAAAGTTACACCAAATAATATCCTTTTATCACATTGATTGTCTGAAATATTTACAGGATCTGACTTTATTTATTTATTTATTTATTTATTTATTTATTTATTTATTTATTTTAAGATTTTATTTATTTGACAGAGAGAGAGACAGCCAAGGAGAGAGGGAACACAAGTAGGGGGAGTGGGAGAGAAAGAGGTAGGCTCCCAGCGGAGCAGGGAGCCCGATGCGGGGCTGGATTCCAGGACCCTGGGATCATGACCTGAGCTGAAGGCAGACGCTTAACGACTGAGCCACCCAGGCACCCCCGACTTCATTTATTTTTAACAAAACATTTATAAGTTATTTTGTCTTATTGTACTAGATACGCACAACATAATTGCAAAGTTATACCCCCCAAATGTGTGTGTGTGTGTGTGTGTGTGTGTGTGTGTGTGTGTGTGTGTGTGTTCATGAAAGAGACAGAGTGAGAGAGAGAGAGAGAGAGACTATGGTGCCAGAAACAAGAAACAGCTTGAGTGTTTAACCAACTCAGCATCTAAGATTTTTTTTTTTTTTAAAAACCTACAGCATGCATGTTCTTTTTTTTTTTTTTAAAGATTTTTTATTTATTTATGTGACAGAGATACAGCCAGCGAGAGAGGGAACACAGCAAGGGAGTGGGAGAGGAAGAAGCAGGCTCCCAGCGGAGGAGCCCGATGTGGGACTCGTTCCGGAACTCCGGGATCACACCCTGAGCCGAAGGCAGACGCTTAACGACTGCGCTACCCAGGCGCCCCAGCATCTAAGATTATATGGACTCCATTCTACTCATCATGATTGCACGATGAAGTACTTTGCATCCATCCGTGATCGCTTTCTATGACTCAGCTCCCTTCTTAATACATAATAATGTTAAAATCCAAGTTTTTCCAAGTATTATTCTTCCTAAGACTGCTTTGAAAGAACAAAACAAAATGAAACAAAAACAAAAATATCCAGCTTCATCTCAACCCCTACTTCTCTGCGTCTTCCTTTCTCTGTTTGCAATTTTCACTTTCCTTCTCTACTCATAGCCAATAGGAATGGATGTAGGGAGTGAAATCCTTAGGGGTAAAGGCAAGACATACAAAAACAAACCCACACAGGATGTGTGTCCAATGTCTCCTGAGCATGGGCAGTAGGACTTTCCCCAACATGCTACTTCTGCCTCCCCTGGGTAACAAGGACTCACATTCATTTCAGGACATTTACTTCTGCCCTGCGTCATTAAAGATGGAGTCTGCTCTGCCTAGATGGGATTAAAGCAACCTCCGAGAGTGGACGAGCTTTCCTTCACTGGGGCAGCTTCACACAGAAAACTGACACCCTCCTTCCCGGGAGGGAGGAGGGGTGGGGAGCACTTGCCTGAAACAAATGTGCTTTTCAAAGGTGCAAAGGTCTGCCCTGGGGAGAAAGTTGGGGGGGGGGAGGGGAAGGGCCGGGTGATATTGAAAACAATGTATTTTTCCTTCCCTGTCAATCACATTGCCCTGAGGTTTCTCACCCTTTGGATCAATGGCATTAAGTGTTTGGGACTTGGGGGGGCAGCAAATGCCTTCTAGGACAAAGAAGTCATTGCTCAGCTTGAATTTCACACTAACTTTTTTTTTTCTTAAGTCCATGGTCTTAAAAGCCTAGCTTTGTTGAGCGAATAAAAGATTTCTAAATTCCAAAAACATTCCTTCTACATATCCCTAGCAGAGCTTGAGGGTCTGATCACAGAGGTTTACTGTAAGCCATCAAAACCTAGAGGAAGTCCCTGATAAATGGAAAAGGACAAGCTTCTGGGCAGGGAGGAGCTTGGAGTAATTAAGAAGGCACAAGTCTAAGGCTTCAATGTTATTTGAGTCCTTTCGGGAAACAGGAATCCCCTGTCCCAGGTGTTAGGTCCAGAGTCTATGGAGGCAAGAAAATAAAAAGTTCCCGTACGATGATGAGGCAGCCAAAAGCAGAAATAGCAGGTAATTCACTTCCTGTTTGGAGCTTCAGACCTAGTCATTGTCCCTCTAGTCCAAGAAGAGCTTTAGGTGACCCTAAACGAGGACAAGGTGAGGAAAATGGAGCCAAGAGGCATGTCTTAGGTTTTGATGTCTGTATGTGGAGGTTGAGGGAGAGGTAGGAACCTAGGTTGCTAGTCAGCCGGGTTGGATACAACAGTCATCCAATGAATGCAAGGGAAAAACTGCTTTGGGGCACGTTGACTGTGAAAATTCCCAGTGACGTCCAGATGTAAACACCTATCAGACAGTTAGATAGCCTCGCCTCAGGCTGAAGGGAGCCATTCTGGGCAACAGATACAGATCTTTCCAGGCTTTGGGTAGCTTCCAGGATGCCAGCTTCCAGGATGTTGGAACCTAGACTCCCAGATCTAGCATCACCTGAAAAAGGCCATGAAAGCCCAGATTCCTGGGCCCAGCCCCTAGCAATTTTCCCCCTGCAGGTTAGGGATAGTGGCCAGGAATGTGCATGAGCAATCATTCTGGGACGTGTCTCATTTTTGAAACCCCTATCTTGGGGATAGTGTGGAAAGTGAGATCAGTCAGCAGCAAAGCACTGATCTTTGTGGAACCCAGCACGAAGGAGGGGGCCTGGAGAAAGAGTCACCTGGGAAGGAGCCTATAAAGGAATGATCAGGCAGGTTGACGGGGAAGCAACAGAGAGAGATGTCAGACAATGAGCTTTTCTCTCCCCCTTTTGTACCATAAGTCACTACTACTACATTATCATTCTCCCAGTATTATTTTCTCAAAGACAGAAATGTTCCTTTTCTATAGATACTTCTCTATAGACTTCTTTTTTTTTTTTACAGTATCCCATTGAGTGAAAAAAGAAAGCATTTTATTAAAAGCAGTAATTTGTTACTGCCCTAAATGATCTTTTATAGTTTCTAAAACACAGTGTCTTCTTGATAAAGCTGGTCTGAGAGTGAATTATTAGGCTGCTGGAAGTCCCTGCCAATGAACAAAGACATGAAACATACTGTGTCTAAGCCAGCTAATGTAACGTGGCTAGCGCGTCGTTGCTAATTAGCATGCTGCTGTTAGCACCTTTCACCTTTCTTTGTTTCTTTTGGAGGTTTCTTCTTGGGGAAAAAAAAATTATGAAATACTTGCAAAAAATTTTTTTGAGACTCAAAACAAAACGCATGCTTTTGTGGAGGCAGAATTTATACAATGGCACGGTGAGCTGTCTTCCTTTGTCTCCAGCGAGGTGATGCTCGTTGGATGACCCCTAGGCTAGAGTATCGGGCAGAATCCGAATGCATGAAGGATGAGGCATTTCATTTTTACTTCTCTCCCACTTTCTCAAGCCATGCATAGGCTCTCCCGGCTAATGTGATCTGAAGGAGAGGAAATGAGAGGCATTGGCCGTCAACCCACAGCCGCCTCTGCACCTGGATTTGCACGCACCTGAAGGAGGCTCTCACATCCCTCTGTCCTTCCTGTTACAGACATCTGAGAGGGACCTTGGAGGACCGCAAAAGCCGGCACTATGTTGTCATCGAAAAGCTGTTAGGAATGTCACAGCGGACAGTGGTGTATCTAATTACTGAATTATTAAACAGAAGGCCCCTGCCTAAAAGAGCAATGTTCTGTCACTCAAGAAGATAAATTCATGTGAAAAGCAGAGGCGCAATTAGGTCACCTCTCTCATTTCTGCAGCTAAATTTGGGATATTCCAACTCAAGAGGCAAGCAAACTGAATTGCCTCGGGTACTTGTTTAAGTCGAACCTGAAATATTAAGTCAAATGTGCTTTCAGTTTCTGCACTAGTGGCTGCAAGGACAAGTCCCAGCCTTCTGTTATCTTGCATTTTTGGTTCAGGCCCAAAGATTCTTTTTCGAACTTAGACTTTCAGACCGTCACCCTACAGAAATCTTATCTGAGAGTTTGCAGTGGATGAAATAAATAAGGCAGATAAGGTATAGGTTAGAGGCCAAAAATGACTACCTTTTGAGACATTAGTTTTGTGCGTGAGTCTTTTTTTTTTTTTTTTTTCTCAAAGTTTTGGAACCAGAATGCAGAAATCGCCTTGCCCTTCTCAGCCTGCTCAGGGAGAGGGCCAATAGCTGGCCTATTTTCCATTTTTGTGTTTAGGTCCTCAAAAAGCATTTCCATTTGACTGCAATAATATTAATCGTAGCACAATAAATAAAAGTTATTGAGCTTTCACTGTTGGTTTGGTACTATACTTCAAAAGCTTTATATTTTTTCCTACTTTATCCCCCATGATATATCCATGAGTTAGATATCATCACTAATAGCTCCAGTCCCAAGACGGAAACACAGCCACAGAGATGTTAAGTAATCTATGTGCTCAAAATAACATGGCTAGAAAGTGGATGAGACAGGATATAAACCAAAAAATACATTCATCCTGAAAGTGTGTATATATATATATATATATATATATATATATATATATATATATATTTCTTAATTGGCTGTTTTATTCTTTTAGAGGATTTTACAAAAGGAGGTAAAGAGGATAGTAATTGGTTCTGCCATATTCTACTTTGTATTTCAATAGGATGTCCATTCTGTTAATTTAACAGAATGGTTGAGAAAATAGACTTTTGGCATCATCTCCCTATCAGGTGCCTTTACTTAGCCCCTGAACCTCCCTTTGCAGAGCTTTCCACATTAACCATGTTACTTTCACACACCTTTGCCCCTTCTACCCAAGGAGGGAGCTAAAGGGCAAGAGTCCTTTTAGATTTGTTCTTGTATACCCAATCTATTCATCAGGATTCTCCAGAGAAACAGAACCAGTAGGATATTGAAAGACATTTGCTATGAAGAATTGGCTCATAAAAATATGGAGGCTGAGAAGTCCCACAATCTGTCTTTTCCAAGGTGGGGACCCATGAAAGCTGTGGTGTACTTCAAGTCCATGTTCAAAGGCCTGAGAACCAGGGGAGCCAATGGTGTAAATCCCAGTCTAATGGCTAGAGAAGATGAAATGAAATGTCCCACCCAAACACCGAGGCAGGAAAAGGAGCCAATTCCTCCTTCCTCCCCGTTTTGTTCTACTCAGGCCTTCAACGGATTGGGTGAAGCCCACCCACACTGGAGATAGCAGTTGACTTCACTGAATTCCACTGGTTCAAATGCTAATCTCAGCTACAGAAATCTGCACAGACACACTCAGAAATAATTTCATTTGGGCACCTGTGGCTCACTCAACTTGACACATCAAATTGATCATTACACCCAGATTGCCATTTTTTTCCAGATTGCTATTTTTATAGTTTCTACTCAATAAATGTTTTTGAAGCTAAGTGAATCCAATTCCTTCAACTGCAAATAATGAATTCGAATAACATTTGGACTCAGTCATATGCCACCTGTTATTGGCTAAAGACATTTACTCATGTGATTACCAGGAACAGGTCTCCAGGTCAATCAGGAGGACCAGTGCTGAAGAATGTTCGTGATGGGGACCCGGCTCTAGCAGAAACGATTCAGAACCACCAGTTTCTTTTATTCTTCCTTTGCTATGTGAAAATTAATTTTGAGGATAACCTTCTCTAAAGTGATAGGGATCTTTGGCCTAGGTTAAGGCCATAGGGCTGTTTGTATACTGCTGAATTCTCGTGTGTGTGTGTGTGTGTGTGTGTGTGTGTGTGTGTATCCACACATGTTCGATGTTCCCACTTCTTCAAAGTGACATTTGACATTCCTCTATGTTCAGACCAAGCAACCGTCTCAGACTCCAGATCCAGGATGGCATAATGGTGAGGAATACAGCCTCTAGGGTCAAATTTCCTAGGTGTAGAGAGGTATCGGTTCTGCTTCATACTAGCTGTGTGAACTTTGTGCCTCATTTCCCTGTCTGTTCAATAATAATGTTTACATCCAAAAGTTACATACTCACTAATCTGTAGAGCTGGGGTTCAAACCGTGTGTCTCCACTGATCACATTAAATGTCAATTTAATTTTTGCCAGTGGATCTACTTGAGTGTCCTGGACTTGGCCTTATTTTTCTTTTGATCCCCAGGACCTAGCGTGCATTAGATGCTCAGTAAATTCATGTTGAATGGATTTTGGTTATTGTCAAAAGTCCAGCCTGTCGTGGGAAAACCACAGATTTAAAGAGATACTATTTTATAGTCCTGTAGGCGAAGTAGTTTCCAACAAAAAGCAATGGTCAAAGCTCAGTTATTGAAAAATTATATTTTCTTCCAATGTAACTACAGAAAAGTATACAATGGTATGCTGGGGATAACTTGAAGCTTACAAACATGTGAAAAATGTTAACATCACATTTTTAGGCTTATTAGAAACAGTCTAAATAATTACACTAGCCAAATTACTGGTGGCTTTTGGCTCATGTCCAGGATGAAGGTCATGACCCAACATACCAGCGCCCTGCATGGCATAAGTGATTGACAGGAAGAGGAAATAGATTGATACCTTTCACGTGGGAATCACAGCTTGTTGCAAATATAGGCAAAACACATATTTGGATTTTGTGGGAAAAGCTAATTGTGTTCTGATTCAAATTCTTTGTTCCCAAAGTCATTTAATTGTGATTTATTTGTGTGTGTGTGCGTGCGTGTGTGTGTGCGTGCATGTGAGATCAAAACAGCTGCACACCATAATAAAATACAGGTCACTCACTGCTGGTTAAATCCTTACTGGATACGTCTCTGCTTTCTTTTCATTACAGTATCTATTGGATATTTGGCTCCAGGCAGAGAGGAAGCTGTTTCTCAAATGGATTTTTTTTTCAATCACTGTATAGGAAATTATTAATGTTTGAGTTTCCAGATAATTATCTACAGTCCATCCATAAAGAATATAGAAGGTATTTCATAAGGAAATTATGCTAAAAGGGGTAAGCTACCACAGCCTCTCGTATTTCTGTAATAACGAGCATGAGGATTCCATGTTGGATCTCCAACTCTGTGCTTTAGGTCCACTGGTGAGCCAATGACCCTAATGCAGAGAATAAGAAAAGGGTTTATTTTAGAGGTTTATAGGTTTGCTTTTTTGCTTTTGTGGTTTTATTTTTTTATTATTTTTTAAAGATTTTATTTTTTTATTTATGTGACAGAGAGACAGCCAGCGAGAGAGGGAACACAGCAGGGGAGTGGGAGAGGAAGAAGCAGGCTGCCAGCGGAGGAGCCCGATGTGGGGCTCGATCCCAGAGCGCCGGGATCACACCCTGAGCCGAAGGCAGATGCTTAAGGACTGCGCCACCCAGGCGCCCCTGCTTTTGTGGTTTTAATTCAGAGGCAGATAATACACTTCTCAGCTTCAATTCCATGACTCATGAAAAGATTTAAGGATTCGCCAGAAGCTAAGAGCTAATTTTTCCCCAAGGTCCATCTTGTTTCCAGGTTTGTACATGTGACATTGGAAAGCTCTTTCATTGTAAGGCAGAAGTTATCAACCTCAGCTGCATATTAACCCACCATACTTTGCGACCAACTGAGTGAGGCCCAATTGATATTTTTATACAGCTCCCAGGTGATTTCCATGTCAGCCTATGCTGAGTGCCACTGTTAGGTCATACACATTTAAATATACAGAATAACTCTATGTAAACATTATTCATCTTAATGATCTTTATTATTGTGTTTCAACGTTTTGAAAAATAAAAATTATAATTTTCCACTATCAAACATTGAAGAGGTTCACTTTACCTTGAAGTGTACGATCTGAGTCAATTCCCATTTCAAATCTCCTTTAACTACAGGGAAAAAAAACTTGATCATATTCATGTCCATAGTTTAGAATATTTGTATTCAGTATATTCCAGTATCATAGGAGAGAAAACCCACTGAGGAGCCCACCAGAATATAAGAAACTGGGTATTTTCCTTCACTTTTATCAAATAAACATTCTTGAGTATTTAATATATTCCTCGTAATAAGGATGCCTGAACAGTGTCCATACAACCAAAGAATTTGCTCTTAATGGGAAAACCAGTTGTGTGTACAAATAACCATAATACTTTGAGACAACTACACAGTATGAGCTGTTTATTAAGTACTATGAGGCATGATCAAGGAGTGATTAGAAGTTTGAGGGAGGAATCAGCCTTGTACTAGAACAAAGCAGGTGTTAGGAGGATCTCATGTGGGCAAGATGGGCCAAGATGGGCCAAAAGGAAGATGGGCATTCTGGACAAGGGCAAGGGCAAGGTCCTAGACCAATGAAGTATATGTTGTTTCTTGGGGGTGGGGAAGCAGTCTGTTGGGCTAGATTGCTGAGGTTTTGTACCACCAGCCCTACCGCAGAAGAAGGGCTTTTCTTCTCAGTGGCTCAAAAGAAGTAGGGATGAGACATTAATTTTTTTTAATTGAAGTATAGCTGACGTATACTATTAAACCAGTTTTGGGTGTACAACATAGTGACTCAACAATTGTATACATTATGAAATGCTCACCACGATAAGTGTATTGCAACATCATTGACTATATTCCCTAGGCTGTACTTTTCATCCCCGTGAATTATTTATTTTATACTTGGAGGTTTGTACCTCTTAATCCGCTTCACCCATTTCACCCATCCTCCACCCACCTCCCCCTTGGCACCCACCAGTTTGTTCTCTCCACCTAATAGTCTGTTTCTCATTTCGTTTTCCTTGTTGTTTGTTAGCTTGCTTTGATTTTTAAAAAAATATTTCTGGTTATTTATATCTTTTCCTTATCTTATATAATATGACAGAAACTTCTTTGATTCATGATTCGTCAGAGCATTTTTCTGTAACTTTATGACCATATAACAATACTTATTATTGTTAGATTTTCTTGAATTAATATATTACACAAGGGTTAATAGTCCCAGAGGACATGTACTAATACAATACTCATTAGACCATAAAGACTAAGTGGAAACAATTGCTTTCATAAGTTTATACTTAATTGCATGCACAGGTGTTTTTGTTTTGAAGAGGAAATTTTAGGGAAAAAGTATGATTAATACTCATGCCAACCCAGAATGCCAGATGAAGAAAAGTTTTCCTCAATTTTAGAGAGAATAGAGTGCGCAGATGTTTAGGTCATGGTGATAGAAAGTGTTTCTGACCTGCACTACATTACTTTTCTCCAGATTGCCAAAATGGTTTCTCAATGGATTCCACTGTGGTACCAATCCAGAGCATTCCTCTGTGTTTATATACAGACCTAGTCCTATAGACAGATTCCATATTCTGTTATTTTGTCACAGAAAATCCTGTCCCAACTATGCTACTAAAAAGTCTCCTGGGATTATTCAGAAGTGTTTAACTGAAACCCGGAAGGGGAATTCAGATTCCACCAACCCCCCCAAAAAACACAGAAGTCTTCAAGCAGTGAATTACACACTTCATACAAAGGAAAGAAACATCTTGATGAGTGGAGTGGACATTGAATTAGAAACAAAGAAACAAGAATTAAGGTCCTACCACATACTAGCTAGATGACCTCAAAGTCTTTTACATGATAAGGTGATACTTTGGAAATAACTGTATATTTGGATTTTTCACTTACTGCCTATCAAAAGGATTGTTCTGTGCCTTTAAAAAGTCTCCATAAATATACAGACATATATTATCCCAATGTATAGGTGCTTCTCATTTTGTAATTTGACCTTTATGAACAAAACTTTACCTGGATTTCAAATTTTCTCATGTCAGGTACACAAGAAAGAGATCATTGGGTCAAAACATGTAAGTCTTGTGATTCATAATTCCAAACAGATTTTTTAATAGTTGCACAAATTTATAACAACATCATCAATATGTGAGTGTATCTGTTTCGGCATACCCCTGTCTGCATTGCATATTTCGATGTTCGACATTCTGTTACGCATCTTAAACAAGTTGTGAATCTCATTTTTATTTTAGTTATCTATATTCTTCTCCTTTGATTAGTCTCCTTATTCTCTTTCGCATTTACTTACTCAGGCATTTCTGAGGATTTGTATGTGTCTAGAAATATTAAGACTATAAACTTCTAAATATTTACACAAAATATTCCCTACCAGTTTTTTTCTTAATCTTCTAATTTGCTCTATGCTGCTTCTTACTGCAGAGATCATTTTTCTCCTCATTTTGTCAAAATGATAGACTTTTACTTTGCATCTCTCCCATTGGAAAGCAATGCCATTGTTGTTGTTGTTGGAGCTGAAACAAAGCCTACACTATCCACACATAAAGTTCTGCCCTAACTTCATTCAGTCTACAGATTCTCATTGAAAGAATCATATAAACCAGGCATAGAAGTTTGATCCTAGCTGACCCATGGGGCGCCTGGGTGGCACAGCGGTTAAGCGTCTGCCTTCAGCTCAGGGCGTGATCCCGGCGTTATGGGATCGAGCCCCACATCAGGCTCTTCCACTATGAGCCTGTTTCTTCCTCTCCCACTCCCCCTGCTTGTGTTCCCTCTCTCGCTGGCTGTCTCTATCTCTGTCAAATAAATAAATAAAATCTTAAAAAAAAAAAAAAAAAGAAGAAGTTTGATCCTAGCTGACCCAAACACAAATAATGTATATCTTCTTCTCTGGAAGAGTTTTGAGGTACATGGTACCTCCTGATTGGAAAAGGAGGCAGATTTAAGGCTAGAATTGTTTTTCTTTATTTTTAGAGTCTGCATTACGACCGCACTCCCTTAGAAGTTCAAGTTTTTCCTTTCACTATTATTTTTATATAAAACTAAGAAATTTTTTAAAGTCACAATGACAGATCCAAAATGAGTCTTATAAATAGATTTTTCTGTTATTATTTATGATCATAAAAGTGAAGCCATATCGATTTTCTAAATCAAGGATATTAATAAACTAGATAAACTGTACAATATGGCAGATGATTTACTTGCTTATCTAACATCCATATACCCCCCTTTTTCTTAAGAACAACTTGGTAATATAGTTTGGGATTGTAATTGCCCAGACCCAACAGATGAGGTTGACCCCAATCATGAAAATCTCGTTCTTTTTTGGCAGATAATGTTCGTTTTTCAGTTTCTCTTGATGGAGTGCACACATCGCCCTTTCTGGCCAATGAAGTATGAAAGAAAGTGTAGGAGAAGGTTTCTGCGAAGGAAAACCCTTGTTTGTTCCACTTTAGGCTTACCTAATAGGATATTGGTGGAAAGATGGAATACATAGATTGAGACAGCCATGTTGGCATCATGAGAAAAAGGCCATGAGAATCCCGGAAGCACATAAATTCTGCGGATACTGGATCAATGGTAGACTCGCCTACCACCAAGGGTACGTCCAGCTTTTTATGGTTTTAAGAAACTAAGAGTTGATTTGTGAAATAAATAAAGAAGATAAGAACAAGATATATGAAACTAACTCATAAGCTACATACAAAAATTAATAATATGTACATTTGAAAAACAATGAGGAGCTCATAGTGAACACAAGGGAGGATGGGTGAAATAGGAGATGGGGATTAAGGAGCACACTTGTCGTGATAAGCACTGGGTGATGCATGGAGTTGTCAAATCACTATATTGTACACCTGAAACGAATATAAACCTGTATGTTAGCTACACTGGAATTTAAAATTAAATTAAATAGGGGCCCATGGGTGGCTAAGTCAGTGAAGCATCTCTTCCAGACGATGAGAACAGAACCAGGATTCATCACACATTTGAGACAGGCCATTTACATGAAAAAGAAACAGCAAGTCCAAAAAGAAGAAAATGTTACACCCAGGACAGTGAAAGTAGTAGAGTAAGTACACGAACAAAAATCAACCAAACCAACAAACAAAAAACACCTTAAAATAGAAGGTAATAGCGGGTGAGGTGATAGTCAGTAGGAGAAAGAGAGAAAAAAATGTGTGCGGTGAAACAAATACAGGTAATAAGAAAAGGAACAAAATAGAGATTTTGCAAAGAAAAATATGTCCTGTAATGATTATTATACTTGTATAAATTAACTTGTATAAATAATTATGCATACTGAAGAGCAAGTTACATAGTATTGAAAGGCAACTTGAAAAGATAGAACGTTATGTTAAAATACATTCATAGATCACAAAACAAAGAGAAAAACAAATAAAAGTTGAACTAAAAATTTAAGTATTTTAAAGATAGAAACAAAATTTCTACCATCCATCTGAAAACATTTATACAGAGAGTAAAGAGAGGATGAAAGAGAACTATTTGAAAAAAAATATAGTAAGAAATATCCCAGAACTGTTACCTAAATAATAAATACATGTGCATATATATGCATATATGTATATATGCATAAATGACGTTTGGCTTCAAATGGAATGAGTACACAGAGCTGGATAAATTTCATCAAAAACAAATCGAAAACTCACATTGAGAGACAAGAAATGAAGTTGCATAATACCAATAAAAAAAAATATTCCTAAAAGATGCCAGTAGGAAAAGAATGATTATTTACAAGGGAAAGAAAATCAGACTGACACCAGATTTCTCATCAGCAGTGGTGAATAGAATGCCAAGTAATATCATCAAAGTTCTGAGAAACAGGATTTTGAACCTAGCAGGTTATACTAAGCTCAACTAACCAAACTATAATTTAAGAAGGAAGAAGACACTAAAGACTTTTTTTCAGGCCTAGAAACTCTACAATTTACAGAACTCTCCTAAAAGAACCATAAGAGAATTTACTGAAAGTTCAAAATGGAAAAGAGGGTTATTCAGGAATTATTTTAAACAAACATATAAAGCCGTGTCAAGGTTTAATCAATTTGTAAGTTTATTTCACAACATTAATCTAAGGTAAAGCGCATATGAAAAAAATGGGCTGAGCAAAGAGAAGACAAGTTTGATCAGATATAAGATATACACACTGAAAAAGAAAGATACACATAGTGATAAATTCTGCACTGAAAACTATATTTAAGATACTAAATGTACCTAAATTGTTATGCAATATAAGGAAAGGTTAGGGAGATTACTTTCCAAACCCACACTACGAGTTAGAGGAAGGAGCCTGGGATATACTTTGAGGCAGGATTTGCAATATTGATCATATTAAATTTAATTACAATGCTTAAATTATTAAAAGGGAGATAGAGGGACACCTGGGTGGCTCAATCAGTTAAGCATCTGCCTTTGGCTCAGGTCATGGTCTCAGAGTCCGGGAATCGAGCCCCACATCGGGCTCCCTGCTCAATGGTGAGTCTGCTTTACCTCTCTCACTCTCTCTCAAATAAATAAATAAAAATCTTTTTAAAAATTTAAATAAATAAATAAAAGGGAGATAGATGTGTGCATTTTAATAAAAATTTAAAGCAGTGTATATGCATGATAAGGTATATGTACAGAAACAAAGGAAAGAAGAAATAATTTTTACATCATTCATAATCCCACCATAAAATTAAAATATCACCGCTGATACTTGGGAAGTATTTTCTTCCAAGGTTTTTTCCTTTAATTCAGGGAAAATATAAATGTTATATTTTCATCTAATTGTGATCAGATCAGAACAACCGAAAAAATGTGGTCAAATTTTCTACTTACTAATATTAAGTTGTATTTCCATACCACCTATTTTTAGCATAGAAAATTTCCATTTTATGATGGGCATCATTTCGTGGCTCCCATTTTGTCTCAAAATTCCTCAGTGTAGTTGTCTATACGAGCTGTTTCTACTCCAGATTTTCTCTAGAACACAGCCTGTGGGGCTTGCGCCCATTGCTTCAGTTCAAACACGCGTCTGTCACCAACGACCCCACATGGTCAACTCCAAGTGCTGAGTCCCTGCCTTACAAACGGCCACACAGCATTCGGTGTACACACTAATGACTCCAAATTTTGTTCTCCAGCCCCATCTTTAAATTGAACTGACGTATCTAGCTTTCTCCCCTTGGACATCTGTTAATCATTGCAAGTTTCATCTATCTGATACCAACCTCTTGATTTCCACCCCCATAAAACAGTTCTCCCCACCTTTCTCAGGAAATGGTGACTTTTTTCACCCAAATGCTCAGGACACAAGCCTTAATTCTGATTACTCGTCTCTCTCACGCCCCTCTCCTGAATGTAATTGTTCCGGGATGTCAGGACAAACACCCAGTCCGAGCCCCTGTCATCACTCCTCTGGTAGGCTGCAGGAGCTTCAACCTTGCTTCCCTGCTTCTATTTCTGTCTCCTAGCAATCTGTTTTCCACGCAGTGCCGTGTTCGTCCTAATATGAAACTGCTATCATGTCACCATCACCCTCTGCTAAAAATCCTCTAATGGCATTTAATACCCCAATCCAGAACCTTCCTCATGGCTCTAAGCCCATGTAGGACATGGTCTCGGTTCACCTCCCCTCTTACTCATGGACTTTGAGCCATACCTGTTGGTTACTCACTGTCCCTTGAGCACATCACGCCAGCTCCCCAGAACCAAGTTGGACACATCTGTTCTCCTCTGTGCCTGGAATGTTCTTTCCCCAGATAGTTTCATGGCTTGCTCACTCTTTTTGGCCTTCTTTTCAAGTGCCACATCCTGAGAGAGTCTTTTCTCATCCTTAGATCTGAAACTAATCACCCATACTCTCTATTCCCTTACCTTTATTTTGATTTACAGTATTTAGTACTCCTAACATTCTCTCGCCATTTCTATTTCTTCCCTCAACCATAAACTGTTCTTTATTTTACAGGTGAAGAAACTGAAGCTTTGACATGGCAATTGGGACTATTAGGTGTGGGGCTGAAACTGAAGGTTTTGAAGTCAAAGGATGCTCTTACGTTGGACTTTGGTGCCATGATGCGGCTGGTAAGGATGGAAAGAAAAAGAGAGACGGGGTGGGGGGAAGAAGGGGGAAGAAAGAAGAGAATATAGATGCAATTTATTTTTAATATTTGAGAGTGGAGGACAAAGCACTCTTTTAATTATAAATCATGGCTCTGTCCAGTGAGGAATAAAAGATTTGAATGCTGCATAGCAGCTGTTGCCAGGAATTGACCACAGCTTGGTGACACCATTTTAAATGACTGCAGGTGTGACTGAAAGGCACCAGAGAATCCAGGACAGGATGGAGGTCACCCTTTAGATGCCATAGGCTATTAAGGTAATTTGGGAGCTGAGTCAAGGAAGATGTGGTTTGTTGAACCACAAATCCAAACGGAAAGGGAAAGCCTTTGAAAATGGGTGAGGGTAAGTATTCCTTTGTCCTATTCAGGGAAAGGGCAAAGTATACCCAGCTGGACACAATTAAGTCTGCACAAAGTCCAGAGGGTCAGGGGCAAGAAAGAGGAACAGGTAAAAACTGACCTCTACGCCAACTCTGACACAAACCAGTGAGGGCAAAGAATGTGCTGTCAATTTGCATATTTCCAGAAGAGGAGAAGGCAGCCATCCACACCAGTGTTAATTGAGCCATATGTTGAAAGTATCATCTGAAATAAAATCTGAACCTCATAGAAGGTGCTCTGAAAGGGCTGGTGTTCCATACAGGACAGAGACTCCAGTCTCTACCAGGCCCAACAGAGCCAACGCCAAAGTTTAAGCTGTGCTCCCTGTCCTGCTGCTCACGTGTCCTTCAGACCAATCACTGCACCCCTTCACCTCTACTAATATGTCTTTCTTCCCAGCTCTACTCTGAATTCTTTTTTTCTGGGGCAGAAATTTGCATTTCTCAACTCTATATCCCCTTGATCTTGGCATGGTTTTTGTTCAAAAAATTTAGTCATTGTGAATGAATAAAAGAGTCTCAATTTCCATTCTTAGAAATATATATTTGGGTCTGGCCATTTGAACAAAACCTAAATGCAGTCCATAGAGAAACAATGTGCCTATGACTATATTCCATCTGTCTGTGACAGGTCTATCGTACAGATGATTTGGTTTACTGTACCTCACATATGCACGACTGACTGACACATGTGTCCATAAATGAGAATATGCAAGAGGAAATGGAGTCTCACCTTTGTTTCCCAAACAGCTCCTTCTTGATCTACAAATGATAGAGAAGCATCGTGTGACAATGCATAGTCACTGTGGGAAAAGTAGGAGGAAAACTATTTTGAAAATTAGTCACCTACATTCCTCTCATCCAGAGGTGAGAACTGGTAACAGGTTATGTCCCCATAAATTAATATGGACGATAGGAAGAGATTATATTTGACATGTGTATGTGCGTACACACAAAGCTCTATCTATCCATCTGTCTTCTCCTAGAATTTCAAAGTGTGTACTTAAAAGTCAGGCAAAACCTGGTTTTGAATCCATGAATACAGAAAGCTACTTTTATTCAATCACTCTTTACCTGGGTGACTGCCAATTCTATAATGAAGACAATAATAGTACCCATTTTATTTTGTACTTATAATAATTAAGCAAGTTAATTGATTTAAAAGATTTAGCACGGTGTTTGCAAATGTAATCTCTCTAATATTAGCTATTTTCAGTATAAAATTGGGAACACATTGCAAATTGCTTTTTAACCTGTATTTTTCCACAAAAATCCCTTGTCCTTAAACATACTTCAAAACATGATGCTTAATTTTAATCATTGTACAGGATTTCATCATATGGGGTGCCATAGTGTGTATGATCTCTGAGAAGGTTTTTCAATGTTTTACTCTTGCAAATAACACTGTAATGGAGGACTTCTATTCAGTTATGTTGGTGGAATGTTTATCGTGCATGGAGTGACATACAAGGTACTGGAATAAATGGTGCAGATACAATCACTACACTCATAGCATTAAAGGAAGTTAAGTAAAGAGTTTGGATACAGCATAATGTGACAGCATATGAAGAAGGTGTTACAGGACCACTTACTCAGAATTGGGGGTCACAGGTCTTCTGGGAGGGAGTAATGTCTAAATGGAACATAGAGGATGACTAGAAATCTCTCAAATGGACAAAAGGTGGAAGGGAAGAGCTTGTGGTATTTCAAGCAAAGAACACATCACATGAGAAGGCCTAGAGGTACAAGAGTGTATGGGCTATTCTGGAGCTGACAGTGGTTCCCATGGACAAGGAACATGGTACATTGAGCTGGTAGCAGGCAAGAATGGCAGGTTGACAGGATGCCTGGTTTGTTTAAACTCATCCTAAGGGGAAATCTATGGGCGAGCTTTACGAAGCAAATCGACATAATTGCGTTTGTATTTTAGAAAGAGCCCCTTTCCAGCCCCAAACTTCACTGTGTGGCAAGAAGAAAGAGAAAGTGATGCTGAAAACTGGAGGGAAAACAAGCAAAGGGATCCCACAGGATGCTGAGCAAGACAGGACTTTAGCTTGGGACAAAGAAGTGACAAAGGGATGGAACAAAAAGAAGTGGATGGATTTCACTGGTATTTAGAAGGCAGAGTCAATAGGACAGATGTGGATGGATGGTGGAGGAATAAAGAACAGCAGTGGTCAAATGCAATATCCAGGGTTTTGTTTGAGCAGCTGGGTGGAAGGTGATGCCATTCACTGATTGTGACCCTCAAGAGAGGAACACATTTGGCTACGGGATGTAGAATATTATACAGTTTATGATTCCAGTTTTGTGTTTAATTACTTTTATGACAAACAAATAGGGATGTCCATGAAGCAATTGGAAATACAGATCTTCATTTCAGGGGAGATGGGGAGAAATTCGGTCTGGAGAGGTGCCATCATATGGTTGGTATGTGAAGTCATTAAAGAAAAAAAGAAAAAGCTGAGTTCACTTGGGCTGCGGGTGAAGAGTAAGCAAGAATGCAGAGCAGACAGATCCCTAAGGAGCTCAGATACCAGAGGAAAAAGCAAAGATGTGGAGCTCTCACTGGAGAACAGTCAACATGTACATTTCTAGTTATTTCTTTAGGGTAAATTCCTAGATATGATAATGTCTGCTCACTAGGTTTAAATGATTTTTATTTTATTTTTTTCTTTCACGTTTTTCTTTAAAATCTGGTTAGTTAATACATAGTGCAAGATCTGTTTCAAGGAGTAGAATTTAGTGATTCATCACTTACACAATATCCAGTACTCATCATAACAAGTGCCCTAAAACAAAGACCAAAAAAACCCAAGTGCCCTCCTTAATCCCCATCACCCATTTAGCCCATCCCCCACCAACCTCCCTCCATCAAGCCTCAGTTTGTTCTCTGTAGTTAAGGGTCTCTTATGGCTTACCTCCCTTTCTATTTTTTCTCCTTTCTTCTCCTATATTCATCTGTTTTGTTTCTTAAATTCCACAAATCAGTGAAATCGTATGGTATTTGTCTTTCTCTGATTGACTTATTTCACTTAGCATAATAGGCTCTAGTTCCATCCACGTTGTTGCAAATGGCAAGAATTCATCCTTTTTGATGGCTTGGTAATATTCCATTGTATATGTATATACCACATCTTCTTTATTCATTCATCAGTTGATGGACATTTGGGTTCTTTCGTAATTTGGCTATTGCAGATAATGCTACTATAAACAATGGGTGCATGTGTCCATTTGAATCAGTATTTTTGTATCCTTTGGGTAAATACCTACTAGTGCAATTGCTGGGTGATAGGTTAGTTCTAGTTTTAACTTTTTGAGGAACCTCCATACTGTTTGTTTGTTTTTTCAGATTTTTTTTAATCTTAATTTTTTAAATTTAAATTCAATTAATTAACATACAGTGTATTATTAGTTTCAGAAGTGGAATTCAGTGATTCATCAGTCTTATATAGTACCCAGCACTCATTACATCATGTGTCCTCCTTAATGTCTACCACCCCGTTATCCCACCCCTCCATTCTCCTCCCCTCCAGCAACCCTCAGTTTGGAATCTCCATACTGTTTTCCAAAGTGGCTGGACCAGTTTGCATTCCCACCTAAACTATTTTTAAACTGTCGGTAGGAATTGCAAAACTGACCTTTAGAAATTTTATATCAATCTTCATTCTCAAAGTACAGTGTATATAAGTACTCATTTCTGAAATATACACAACACTTGATATTAAGCACTTTGAAAGCCTCTGTCCATTAGTCATAGACAGATTTTGACTCCTAGCTTTATTAAATAACACGCCTGTACTGGTCATTAAGTGACATGTGGAAGAAAGTCATGGATTCAATTCCTAGATCGAACTCTTGCTCATTGAACTTCATTTTTCTGAGTCAGAGTTAGTTCATTTGCAAAACAAGTGTACTACTTGGATGTTAGGTTTATGATTGCCTAAAAAGGGGGAACATTCAGAAAGTTCTCACACACAAAATATTTTTCCCTCTTCTTACCTGTTTCTAGTGTATCTTAGAAAAACCATAAAAGCAATCATGTTCAACAGATATTTCCCATCTGTAAAAATTTAATTCAGGAAACATATTTTGAAAACCTACACCATCCAAGATGTTCTTTTAGAATGCTGTGATTAGCTAGACATTGTTCTTGCTCTCATGGAGGATGAAAGAAACTAATATTAATTGCCGTGAGTGCAGTTAATATTTTACCAGGTATTTCATACACACTTATTCAAATTAATCTTTTCTTTGCAGAAGCCCCATTTTCTACCTGTGAAAACTGGCTCCAATAAATTCTATGTCCATCGTGAAAGATCTAGTGAATAGCAGAATCAAGATTCAACCGTAGGCCTATCACTGATCCAAGCCAGGCTCTCTACAATGTTGAACAACCTATGATCTAAAATGTGTACTGTTTGGTAGTTTATTCTGCAAATACTTGCAGGGCATGTTAAGGAAAAACATTCTACCAAATTTTCAAAATAAAGAATGAGTGGGTAGAATTTAGAAAGAATGCTTCAGTTGATGGGTTTATAAGTAATATTTTCAATTGAATTTGTTCATCTGTATGACTTCATAAAAATGATGTTGGAGGATATAGCCCATGCAACTAGGTAAGTGGGAGCATTTAGAAATATAACAATTGGAAAGAGAGAGGTAAACAATCTTTATTTGGATTGACTGCTTATCTGGGAAAATCAATATAAATATTATTATATACAATAATGGAACCAAATACCATATTTACAAACAAACAAAAATGATAAATTTCTTCAGAATAAACTCGAACAAATATACGCAAAGACACTAAAGTTTACTAAAAACAAATTGAAAAATATATCATGCATTGGGATAGAAAGACTCACTGTCATGAAAATAAATGCTCCCCCCAAGATAATTTATAAATTTAATATAATCTCAATAAAAATATCAATAGATGTCTTCCTCTTGGAGTTAAAACACTGGTTACAAAGTTCAGTTGAAAACAGTAAACAAAAATGGCCAGCTTAACCCTTAAAAAGGGAAATGTGGGTATAAAACCAATTTAATCAAATCAGTGAATACTGGCACATGTATAGACAGGTAGTCCAATGGAACAGAATAGAAAATCTAGAAATACATTCAAGTGCTTATGACAATTTAGTATATGATAATCCTTATCATATCAAATTAGATAGATTTTTTAAATAAATCATGTTGAGACAACTGGGTAGCCATATGATAGCTATAAATACAAAGATATAATGGGTCTCATTCACACAGTAAACCAGTATGAAATCCAAATAAATCAGAGATCTCGGTGTAAAAATTTGAAATCAGACAAGTAGAAGAAAACATAGGTGAATTCATTTCTATTTTGTGAGTGGGGGGAAAATTCTTCCTAAGAATTACTCAACATCAAGAATCCATTAAAAACACTAATAAATTCAAATACATTTTTTAAAAAAGTGTTTACATGGAAAACAAACAAAAGCAAACTTAAAAGACAAATAACACAGGAAAAAAATATTTGCAACTTACATCAGACAGAGCGACAGAAGCAGAGATCACAAAAATCCCAAAATAAGATCAACCAGCTGATATGAAATTGGAAAGGTATGAAAAGATATTTCAAAATGAAAGAAGTATAAATGGCCAATAAACATATGATAAATGCTCAATCTCATTTAAAGGATGAGAAATGCAGATTTAAACTAGACCGACATTTCACCAAAGCTTTGACACCATAGCCAGTTGGAGGAAAAATGGATCAACTGACACTTTCAGGCATTGCTGGTAGAAATGCAAAATGGTACATATTTGGAAAAATATTGACCATATCTAGCAAAATGACATACACAATTTCTTTTTTTAAATAAGTTTATTTTATTTTATTTTTTTAAATTTTTTATTATATTAGTCACCATACAGTCCATCATTAGTGTTTGATGCAGTGTTCCATGATTCATTGTGTATAACACCCAGTGCTCATTGCAATACGTGCCCTCTTTAATACTGAATAATCTTAATTTTAGGAATTTATTTCACTGGCAGAAGTAAGAAATTACTTAGACACAAGACTATTCTTTGTGACTTTTTTTTTGTTAAGATTGTACTTATTTGTCAGAGGGAAAGAGCACATGTGCAAGCAAGGGGAGTAGCAGGTAGAAGGAGAAGCAGGTAGAGGGAGAAGCAGGCTCCCCACTGAGCAGGGAGCCCAATGTGGGACTCCATCCTAGGACCCCGGGATCATGACCTGAGCCGAAGGCAGAGACGCTTAACCGACTGAGTCATCCAGGCATCCCTGACATTATTATTTTTTGTTTATTTTTGTTTTTTTCTCTTCAGAGTATTTTTGTATTATATTCAATCAGCCAACATATAGTTCATCATTAGTATTTGATGTAATATCCAATGATTTATTAGTTGCGTATAACACCCAGTGCTCATCACCACGTGTGCCCCTTGACCATTTTTTAAAAGCAAGAGATTTGGAGCACCTGCCTGCCTCAGTTGATGGAGTCTGCGACTCTTGATCTCAGGGTTGTGAGTTCAAGCCCCACACTGGGTGTAGAGATTACGTAAAAATAAATTTATAAATAAATAAATAAAAATAAAAGCAAGAGATTCAATACAATCCAAATATCCTTCAATAGGGCACTGACTGAATAAACTATGGTACATTAAAATAATATCAACTAATATAATACTTTTGAGAAAAATCTATGGTATTTAAGTATAGCCTGGGAATTAGATGATATCAATGAATTATTGATAATTTTGTAAGATTATAACCATGGCATAATGGTTATATAAGATAATATCCTTTTTTTTTAAGATGGTGATGCATATTGATGTATATATGGATGAAATCACATGAGGTCTGTGATTCGCTTAAAAAATTATTATGGTAAAAAAAAATTATTATGGGAGACCAAAAATTTAACAATGGTTAAATTTTGGGTTATACAAGAGTCATGACAACTGGTAATCTACCTCCACATAGGTAACCTAAGAATACGTTTTAAAGTGTACAACAGTTGGGGCACCTGGGTGGCTCAATCAGTCAAGCATCTTACTCTTGATTTTGGCTCAGGTGATGACCACAGGGCTTTGAGATCCAACCCCACATCGGGCTCTGCACTGGGTGTCGAGTCTGCTTAAGATTCTCTCTCTCTCTCTCTCTCTCTCCCTCCAATCCAGCCCTCCACCCCCCCCACTCACACTCTCTCTCTTCTTTCTCAAATAAATAAATAAATAAATAAGAAGTGCACAATAGTTTAGTAAAAACAACATTACTATTTGCAAAATAGTAATTTGCTATTTGCAAAATATATAATAAAATAATTGCAAAATATACCAGTATTGAATATATTGTTAGAGTATTCTACGACTTCAAATTTTGAAATGTTATGCTCAGCCATGTAACAGGACCCATAGAATTCCATCCTGGGAAGATCTTTAGTTTTTTGTGCCCATGCATACTCCCTTCTGATGCCTGAGTGAAGTAATTATCCAGCCTCTCTTTATACACTGCTAGCAACAGGGAACTCACTACCTTACGAGATAGCTCGTTTCACCCAGAAACAGCTCTTTTAGAGAATAACTTCCTTTTAGAGGTCCAGTGAGCCTTTTCACAGTTTTAAGCTTTAGATTGACCTCTTGTGTCCCTAGAGACACAAGTATAGTCCATAAGGAAAGAGGATAAGAGCTTGAGAAAGGGAAGGGCAAAAGTGACTATTGGTGAACCCAAATCAGGACCCCATCCAAGGGACCTAGTCCTCAGTCCTCACCCAATGGGCCAGCCACTTTCAGGTCCAGCAAAACGACTCGGACTCCAGCCACATAATTCTGGTGCCAGTGGCATAATTCTGATGACATACTATTGACTACTTGGCTTGCATCCAAACACAGATCAACTGCCTGGTTTCTCTTTCTTCCTCTCTCTTCAGGTAAGAATGTGGGTGTGAGGGAGAGGGAATAGGGTGGAGTGTGACCACACTCAAAGTGTCAGTGTTGACATCAAGGCAGATTGGGAGCCCTCTCTGGGGTCCCAGTCTGAGCTCCCACCCCATGCTAACATATAAATTTGAAGGAAACATTATTACTCTTGAATCATATCTTCACTAACATATATTGGCTATTTATTGTGTGTTAAGTGAAAATTAACATACTTATAACATTCAAAAGGACATTAAGGATGGTGTCTTATTTTTCTCATTTTACAGGCAAGGAGACAAAGAAAAATTGAGTGATCTATCCAAGAAAACATATTAATAAAGAGTCTTGGTTTATAAGACTTCAAGTCTATAAATGCATTCCATGACTTAAGGAGTAGGGTATAAAAATGAAGTCCAAATTCTAGTATGATTGAAATATTGCATATGTCTAAATGGCTCTTATTACTTACAATAGATTTTATATTTTTCTTGGAAGAGCTGAAGTCTGATTCAGAAATTCGGCATGCAGAACACTGTCTTGACTTCTCATGCATGAACTTAGGGTTCTATACAATCACACCACCTCCCTCCCGGACATGTGTTATCGACGTTTTGGCCCCAAGTTTTGGTCACTACATTGATTCCCATTAAATTTTGTCTAATTTTATTCAGGCTACTGATTAGGTGACCATGACCTTTAAGGCTTTGGATCTATTATGAAATGTTTTCTAATTTTCCCCAATTTGTGAACTCTGCAGTTTTGATTTCCCCCAAATTTTCAATATTTCCCTTCAATGTCAAATGACATAGATAGCGCAATGGGACAGATCCCTGTAACATACCACTGGAGATCACATTCCGTTTGGACCACAATTCCCCATCCAGCAAGCTGTGAAGCCAATATTCAGTCTCCTGACTGCAGGCACGTCGTACATGCTTCTCTCTTTGTTTACAGGTACTTCCAGAAAGGACTTGTGCAAGGACGTGCACCTTACTGGAACCCATCTGCATTATGACTGCCACAGTATCTTGGGGTGGAGGGGGCAGGGGCTCTCCGTGACTGTGCTTAGAAAATTTTATTGACTCTACAACTAGTTCCAGAACCTTCATCACTATCAATAGCAGTTTTCTTGTTTGTGAAGTTCTCCTTCCCACTTTCAGGGGAAGAGTGACAGGGGTCCTTTTGCTTCCCTCCTGTTTCCCAATCCCCCATTCCTCAAAGACCAGGGACCAACGCACCACAGAATCAGTTCAAACTTGTCTCAAAGCTCTTCACATCAGGACAACTTTTTCTTTTCATCCTCCTGGAATCACAGTAGTTGTTTTTCCCTCAGTGAGGAAATTGTTCTCCTTCCACTTCACTCACATCACACAAGTTGACTCCAAAGCTCTTCACAGAGAGTGCAGGTCTGAAACAGAAGTTGGCAATGGTTGTGTTTCCTTTGTGTCTACCGAAGCTATCACCACGTGAGCTGTAGCTCCATTTTCTAGCTATGGATGGAACCAAGCTGGGGATCCAGGGAGACAGTCTGTTTTCATTATCCTTGTCCTCTCTCTTCTTCCTGAGCTCATTTAGAGTTTCAGCCAAGCAGACATTTTTTTTTTCTGTCAGATTTTTGTCACCCCATTTTTTTGAAGAATTCTGCATGAAAACCTGCACGTGTCAGATAGCTTCCTCTGTCACTCTCCCTTAGGAAGGTGCCCCAGCTTTCCTTCTTTGCAAGATAGTGGATTTCTCCTGCCTCCCTGTTATAGAATCAAAACAAGTTATGTATTTCCAGATAAAGATCATATTTATATCTTTATTAACATCCTGGTTTACATAAAAAGATAGCTTATGCCATGCACGTCGTAGTCAGTCATTTTCCAGCAAGCCTTCAATACGCGCCAGACACATTGATAGCACTGGAGATGCAATAATGAACGACATGGGTTCTGTCCCAGCAAGTGACACCACCCGAGCTATGTGTGCACATTGGTAAAGATGGACCAAGACTGAATATAAATGATAATAAACAAATGCTGGAAAGATAGAGGACCAAAATGAGCATAGTAAAGATCTTTCTGTTGATCAAAAATGGTTGGTTAATTCCTGTTTTAATTCTTCATTAGGAAGCCACGATAGTGCAGTGATTCAGAACTTCAGCTTTGAAATTGCTTGCTACCCAAATGCTTCCACTTATTACCTCTGTGACCTTGGGGAAACTATTTATCTCTCTGATACTCAGTCCTTACGACTCTAAATACCCCATAAGCGTATTGTGAGGCCTTAAGAGGGTGACGCATGTGCAGTGAGTGCCCAGAGAAGCACCAGCAATATTCGCGGTACTGGCCACCTGTGACTGAGCGCTTACCTGGGACACGTCCAATACTATTCTAAGATCTTTACAGGTATCTCCTCACGTGATCCTCACAATTTCCCTTCAAGTTAGTGCTCGTATGCTCATGTTCCCGATCACTCTGTTGTGGTCACTAGCTCAGGTTAAGTGGTGCTGTCAAGGCACTAAATCAAGCTGACCGATTCTAGAGCCCTTGGATTAACCACACAGCTGCGTGCACAGTAGCTTCAGTCAGTTACAGTAAAAACAACAACAACAACAAAATAGTAATCATAAAGTGGTGTGAGTCCCCTTACTCCTCCTCATCCATTCCTCTCATAAACAACTTTAGCCCAGTGGCTAATGGAGAGTTTCTGCCTCACAGGTGGGTGACTTCAGTCCATTTGCTGTATGGATGCAAGTTCATATGGCCCGGTTCCCCCAAGAAATAGGTTCCCAGTTCCCCCAACAAACACTCATTGTTCTTGCTGATAGGTGGAGCACAGGACTGTTGGGTATACCAAAGTTCAGAGAGCATTTTCCCATCTCTCCAGCTACAAGCTTGCAGAGCAATTGTTGTCCAAAACTCAAGATGGCTAACCGGTCTGCATAGAGTCCCATGGTTTCATTAATGAAGCTATACTCTACCTCCCAAGTAGTTAGATTCAGGAGGGGGAAAAAAAAAAAAGCTAATTCTTTCTGCCCCTGATACATAATCAAACTGAGCTGATGGCAGCCACATATCTTGATGACAATTCCAAAACATTCTGGTAAGTGGACCTCAGAATATCTATGGTTGATATACTGATTGGTTTCCTTTTTATTTTATTATGTTCAGTTAGCCAGCATACAGTCTAACATTAGTTTTTGATGTAATATTCAATGATTCATTAGTTGCATATAACACCCAGTGCTCATCACAACACGTGCCCTCCTCAATACCCATCGCCCCACCCCTTCCCTTCTGTAACCCTCAGTTTGTTTCCCAGAGTCCAGAGTCTCTCATGGTTAGTTTTATCTGTCATCCTGGCAAGGCTATAGTATGCAGTTTTGCAATTGAACACTAAACTAAATATGCTGTGATTAACATCAACAATTAATTTTTTTTAAGATTGTATTTATTTATTTGAGAGCGAGAGTAAGCAGGAAGGAGAGAGAATCTGAAGCAGACACCGCATGCTGAGCACAGAGCCCGATGCGGGACTCGATCCCACAACCACGAGATCATGACCTGAGCTGAAACGAAGAGTTGGACGCTTAACCAATGGAGCCACTTTGACACCCTCACAACCAGTTAATTTTAAGTAAAGGAGATTATCCTCGATAATCAGAGTGGGCCTCATGCAGTCTATTGAAAGTCCTTAAGAGCAAAACCAGGGGTTTTCCCTGAGAAAGAAAAGTGATCTATGCATTGTTGTCATTGGCTCCTGCCTGAGAATTTCTAGTTTGCTGGCCTGCTCTACTGTGTCAGATTCGCCTAGCCAGCTCCCACAATCAGATACACCAGTTCCTTGCACTAAAGTTTCACTCTGCCCCTTTCTTTTCTGTCTGTCCATCTATCTATCATCTATCTGTTTATCTATCATCTATCTATACTGGTATCTATCTATCAATCAATCTGTATCTATATCTATCATCTATCATCTATCATCTATCGATCAATCTATTTATATAGTTATCTATCTATATCAGTATCTATCTCTCTCTCTATCTCGGAATCTGTCTACCTATCATCTACCTATCTGTCTATATTGGTATCTATCTATCATCTATCTATCTATCTATCTATCTATCTATCTATCTATCTATCTGTCGATCAACCAATCTATTTATATCGGCATCTGTCTATCGGTCAATCTATTTATATAGGTATCTATCTATCTATCTATCTATCTATCTATCTATCTATCTATCTTGGTATCTGTCTATCTATCGTCTGTCTCTATCTGTCTGATATATAGGTTCATTTCTCTGGTAGAGTCCTAGCTCAGACAGTGGGTATCTATAAGCACCAAATACACTCTCACCCAGGGTACATACATGCCTGTACCAGCCTGTCATGATTTTTCTCCCACCCAGATCTTGCACAATTAATTCATGCCTCAGAACAGAAGAGTGATAAAATAGTGATCTTTCAAAATAGAATTCTGGAGTCTGAGGCGCCCCATCACCTTCCACTTGTGGATTAGTCAGTTGCCATGGAAACCTGCTGTAGGTCCCCAACAACCTGCAGCTGCAGGTCCCCAAACCCTGACTCCATCACAATAGGCAGACAGAAGGGAGCCTGCAGTGTGCGGGCTCCCCCAGACGCAGAGCTGCAAGGCTGGGAGAAGAGGAAACGTGAAGCTAAAGGGCAGAAGGTGGTCGGGAATGAAGGAAATGAGGATTTGACAATGTTTACAAAATGTTTAAGAAAGTATGGACACCATTTTTGTTTTTAACGTTGTTTTCATTTTGTTGCTTTCTGGTGCGCTGCTAAGAGAGGACCATAGGACAGAATGAAAGTGACCACCTCCCGGCATTGCCTGTTGTCAGCTAAATGTGCTCCTGATGTCCTCCTGAGTGTTCATATCTCCCCAAGAGTGCTCTTTATCTCCTCCATTTATATGCACAGCAATATTTCAAATTTCTAATCAGATTTGAAAGCTACTCTGAGAAATCTGACCTGAGATGTTTTATTAATGATTGGAGGTGGTCCCTTTGTCCATTCTTTAATTTTCACTAGCAATTACCTAAATTGGTCCCCACCTCCCAAAAGAAAAATAAATTTCTGCCTGCGCCTTTGAGTGACGATGCATTGCCAATATAAAAACATGTACAATGATTGCACGATTACAAATGTACCTCACTATATATGGAGTGTAAATGTCAATGTAACACATGTACATACATACATATTCACATTTAATTATTGAACATTTACGTAGTTTTTCATCTATCTTTCTAATGTTTGAATTCCCTTAAAATGTTTTGCCAGTTTAGCCTGGAAAATCCAAGAGAAAAAAAAATCACAACCAAATTTGTAAGTGGTAAGTGAAATGAATATACTCATTAATAAATTTAATACACAATTGGTAGAGGTGCGTGGGAGTAAGAAAAGAAACTTCATTTATTCTTAAAATTTATTTTGGATGAGGCCTGAATGTCAAGATATACTGTGACCGCCATTAAAAAAGGAACCAGAACACTGAAACCATTTTTATTCCTATGTACTCCATCATCTATGTTTTGTTTGCTACTTTAAATTTCTATTTTTAAAGGCCAATGTTTTGTATTTAACAGTTTAAAAATATTTGAGAATCACACTTCATTTTTTTAAGATGTTTTTTATTTATTTGAGAGAGAGTATGAGCGGGGGAGGGGCAGAGGGAGAGAGAGAAGCAGACTCCCCACTGAGCGGAAAGCCCGACACAGGGGCTCAATCCCAGGACCCCAGGATCATGAACTGAGCTGAAGGCAGATGCTTAACGGATTGAGCCACCGAGTCGTCCTGAAAACCACACATTAAAACCTCATTTAAATACCTTCCTTTCTGGAACACAAACACGATTTTCCATAACTAAACTATAAATCTTCTTTTCTTTTTTTTTTTTATTAAAGATTATTATTTATTTGAGAGAGAGAGAATAAACAGTGGGGAGGGGCAGAGGGAGAGAGAAAGAGAGAGAGAAGCTGACTCCCTGCTGAGCAGAGAGCCTGATGAAGGGCTCGATCCCAGGACCCAGCAATCATGACCTGAGCCGAAAGCAGACGCTTAACCAACTGAGCCACCCAGGCGCCCCTAAATCTTCTTTTCATTAGTATGTTTTATCAGCATTTAAAACCATACCTGGAATACAATGAGATTCCATACTTTTAATAACATGATTCAGCCATTTCTAAAATTCTAAGCTCTATCAAGATAAAAATGACTATTTAGGGGCATCTGGGTGGCTCAGTTGGTTAAGCCTCTGCCTTTGGTTCAGGTCACGATTTCAGGGTCCTGGGATGGAGCGCTGCATCAGGCTCCCTGCTCAGCTTGTCCCTCTGCCGTACTATAACCCAACTTAAATTCCTTTTGAAATAATGTGAAACATAAATAAACTTATTTATTTTTATGCTCTTTTATTTAAACTTATGCTCTCTTTCTCTCTCCCTCTCTCTCTCTCAAATAAATAAATAAAATCTTTAAGAAATAAATATTTTTAAATGACTATATAATGTAACATTAGTACCTGTTATGTCCCAGACACAGAACTAAATATTTTGCATGTTTGATCAGTTAAACCTTACAGAGGATCTAGAAGTCTTCAAATACTGAATTAATATTGGATCTTTTCCAACTGGGGGAATTTGAAATTGTTTTCAGTGATATATAAAATGGACACAAATAACCAATTAAGAAGGGGGGAATGAAGCATTAGAGACTATGGGCTATGAGAAACAAACTGGGGCCACAGAGGGGAGGGGGTGGGGGAATGGGATAGACCAGTGATGGGTATTAAGGAGGGCATGTATTGCATGGTGCACTGGGTGTTATACGCAACTAATGAATCATCGAACTTTACATTGGAAAGTGGGGATGTACTGTATGGTGACTAACATAATATAATAAAAAAACATTAAAAAATAAATAAATAAAAGGTAAAATGAAAAAAAAAGGAGGGACTTAATTCAGCACTCAAAGATTATTTACAAGTTAGACCACATCTGTTAGACCACAGATACTATTTCAATATTATTTGAATGTTACAACAAATAATAACTTCAAAGTTTATTTATGTTTCACATTATTTCAAAAGGAATTTAAGTTGGGTTATAGTACGGTTGACCCTACTTCCCAGTTCACACAGCATATCCCAGTTTAGCTTGATGTCCAGAAGAAAAGATCACTCCCCCTTTCACCCTCAGAAGCGTGCCCATTAAGAATGCAAGTTGGTGCAGTCACTGTGGAAAACACTATGGAGGTTCCCCCCAAAAAATTGAAAATAGAAATACGATGTACTCCAGTTATTTCCACTACTAAATATTTACCCAAAGAAAATGAAAACACTAGTTCAAAGAGATATATGTACCCCTATGTATATTTCAGCGTTATTTACAGTAGCCAAGATATGGAAGCAACCCAAGTGTCTACAGATTGCGAAATGGATAAAGAGGAAGTGGTATACATATACTATGGAATATTACTCAGCCATAAAAAAATGCGATCTTGCCCTTTGCAACAACGTGGGCGGACCTAGACAGTATTACGCTAAGTGAAATAAATAAGACAAAGATAAACACCAGATGATTTCACTTATGTGGAATCTAAAGAAAAAAAAATAATAGACAAACAAAAAGCAGAAACAGACCCATAAATACGGAGAACAATCTGATGGTTGCCAGAGTGCAGGGGAGAGGCGAGCAAAATTGGTGAAGGAGAGTGGGAGATACAGGCTTCTAGTTATGGAATGAGTAAGTCACAGGGATGAAAGGTACAACATAGGAAATAGAATCAATGCTACTATAATAGCGTTCTATGATGACAGATGGGAGCTCCACTTGTGCTGAGCATAATACAACCTACAGACTTGTCAAATCATTATGTTGTACATCTGAAACTAATGTTAGCATTGTGTGTCAACTATACTTCGATTATCTTTTTTTTTTAATTGAAGTATAGTCTTCACTAAAGAAGTTTTTAAGAGTGTGCCCATTAGGATGAGAATGTCCTTTAACTAGGACATCATCACATATGCCAAAATTATGCAAGTAGGTATATACAAGGAGGGCTTGAATTTCCATTGCTTCTGTGGTTAATTCTATTGTTGCTTTCATAGAACTGATGGGATATCCAGAAAAACTGCTATCGTCCAAAAGTAAAGTCTTAACAAATTTTTCCTAAGTAGAGCAGGCACTAGTCACATTCACTGAACACGATAACAAGAAACTAATATCAAAATTTTAAATAAAAGACCCATCTGCTAGAAATTAGAAAGTATTTTTAAATATATTTTTAAAATATTTTCTTTTTAATTTTTTAAGTAGGCTTCGCATCTAATGGGGGGCTTGAACTCATGGCCCCGAGATCAAGAGTCGCATGCTAGGTGCCCCAGAAAGTGTATTTTTAAAAAATAATTTCTGGATCATAGTGGAATTCAAGCTAGCAATTAGGGAATAATGATAACATGCATAGTAATAAACAGACTATTAAGGAGAGATGCAGTTCCCCCACATTTAGAGTGAATTTCGTATCCTAAATGTTTTCATAATGAAATAGATAGATAAATAGATGATTTGGTTATAATACTGTACTGAGAGCAACAAGATATCTAAAGAAAGCAAGAGGAAATTTATGATAATATTAAAAAATGAATTCAAAAAACCCATTTTAAATGACAAATTCAGGAAATAGTTTGTTTTCTCTTTTAAAATACCAACCAAAGGAGAATTTTGTTCAAGAAGAAGTAAGAGAAAGGAGATAATGTGCAAAACTAATAATAAGAAACGGAAAATAATCCCAGGTACTGAGACCATTTTATAGTAAGAGACAACCAGATGCGATTCTCTCTTAAAAGAAATGAAAATGTTGGGGGGACTGGTTTTCTCGGTCAGTTAGGCGACTGCCTTCAGCTCACATCGCGATCTCAGGGTCTTGGGACCCAGCCCTGCATCGGCTCCCCATTCAGCGAGGAGTCTGCTTCTCCCTCTCCCTCTGCCCCTCTGCCTGCTTGTGCTCTCTCTCTCTCAAATAAGGAAATAAAATCTTTTAAAAAATATGGAAATGTGAACATCATAAAAAGTTATGTGGGGAAAAATAAATGTCGAAATTTGACTAAAAAGAATAAAAAAGAAACCTAAATATGCCAATAATATATATTTTTTTAATTCAAAAAGTCAAAGCTCCATCTCTAAAGCTCAAATTAAGTCTTCTGGGTTTTTTGTTGTTGTTGTTTCGTTTGCTTATTTTTTGGTTTGGTTTGGTTTGGTTTTTGTGGGTATTTTTTTTTTCCCTTCAAAACTTCAGGGCCTCGGACTTCATATCATGGTCTTGCCCCTGTAAATTTGTCCGGAGCATAAGAACATGAAAATCTCCCTCTTCTTTTTCCAAAGTGAACACAACCCTGATATCACAGACAGCGGTAGTCCTCCACATGAAAATTCTAAAATAGGTGAGTCCTTCTAATAGGCACACCAGGATTGGTTAGGACCCATTAGATAAATGTGGAGGACTCATTAGATAAAATTAGACACCTCAGTTAAATAATTCATTATATCGAAGAAGAAATCCCATGTGGGAATTTTGACATATGCCAGTAAGTTATTTTGTGAAGTTCCCCCATTCATTTCTAATTGGAGAAAGAAAAACTATTAATTACCAACATTAAACACAGATATTATCCTACAGAATTTCTCTCTGAAACCACTGACAATCTTTAATGGTAACCCACGAAGTGCATTCTCATTAAAATCAAGAACCTGTCGAAGACGTATGTACGTGACGGGAGGGCCCAACAAATGTACCACGAAGCTGATGGCTATTTCAGAGCGGTGAGATTTTTAGATGATATTCTTTTTTTTCTCTTGATTATTATATTTTCCAAGTATGCTGTAGTGACCAAGTTTTACTCTTATAATGATATAATAAGCAAACTTTAATAATAACATAAACACATTTTTAAAGAAGGACATAAAATTAAGAATATAAAATAAAAGCTAATATAAACAGGTGTGCCATGGACTTAGCTATGGGAAACTTTTGTCTCTTCCTATAGGCAGGGCTCGTGGTCATTGGGTATCCACCAGCCCAGCCAGACAGGTTGTGAAAATAGCGAAATACTTTTGTATTAAGAGAAATGCCTGTTTCCCAATCCCCCGAGGGCCCCTTGCCAGTCCTCAAGCTGCTGGGCCCCTTCCCTAGACCACCAGCCCACAGCAGCAAGTTAGGACTTTTGCCCAGAACCTGCTATCCCCACACTTTACTGCTTGTTAAATATGTTGAACATCACCCCTGTCCATGAACATGGCACATAATTGGCTGCAAATTCTACAACAGTCATGCAATCAATCGCACGGCATGAAAAGTGGGGCATGCCCAGGGTTTTTAGATAAAATGCAAGCCAATTGTTCAGCAGAAACTGTATTCCCGATATGAAAAAAGAAATTATCATTGCAGTCTTGGTCCCACCCAAGGCTCGTCACACAGACTCATAGCACCCTAGTGACATAATCAGCAAGGACCTCAACCGCATCCCTGCTCTCCATTCATGGGAATTCTGGCGGGCCCGTGACTTACAGCAACAAAGTGCAAGTCAATATTAGTGCACCCCATCTTGATGGTCTCTCTTATGTCAGGGGACCCTGAAATAGTTACGCAGGAGGAAATCAGGCTCTGGAAGATTACACGGTATCTGATTTCTGGCCACATGCCATTATTTATCATATTAGACCTAGTGAGCATTTACTCCTGTTCTTTTTACACCTCATCTCTTAATCGTCCGACCACACTATGAGACAGGTATTATCAGGAACTACTTTATTTTTTATTTTTTATTTTTATTATTTTTTAAAGATTTTATTTATTTATTCGACAGAGACAGAGACAGCCAGCGAGAGAGGGAACACAAGCAGGGGGAGTGGGAGAGGAAGAAGCAGGCTCATAGCAGAAGAGCCTGATGTGGGGCTCGATCCCAGAACGCCGGGATCATGGCCTGAGGCGAAGGCAGATGCTTAACCGCTGTGCCACCCAGGAGCCCCCTATTTTTTAAATAGAAGACATCACATAGCTCATCCATCCTCAGACAACTACCAAAGATCAAGAGCAACATTCAAAACAAATTGGGTCTGACGGCCAAACTTTTAATGCTTTCATATTTCAGATTCCCATTTCCTTGGTCACTCAGCTACCTGTTGTCTCTGATTTCAATCTTGACCCAGCTCCTTGCCAAAGCCCAGCCCTCCCCACCCAGCTCCTGCTGCCTTCTCAAGCATCGTGTGGGGGTGTACTCCATGGAAAACATCTCCAAACATAAGTCAAGGTCTTGGAGCTCCCCAGGTCGTACCCAGAGCAGTGGGCTTCCATCTCTGTGGTAGGACAGACCTCTGTGGCAACCTGTTCCCATTCAACTGTCTTCACCAAGCCTCCACTTGGTGAATTCGAGGCCCCTATAAATTGAGATGTGAAGTAGAAATGCCGATGCCTCTGGGAGGGCAGAGGCCTGCACGTCCCACAGTCGTGAATCAGTAAAGCATCTTCAGGAGAAAGTCTTATGCCCATTTGACCTCAGCCATGCCAGCCGAGCCCCCGGCGCAGAGAGCAAACCTTGCCTTCTGTTCTCCTTTTATCGACAGTGTTTTCCTTTCCGTTGACGTCAGCTCCCAGATTGCTTGCTGCGATGGGCTACACCTTTCATATTTTCTTTCCAGTCATAATATTGCTTCAGTCATAACCTCGGCACTTTGAGGAATAATTGTCCCTGACAACAGGGTGAATCACTGACAGAGAGTTGATAAGCATTACATACAGATGACAGAAGTCAGGACATATCGGATTACTGCTGTGAATATAATAAAAGAGAGACTAACCACTTTGGCAGCTCAAAGACAAGCCATTTCATAACTCTCTAGTGGGGCTATTATCTTCCATTTACTGCCACTGATAACCAGCTTGTGACTGTCTTTCCACAATCTAGTTTCAATTCACTTAACACGTTGCTGACCAGACACGGTGCAGGAGGCAGAGGTGATAATCAGGACTTTTTTTGGCATTTGTTTTTAAAGTTTATCTTCGGCGTCCCTCCTCCAGCCTGATAAGGCCCCTTGTGAGGGAGCTTTAAGCCTTCTTGCAGAAGGCTGAGTGCGGCCACACCCCCTTTAATCTGTGACTCCTTGCTTCTTTTGAAGCCACTCTATCCAGCCGAGCAAGTGACAATCCACTGTCTCCACTCCTGATATACCTGGGCCTAAAAGCCTGGTGCAATAAACGGCCGAGCTATTTTTATATTTCAGGGCTCTGAAAAGATAAGATTATGATTTTTTTTTTCTTAGCTAGTCTGAGCCACCTGAAGGGACAGATCAAGAGCTGTGTTGTCTGTCAGTATAGACAGCCAGCCAGCAGCCGTGAGGATGCGAAATGCCCCTTCAGAATCGGGAGGCTGATGGCTTTTAAGGAACTGGGAGAGGTCTTGTTTCTAAATATGGAGGAAATAAATTTAATATGTCAGAATTTCAGACATCAAAGTTAGAACAAAAAAGACTATCCAAAAAAAAAAAAAAAAAAGAGAGAGAGAGAGAGAAACTCTCAATCGGGAATGATTCTATTCCTGCAGGAAGTTCTGCTAGTGTCAGAGTTGAATAAAAAACTCTATTAGGCAACATGCTCCTTCTTAAATAATGTTGCCTCCCAGCTTGTTCCAGAAATCTTAGATCTCCTCTTCTTTGAATGGATACCCTTTGAATGATACTTTTATTGTCCTGATGTTGACATAAAACCAACTGTTCACTGGTAACCCACAGTGTCAGATCCGCTAGATAAATTCGGGAGTGTGGGTCTCATGGCAAGAGCAGGCTCAGGAATGAGCCAGGCTAACATGACAGTAATGCAGACCTGGAAGAAATAGGAAACTATCTGGAGCATAAGAAAACAGAGTTGGCATATGAAAAATGTGCAGAGGGTTTGAAAAATTCAGGTAGTTTAGGAAACCATTGGTATCAGGAAGTTGGTATGTGAAACTTGATCAGGAAGTGGAGTGTCATTCAACAATTCCTTGAAAACAACCACCTGTGTTGGATACCAAACACTGGGTTAGAATCCAGTGACCACCATGTACCATTGGGTAGGTCGTGCACTGCCCAACTCTAGGGAGCACCATTCACAGAAGAGTCTATGTAAACATGACGTCTTTGTGTTGTACAGTGACAATCTATCCACACAATTGTACTCAGTGGCTCTGGATGGAGATGCCACAAGCAAAAGCCACAATTTTGCTACCCATGTTCTCCAGGATCTCTGTAGGGAATTCATATAGCCTATACACATTCAGAGAATCTGAGCCAAAGCCCAGCTGAAAAGTAGCCTCCAGGAGAACCTGGGTGGATTAGTCAGTTAAGAGTCTGCCTTCAGTTCAGGTTCTGATCTCAGGGTCCTAGGAACAAGTTCTGCGTGGGGCTCCCTGTTCAGCGGGGAGTCTGTTTCTCCTTCTCCCTCTGCCCCTCCCCACCCGCTAGTGCTTGTTCTCTCTCTCTCTCAAATAAATAAATAAAACTTTTATAAAAAATAAAAAAAAGCCTCCTGGGTAGAATAGGGTTAAGTGGCAGCACGGATGTTTCAGCTCAGCCTTGGCAAGGCACTCACCATTTTGCACCCTGAGACCCCAAAAACGGTGATGCTGAGTTTGCTGATAACCTTCCTACTCCTGGGGCGCCTGGGTGGCGCAGTCGTTAAGCGTCTGCCTTCAGCTCAGGGCGTGATCCCAGCGTTATGGGATCAAGCCCCACATCAGGCTCCTCTGCTAGGAGCCTGCTTCTTCCTCTCCCACTCCCCCTGCTTGTGTTCCCTGTCTCGCTGGCTGTCTCTATCTCTGTCAAATAAATAAATAAGATCTTTAGAAAACAAAAAACAAAAACCTTCCTACTCCTATTCAGATGCTCAGTAGCTGGAGCAAGTAATCCCCGGCTGATGGGTGAAGTTTTCTCAGTAGTTACACCTGTGGGTGAGATAAATTAGACCAAGACCGACAACAATCATATCCAACTGGCATGTGGTGGGAGACTTTCTGTTCCGTAACCACAGAGCATCCTCTCTAAATTTGCTCTCGGGTTTCCTAGAAACCTGAATCAATGCAAGTTGGCCACTGTGTGGTCAACACCAGGTTTTTCCCACCCAACACTCTGGGCTTCGGTGCAGGGCACAGCATATGGGAAAGAGGAAACATCTGTGAATTACTTGTTTCTTTCACTTGCAGGTTTCCATGTGGATAGTTGCATTCAGATGAGCATTGTGAACAAGTTGTACGGCATGAACGATCAGATCTTATGCATCTAGATTCAGAATCCCGGGGCTAGGCTGCCGTTAGCTCAGAATCACCCATCTCTGTAGCGGGGGGTGGGGTGGGGGTGTATTCTATAGCAGCGTCTGGGAGCTCAGTTGTCAATAGCTGGGTTCGGAGCAGGAGAATGAGAAAACGGGACAAAGAAGATGGGGTCCACCAGGAGGGGCAAACCCACCCTATGCCAATCACCAGACATGTGAACCTCAAAGCAGAACCTCAGAGGTAAGAACGATTATCTTTGTTTTAAGGATCAGGTCACTTAGAGGTCAAAATTGGCCAGGATCCCTCCATAAGTAAGTGACACATTCAGGGTTGAGCCTGAATGCACCTGACCAAATCCAAGTGTGTTTGACTCCTCTGAGCTCACCTCTCTACAGGAACTGGAGTCCCTCAGCTCCCTCCCTCCCATCCTGCCACCTTCTGGGGAAGGTCCATTCAGAGCAGGATATAAGACCAGGAACACAGAGCAGAAATAGACTTAAAATTATCATTACCGTCGCCTCTTTGGACATTTTGCACACATTCATGCAAGGAATCCAGAAGCAGCAACTAGATATACGTGGAATGGACAACAAGCTCGTGGACCCCAGACCCAGGAGCTGAATCTCATTTCGCTGGAGGACAGAGAAGTACACTTTTGCATGAACAGAGTTCCAGGAAAGCCCTCCAGATAGCAACTCGGCATTCAGGGATATATGAGTCTGCTTCTTCTCTCCTGGGACTGGGGTACTGGGTGAGTTGAGAATGGGTCCCCGTCAAGGTTAGAGTAAGATTTCCAGGAAATACATACTTTTTTCCCAGGAAGTAGATTTAATGTTGAACCATCTAAACACTTGACTTTGTATTTCTGACGTCCCTCCAGAAGACATGACTGGCCCCAGCACTTGGGTTGTACCTGAAATTGAAGGCCCTTTGAAAGCAAAACAATTTCGTAAATACAACACACCAGTCAGGCTGTTAGAACTTGTTTCTGGAGATCTGTCCCTGGCTTTCCCCATCCTTGGAGAATGTTCCACCCTTAGAGATAATCAACAAGCCAACTAATATTCAGAGGTGCTATGAATTTCCTGCCAAGGAAGCTATTTCTGTTAACTTTAAGTAGGGTAACCTTACTGGAAACACACACACACACACACACACACACACACACTTTTATAAGATGAAGTTAAGGAAGCTTCTGAAAGAGATAGTAGTGTGATGGGTGGTTCAGGAACATCAACTCTAGAATGGTTTCATGACTTCACAAGTGGCTCTGCCATGTATTGCCAGGAGCCTTGGTGGAGCCTTAATTTCTCCTTCTCCCAGTTCCCTCACAGATGAAATGGAGATAATGATAGAGTTCTTATTAAATTAAATTAGTTTTAAAGGTCATTTCAAGATGGGCTCATAGTAAACTCAGTAAACGTAAGCTGTTAGGATGATCGTTATCATTATTATAGTTAACTAGTTTGAATGCTCAAACATGGAATTTTCAGAGCTTTTCCCACGAATTTTATAGTCAATGAGATGAGTATTTAGAATAGATTCAAGAAAAAGAAGGAAGGGAGGGAGGGAAAGAGGGAGGGAAGAAGGAAAGAAAGAAAGAAAGAAAGAAAGAAAGAAAGAAAGAAAGAAAGAAAGAAAGAAAGAAAGAAGGAAAGAAAGAGAAAGAGAGAAAGAAAAACAGGATGAAACGTGAAACTCTAGGAACTGGACCTAAGTTTTCCCATACTTTTTAAAATGTACTTTTAAACCAAGAAGAAAACTATTGTCCTATGAAATGATATATGCTTTATGGATTAGCCCCTTAAATGTGCCCTTCTTTCCGCACACTGTGAAACAAGTTTTCAGAAGAAATACTCCTGACTTAAGCTATACTAATTAAAGTCGCCCAATAAATTTGTTTAATTTTTTATCATTAGGAAAACATACGTCTAGGGATGATTCAAGAAAGATACAATTTGTGAAATTAGTTTCAGACCTATTAGACCATCGAGCGAGGATTTTCCAAAATAATGTTATGGTCATACAAACAACCGGCTCTTCTGTCTTTGAAAAATAATTCCTTTGTATACTTTAAAAGTTAGGAATTGGTTCTGTTTGGACCAAAGAAAGCCAAGAGTGAATTAAAGTGAGTCTTGGGATTATTTTTAGAAATGCTTACCTTACAAACTTTGGAATCAAATTCCATCAATCAAACATAAATGGATCAGGATAGAAATAGTTAATAGGATGGTCATTATGCCCATAATTGTGAAAGATTTCTGCACTCTGAAAACCATTTTCTTAATTATTTTAGGTTAACACTTGTGTCCATAACAGGGGGAGGAGGGGAGGGGACATGTGTAATCTGAAACCCCAGATATGGTGTCTGGCCTGAATTGAGATAACATTAAAGATTTTATTGCTGATACATTATAAATTATTTCTATTACTGTGGTCCTGTGGGTATTACATTGTCAGTGCACTTTGCCTATTACCTCACTTAATGTTATTAACACACTTTGGGGTATAAAATTACAGTTTTATCATGGAAACCTTAAACACTTACATCCAAAGTACTGAATCGAGTTATTATCTTTACTGACCAGACCCGTTTTATTGTCATTTTATCACTCATAAAATCTGAGATTCAATTTGATTTAACTATTAAGTAAAGCTTGGTCTACATGAGTTTAAGCCCAGCTGTAATATTAATATATTAATATATAAGATGACTTCATTTTATTAAAGGTGAGGTAACTTAGAAAACCTCTTTTAATGTCTTTCTGCTGCTAAGAAATTTAACCTGACCTGTTTGCACTTCTGTTTCACCAACATCGACAAAAATTTAAGATTATCTTCTTGGAGGATGTTGAGCGCTTTCTCTAACCTGCTTCTGGCCTTTATTAAATGCCTGGGACACATTAATCAGCCACAAAACGGCATCGCTCATCAAAGTGTCAAGAGACAATGTCCAATATTAAAACAAAAAGCATTAAGAATCCACCACGTTAAAGAAACATGATCCACACTTAAGAAATTTGAAGCAGAAGCGTGAGAGCGTATTTCAATAGCTCTTAAGACAAGAGAATGGGGATCGGTCCCCCGAATCAAGCTATCGTTCAAAACACAGAAAACGACAGGAAAGAACATAGGTGGTGTGAGTTTTCTACAGGGACCCCTTCTGGTCTTGGCTCTGTGCCTTCCGGGTAGAAGGAGTTTCTGTTAGACCGATTTCATTAGGGAAAAATAACAACAACAAAACAAAACAAAAAACAAAAGCCAGCACTTGTTATGTTAAATGTCATCTTGACATCGGTCAGAAACTCTTTTTAAAAGATATTCAAAAGATGCTATCATCCATGGTAAGAAACCATACAAGAGAAAGTTGTTTATGTAAGTCGAAAACTCTGTTCTTCCCACAATGCATCACTCCTAAGTGATGGGACCCACTGCTGGGAATTACCAGTGTGAGGACACACTGCAATTTTGTAGCCCTGAAGAGGCAGGATGGAGTAGAGCTTTTGGTTGGCCAAATGTCTAGCGTTCTGACCTTTAATTTCAGTACCCGTAAAGTAGAAATAACACCTACCTCCCACAACGACTGAGGGCTTTCATTATCGAAGTGTCTGGCCCATAGAAGATGTTCCGTAAGCAATCATTCAATCATTTTTTCTATTCCTCTGGTATCATATCAACGTGAAATATGGCCCTTAGAAGATAGCAGGCCATTATAACTCTACACCTGGAATCCTAAATAGATGGAAAGGTAGCCAAAGGGTGAAGGGGTCCCTAATGCATAGTTGAGAGCAAAGGAAGCAATGGCCTTGCTCCATAAGTGTCCAAAAAGCATCACATACTGGAAGCTGCGTTATTTTTAATACAAATCTCCTGCCAGTGGAGAAATCCTCTTATTACATGAGTTAAAGACTTTTGGTCAACACAGACTCTTACGGAAAAAGCTTGACACTTATCTAACAAGAGTCAGCTGCGAACAGCACGGATTGCCCTGTAAAGTAAGAAAACAGAAAATTCCTTGAAATTGGAAGAAAGCATGATGCCAGCTATATCAAGCAGCTTCACAAGTGAAGAAAATGTTCTGGGAAATAACACTGGAGGAGCGGAGGAGCTTCATTGGACATGGATTAATAAAAGCAGAATGGTCTTCAGAGACCAGCAAATTTAGCTCCTGCCTTTCTACGCAAGGAACTGCCTGGAAGCTTAGTAAGGTTCAGGAATTTGCCCAAAGTCACACAGCTCTTTGCTGAGAAGGCCAAACCTATCACCCAGGCTGCCTGATCCCCTGTGTGGTATCTTTCCCTGCACTGTGACGGTATTTTTCTGGGAAGAGGTCCTCGGTCCCCAGGCATGCTGTGACTCAATGGAGGCTGTCTTCAGAGCTTCAGCCTTTTGACTTCATGCATGTGTTTGTAGTCAACATTGACTGAGCTGGATGACAGGTGATATGTTGACCCCAATGGCCAAGACTTGCTTTCTTAGCTTGTGTTGTAGGAATGGCCAGGCACAAAGAGTGGACGACTGTTGCTTTGTGCATTATCTGTTGTGTGTGAGAAAATGTGTGATTGTGTGTGCGTGTGTTCTCCTCTTCAGCAAATTCAATCTTTAACCTCCAAGTTCTAAAATTTCATTTTGATATATTTGATGGGTCTTCCACCTCCTGTTCGTTTTTTTTTTTTTTCTGGAATTACTTAAGTCCCTTGGTGAGGCCGTCTGTCTTTCTTTAGTGTGGGAATATTCTTACTATTTTAAGAACCACCTCACTCCATCCAATTGTCTCTACTTTCTAACCCTTCATTAAAGGAAATAGAGATTTCTAGATATGTTCTCCATGTCTCTTAAATTTTTGTCCATATATTTTTTGCAACTCTTTATTCTTTTACACTGTGTTCTCATAGAAACTTCTCAGAATGATCTTTGAGATCATTAATTTCTCTTCAACTGGGCCCTTTGGCCTTTACCTATCTTATGTTTTATTTGACCTTTGATAATCAAAGTTGAAATTTCTAAAACACCTGGATGATTGTGTTTTTATAGCTGTATCATATTTTTCATGTCTAAGAAATTAATTTAATATTGGTGAATTTATATAATACAGATTTATGTAAATTAACACAATAAAATTAAGAATTAATATTTATATTATTCTAAATTACAATAATCAATGATATTCCTTTGAGGTCCTGTTCATTTGATTAACTCTGTATACTCATAGTTCTTTTGCTCTCTTTCTGTTCCACGATAATGTCCCTAGAGGTGATTCCTTCCTTTTACACATTACAAAACAATGAATATGATCAAAGGAGATTAACTACCCTTCCTCAACCCTCCCCTTGCTTGAGTCTTCCTCCAGCTCTATTTTTTCTTCTTTTTGATTTGGATTTATCCTTCCTTTACTTGAATATGTATACTTTTATATATATTCATATTCCTCACATATGACAATGTCTAAGATGAATACTTCATGAATACAATAAACACTGTCTCCAGTTTGCTTTTTCTACCTTAACAATAGATGTTGAAGATCAGCCATATAGGGCGATGAAGATGTTTCCCATTTCATGTGACAGTGGTGCCATATTCCACTGTATGGATATACCTTAGTCTATTTAATTAGTTCCCTAAGATTTGAATCTTCTCTGTGAGCTTGAGTGAGTGATGTAAACTTTATGAACCTTGCCCAGAGAGCAATGCCTAGCTGACAATAGCGGCTCAGTAAATAGATGAAGAAACCCTGGCTGGACAACATTATCAGAATTAAAAAAAGAAAACACATATAAATATATATATAAAGAGCTTAAAGCAATCACTGGAATATAATGAGTCCTTAATAAATGATAACTTGACATTATTGTTGTTTTGCTATTATTTATTTTTTACCTATAGTCCTTAATCAATAACAAAAGAGTATTTACAGGGACACCTGGATGGCTCAGTTGGTTGAATGTCTGACTCTTGATCTCTGCTCCAGTCTTGTTCTTGGGGTCATGAGTTCGGGCCCCATGTTGGGCTTGAAACAAATTTGTTAAGGGGGTAGATCTCACGTTGTGTTCTTAATACATTTAAAAAGGGAAAGAGAGACTGTATAGCTGTATATCTTTTGGGGGGTTACTACTTGAACTAACCAACTTTAAAAATTATGACACAATCAAGGAAATATGAACACTGATAGATATTTTTAAATAATAAGAAATTATTATTGATTTAAGTGTGATAATATTGTGTTTAAATTTTTTAAAGAATCCTTATCTTTTAAAATGTATATTAAAATTATTGAATGATAAATTAAGTCAATTATCTCATTGAGTCGATAATTGGGCTTGCTTCCAGTTCTGATATTTATCTCACAAATGTTCAGGCTTGTTTGCAGGTTTGTTGGAGTTGAAGTCCCTGAGATAGACAACCAGAATAGAAAAGGAAAGAGAAGGTCATCTAATTGTCCAGTTCTGAACATCCTCATATCGGGGTGGCAGCAGAATTATGGGGCTCATGACTGAACCATTCCCCAGTTGCTAGGTTGGTAACTGTGCTTTGTTCAGGGACTCATCAAATAGTTGTTAAATTAACTATAAATTACTGATGAAATATGATTCATCAGAAACAGGTATGTCCCCCAGCTTCAGAATGACCTGATAACTTGTAGCTAATTCATTCTAATTCATCCCAGAGTCCTAGGCACCCTCAGTGCTTTGACACCATTGGTTTTACAATCCTCTCTGGCAGAAGTAGGTTGAACCCTTCACTGTATAACAGTTTGTGCATGTGATAATGTGAGCTATTGAAGATAGCTGAAGCCAGATATCCACACCAATAATTTAGAAGGATCTTGACTTCTAGGAACCTCAGAATTAGGTAATTACTTAGTCACAATAACCACGTGCAGCCTTCACATTTGGCAAGACTTGTTCCTTTCAATTTCCATGATTTTAAGCCTTCCTTTTCTGTTTGAGTCATATGATTATACGTTTACCCCATCTTCTAAACTACCTCTAAACTCTCATGGAAGCAGACAACGCAAATAATAAATAGTTGTACTCTTGTCAAGCTATGCAACCTGAATCAAGTCACTCATCTTTGGGTCACTAATCTTTGCAGGTTCTCATTTTTAAGAAGAAGGATTTGGACTCCTACTTGTTGACTACAGTGGTATCCATATTCATTCATTATCCTCTTTCTCATCCATGGACAACTTTTCTAATCAATCACTGCAGTCTCCCGCTGATTCCGAATGCCATCTGACAAAGTTCAACTTAACACTACAGACAGTTGTCACTTATTTTGAGATGAAATGTACCTCCTCGGTTGATGGATCACCACCATCTGGAGCATTGTGAAAGCCATGGCAAATAAAAAGGAATTACAGAATCACTCATTGCGTTTTAAATCTTGTGCCCAGTAGTGGTACGCATTTCATTGTCCATAGCAACTTACATGGCCACCGCTAACTTCTCACTATGAGACGGGAAGGAGAGAGGGCAGGAAATATGGGATATGACATTCTATTTATACAAGGCTTTGCATTCTACAGACAATGTTCACATATATTCTTTCTTTCACTTTACAGATTCCATAAAGTAAGAAAATGATATTATTATTCCCATTTTACAGAAGAGCAACTTGAGCTTTGGAGATCTAGCTCATTATTACAGACGAGTAAATGGTGGACATGGACCCAAATCAAGTCCAATTTACCTCCGTTTCCTGTTTCTATTATCTCCAAATTCACTCTAGTGCTTCTAGGAGAGTAGCACAGAATGAAATTCATAAATGAATTTAATACAAAGATATAAAAGAGAATAATAGAGGAATTTTGGATAATAACACTTATTTACCTCTAGTTTGGTACAGAGATATTTTAAACCAATCATTGTTCATAATGTTTACATTCTTGACAGGCAAGAATAGAAGTAAACACACAGGTGACATAGAAATCACTATAGAAAGTTACAAAAACATTATGAGTAAACAACAAATGCTGTGATTGGAAGAAAGCTGTATTGGTCAGGAAAATCTATAGGTTGTTCTTCGATAACAAACAACCCCAGAAATGTGCCTGGCCACAACAAAGATTGATTTCTCACTCACCTGCCTGCTGTACATTCAGGAAACCTAAGTCCTAGCCCTGGTTCTATCAATAACCAGTTTGGGGAAAACCATATGTTCATAAAACACATATAGGCACAAGAATTGATCTGAGGATAAAATTACATTAGGTCTTCAACTGCTTTGAAACAGAAAAAAAACAAAAACAAAAACCACAGGGGCTATTTTTAAATAGCCAAGGTAAAGGATAAGAAGCCTGAGCAGTATTAGCCACAGATAAATGTAAGGCAGTGTGGGAAGGGCTAGTACAGCCTCTCCTCGAATCTCACAGAATTAGTGCATTTATTGAGCATTTATTATATGCGGGACACTAGGGGGCATTTAAGAGACAGAAGGCATAATTCCTGTTCTCACTGTGATGGTGACCCAGTCACAATATGATGTCAAGTCTAAAGTCTATCATGTTCTTATTCCCCATTAGTTTATTCAGAGCTTTGCTTTCGTTGGTTTGTTCGCCTGAAGGACAAAACAGACCACGTCACAGATATTAACCCTGCAATATCCGAGTAGCACCCTCAAAGCCCCGGGGGGACTCACTTCACTGTCAGATAGGCAAGAGATACCCCTCTGTCAACTTTGAAATATGCTGTAGAACTTGAGTCTTTAAAAACAAAACAAAACCCAGGTCAGAAGGAAGAAGTCCATCCATTCACAAAAGTAGCAATTTGCTACTTTGGACTTTACAAGCCTAGATGAGGGGACAAGAGCTTCAGGGTGGGGGAAGATTTCCTATACTCACATTTCAAAGAAGCTGAAAGTCTGGGTTATAATATAATGTTCATTGAATGCATTTGTTTATTCAGCAAAAATCTCTGCCAACACTTCTGGTATACCAGACTTTGTGCCAAGAGCTGGGTCTGTGAGATTTAGCTCCTGAATTATGGTGGCTCTCCGGGAGGTTCCTCCATGTAGGGCAGCCCTGCACGCATCAAGTGCCAGCTTTCACAAACTACGTGCTGAAAGATAAGCACTCACTTGACTTCAGTTACCTTCGGACGAGGTTGAGCTCAGTTACCCTGGGGAAACCAAGGAAGCATAACCGACAGTGGCTGTCGAAATACCAACAAGATTCTTAAGTCTTGGATTCTCCTTCTCCAGTAAATCTCTTCAGACTCTTGGGGATCTTAATGAGCTTCTGATAAAGAGATGTTGAGCTCTCCACCACACCAAGATTTAACAGAAAAGATAGCTCCCCGTTTTCAACTCTTAAGTTAACTCTTAACGGAGACTCCCTACAACAGCCCTAGCAATAGGATTAGTAATATGAAAGTAACCAGTCCTGCACTGGCACAGACACAGAACCCCCATAGCAACAGAGATGACAGCTTGGTAACAGCAGCTGCTGCTTAATTGAAAACATTAGAAAAATATTACATTATATCTGTATTCCCTGTTTTTATGTTTATTTTCATTGCAAGTGAGAAAATAACCCAGGAAAAAATACAAAAGAAACACGAAACAAAGATTCAAGACTGGTAATGGATGTTAATGGTAATAGATGAACTGTTGCTTGCAATTTAATTTTCTGGGGACTCATTCCGCTTTCCTTGTGAATGAGCAGTCTTTTTTGTGTGTTCCAAGGGCCAGAAATTCCTCCCATGGTGTTGAATTTAGTTCCTAGTCAACCCTTTTAAATTTGATTAACTGGGAGGAGAAATGGCATATGTGTGGGTCTTTGTGTGAGTCTGCGTTTCTGTGTTGGGGAAGCTGTGTTCAGATTGTAAAGTGCCTCTACATATAGACGATGAGATAGGAGATCCGTAATCACACTAATGTGAAGCTGGGAGTCTGTGTTTTTGAACAACAACACAAGTCCAGCCCTGGGAGAGTGGCCCATTCACACCAAAGCCAACACCAACGTTTGGGGCACAATTAGAAGAGGGGTAGTTAGAAAAGAGATGTATACATGTGGTTTTATGCAAGCAAATTACATTAAACAATAAACAAGTATGGAGACATTCATATCTTAAAACAGAAAGAAGGAACCCTAGAGTTCATCTGGTCTCCCTTTTTATTCAGATCAAACACTTAAAACTTGACACTGCTGACTCAGAAAGCCAGATAAAAGGCAAGAGATGAAGTTTCTTCATGGGCAAGGATTTTTTCCCTCTTAAATCACGCCAGAGGTAATAGTCCTAATGAATTTCATGGGCCCTAAACATGACTTGGCATGTAATCAGGATCCATCTGGCCATTGGAAACCAGGCAGTCACATTTGCAAATGAAATTTTCAAATGCAGGCAATGCATTGAAGGTTCACATTGCAAAATAAATATGGAACGTTCTGTTTGATAGCAGTGAACTCACGAAAGAAGCACATTGCAAACTCATAGGTGCAGAGGCTCTACCTAACAATTATAGTTGCTGTTTTCTTGCAGTAGAATTCAAGTCTTTTCAAAATTGACTACATCGCATAAAAAAAAAATGCTATTCTGTCAGCTCCTTGAGGTCAAGAACTCCGTCTTATTTATTCTTACATCCACTCTGGCACAAAGTGAAAAGCCTTTCATGCAGTAGGTATTCTACAAATAAACAGGGCCATGAATCGAAGTCAAACTGATATGGTCCTGAAAGATAAAATGAAACGATAGCGAAGACATTTCTCAATGAATCAGGAATTCCAATACATTCTTTCATTAATAATTTATTTCTTTATTCAATTAATGTGTAATGAGCACCTATTCTGGACTAATCAAAGGGCTAGGCTTACACTGTGATTTTTCCACCCAATTTACATTGCTCTTTTAGGTGAAAGAGGCTGGGAAATCATTTTTCTTATATTGGAGACTCTAGTGTTCAGGTTACTTGTCAATAAACAAGTTAGTTAAGTCAAAAAGTTTAGTAAACCTGAACAATGTCGGCCAACAGCCTTTGAAAGGAAAAACGCACTGAGGTTTTTCTTTTTTCTTCCAAATTAACACTGACTTTACTCCTTGAGTCTGAGAAGACAGTGGAGACAAAAAGACCCTTCTCTTCCAATCCCTGAGCATGGAATGTTTTTCCATTTCTTTGTGAATTCCTCAATTTCTTTCATAAGTGTTCTATAGTTTTCAGGGTGCAGATCCCTTATCTTCTTTGGTTAGGTTTATTCTTAGCATCTTATGGTTTTTGGTGCAATTGTAAATAGGATCGATTGCTTGATTTCTCTTTCTTCTGCCTCATTGTTGGTGTGTGGTGGAGGGAGGCGGTAACTGGGGGATGGGCATTAAGGAGGGCACTTGAAGTAATGAGCACTGGGTGTTGCACGCAACAGATGAACCTCTAAATTCTACCTCTGAAACTAATAGTATAGTATGTGTTAATAAAATTGAATTTAAATAAAAAATTAAAAAGGAAAAATGACTGGAAGAGACCAAAAAAAAAAAAAAAAAAAAAGACCTGTCTCAATGTTTGCTAGCTAGTAATCCAGGCAAAATTAGCATAATAATCTCAACCTTTTAAATCACCTTAGAACCATCAATTCAGTGATGGTATCAATATAGTTGATGTGCAGTAACTTCCTAAAGAGACTATAACCTTTCCTCCAATCATGAATGTCATCGTAACATATATATATATTTTAATATTTTTCATAGTTTTTAATGAGTGCTTTCTGAAAAAGAAAATACCTTGTTTTAAATTAAAAGACGTAGTTTCCCCTTGTGGCTTTTCAAATTGAAGCAAAATGCCCAAGTTTCAGAAAGTGGATTGAATAACTAATTCCCAAGAAAACTGAACAACAGAATTACAAAATGACTAATTAAAACCCATTAATGAAGGCAGTTGATCAGCAGGTGTTATTAGGCTGATGATAACTCCAGGGTTATATTGAAGGAGTACCTAATACTTGCCTCATTGTTGGCGGAAATTCATCAGAGTTGACATAGGCCCTTTCTAAGATACAAAGATAGTCATTAAATAGCAAATTGCAGAATTAAATTGAAAGACACACAGAAAAAAAGAGATCTTTTTAATAGTTTTATTGCTGATTTACTGTAAGAGAAGTTTTTTCCACCTTCATTCAGCTGACTCAGTGCTTCCGAGTGAGACCAGTACAGGAATTCCCTGCTTTTCAAAACTTTGCACTATGCCACTTCGCTTTTATGAAAGAACTGCATTGGTACCTGTTTTCTCTAACTGAAAGAAATCTAAAGAGGATTTTTGCAAAAAGCGAAAATAATATTCAGCATTTGTTTTGCAGCAAGCTGTTAGAGAGATAGCACACATCCCCTAGCAGGGAGAGTGGCCCCACCACACTCTGTCCCCACTCCTTTCCAGAGAAACTACACTCAGCATCTCAGCATCAAGCCACCAGAGCTTTGAACTGTGTCTGTGAGCATCTTGATTTATTTTGTGCACCCGTTAGCAAGATACCCTAAGCTATCAGAAAAGCCTAGAGAGGTTATTCTTAGGGAGTGGGAATGTTTAATTTGTTTTTCCATATAAACTAATGGTAATTATTTTTTTGCTTTGCACCATTTCAGCAAAAGAAAGTTTCATAGGGACGCTCTACTTTCAGATAGTAGGGGGAATCTGTAAATGGAGACAAAATATTTTCAGTGTCCAGGCCTCTATTGAAAATCCAAGTCAGTAGCATAAAAAACTCAAGTGAGTCCACAGGAAATGGTTTAAGAAATACATAAATACAAGTTCTGTTAAAGGATTAATGAAGGAGGGGCAACTGGCTGGCTCAGTGGGTAGATCATGCAACTCTTTATGTCAGGCTTGTGAGTTCAAGCCCCAGGTTGGGTGTAGAGCCCGGGAAGGGAAGGGAAGGGAAGGGAAGGGAAGGGAAGGGAAGGGAAGGGAAGGGAAGAAAGAAGGAAGGAAGGAAGGAAGGAAGGAAGGAAGGAAGGAAGGAAGGAAGGAGAGAAGGAAGGAGAGAGGGAAAGAGGGAGGGATAAATAAGGGAGGGAGGAAGGAAGGAGAGAGAGAGAGAAAAAGAGAGAGGAAGGAAGGGAGGAAGGAACGAAAGAAAGAAGGAAAGAAGGAGGGGCGCCTGGGTGGCACAGCGGTTAAGCATCTGCCTTCAGCTCAGGGTGTGATCCCAGAGTCCTGGGATCGAGCCCCACATCAGGCTCCTCTGCTATGAGCCTGCTTCTTCCTCTCCCACTCCCCCTGCTTGTGTTCCCTCTCTCGCTGGCTGTCTCTATCTCTGTCAAATAAATAAATAAAATCTTTAAAAAAAAAAAAAAAGAAGGAAAGAAGGAAAAAAAGAAAGAAAACTAATAGATTAAGGAAGTTGTAAGTAGAACTTTCTGTAGACTTGCCAACTCAGAGCTGGAAGGATATCAGGAGCTATCTAAATCTAAAATAGTCACCTCTTTCTCAGGGCAAGAATATCTTCCCTGGAATTCCTGATATGTGGTCATATAACTTTTGATCATATATGTCCGAGAACATGAATAACTTTCAATAGGCCAGCTATAGCAACAGTATAAACGTATTATGTTCATACCCTACACCCTCAGGGCTTTAGCAAGGAATTGTATCCTAGAGTCATCAAAGCCCCAAGAACAAAATCCTGAGGAGATAAAAAGTATACAGTCTTAACCTGAGGAGTCTACGTACTATATGATTACAACTATATGACATTTTAGAAAAGGCAAAACTATAGAGACAGTAAAATGATCAGTGGTGGCCAGGGGTTAGGGGAATGATGAATGAATAGTAGAGCACAGAGAATTTTCAGGATAGTGCAAATATTTTGTACGTTACTATAATGGTTAATACATGTCCCCATATGTTTGTCCAAACCGAAGAGTGAACCCTAATGTAAGTGACAGACTTTGGGTGAGCATGACGTGTCAATGTCGATTCATCAGTTGTAACAAATGTACCGCTCTGGTGGGGATGCTGATAAGTGGGGGAGGCTGTGCACATGTGTGTGGAGGGGCCTATGGGAAATCTCAGCACCTTCCACTCCAAAACTAAACCCAAAAAACTATCTGCTCTAAAAAACAAAATATTAAAAAAAAAATTGTATGAGCTTTAGAAAGCCTCCAACATGATCCAAAGTAAAATATGTATATGTAAGATTTAGAATTGCTGGAGCTCTGGATTATTGTTAACACAGTAATAATGGTCAAGTATCTGAAGGCAAATGATAAACGGCTATGTTGAAAAGTACAAAGACATAAGGGTAGTGATCAGGAAAACCAGGTCGCATGTCCACTGACCACCAGCCATACGCACACTAGACTTCGGAGGCAAGTTTCTTAAAGTCTCTGAAGTTGAGTTTAAACATCTGAAAAATGGGACTTGTAGCACTTACTTTCCATGCAGGATGATTGGGAAGAATACACGAGATAAAATTGGTGACGTTGCTTAGAATTGTTCAATGATTGACGCATGATCGAAATGCCAAAATCTACCAGTTGAATGTAACTGAATAGCTGGGATCTCATTTTGCTATCCAGTATGGATAGAATTAGCAGAAAGGAAATTACCTGTTAATATGGAAATTTTAATTGAATATGATAAAATATCTCTATAAACAATGAGATATGTGAAAATTAATTAATATTTATGAGCTTTTCTTTTCCACTGATGTTCATAATTTTTATCTGCAGAGCATGGTTAAATTATATTTCTGAGATCAAATAAAAGACTCCTTAAGTTTCCACTAATTGCTCACTCTAAATTCATCATTGTTTAATATGTGTCAAAATATAATTAAAATATATCATAGCCCATAAAATAAATATATAATCATATAGAATAAAAAGTGTAAAGCTTTAAAAATATAATAAATTTTAAAATGCATATTGCAAGGCTTATATAAGCTTCTATTACTTATGTGCTAATTGTATTATAAATACTAAAATTCTTATGTAACACATAAAAAAAATTCTAGTGGAAATCAAGCCTGCACAGAATATGCTTCATATGATTTTATAATATCATAGGATACAATAGCTAATATAGTACACAATATAGTATAATATTACATTACATTATATTGCATCAATCACATTGCTTTTGGCAGAACTTTGCATTGAAAGTCATAAATGGCAAGACACCACAGTTTGGTTGGTACACTGATCCAAACTGTACTTTTCTTTTTGTAACGCAACTTTGCCATTCTCATATCACCTGGCGAGACAATTTATTCATTAAGTACTAGATTCAAAATAACTTTCAGTTGATAATAGATTGAAATATTGTAAACATTTGCAGCAAAATAAGGTTGTGAAAGGTTTTGTGTGCTAAACTATATTATTTACGGCTATTAAAAATCGACCGAGATTACCCTGAAAATTAGAATTTCTCTTAATCCTACTGATTAAAATTTCTCCAATCCAAATATATAAAAAATAATCCTACATTAAGATATTAAACCTCTTTCAACTAAATTATGCATGGGAAATATGGTCAGATACATTAGGAGCTGCGAATGTTTGATTATCCTGTAATCGCTACATATTCATTTCTAATAAAGGGTAATTCCATTTAATGTAGTGATCCTTTTCCAGTTGGAGATTTGAGTTTCATATCTCGGTGCTTACAGTAATCCCAACATTTATGTGCAAGCACATTGATTCCTTTGTGTGCTAGCAGTGCTGGCTGCTGTAGGGGGCTCTTAGACCAATCCTAGGAAAAACAGGGTGTAGAAATGGTAATAAATATTGTTACTAACTTTGTCATTAAAACATGCTGTTCCCATTTCTGTTGGAGGTTAGAGCCAAAGGGGCATTTAAAAAGACAATATCCATTCCTGTAAGCATATTAACATTCTGAGATTCCCTCCTGGAGCTTTTAGGAGATTGCATGTGAAGAGGAGGTTAAATTAATTTGAAAACCTTTGACAAACTTTTGATTGTTTGTAATTCTCTGTAATTTTGGCAAATTGAATAACAGTATTTTTGGAATTGACAAATTCGCTGTGTTTAGCCTTTTAGAAGTATGACTCAGGCCTTTCCCAAAGGAGGTGGGAGGAGGGCAAGAAAGGGGGAAGGTCAAGGAGGGGTAGGCTGGTGGGGGAGGGGGAGGGAGGGGGACAAGCGAGAGGCACCAGGAGGAGGAAACATCCCTGTGCTAATCACATATCACAAGCAATGAAAGACCTCAGGCTAGGAGCCCGCCAGGTGCATTTCAAAGAGAAGCATGGGAGGGGGGAGTAAGTGTCACTCAAGGCAGATATTTATGAAAGATGACAGTTTGCAAATATCTCAATCTTGGACAAGCCTGCACTAGTGACACGGAGAAGTGCAGCAAAATTGGACGAGTCAGCAGCCAACATTTATTTCATCAGGACCTGTCCAATCTCCACTGATGGTTTGATCGTCTGGGGAGAACGAGCAAGAGTGGGCCTCATTCTGCTGGTTACTTTCAGTCAGTTTGCATGGAAGAGTCCAAAATAGTCTAATAAATATGTAAAGAAGGATAAAAAGAAGAATGGAGAAAAGCGTTGTTTGCCAAGCTCGCACAAGACTGGATTTTAGCTATGCCAAAGAGGAAGCGTGGTAATGACAGAAACATTGATTGCTGCTCCTGCCCGTTGAGGTGGTAAGATAGCACCGTCTTGCCAGCCTGGAGACCTTCGCCTTGGTACAAACAGCCTATTGGTCCAGAGGATCCCATTAGATGCCCTTCCCCATGACAGCTGCCCCCCCCCGTCCCCGATATACTGAGCACTGGGGACTTTGTTAGAAATGGAACTCTATGTTTTCCCCAAGGGATGAAACACTAGCCATTGGACTGAACAAATATTAAACTAAATACCAGGGGGATGTGCCCATAGTATTAGTATCATGCCGGCAGACAGCATGGGTGCGGAAAGGCTGCTGGGGCAAACCCACGGGTGTTGACATGACAGTGTTATCAGAGGCAGCTTCCTGGACACACACAGGCAGCCAGGATGTCTAATTTGGAATTCAAAATGCTTTTTAATGTACATGATTTAAAGGCTAATATTAAAAATCAGGGGATTTTATGCAAAATCTTAATTTTTGGCTTCCCAGGGAGGAAACAAAAAAATTCAGGTTATGGGACAACCTTGGGTACAAAATACATTTGATCACAAACCGAAACCTGAAAATAGCGGCTACCTTGAGAACATGGTTGTTTTCCACCATCTCTACTTTTCCCCAAAATCAATGTTGAGGATCAGCTGCCTTTTCCATCAAATTTGTACTTCTCATCTACACTCGTTTATTTCACTCATTCATATTACCCACGTGACTTCTTTAAGCACGTATATTTTGACCTCAGGAAAGAAAGAAGCTAGCTTTGTCATTTGGGGAAGTTGAAATCACTCGGATTCCTGGTCCTTAAAACAAGATTAATGTTGATCGATTCATGTGGTTGGGGCTAAGGAGTAAAGATACTGAAATGAAAAGCCTCAGGGCAATTTTGGGCACATACCAGACGTTGAATCAATGCAAGTTTTATACACTCTTCCCTTCTGTTTTTCAATTCTTTTAGGAGAACAAAAAAATTCTTCAGAGGGGAGGGGCGTGGGGGAATGGGATAGGCTGGTGACGGGTAGTAAGGAGGGCACGTATTGCATGGAGCCCTGGGTGTTATACACAACTAATGAATCATGGGACTTTACATCAAGAACCAGGGATGTACTGTATGGTGACTAACATAATATAATTTAAAAAATATTATTGTAAAAAACTGCATCTCATTCTGAAGGATAAGTGTAGATCAGCAGATATTTTATTTACATAGATGTAATATTTTGAAAGCTATCCATTCATTTTAGCAAGTGTCAGATTACCATAGTTTTTTTTTTAATTGTATTTGTTTATTTGTCAGAGAGAGAGAGAGAGAGAGGGTGAGAGAGAGCACAAGCAGGGGCAGCCGCAGGCAGAGGGAGAAGCAGGCTCCCCGCTGAGCAAGGAGCCCGATGTGGGACTGGATCCCAGGATACTGGGATCATGACCTGAGCCGAAGGCAGAGACGCTTAACTGTCTAAGCCACCCAGGTGCCCTATCATAGTTTTTTTTTTTTTTTTTCCATTAAGCATCGTGCTAGAGCCCTGGTTCTCACCTGTGAGTGTGCGTCAGAGTCACCGGGAGGACTCACCACAATGCAGAAAAGTGCCTAGAGTTTCTGATTGAGTCGACCTAAGGTACAGCTCCAGACCGTGCTCTTCTAATGGGTTTCTAGGTGAGGCTGATGCTTTGAGAAGCACCACGCTGCTTTATTAGGACTGAAATCATAGAAGCTTGGAGAGAAGTTTTGTGTTGTATCCATCATCTTCCCTGAAAAGAAATAGGAGGCAATTCATGTGTTTGTTTTTAACATTTGTGACAAAGTCAAATTACTTGATCCCCCCAATTGCTCTTCCTAGGCAAGAAAGTTCCTAAACTTTATAAAAGGAGATAATAGGAATTAGATATATGTAGATCGAGGACCAGCAACTGGAACGAGCAGAGATGCCAGACTCTATTGAGTTAATAGCATGACGATGACCCTTCTGGAGAACCAGCACAGTGGACACACACTCTTAAATGTCAGACGAGGGGCGCCTCTTGTTAGTATCAGTATTGTTATTATTTTGATTGAGATGCTCATTCATTTCTCTCTGTAGGTAACCATTTCTCTGCAATTGTTAGCATTAACCATCTGAACTGTGTTTTTTCAGAGATTCCAGTATGATTAGTTATTCAGTTAACCACCGTGTCAAAGCAGCACATTGCTCCCATCTGACAAGCTGCGGATGCCAGCCATCTCTGCCTATCACTCACAGCAAAATCAGTTGCAAGTGGAGGTGGGTTACCTTCACAGAATACACAAAGCCCTGCTGCGACTTCGGTTTTCTTCAATGCTATTGAAATAAATGTTGAGTTCAATTAAGTACCATGTTCTTCATTTGTACTTTGCATTTCTCAGAATCCTGAAAAATTAAAAATAAATGTGCTGCAATGCAGTTCTTGTTTCAATTATGCAAACTTCGGTTTCATTTTTCATCCTTTTTGAACAATTCGTGTGCATCTCTGAATGCATGCAATTAAGTGGGAAGTGGGTTGTAAGAGGTCTCCCGGGGCTCCCAGACAGGAACACAGACCCAGACAGGTGCAAGAGCTCCACGGCCCTGCTTCTCTCCTCAAGCAACCTAGAGTGAGGAGCAATCTCAGCCACTCCGTTTTAAAAATATTTTGCCTTTCACCTTGCCACCCCGTAGCACAACACTGCCCCCCACCCCCATGAAATAAACATGGCCTCTGGACAGCACCATGCTAGGGACAATGGTGAAATATACATAAATCTGGCCGTAGTACCAAAATAGAAACATAATTGCTTTGCATTGTTTAATGAGGAGAAAAATAACCCTGAAATGCTCAAAAGTCTCAAAGAGAACATTAAATCTTAACATTAATGGGGCTAACAGACTTGAGGACTGTCTGTAGATAATATACTTTCTTTCCTTCTCACAATTACAAGTTTAACCAAACTTCCCACTTCCTGCAGACCCCCACCCCCATCAAGTCTTCAAAATCAATTACTTAGTACTTATGACTTTTAGTATAAGTAACTTTAAAGCCCTAAAACTCAGTTTTCTAACTCATGAATAGGATAATACTGGATACCTACATTATGCCGTTATCAGAAGAAATCTCTGAAATAATCTAGACCAAATCTGGCCCATAGTAAGTTATGTTTGCATGTTATAATACTGGTACATCAGTAGTGGTAATGATGTTTATTATCAGATTAATTGATCGCCATCTTTCTTGAACTCTTAGCTCCTCTTGCCTCCATTAAAGCAATTATCACATCATGTAATAAGGTGTCATCATGTAATAAGGTGTCTCGTTCCACTGGACCAGAAGCTTCTTGAAGTCGGGGCCATGTCTCAGTTAGCTCTCAAGCCCCATTTCCTAACACACTTCCTGGAATATGATAATGTCCACTACATATTTGTTGAATCCACTAATGAATTCCAATAAGTCCATTCTTTCTTCTAAAGTTTCAGAAATATCCTTTGCTTGGCCCCAGCTGTTACTCTATTGCTCCAATGCTCTCCTACTCGGCTGATTTCTTATTTCCATACCTCATGTGGTGACCATTGACGTCTGGCATTTGAAATGTTTATAAGCTGCTGATGGGACTTGAATTACCAATCTGGTTCCATAATTAATATGGGTGGTTATTTTCAACTTTTCTCACTGAACAAGATGGAATTGTAACTAAAGTTTTCAACTGATGTATTGTGTTGGTCTTCTTTGGATATGGAAATTATATCACATTGCTTCTTCAGATCCAGTAATTTCGACCTAGTGTTAGCAAGTACTACCCCATTGAGCTAATTTATTTATGAAGGGAGTAAGGAGCAAGGAAGAAAGGGAAGAAAGAGAGATGTCAGCATAGATAGTAACTGCCTAGAGGTAAACTAGACCATATAATTTGTCATCCCAAACTGAGCTCTTGGTTAGAATGAAAGGGATAAACAGATTAAAACGAGATTTTTTTTCCCCTTGGGACAACCAGTATATACAGTCCCCTTATTTATAGGAAGGCAGAGGGAGGAAGAGAATGAAGTAAGGATCTGACCTGAGTGACTGGTAGTCAGAAGTACTGCTCTTGAATACGGAACATCATTCCCTCAGGAAACTCCAGGAGAAAAGAGAATTAGTGCCAATATCAACACATGTGGGAAACACCCTATAATATCTCTTTCTCGGGATTCCCAGTGCATGCCAGTATAGACTCTGAGAAGTCTGCAGCAAAGGAACCCGAGATTCCCAAAGAGCACACATGACATGTTTACACACATCACATCTATGAGTGGGTCTTACTTAACTTGATTCAATACTGGGAAGGGCTATTTAAACAGAATTTTTCCAAAGAGGAAAATAACAAAATAAAATATGTTAGAAATAATGTTCTCCCCATCAACCAGTCACATACATACCTATATTCCTAATTTTGTTAAGGGAGCTTCATTCCCTTTGTCACTTGGAGAAAGGCCATGTTTCTGTATTAAAAGAAGATGGTGTATTAATTTGGCGGAAGCCAAGCTAATGAAACGAAGAGAGCTAAGACTAGCGCAGAACACTTAGAAAGTTTATCTTTGTCTCACATATCAATCCCAGGTGAACATTCCAGCTGAGCAGGTGGAGCTGCTCCCTCTGAACCTCAACTCACTTTCCATGGCAAAGAGCAGGTTGGTGGCTTTATCCACTACAGAGGAAGCTCGGAGGGGTCGGCAAACTGAAGAGCCATGTGCATGGCCGGAATGGTATTTCAATGGAAGAAGAGGAAATGAATTTGGTGGAGGACTGGCTGTCTCTTCTTCACAAATGGGTAGAGAAGAGAAAAGGTGACTATTTGATGACCCAACTGAGATGGGACAATATTATAGAGATGATCCCAGTCTTGGCGGTAAACCTTGGGACTCTTTCTAACCCTAAGATTCCTTGACTCTTGAAGATAAATATCAGCAAAAAGCAGCCCTCTGAGAGTTATGAGCTGAGGCATTTTTACTCTTTCTACTACCTCTCTTGATTTTTGAGAATTCTTTCCATTCTTTTTTATTCTTGCTGCCATCTGATTCTCTGGGGCCCAAATGCCTCACACATGGACTTTTCCAATGTCCAGTATCTCCGACACCACTTGCATTATTTCCTGCATACCACCAGAGTGTAAAAATGTGAAAAATAATGATATGTATCATCGTTTTAAAGTCTTATTTTTATCATGTCTACATCTCACTCAAAATGTCCCAATGGACTGATGTTTACAAAAAAGGAGCCAAAGTTTACATCTCTGCCTTCAAAGACCAGAAAAATCTGCATTTAGTGAACTTCGCAAGCTCACCCCTCATCTTTCTAGAATATTAATACCACTTATTAGCCGTGTATCCTTGGGAAATTTATAACTTTTCTTGATCTCATTCCCCTCACTTAGAAAGAAAATGAGAGTAACTATCTCATAAGGTAGCCGCAGAGATCAGTAGATATGACGCCTGAATCCTTGATAAGCAACAAACATTCAATAAATTTGGCTATTGTCATATGTCTCATGTGTCACCCAATACTGCCTCCTCGTGTATAATTATATATACATTTACATTTGATTGAGGAAGTAGCTTGTTCTTCTGTTTTTATCTTCTTGCGTGAAATGGGATCTTAAACATTATTGATGAAAATGAGCTCAATCCCGGGATATCCTCTACAATGCCATCCAGTGGCTGCAAACACTATCCAGATGAGGATGACTCTTAAGGAAACTTATGTTTCCATTTTATGGTGTCAGTAGGGAGGCGTTTTTATATTTAAGTTTGCCTCTCCAAGCCCTAATCCTTATCCCTGAAATTACCCAGAAGAGATATGACATCGTTCCGTGTTGTAGTCATTGAGATCTTGAACTATGATCATGCTAACATTTCTTTGACTAGGGCTCAATTACTTTTTATCTTCCACATAAGGCATATTTTTCAAGTCAATTCACCACTGTGATTGTACCCTTTGGAGAAATACAAGTTCATTGTTATTTTCCAAAATACAAAAAATGGCACCCAACCTAGTGTTTCAAATGCACACAGATGTTTGCAAAATCAGAGTTGATGTTCCATTGCTGTGAATGCTATTATTTCTGGTTTTAAATAATTTAAAACTTCATTAATAAATATAATATTTCATTATATATATGTAAGTATATATATTATATATGTATATATATATACACACACACACACATATACATATGTATGTGTGTCTGTATGTATCAGTCTATACTTAAAGCCAAAAAAAATAGCTAATAAATAAAAAAATCACCCATGCAAAACACAAGTAAGCATAGTGGTTAAGAAAGCAGAATCTTTTTTCATACTTTTCTCAATAGTCATTTTAATACTTTGGGTTTTTTTTAACCTGGAAGACAGCTTTTTATTTTTTATTTTATTTTATGTTAATTTTTTATTATGTTATGTTAGTCACCATACAGTACATCCTTAGTTTTTGATGTAGTGTTCCATGATTCATTATTTGCGTATAACACCCAGTGCTCCATGCAATATGTGCCCTCCTTAGTACCCATCACTGGGCTATCCCAATCCCCCAGCCCCCTCGCCTCTGAAGCCCTCAGTTTGTTTCCCAGAGTCCATAGTCTCTCGTGATTCATTCCCCCTTCTGTTTACCCCCCTTCATTCTTCCCTTCCTACATAAAATTAAATAATATTACCTACATCAAAGCACTAATAAAATCCTTAAAAGATACATATGTATTTAGTAGAAGTTCCAGGATTTTTCAATATATCAACTCAGCTTAATTTTGTTCATAGCTTTTTCCAATTCTTTTATTCTGATAAATACACATAAAATTTGGCACCTTAACCATTTTAAATATACATATAGTTCAGTGGTATTTAATACATTAATAAAGTTACGCAACCATCACCACCATCCACCTCCATAAACCATTTCATCTTATAAAATGGAAACTCTATACCCATTAAACTATGACTCCCCATTCTCCACTCCTACCAGCCCCCGGTACCATCATTCTATTTTCTGTTTCTATATTTTTAAGTTAGCAAAATATCCCTAAGATTCATCCATGTAGCATATGTTAGAATTTTCTTCCTTTTTAAGACTGAATAATAGTCCATTATATATACATATATATATATATAATATATGTAGAAGCAACACAATTATATATGTAAATTATATATACAAATTATATACAAATTGTATATATTATATATAATATATAAATTATTATATTTATTATATTATTTTAATTAATGTAATAATATAATAATTTACATTTTAATTAATTTTAATTTTAATTAATATGATGATATAATAATGTATTATATTATCGATATATTATATATAAATATATTATAGATTATAATTATTATATAAATTATATATTATATAAATATATATATAATTATACATATAATTATATATATAATTGTGTTGCTTCTACATTTAGCTATTGTGAATAATGCTGCTTCTAGATCCTGCTTTTAATTCTTATAAATATACACCCAGAAGTGGAAAATTTAGATCACATGGTAATTCAATGGATTCATGGAATCCACCAATCTTACACAAAGATTTCAATGCCTACATATACTTGCAACAAATATTATTTTCTGGGTATTTTTTTATAGTAATCATCCTCATGGGTGTGAGTTGATATTTCATGTGATTTTGGCTTGCATTTCCCTAATGATTTATGATGTTGAATATCTTTTCACATGCTTATTGGTCATTTGGAGACGATTGTCATTGTCTATTAAGGTCCTTTGCCCATTTTTTAATTGGATTGTATGCTTTTTATTGTTTAGTTGTAGGACTTTTTTAATATATTCTGAATATTAACCCTTTATTAGATATATTATTTGCAAATAGTTCCTTCCATTCCATTGTCTTTTTGTCTTTGATAGTTTTTCAATGCACAATCTTTTTAAATTCTCAGAAAGTCCAATTTATTGTTTCATTCTTTTGTTTCCTGTACTTTTAGTGTCATATCCAAGAAATCATTGCCAAATCCACTCTCCTGAAGCATATGTCCTATGTTTTTCTTCTAAGATCTTTATAAATTTAGGTCTTATATTTAGGTCTTTGATCCATTTTGAGTTAATTTTTGTTTACAGTGTTGAAGACCCAACTTAATTGTTTAGTGTGTGGATATCCAATTTTCTCAGCACCATTTGTTGAAAAAGCTGTCTCTTTCCCTTTGCATGGTCTTGGCACCCTTTTCAAAAATAATGTGACCATACATGCATGGGTTTATTTCTGGGCTTTCTATTCTGTTCCTTTGGTCTGTATGTTTGTCTTTATGCTAGTACCACACTGTTTCGATTACTGTAGCTTTGTAATAACTTGAAATCAGAAAGTATTAGTCTTCCAGCTTTGTTCTTCTTTTTCAAAATTCTATTGGCTATTCTGGGTTCATTAATATTCTACTTTAATTTTAAGACCATTTTTCTATTTCTGTAAAAAACATTGGGATTTTGACAGGGGTTGATGTGAATCTGTAGATTGCTTTGGATAACTTTGGCATCGTAACAATATTGTTTTCCAATCCACGGACATGGGATGTATTTCCATTTATTGATGTCTGTATTTTTTTCAGCAAAGTTTTGTAGTTTTCACTGTAAAAACCAAGTGTTTTACCACCTTGGTTAATTCCTAAGTATTTTATTCTCTATTTTTTGTCTTTTCAACCTTTTTATTTTGAAAATATTTTAAATTTACAGAAAAATTGCAAAAGAATAGTTTTCGTATAACCTACATCTAGCTTCTTCTAATATTGACATTTTACACAACCACAGTATAATTGTGGAAGTGGAAACTCATAAAATAACACTGATACAATAAAATTAACTATACTACACTTACTCAAATTTATTAACTTTTCTACTAATGTCCTTATTCTGATACAGGATTCAATTCAGAATACTTTCTTTTTAATGCTACTGTAAATGGAATTGTTTTCATAATTTCCATTTCAGATTGTTCAATGTTAGTGCATAGAAATGCAGCTGAATTTTATATGTTGAATTTATATCCTGTTACTTTGACTGAATTTATTTATTAGTCCTAACAGGGTGGAGGGAGTATCTTTAGAGTGTTCTCCATATAAGATCCTATCACCTGCTAACAGAAATAATTTTATTTTTTCCATTACAATTTGGGTGCTTTATTTCTTTTTCTTGCCTTTTTCGGTATTATGTTGGATAAGTGACGTGAAAACAAGTATTCTTGCCTTTTTCCTGATCTTATAGGAAGAGCAATTTTTTTTTTTTTTTACTATTGAATACAATGTTCCTGTGGGTTTTTCATATATTGCTTTTATTATGTTGAGGTTGATTATTTCTATTACTAATATTACTATTACCTGTTGAGGCTTTTTTTTCCCTCAACCATGAAAGAATGTTGAAATTTGTCAAATACTTTTTCTGCCTTAATTGAGATGATCATGTGTCCTTGGTTTTTTTTTTTTTTCCTTCATTCTAGTAAACAATTTTTATATATTGGGCCATCCTTTCATTTCAGAAATAAATCTCACATAGTCATGGCATATAATATCTTTAATATGCTGTTAAATTCTGTTTGCTAGTATTTTGGTGAGGATTTCTACATCAAGGTTCATAAAGGATATTGGGCTACAGTTTTCTTTTTCTTGTAATATCTGCGTCTGGTTTTGATATTAAGGTAACAGTAGCCACATAGAATGAGTTAGGAAATGTCCTCTCTTCTTCGATTGTTTGGAAAACTTTGAGAAAGATTGGTGTTAGTTCTTTAAATGTTTAGTAGAGGGTTGCCTAGGTGGCTCAGTCGGTTAAGCGTCTGCCTCAGCTTAGATCATGATCCTGGGGTCCTGAGATTGAGCCCCCAGTGTCAGGCTCCCTGCTCAGTTGGAAGTCTGTTTCTCCCTCTCCATCTGTCCCCCTCCCCAGCTTGTGCTTTTGTTCTCTCTCCCTTTCTCTCTCTCTCTACCTCTCGCTCTCTCAAATAAATAAATAAAATCTTAAGAAGATAAAAATAAATAAATGTTTGGTAGAATTCACTAGTGAAACCATCAGGTCCAGGGCTTTTTTGTTGTTGTTGGGAGATTTTTCATTACTGGTTAGTCTCCTTACTAGTGAGAGGTCTAATCATATTTTCTCTTACTTCCTGATTTAATCTTGGTCAGTTTTGTGTTTTCAGGAATTTGTCCATTTCATCTAGACTTTTCAATTTGTTGGCATATAACTTATTATTTTTTTAAAGATTTTTTATTTATTTATTCAACAGAGACAGAGACAGCCAGCGAGACAGGGAACACAAGCAGGGGGAGTGGGAGAGGAAGAAGCAGGCTCATAGCGGAGGAACCTGATGTGGGGCTCGATCCCACAATGCCGGGATCACGCCCTGAGCCAAAGGCAGACGCTTAACCACTGTGCCACCCAGGCACCCTGGCATATAACTTATTTTTAGTACTCTTCTATTTTTTTTAAATTCTCTAGAATCAGGAACAATGATACCACTTTCATTTTTGATTTTAGTATTTGAATCTTCTCTCTTTTTCTTTTCTCTAGGTAAAGTTTGTCAATTTTGTTGATCTTTTCAAAGAACCAAATTATGATTTCATTGATTTTCTCTTTTATTTTTCTATTTTCTATTTCAAGTATATCTGCCTCAATACTTGTTATTTCCTTTCTTATGCTAGCTTTGGGTTTATTTTGCTCTTCTTTTTCTAATTCCTTAAATTGTAAAGTTAGTTTGTTGATTTGAGATCTTTTCTTGTTTTTTAATGTAAGAATTACACCTACAAATTTCCCCCTTAATTGAGTTCATCTTACTTGGAGTTTGTTGAGAGAATTTTAGCAACAATAAATGTCAGATTTTGTTAAATACTTTTCTGCATCAGCTGAAATGTTCTTCATATTAGTTTGTTAATATGGTGAATTACATTAATTGAGTTTTGAAAGTTAAAACAAAGTTGCATGCCTGAAATAAACCCCTTATCATAATATATTATCCTTTTTATTTGATATACACAAATTAAATAAAATTAATTAATGTTGTGCTCTGAATCTTTGTATCCATGTTTCTGTGACAATTTTTCCCCCTAGTTCTCATTTTGGGTTTTATTTATTTAGTTACTAAGTTAGTTTGTTATTTATTTATAATATCTTTGTGTAGATTTGAAATCAGGGTTATACTGACCTCATCAGACAAGTTGGTAAGTGTTCCCTCCTCTTTCATATTCTAGAGAAATTTTTGTAGAATTGCTATTATTCCTTCTCTAAAAGTTTGTTAGACTTTACAAAATTTTTTAAGTCACCTGATCCTGGAGTTGTTTTTTTGAGGAAGTGTTTTTGTTTTTCTGTTTTACTACAAACTCAATTTACTTAACAGATCTCAGGAGATTCGGTTTTTTTGTGTGTATTTCAAAAATTGGTCTATTTCATCAAATCTTTAGTTTATTGATATAAAGTTATCATAACATTTTCTTATCATTCTTTTTTTATCTGTAAGCTCCATAGTGTCTGTAAGCTCCATAGTATCTGTCACCTCTCTCATTTCTAATAAAGCTATTTGTGTCTTCTTGCTATTTTCCTGGTACGTCTAGGTAGAGATTAATTGAACCAGTTTTTGATTACACTTATTTTTTCTATATTGATTTCTACTCTATTTCATTGGTTTCTATTCTCATCCACATTGTTTTCTTTCTTCTGCTTCTTTGTGTTTCATATGATTTTTTTTTTAGTGTTTTGTTTTGTTTTGCTTTTGTTTAGCGAGAGAATGAGCTGGGAGTGGGGAATGCTGGGTAGAGGGAGAGAGAAAATTTTAAGCAGGTTCCATGTTCAGCATGGAGCCCAGTGGAGGGCTCAATCTCAAGACCCTGAGATCATGATCTGAGCCAAAATCAAGTCCGAAGCTTAAGCCATCCAGGTGTCCCTATTTTTCTAGTTTCTTAAGGTTAAAGCTAATGTTATTGATTTGAGATCCTTCTCTTTTTTTCTAATAAATGTGTTCAGGGCTAGAAATTTTTTTCTAAGTATTTCTTTAGCACCAACCCACAAATATGTATATTTGCTGTTTTCATTTTCATTCTGATAATAATATTTTCTAATTTCCTTTTTAATTTCTTCTTTAGAAGTGTACTATTTAGTTTCCAAAAATTTGAGTTTTTTTTCATTTATCTTTCTGTTATCTTTCATTTATCTTGAGTTCTCATTTAATCCAATTATGTTCAGAAAACCTACATGTTATGACATGAATCCTTTTAAATCTGAGACTTGTTTTATGGTCCAGAATATTATCTATCTTGCTAATTGTTCCATGTGTAGTTCAAAATTGTGCATTCTGCTGTTATTGTGTAAAGTACTCCGTAAATATTAATTAGTTCTATTTAGTTGATTTTGCTGTTCAGATTTTTAATATTGTTACTAATGTTTTATCTACATGTACAAGTTACTGAAAGTAGGGACTGAAATCTCTGACTATAGTTGTACATTTTTCTACTTCTCTAGTTCTAACAGTTTTTCTTCACATACTTTGAAGCCCTGTTACTAGATAAAGATTTGTCTAGTAATGTTATGTCCTCTTCATTAATTGACAGCTTTATCATTATGAAATCACTGGTTTTTATATTCTTTACACTGAAATCCACTTTTTCTCATATTAATAAAACCACTCTAGCTTTATTTTTTAATCACACAGCGCTTTTTTAAAAAAATACAGCTTTATTGAGATATCAATCGCATATCATAAAACTTATCATTTTAAAGAGTACAGTTCAATGGTTTAACTCATACTTGTGCAACGCTCACCACATCTAACTTTAGAACATTTCTATCAACTAAAAACCATGCCCACTAACAGTTACTCCCTCTCCCTCTTCCCTCTGGTCCCTGGCAACCACTAATCTTTCTATGGGAGTATTGGTCCCTATTCACTCTAATCCTTCCAGTTGTTCCTTCCCCAACCTTGGGTACATTCTTCACAGGCAAGTGCTGATAGTACCCAACTGAATGTTCGTACCCAACTGAATGTTCAAAGAGGAGCCTCTGACACCATGCAGGAAAAGACATATCTCTAACTATGGTGGGGCTTGATAGACCCAGTTTGTAACTGCCCACTAAGTAAAGACACAAGTGGAATATCTTATTCCTGCTGCACAAATCCTGCCCTTTTCAACCATCCAGAAGTGACAAGTGTCACTTCTTCAAAACTATTCTCATCATGATTTCAAAAAAAAGGGAGGCTCCTGGGTGGCTCAGTCAGTTAAGCATCCACCTTTGGCTCAGGTTATGATCCCAGGGTCCTGGGATCAAGCCCCACATTAGGCTCCCTGCTTAGCGGGTAGGGTAGCCTGCTTCTCCCCCTGCTTGTGTGCTCTCTCTCTCACAAGTTTTCTTTCTCTCTCAAATAAATAAATGAAATCTTTTAAAAGAATCAAAACAAACAAATCACAACAACAAAAATCCAGTCTGGATCATAACAACAACAACAACAAAAAAAAAAAAACAATTAATATGAGTCAAGAGAAACAAAGCAAAACAAAAATAAGAAGAACAATTGTTTCCAACAGAGGTGATTTCAAGAATTTGTTAGACATTTTGATTCAAACAGTACTTGTTCAAACACGGAGAGACCCCTAGGACATCCAGTTTTCAGATGTGTTTGCTGTCACCACCCCCGTTCTATGTTTAGATCTATGAAGGGATTTGTTGCTGGCACGTATGTGGATCCTTGCCCCACCCTTACTTTGTTCCTCTTTTCTGGTGATGATGAATCCTTCTCTTGAAAGATCACAGAGATAAAATCAGACTTACTGAAAGTGATGGTCCCACTTAATTTCAGTTAGGCTTTCACTTCAACTTTTTTTCCTCACCTCCTTTTTGAACTATCTTGAGATATATATAATCTCATATATTTATCTACAAGGCTTCATTAATTCTTTGTCATTAATAACACCTGGATGGTGTCCTCTTATTTCATCTTGCAATCCCCTTGAAACATACATCCTAAGCCTCTAGATTGAAATGTCCTACGTGACAAGCAATGGTTGGCATCCCTCACCCATCTCCACTTAATAAATGCATAATCAATTTTCTGTGCTAATACACTTAATACATTGATTAGGAATTCAACAAAAACCTGGGCTTTTGGAGCAAAGTGCACACTCTCTCTCGACTCACTGGCTCTGAAAACTACAGCAGCCATAATCAGAGACTTTACATTGGAAGGCCTAGTCTCTCTGTAAGTTAGATCCATCCAGTAAGACCATGAAAATTATGGAATATCTCAGCATTGTACTTTCGATCCATGTGCATCTTTAGCTCTCAATTCCTTTCAAGGAGCTCTTTTTAGAATGCCTCATTTGAACATTGAGTTGAAGAAAGAATTCATCTTTATGTATAAAATATAATGAATTAATCATTCCTGTGTGTGATGCTGTCACACTCTTATGCAGCTGATTAGTCTACATTTTATCAACGATACTACCTGGTTGATATATGTAAGAGAGTTGAAATATGTGAGAGCTGATTGGTATCCAAGCAATCGCTTAAGGCCTATTTTCGGCCCTTGACTTCTCGTATGTTAATGAGGTTTAAACTCTCTTCATGTGTATAGCAGATAAAGTATCTGAGATACATGCAAACATTGGTGCCATTTGTATTGTATTAATATGTCACAAAACCTTTAAAAAATAAATAATTTCCCACTTAGTCACTTGCAATCTATAATTTTGAGATAGAAGAGAAGTTAGCTGTGTTATTAAATGTTTGTACTTTCTGAAAGGGATAAAAGAAGTTGATAAAAGAGGTCCCAAGATATTGAGTAACTTGCCCAAAAGCACTAAGGCGGTTCATTTGAGAGCTATATTTGAGCTCAAAGAACTAAAATGCAAGAAGAATATACACCTTCAGTATCTATTTCAGTACAATTTTAACTAGTTATTTGAAAGTGCTCATAATTGGGTACACAAAGAAAAAGACTGAAACATTTATTTTAAGGGTTCGTTAATATGCCAAACTATTTTAAAAGGAAAACAAGTATCTGTAAATAAGATTTATTTCCCTCAAAATAATGTATCACTTTAAAGTTGAAGCAATTGGTTCTCTAAACTATGAGTCAATCTTCAGAAAGGGGGGGTCATCCATCAGGCAAAAGGCTGGAAACTAGAATATCAGACCACTCCTGAGTCAATTGTTAAAACAGCTGTATAGGGGCGCCTGGGTGGCTCAGTCATTAAGCATCTGCCTTTGGCTCAGGGCGTGATCCCCAGGTCCTGGGATCAAGCCCTACATCGGGCTCCCTGCTCTGCTGGGAGCCTGCTTCTTCCTCTCCCACTCCCCCTGCTTGTGTCCCTCTCTCGCTGGCTGTCTCTCTCTCTGTCAAATAAATAAATAAAATCTTTAAAAAAACAAAAACAAACAAAACAAAACAAAAACAGCTGTATAGTCTCCCTAGAGCTAACCAAAAAAAAAAAAAAAAAAGAATATCTTTTCAAAGTAAAGACGTGGCATATTCTGCAAAGTTGCTCTAATTATCAGAAAACTAAATAATGCAAAAGAAATGTTTGGAACTGTAATAAACGTAACATTTTGCACGCCGCTTCTTTTAGTTACCGTTTCTACCTGATGAGCCACAGAGATGTTTGTTTTGTCCAGTGGGATCAGCAAGTTTAGAAACTGAGCTGAGTGTCTTGGCCAACCGAGGAAGGTTAACATGGCAACCTTCCAGAGTACTCTCTGCCTATGGAAGAAACTGCAACCAAATTTACAAGCTTAATATGTACATATAAGCATTAATATTTGAGAGGGTGAAGGAAAGTTAGTTTAGTTTATAATTATTTCTTAAATGGGATGCTACTACACTCTTATCTCTGAAATGTGTTTATTTTATTTATTTTATTTTAAGATATGCTTTGGTTTATAATGTCCATATCTCCCTAATACTGTTAGACTGCTATAGAGAATTCATGATTCTGATGTGTCATTATTTATTAAAGAATTCTGCTATTGATTGCTCTTTAGATTGTTTGTAAATTCTATTATTAAAAGACTATATGGACATATTCATCTAAGACATCTATATGATGAGGAAAAATGAGTTATATATCAGCACTTAATGCCTAATAAATAGTATTATTATTATTATTATTATTACTAGTAGTAGTTGCAGTTTTTCTATCCCAAAACATGGAATATATATCCACTTTTTAACTATTTAGTAAATGGTTAATATTATATTCACACCTAGGTCTTGAACATTTTTTTTTAGTTTTATTTATAGATACCTTATTGTTTTGATTATTAACATCGATAGAACTGTTCTCCACATTTCCTTACTGGTCATTGTTACTATATAGAACGGCTGTTAATGTGTTTAATGTATACAGAGCTACAAAACTCTCTTTTTTTTTTAAGACTTCACATTTTTAGAGGAGTTTTAGGTTCACAGTAAAATTGAGACAAAGGTACAGAGATTTCCCATACAACCCATGTCCCAAAAGACACATGGCCTCCTCCACTATCAAAAGCCCCCACCACACTGGTACATTTGTTACAATTGCTGAACCCACCTTGACATGTCATAATCACCCACAGTCTGTAATTTACATTAAGGTTTAGTCTTGGTGCACTTTCTATTTGGTTTGGAAAAAATGTATAATGACATGAATGTTGCTCTTTTTATTTCTGTTATTGTATTAAATATGGTTTCATTTTTCTAAGTAGACATCAGATAATCTGCAAAGATTCTTTTCTTCTCTCTTCTTAGTATATAAATATCATCTTTCTTTTGCTTTTCTTGTTTTACTGTCTAAGAGTGTTGAGTTAGACTGGAGGGAACAAACCTCCTTATCTTATCCCTGTTTCTAGGGGCTAACTTCATGTATATATTAGGTTTTTACAAAAAAAAAGTTTTGCATCCCTGTCATTGATGAGAGTGCTTGTCTGATTACACTTCCTCAAAATGCAGATTTTTATTTTAATTGCCAAATTAATTGGTGCAATAATTCCATTTTTATTCATATTTCTTTATTCTGAGATGGAATACTTCACCACTGCATTTGTTACCAATGACTTTACTAATCTGTGTTCATGTTCTTTGGCTAGTTAATAGGTTTTAAAGATGTTCATATTGATTAAGTGATTTGAAGACTAAATGCATTAACCTTTTATATAATTGGCAGAAGTTTATTTTTCCAATTCTTTTACTTACCCATTCAAACGTGATCACATTTGTATGCTAGGAAAATTTTCTCTTCAAGGGCTCTTAAATTTCATTAGTTTGCCCACATGAAGATGTTTACTCCCATGTAATTTGCAATAGGGAAAAATATACATGGTATATCAAAGATCAGTACTTTACCATATATATTATGATAGTATGTATTTATTGACTATAAAGAATAGTCAAAAATTTTAAGAAGGTTGAGAAAATATATAATTAAATCCCATATTTGTTTAAAAATATGTTTTTATGTGTTTTATATACACATAGAGAGAGAGACAGGTAAAATGTAAAGTAGATGCTAAAATGTTGTTGTTATTTTGAGATATTGGAGTCACAAGTTATACTTACTTTTTACTGTGTTTTCTCTTTTCATATGTAATGAACATAAATTATTTTTATAAGGTATAAAGAGTTTTTAAAAATCCTTCCAAAGGACCCTGCTTTCATTATATATCAGAGTAAGTTCCCAGCAGACCTACCCTGCCATAGATAAAATATAAAGTCTGGGGAAAGCACAAAAAAGCAACCACCAGGTGATTCTGGAGAGTAAAAAAACAGCAGGCATATTTTGGAAGGGGTTTAAAACTTGGAAGAAGAGGGGCGCCTGGGTGGCTCAGTAGGTTAAGTGGCCGACTCTTGATTTCGGCTCAGGTTCCACTCAGGTCATGATTTTGGGGTCCTGGGATCGAGCCCCACATTGGGATCCATGCTCAGTAGGGCCTCTGCTTGAGGTCCTCTCCCTCTTCCTCTGCCATCCCCCCCACCCCCTGCCGCTCACTCTCTCTCTCTCTCCCTCTCTCTCTTAAAATAAATAAATCTTAGGGGAAAAAAAAGATAAAACTTGGAAGAAGGAACAGCACAGGATGAGTTTTCCATCTTTAGGGTTTTGGCTTTCATGAAGACCATTGTCACGGTGTGATGCAGGACAGCAGAGCTCTGGAAAAGCACCCACTAGATCTCTGACCTGAAAAAGACAGAAACCAAGGCACCATGACTGCTGTAAGATGAGGGGGAGTCTGGGAAGAGGAAAGGCTGAGAAGGAGAGCCCCAGGTCCTGTGTGCATGAACTCTGCCCAGACCTCAGGAAGACCACAAAACAATTAATGTGTAGGGCAGACTCCAAACAACACAGCTAGGGCTAAACTAATTGAGCTGAGGTCTGAGTTGCTGGCAATTATAGACGAGGCAAAAAATCAGCACTTTGTGTCTAAATAATCTGATTGCATGTTAAAACAAAAGCAATGAAACTCTTGTGAGAAATGTGTGTGTGTATTATTTTATATGTACGTATAAATCTCCAGAATACGATATTCACAACGTCCTGAAGACGATAAAAAAATGCTCAATGAGATAAAGGAAAATACACTCATAATAATGAAAAGTTGGGAAACTCAACAGAAAAAGAAATGGAAAATATAAAGATCCACATTGATATTGAAGGCCAGAAAGATGTAATATCTGAGGTATAAAAATCACAGAATGGGCTTAATAGCAGAATGGAGGTAATGGAGAAGAAAATCAATCGACCTAAAGATAAATCAATAGAAAAGATACAATCTGAAGAAAGAGAAGAAAGCTCTAAAGTAATAAACTGAGCCTCAGACAGATATAGATCAAGATTAATTTTATCTAAAATTCATGCAGTTTGAGTTGAAGAAGGAAAGATGGGGAGAAAGGGGACAGGAGAATGATATTAAAAGAAATAATCGCCAAAGTTGCTCAACTTTGGTGAATGGTGTAAATTTACAGACTCAAGAATCTCAGGAAATAAGTTCCAAAGATGAAAAATGTGGTGAAAAGCATACCAACGCACATCAGTATCAAATGGTAAAACCAAAAACAAAGATACCATCTTGAAAGCAGCCAGAGAAAAATGACACTTTATGGCAAGTGCACGACAATTTCAGTGACATGTACTCTTCCTCAGAAATAATGAGTTTGAAAACGACAAAACTACAGATAAGATGCCAAGAGGAAAAACAAAAATAAAAACAAAACCCTAACTCAGAATTCTACATGTAATGAAAATATCCTTTAAAAAAACCATTTTTTAATAAAACAAGATTAAAAGAACTTCGAAGCAACACACCTTACTACCAAAAAAGGTAGATAAATTTCTTTAGGCTGAAGAGAAATGGTACCAGAGTGAAACTCAGATCTTCAGAAGAAATTATATGAATCACAAACAGTAAATATCTGAATAAATATAAATGACTTAATATTTTCCTCTTCATATTTGTAAAATGCACGACCTTAATGCAAGACATATATTTCATATAGTATAATGATTAAGTATAATGCTTAATATATATATATATATATATATATATATATATATATATATATATATATATATATAGTTATGTGGGGCATGTTATTCTGTTGATGCTCTTCACATGAAGTCTACAGCATAAAGTCCCTTGTGTTGATAAATTAAGAAAAGCAAAAATTAGTTCTTTAAAGGTAAACCAATTGATACATCCTTAACTAGACTGAACAAGGGAAAAAAGAAAACATATGACCAATATTAGGAGCGAAGGAAATATTATTAATACAGAATCAGCAGACATTAGAAGAACAATAAAATAAGATAACAACCACATCATCAACACAAACTTTACCATTTACATGAAGTGAACAAATTCATTGAAAGATACAAAAAAAAAAAAAGAAAGATACAATAGGAAAAATGACACACGATGAAACTGAAAATCTGAGTAGTGCAATACCTATTAAATAAAATAAGCTTGTTATCAAAACTTTGCCACCAAGAAAACTTCTGACCCATGTGTTTTAGTGGTAAGTTCTGTCAAACAATCAAGATAGATATAACCAATATTAATTACGCAAAATCTTTAGAAAACAAAGGAAGTGGGAATACTTCCCAATTTTTTTATGAGGTCAGCATAACCCTGGCACTAAAATCTGACAAGTGGATAAAATCACCCACGATCATGGATGCAAAAACTGTAACAAATGATTACTAACTGAATCCAAATTTATATATAAAATGGATAATAAAAGGGCTTATCCAGGTATGCAAGATTGTTTTCATAATCAAAAACTAATTCATGAAATAACATAGCATTGGTTAATTTCAGTTAGTCTGGATTGACCACAGATTTATCTCAGAGCTACTGATTCTAAGCCAATGCTATGGGATCTATTAATTAAAGATCAATGATGCTCTGTAACTGTCTGTACCTACAGCATTTCAGAGACTTTCTTGGCTTGCCCACGTTGCTTATTAATAATTAGATTTATAAATTGCACCAGATTTCAGTGGAGCCTAGCTGGGTTGGGGGAAAATGTAAGGGCTCAAAGATTAAAGCTGGTCACATAGTGGGAATATATGTGACCATGAGCAGACTTTGGGGCTTCCTATTACAGAAGTGCTTCAAATAATGCCAGTCTTGGTGCAAGACTTAGAGGCAAAGTGCTTTGGTGCAACACAGGAGTGTGAGGGCAGAGAGCCTGTGCCTGAAATTCCTGGACCCCTATCAACGTGTCTTTCTGCTTCTTCTACTGTGCTTTATCCTGTATGTGTAATAAAGCTGGTCTGCTGGAATGAAGTGTTTGAGCCTCTAATTAACGTCATAATTTGTTATATTTACAGAATATGAGAAAAAATGATAATTTTGATATATATATAGAAAAAGTATTTCACAGAACTCAACACAAATTAACGATTGACACGTTCATAAATTTTTAATGTAAAACATGTTCCTCAATGTAATAAACATCATCTACAAATGACTTACAATAATGTCATGTTTAAAGGTGAAATATTTAATGTTTTAATGTAGTGGGAAGAATAAAATAAGCATTCCCACACTGGCCATTTTTATTAAGCCTGATACTAAAGGTTCAAAGTCTTGTGAAAAAGGTAAAAAGAAGAGATAGGAAAAATATAAACATCAGAAATGGAGAAACAAAATTCTCTCTATTTAAAGATGGCATGATTTCTTACATTAAAAAGACCTAAAACATTTACAAAACAACTCTTAGAACTAAAAAAGTGAATTTAGAAAGGTCTCAGATTCATGGTAAATATACAAAAATCAAATGTATTTTTGAATACTGAAACCAAACAATTAGAAACTGAAACAGACCATTTACGGTAGCATAAAAAATACAAAATGAAAATTCACAAATATGTGGAGATTAAACAACATGCTACTGAACAAGAAACCAAAAGAGAAATCAAAATGAAAGTAGACAAATGAAAGTAGAGATATACATACCAAAATTTATGATACAGCAAAAGCAGTTCTAAGAAGGAAGTTCATACCAATAAATTTCTACCTCAAAAATCAACAAAAGTCTCAAATAAACAACCTAACTTTACACTTCAAGGAACTAGAAAAAGAAGAACAAGTGAAGCATAAAATTAGTAGAAGGAAGAAAATTACAAAGATCAGATCAGGAAAAAAAATGAAATAGAGACTGATAGACTTTGGCTGATAACGACAAGTACAACGATTGTAACAAATGTACTTCCCTGATGAAGGATGTTGAAGGGGAGGACATTAGGTACATATGGGGGCAAGGGGTATTTGGAAATTGTATATCCTGCTCAGTTTTTCTGCCAACCTAAAACTTTATAAAAAATAAAGTCTACTTTCAGGGCGCCTGGGTGGCTCAGTCTGTTAAGCATCTGCCTTAAGCTCATGTCATGAGCCCAGGGTCCTGGGATCAAGCGTTGAGTCAGGCTACCTGCTCAGCAGGGAATCTGCTTCTCCCTCTCGCTCTCCCTCTGCCCTTCCTCCCTCCTTGTGTTCTTGTTCTCATGTGTTCTCTCTCTCCAATAAATAAATAAAATCTTTTAAAAAATCATATATCATGATCAAGTGGAATTTATTCCAGGGATGCAGGGATGGTTCAACATCCCCAAATCAGTTAACATGATAAACCACATTAACAAAATGAAGGATAAAAATCATATGACCGTATCAATAGATGCAGAAAAAGCATTTGAAAAAATTTAACATCCATTTATGATAAGAACTCTCAACAAAGTAGATATAGAAGGGACATATCTTAAAATAATAAAAGTCATAGATAAAAAGCCCACAGCTAACATCATACTCAATGGTGAGAAGCTGAAAGCTTTTCCTCTAATATCAGAAAAAGACAAAGATATCCACTCTTACTACTTTTATTCAACATATAGTATTGGAAGACCTAGCCACAGCAATTAGGCAAGAAAAAGAAAAGGCATCCAAGTTAAAATAAAAGGAAGAAGAATACATTGCATTATATATATATATATATATATATATATATATATATATATATATATATATATATTCAACATATAGTATTGGAAGACCTTTTATTTAACATATAGTATTGGAAGACCTTTTATTTAACATATAGTATTGGAAGACCTAGCCACAGCAATTAGGCAAGAAAAAGAAAAGGCATCCAAGTTAAAATAAAAGGAAGAAGAATACATTGCATTATATATATATATATATATATATATATAACTCTAAAGACCCCATCAAAAAAACTATTAGAACTAAAAAACAAATTTAGTAAAGTTGTAGGACACAAAATCAAGCAAAAAAATCTGCTGCATTTCTATACACTAGAATGAATTATCAGAGAGAGTAATTAAGAAAACAATCCCCTTTACAAATGCATCAAAAAATAAAATAAAATACGTAGGGATTAATTTAACCAAGAAGCCCCAGACCCATATATTGAGAACTATAAGACATTAAGGAAAGAAATTGAAAAAGACACCAAAAATGGAAAGATATTTCATGCTCATAGACTGGAAGAATTAATACTATTAAGATGTTCATACTACCCAAAGCAATATGCAAATTCCATGCAATCCTTGTCAAAATTCCAATGGTATTTTTTACAGAGAGAGAACAAAAATCCTAAAATTTGTGTGGAAACAGCCAAATATTCTTCAGAAAGAAGAACAAAGCAGAAGTCATCATGATCTTTGATTTCAAGTTCTATTACAAAGCTATAGTAATTAAAACAGCATGATATTGGAATAAAAACAGCCACATAGATTAATGGAACAGAAGAGGAAGCCCAGAAATAAACCCACACATATATGGTCAATTAGTTTATACCAAAGGATCTAAGAATATAAAATGGGGAAAGGACATTCTCTTCAATGAATGGTATTCAGAAAAATTCACAATGGCAGGCAAAAAAAATGGAACTGGGTCATTATATTATATCATACACAAAAATTAACTCAAAATAGATTAAAGGCTTTAATGTAACACCTGAAACCATAAAACTCCTAGAAGAACACTTAGTCATTAAGTTCATGAACATAGGTCTTGATGATTTTTTAATCTGACACCAAAAGCAAAAGCAAGAAAACCAAAAACAAACAAGTAAGACTACATCAAACTATAAAGGTTATGGACAACAAAGAAAACTGGCCACAAAATGAAAAGGCAACCTACTGAATAAGAGAAAATCTTAGCAAATCATATCTCTGATAAGGGACTAATATCCAAAATACGTAAAAACCCCATACAATTGAACAGCAAAAAAACAATCCGATGAAAAAAATGGGCAGAAAAACTGAATAGACATTTTTCTAAAGAAGGCATACAGATGGCCGATAGACACATGAAAAGATGCTCTACTTCATTAATAATCATGGAAATGCAAATCAAATTTACAATGAGTTATCATCTCACATCTGTTAGAATGGCTATTATCAAAAAGACTAGATATGACAAGTGTTGGCAAGGATGTGGAGAAAAAGGAACCCCATGCACTGTTTCTGGGAATATAAATTGGTGAATCCACTCTGGAAAACAGCATGGAGTTCCCCCCAAAAAACTAAAAATAGAACTACCATCTGATCCAGCAATTCCACTACTGGGTATGTATCCAAAGAAAATGGAAACACAAATTTGAAAAGATATCTGTGCTCCCATTTCCATTGCAACATTATTTACAATAGCCAAGATATGGAAACAACCTAAGTGTCCATTGATGGATAAATAAAGAAAATGTGGTATATATATCTGTGCATTTATGTATTTGTGTATGTGTGAATATGCATTTATATATATGTGTGTGTGTTTATATATTTGTGTATTTGTGTGTATACACATGCTGTATGATTTATACATAGAGAAGCACACACATATACACACAATGGAATTTTTTATGGTGAAAAAGTTTATATTTAGATTTAGCCAGCTCGACACAGTTTAGAAGATCCCAACTTTGTTGGCAACCTCCAAAGCATCATAGTCAGGAGTCAGTCAAATATATGCCTTCTTCTGTCCATCGGGCCCAATCAGGTTGTTGACCTTGGCTATAGCAATGTCACAGTGCTTCTTTACAGCCTGTTCCATCCGGTGTTGTTGGCCTTGACACCCACAATGAACACAAGTGTGTTGTTGTCTTCTGTCTTCTTCATGGCTGACTCAGTAGTCAGGGGGACCTTGATGGCAGGGGTCAAGTTTGTTTCTCCTGGGGCCATGCTCTTTTGAGAATATTTGGGCTGCCTTTGGAGATGCAGTGTCTTGGGCTGTGGGAAGGGAGGTGATGTGCAGATCTATTTTTTGTGTGGCCGTGGACACATTTCAGCACCACTTTTTCTTGGCCTTCAGTTTGGGGAGGGGCAGGGGCTTCCTTCTTTGCTTTTGGGGTCATCTTCATGAAGAGCCACACAATGGAATATTATACAGCCATAAAAAGAAATAAAATCTTACCATTTGTGACAGCATGTATAAATTTCTAGGGCATTTCACTAAGTGAAATAAGTCAGACAGAGAAAGACAATTAACATATGATCTCTCTTATATGTGAAATCTAAAACCTAAGTTCACAGGTACAGAAAAAAAATTGATGGTTGCCAGAGGTGGGGAGTAGGGTGAAATAAACTCATGAACTATTTGGGTTTTTTTAGGGTAAATAAATTGAACTTAAAAAATAAAATAATTAGGAAAATTTTAAAAGGATTTGTATGTCATTTACACTGAAAACTGTAAAATATTAAGGAATATTTAAAAAAACCTAAATGAATGCAGAGATATATTATTTTCCTTAATTAAAAAATTCAAGATTTTCCTCCAAAGTGGTCTAAATATTCAATCTAATCCTAATCAATTCTACCAGATTTTCCTTTCTCTGAGAAAAAGAGTTCAAACTTTGATGTACCAGTTCTAAAATTTATATGGAAGTTCAAACCAACTAAAGAGCTGTATTTTAAAAAGAAGAATCAAGATGTAAAATTTACACTACTGGATTTCAAGACTGTGTGGTATTGGTGAAAAAACAATCAGATAAAAAGAACAGAATAAAGAATTTAGAAGAAGACTCACACAGTTGATACTTGACAATGGGGAATGAATTGTTTACAACAAAGCACACTGAAACAACTGGACATCTGTATGGGGGAAGGAGAGTGACCTTTAAGCTTATATCACACAACACAGCATTTACTGGAAATGGACCATAGATGAACTGTCAAAGGTAAAAGAATAAAAGGGAGGGGAACCTTTGCAACTTTGGGGTAGGCAAAGATCTCTTAACAGAAAAACCATTAAAAATGATAAATATGGCCATTTTGAAATAAAAAGTATTTGTGTTTCTTTAAGAAAATACAAAACAGGGACACCTGGGCGGCTCAGTCAGTTAAGTGTCTGCCTTCAGCTCAGGTCATGATCCCAGGGTCCTGGGATCAAGTCCCACATTGGGCTCCTTGCTCAGTGGGGAGCCTGCTTCTCCCTCTGCCTGCCGCTCCCCCTGCTTGCACGTTCTCTCTCTCTCTCTATCTGGCAAATAAATTTTTTAAAAAATCTTAAAAAAAGGAAACAAGACACAGAATGGTAGAAAAATGTTTGTAATACATATATCTGATGAAGAACTTCTACTCAGAATATACAAAGAACTCATTTGATTCAATAATATTAAAAAAGAAACAATTTTTTAAAAAGGAACAAATTTGAACAGACCCTTCACAAAAGTAGATATATCACCAAAAGTAGCAATATATATATATATCCATCATAAAAGTCCAAATTAAAAAGACTGCCAACACCAAGTGCTGATAAAGATACGGAAGAACGAGACTGGTGGAATGTAAAGTGGTACACTTACTTTGGAATCTTCTTTGCAGTTTCTTAAAAAATTCAACACACACCAATTTCTAAGTATTTATCTAAGAAAATACTTATACTCCCAAGCCTTTATCTAATGAGAAGGAAAGCATATGTCTACGCAAACATTTACATAGAAACATGCATAGCAGTTTTATCTTGAAGAGCCAAGGAGACTGGAAGTAACACAGACATGCCTCAACAGGTAAATGGATAAAGAAAATACAGCGTATGCATTATATGAAATTCTACATAGAATAAAAAAGAACAAGCCACTGACACACATTATACATCTTAAAATGATTATGCTGAGTAAAAGAAATGAGATATAAAAGAGTAAATACAGCATGTTTCCATTTACATTAAATTATAAAAAATGCAAACGATCTACATTGACCAAAAAAGCAGATCACTGGTTGCCCAGGAACAGAGAAAGGAATCGACTGCAAAGGTGCAACAGGAAACTGCTTGTGTCGGAAATTATTGGCATCATGATTGCAGCAGTGGTTTTCACAGTTTGATATTTTTGTCAAAATGCAGCGCATTGTCAGTTTAAACGGATGAATTTTCTTGCACGTAAATTGTAACTCAAAAAATTGAAAGAAAAATTTCTTCTGCAGAGGAAACATGTTTTCCCACATATTGAAATATTATAAATTATCTGTAAAGGAAACAGTGTTTTTGGTGCATGCATAAATTAACAGATGAATAGAATAAAATGTAAAATACAGAAAGAGTCCAAGTGGAAATTTGGCAGATATTAAAGTGACATCTCAAAAATCAGTGGGAAAAAGTAGGCTTTTTAATAAATGACGTTAGGATCATGGATCACCATATGGAATATGATAAAATTCGATCTGCTTTCACACTTTACAGCACGATACACTCCAAATGGATCAGAGATTTTAAAAAGAAGTGGACAAATTCTTCTATAATCTCAGAAGGGGAAAATTTTCTAGCTATGATTCAAAATCGGTACATAACAAGGGAAAGAACTGTCAAATTGACTCTAATAAAGAAAATTTAACATAATAAAGGAAAAACACCAAGAGTAAAGTAAAAAAGACAAATGTCATACTTGGGGAAATACTTGCAATTTATACCACTGATGAAAGATTTACCTCCTTAGTATATATAACCCTGTTGAAATAGAGACAAAAAAAGAACCAGAAACCTGAATGAAATATGGGCCTGAGATATGAATTGCCAGTTCACGGAAATAGAAAACCAAGTGACTCTTAAATATATAAAGACATACCAAACTCACTCCTAAAATAAGAAATGTAAATTAAAACTACCCTGAAATACAATTTCTCACCTATTAGACTGGCAAAAATCCTCGTTCGGCAACGTGCTTTGTTCAGGAGGCTGTATAAAACAGGCATTTCTATAACGGCTGATAAGACATGCAATTAAAACAAAGTCAAAAAGCAAGCTAGCACAGCCATTTTTGGGAGACACTTTGGCTGTTTCTTACAAAGCTACCCATAGTCTTACCATACAATTCAGCGATTGTGTTCCTAGGTATTTTTTTTTCAGATATATTTATTTATTCTAGAGAAAGAAAAAGCATGTGTGAGCAGGGAGAGGGGCAGAAGAAGAGGGAGAGAATCCTCCAGCAGACTTCCCACTGAACGTGAAGCCCAATGAGGGGCTCGATCTCACGACCCTGAGATCATGACCTGAGCTGAAACCAAGACTTTGACGCTAAACCGACTGAGCCACCCAGGTGCCTCGTACTCGTAGGCATTTTCTCAACTGAGTTGAAAACTCATGTCCTTTAGAAAACCTGCCCATGAATGTTTATAGAAACTTACTCATAATTGCCAAAACTTGGAAGCAATGAAGTTATAATTTAGTAGGTACACGGATAAACAGTGGTACATCCAGACAATGGAATGTTATTCAGTGATAAAAAGAAATGAGCTATCGAGCCACAGAAAGACATGGAGGAACCTTAAATGCATACTGCTAAGTGATAGAATCCAATCGCAAAAGGCTACTCACTGTATGAATTCCAGCTCTACGGCATTCTGGAAAAAGACAGTAAAAAGATCAATGGTTGCCAGGAGTTTGACATAAGGGAGGGATGGACAAAAAGGTAGAGCAAAGGGTATTTTTAGGGCAGTGAGACTCTTCTGTATGATACTGCAATGATAGGTACATGTCATGATACATTTGTCAAAACACATAGAACTGTAGGACACAGAGTCAACCCTAATGTGAACTATGGGCATTGGTTAATAATAATGTATCACTATCGACTCATCAATTATAACAAATATACCACACTAATGCAAGATGTTACTATCAGGGAAAGCGACAGAGGTAAGGAGGTATATGGGAACCCTACTGACTGTATGATTTTATATTAAAAATGCTTTAAAAATAATGTATTTAAGTAAATTAGGCTTAACAATGATAAATGCTTTGGAATGAGCACAGGGTGAAGTGGGGAATGGGGGGCAGAGCGTTGCGGTGGTAGTAAGGTGGCGGGAAGGTGGTGTGCGGAATTAGCGTGGTCTGGGCAGCTGTGGCCTCCCAGGGAAGGCCCGACTTGAGCGAGGTGCAGCAGTGCATTTCAGAGGGTAGAGCCCAAGAGAAGGGGCAGTGAAGGCAAGGATCCAGGGCAAGAGTGAGAAGGCCAAGGTCACTGGAGCAGCCCATTGCATGAATCTAGAAGAAAGAAGTGACTTGTCTGAGATCGCACAACTCACTTCTTTCAGCGTGGTCAGGGAGAAACAGGAGAGGTCTCGTGTTGAGCAGTTGTGCCTGGGAGGGAGGCCCTCCGTGCACACGGTGTGATGGGACAACCGGGACACCAAGCGGCAGGATGGGTGGAGCCCTGCCTTGTCTTGAACAGTCTTTCCTCACGCACCAGTAGGAGTTTCTGGCCTCCTTCTCCAACCTGCAGGCCACGTGGTTTCACTTTACTTCCTACCGAACTCAGAACTGCACCCCCCAGCTCTCTGTCATTAAACTAAAGGACGCAAATTGTTTTTGACCAGAAATCCCTCGTTAAGAAAAAAGGGGTACAAATTTTAGTTCTGGCCTGGATCTCAGACAGCAGGGAAAATAACTGTTTTCATTTCCAAGGTGGCTGGAGGCACAAGCAGGTATAGAACAAGACAGAGTTAGGAGGACAAATATGGTCCTTTTTAGTGTTTCACTTAAATGTCTCCAAAATATTCTGGATGATGAGTGTCAGAAGCCCTTCCCTGGTGAAAGCAGGGCAGGTGCACCTTGGAAGGCACGTGGATGGGCAAGTGCCATGGCGTGGCCAAGCTTCTAAAATATAAAACACTGGGGTGCCTGGGTAGCTCAGTCAGTTAAGCATCTGCCTCTGGCCCAGGTCATGATCTCAGGGTCCTGGGATCAAGCCCTGCATCAGGCTCCCTGCTCAGTGGGAAGCCTGCTTCTTCCCTCTACCGCTACTGCTCCCCCTGCTTGCGCGCTCTCTGTCAAATAAATAAAATCTTTTAAAAAATAAAATAAAATAAAACACAAAACACCAAAATAGGTCTGCCTGCTTAAAAATGGCATCAACCCAATTTCTGTGGATATCTCGGCTCCACTCTTTTAGCGAAATAATAATTTCTTTTCCACCCTAGAAAATAATCATTATTTCCTAGTCGGGTTTGGGGGAAGCTTTAGTAAGTTAGCGCATGCAAAATATTTAACACAGTGCCTGGCATGGAATAAGCGCTCACTGGAAGTTAGCCTCAGATTGAAACTGTGGGCAACGATCTGGGCATCTGCTTCTCTTTACTGTCACCAACGAAGGAATAATGGAACATGGAGACATTCTTCTACAGAGCCGGGAGCAGCTTTATAGGGCTTTTTAAAGAATGACTCCCAAATGGCTGCCCTTGTCACTACAACGTCCCGTGAACTGTTCCTAGGTGTTCCATGGCCAAGTATACTCGAGCAACAATCAGTAAACACAAATTAAAAACAAGCAAAACAAACAGACAAAGCTGGCTTCTTGTGGGGAGCACACCACGATGTATGGATGTGTCCAATCGCTGCATTGTAGACCCGAAACCAACGTAACAGTGTGTATAAGCTATACTTCAATTAGATAGAGGCTGCTTCTTTTTGGAAGAGTTAAATACCTTAGCATTGAAGATATAACATGGACTGGCATGGCTTGGCCTGAATTTCAGAAGGGTGACTCTGGCAGCATTAGGACAGATGGCTGGAGGGTCAAGAGACTGGACGCGGAGATAAGAAATGATGTTGGCCGTGGGGATGGACACAATGTCATGGGCATTAGTGACACTAGAAAGGCAGATTACATAATAGTCGGTGCCCAGTGAAATGTCAGGGGTGCAAGCAAGGGAGAAATCAGAGAGTTTCTATTTTCTTTGGAATGTGGTGGTAAACCTAAGATAAAAAACAGGTAAGAAAGGAAAAAGATAATGAAAAAGAAGAAAGAGAAAAAGAGGCTGATCCATTGCCTTGAGTTATTATCATGTACCCGAGATGATTAGATGCCTATTTTATTTTGTCCTCACATTTCCAAAAGGTAGATATTTATCATCTCCTCTTTCCAAATGAGAAAACTAAACCTCAGTGAAATGAATAACTGGCCTTTGTCCCTGGAGCTAGAGAAGAGCAGATGGCTTTCGAATCCATGCCTTTCCATCTACTACAGCCCTCTGCTCATGAGTTTGCTTATAATATGGCAGCTTCACGTCGGAACATCCAGAAAAAGGATGAAAAAACCCATCTTTTTTATCGAACCTCGGTAACTTCAGAGAATCAACCTGAAATTCTGCTCCGGTGATTGTCAAATGCTTTCTGAGTGTGGTTGACTGCTTGGGGCAGCAGAGACCCAGCGCTGCTTTTGAGCAGAAGCTACCCCCTGAACAGGCATGAGCTCGGAAAAGACACTATTCCCTCTTGATCTCTGTGAACATCCCTCTCTGAGAATGTGTCCCGCGGTTCCACGGGAGGCAGAAGTACCCCATACTAGAGCCAGTTCAGACCACTGCTCTTTGATGATCAAGTTCGCGGAATAACAACACGTTTGCAAATTGGACACATTTTGTTAGACAAAAGACCGATTGAAAGTTTCTAGTCCAGATGGTCTGCTCTGCCTGAACCCACCTAATGACCCTCTAGGACAGAGTGGGAACACTTCTCACCCGCTGTGTGAGACACTTGTGAGGATCAGTTAATTCAACGATATTAGTGAAGATTCATCTGCACTGCTCATGTGAATATCCCCAGGCCAAACAACTCCACACCAAATTGACCCTTTGCTTTGCAAATGCATTCCCCAATCCTAGGGTGGGGAGTTGGGCACAAACGTGTAAGGGACTCACCTTCCGGTCTCACACCCACTCTCTTAAGGTGATGATCTAGAGTGGTTTTGCTTCACAAAGCAGAGTACCACTTTTCCCTTTGGTGAAACGAGAATAACGTGACCAGCTCACAGGGTTGCTGCAGAAATGAATGTAAATCATTCATTGAACAAGCATGAGTTAACTCTCACCACAAACTGAAATTCCCGCAATGGATGGAAAGGAGGCTGCTAATTACTCAGGGAGACATACACAGTGCACACTTTCAACAGGAATAAGACTGGTAGGACCTGAATCCTCGATCCTAGGGGTCTTGCCACACCTACCGCTACCCCTCTTCCTGTAAACACCATTAGGGGGGAAAACAATTAAACCAATGCCAAAATACATGTGGCTGTGTCATAACCCCCATGTAATATAACACAATGTAAATTTAAATTACACAGCGTGCTTTAGTGGAGACCAGAGGCATTGGGGGCACTCCGAAGTAATTAGCAGCTAATGCAATCCAGGCAGGCACACAGAAACTCTACCTTCGTCAGCATTTATGCCCACTCGGAGGGCAGCCCCTTTATGTAAATATAAAAGGATAATTACTGCAGAAAAAAAAATGAAGCAGGTATTGTTGATCGCAGGGATGAGAACGAGTGGGGTTTTGAATGCACAAAGCAGGCTAGCAGCAGCATGCAGCTACTTCAAAGCAGAAAACCCGAGAGGCTCAGCCACTCCAAAATCCCTCCGTGCCCAGGACGCACCAGTAGCCAATGGACACACGCAGCGATGAAGTTGCCGGAGCTTATTGATAGAGGCTTTCCCTCTTCTTTAAACATAAACAAAAGAGAAATACAAAAGAGAAATCGCAGCCCTGCTTGGCTTCATCAACAGCATATGGAATAAATTATGCCTAATGACAGGCTTGAAGCCGCTTTGCCACTCCTGGGCACGGACGCCGTGCTCCGTGGCTTCATGTGCGAGCCCAGCCGCAGGCTCCCCGAGTCCCCTGGAAGCGCACAGACGAATGGGCGAGTAGAGGGAGCAAGGCTGGCTAATTGAAAAGGGGGAGCACTTTACAAACACCATTACATGAAATGTGAGAAGTGTAACGTGGCAGGAAGCAGGCAGCACCTGATGTCCGCGGCTAATTGTGTTGTTCGGTGGCATGTCAGCCCCGGGCGCATGCGTGCGAACCGAACCGAGCCGCTCACCTGCCTCACAGGCCCCTCGTCCTGGGGACTCAGGGCTTGGATTACAGGACCGACTGGGTCCGGTGGCAGCATCCCCGAGGTCTCACATTTCGTTTAAATCAACGCGGGCACAGATGACACGCCTGTATCTTACCTTTGAGGAGGCTGGGACAGGAGTCCTTTTCGCCACTGCCACTGATGTCTGGTTAAAAGAGGAAACGTGAATTCAAGAAGTGTATTGGATTTTAATACGTTGCGGGGTGGGGGGGGGCGGTAATTAAAAAGCAGAAGAAGGAGAAAGGGAGAGAAGCAGAGAGAGAGGGAAGAGGAAGGAAGGGATGAAAAGGGGAAAGGACAAAAAAAGGGGCGGGGCACCTGGGTGCCTCAGTCTGAAGAGCCTACAACTCTTGATCTCGGGTCCTGAGTTCAAGCCCAACATGGGGTGTAGTGATTGCTTGAATAAATAAATAAATAAATAATAAATAAATAAATAAATAAATAAATAAATAAATAAATAAATAAAACTTTTAAAAGGCAGGGGGATGAAGCAAGAAAACAGCTGAGCAAGAAAGAATGACTTTTGTATTCAAGAAAATTTTTTTTTAATTTTTTTAATTAGAGCCAGTTTCTTGCAAGAGGTGGTAATATCCATAAATGTCCCTCTTCCATGGTTACTATTTTTACACAGGGGCAAGGGAAATAAAGACAAACTTTCCTAGTAGAAATCAATCATATTTTCAGGAAACATTAGTCCTCGATGTCCTAATATTCCATTTATTCCAAACCATAATCTAATATGCATGTGGCCCTGTTTATTCAGGGTTCCTTACTGGAACATTAGTGTTCAGTCCAAAATTTATGTTTATGGAGAAAATGATCAGATTCAGAAGGAAAGTGAATGAAATGAGATCTTTCATACAGTCTTTAATTAGTATTAGCTCATCTTCTGTGACAGACATGCTTAATAAACTAACAAAAGTCAAAAGAAGTTTTTAAAGGATCAAATCTTATGTGAAGAACTGACAATATATATTGGCTAGTCCCTGTTTTCTAATAACTCGTATCTTGGAAATGTTTTTGAAAAGCCTATACATTCTGGGGAGTTTATTTTGGGGTTTAAGTCTAAGATACATATTTGAATCCAAAGGAGTTTCAATGGATATGGCCAACTGTATAATTCAAGGGTGAGGGGATTTCAGAGTGAGACAGTTCAACTCTGCAGTCCCATCTGCAATAACTTACAAGCTGTGTGATGATAAGCTTGTAACTTAACCTCTCTGAGAGTCAATGACTTCACTTGTGAATTATGAAAAGTAATGTCTATCTTGCAAAGTGGGCTGAGGATCAGAGAAAAGATGTATAAAGGGCTGAGCACAGTGCCTTGCATACAATCAATATTCAGTCGCTTGCTTTTTAAATTAGAGGGAGTATGAGATTTTAGGAGGAAACTGGTGGATATCTTCTATTTTTTAATTAGACATATTAAAAAATAAAACCCAAAAGTACCAAATGCATGGATATATTCTTCTAAGCTTCAAGCCGCAAATATAAATGACAGACAATATCCCTCCTTTGCCTCAAGATAATGTAAATTCTGTAAGCAGACATGAGACTTACCCCAGAGTGGATCTGTATCGAGAGTGCTTATCCCCAGGGATATACTGTATACGTAACTCGATGCGTCTGTTACTGTTGTAATTGGGAACCAGGAAAGCCATCCTTGTGTAGAAAGAGAGCCAAGGCTCTCTGCAATGTCAATGAGGTAGGATCAGAATGACATTTCCAGCATAATGTTAGCCAATTAGATGTTGGAAAAATGTATGCACTGCTCCAATCCACCTGTCATGTGCCTAGGATTCCTAATAGGGAACAGGAGGAGGTCACCAAAAAGAAATGCAAAACTCAGGGGGAAAAAACGTGAATGTAAAGGGAAGACTGGCTGAAAACAGCAGCACTCAGGAAGAAAGTTCCAAAGAAAGTGGCCCTTGAATAGTTTTGATGGAGAATTGCAATGATTGCCTATGCCCTACACCAGGGTCCCTTATTTTGGAGAACATTTTATGGATGCCTTACTGGCAGCTTAATGAAAGGACTGCTACAAATCATCTCAGAGTCAACAGGAGGTCCTAAAACTAGCCCCTTCCTAGGCTGCCACCAAAAAAAAAAAAAAAAAGCCTACATTCTCCCAATGAGGTTTTTCAAAAATGAATTACGCCATTAAGTGCCAAGAAGAAAATTAGCTGTGAGCTTTTAAATTTAAAATGATCCCCTTTTTAATTGTAAAACAGTGGCACTTAACTGCTATTGATCCTGCTGAGACACATTAGGGAACAGGGTCACCATAACTGTTAATATTCACTGCTTAGTGAAAGAGCATCAAAGGACATTTTAATGTCACCGACTTTCTCGGGGAGTTTTGAAGGAAGGTTTGAATCAGCCAGCCTATGAATGAAAAGGACATGAGGTGGACAAATGTAGAAACAAATGTGACAGCAATTTTCTGCTAATCAAATCATAACTCAAGATTGATTTTTTTGGCAAAAGTTTATGTCATATAGATTTCCAAGGCTGGTCGACATTTAAAAGTCAGAGTATATGTTTTCTATAGACTGGGACTTTTCAGATGATCATCCAATGGGGAATTTTTGTTTATTTTTTAACACAGAAATGTAAGAGAGAGCCTCCCTTCTGGGGAAGACCACTCCGCTTTTACATACTTCAGAAGGAAGGACTGTGAAATGTCCATGGCATTTCATTTAAAACTCAGTCCAGCCTACTTTTTTGAAGCATTTATTGGGTAAGACAACGAATGTTCAGTTTCTTAAAGGGAGAGATTACATTTTTAGAACACATTCAAAAGAGGTTTTCTCCTTTCACCCAGATCCTATAGTCAATTTGAAAATATTGAATTTGTGGCACTGTCGACTTCTAGAATGCTGAACTTTGCCAAGATAGGGAGCCGAACACAGTACTTACTGTTAAAATTAAAACCTCTTATTCCTAAGCCCTAAGTGAAATGTTAAAATGGTAAATTTAATGTGGTATTGAACTTAAAAAACAAAGCAAAACAAACAAACAAAAAAACCCCTTTTGTTCATCTTTCTTTCTGACCAGATCATATTTTTGCTTTTCCAGTGTGTATTTCTCACTATGCCAACGGACTCTTGTTAAAATAGTATTATCATTTTTTTGGTCCCGAGTTCAAAAGTACAACTTAATTGTCTACAGAAACATTTTTTAGGGTGTAACATTTTGGCAAATAAAATCTTACAGGGATTACCACTTAGAAAGGGAATTAACAAAGGGTTAATTTGATTTCTTTGGGTGATTTACATTCTTATGGTTTAAAAGAAGCTGCATCATCTCTATGGCATTACTGATGTGTCCTCAGGGACATTTGGGGACAGGTAGAAAATCACTGACCTACAGAACGAACGTACTCATTCTTGGATCCAAGTATTTATCCAATGCACATTTTCTGGGATTTCGCACTGGAAACTAAGAAAACGCCAACGTTAAGGAGAGAGGTTACCTTAGGGAGAGACAGACAAGAAAACAGGATATCCTGATGTGAAAAATGCCCTGCTAGAGTTCAGATCAAAACACTATGAGAATGCAGGGGATGAATGGAAGGTAAGTAGTCCCAAGGGCCTGATGAGAGCACTAGAACTCTGAGGGTGACTTGATATTGGGCAGATGCGGACATAGTCTTGGGCATTTCAGACAAGGGAGGAAAAGAACAGGAAAATGTGGGGCTACCGATGAGCATGTAAATGGTACCGAGGCAACAAAGAAGACAGAGCCAAACCACATCATGCTAAGGAATGAATTTTATTCTTTACAGCAATGGAAGAACCATAGATGACTTCTTAGCTGGTGAATGATGGGATCAGATTTGTTATTACTGTTTCTAGTTACTCTTTCAGCAACATAGACAACAGACTGGAATAGACAAGATTGGAGGCAGAGAACCCAGTCAGAAGGCTGCTGTGGAAAACCCTGTGAGAATGATAAGACACTTAACTAGGGAAGGAGTCTTTGGGATGCAAGAAAAGGATGGTCTGAGTGATTAACTGGAAGTAGAAAGGAGGAGGTGAGTGCCTTGAGTGTCTCTTGAATTTCTGGCTTGGATGGTCGTGTCAATGGTCTAGCTGTATGCCATTCACCTGCTAGGTTTACTGAAAGTTTCTACCATCCCCTGAAATACCAAGGAAAGGTCATTGAGGATGCACTGTGAGTCTTATTCGGGACATGTTGAGATTATCATCGAAGTGTAGGTGTCCACCAGGCAATTGAATATGTAGATCCGGAATTCAGGAAAGAGTTTTAAGTGCTAGCTAGATTGTCCAAGAAGAGTCCTTAACCCCAGAGATCCTCAGATGGCTTCAGGGACCTCTGAGACCTCTAAAATTCTTGTGAAATTATGCATTCTCATATATGCACAAATAGGAGGAAATTCATTATGTAAGTCTCAAAGAGCTCAAAATCCTCAAAGAACTATCGGCATAAACAATGAAAGAGTCAAGTGTGGAACTCTGAGCATTATCAATATTTAAGAAAATGGAGTCAGCCTAGAAGATGAGATCCTCACACACTGTCCCATTTCTGTTTCCAAATCCATACTGTTTTACCAAATCGCTCTACTCCAGACAAAGAGCTTTACTGTTATCCAAGGCACCCATTTTTTGCTGCCTCTAAACTTCTCTCTCGAGTACCTGTCAATTTTCTCTGCCTAGTCTAGTCCCACTCTGCTTAAAAATCCAATTCATGAAACTTGTGTGTTTTTTTCTTTCACCAACCCAAATGCCCCCACCTCTTCTAAATTTCAGCAAGAACTCTTACCATTTGATTTCATTTGACCTTTACACAGTGTCTAACACCAAGTAATTTTTCAAAATTAATATATAAATCATAACTTGAGACAGCTCTTGATATGCCAATTGGTGTGATTCTTTAATGATGTGTGTATATATGTGTATATGGATGTATTTGCATATATTTGCATGTCTTCTGCCTACCAACTAGATTATAAATTCATTGAAATCAATGCCTATATTACATTTCTAGCACAATTTTGTGTACATGCTAAGTATGTACATACCAAGAGGTCAGAAGGGTGAAGAGAAGGATTAAGGAAAAGAGGTGGTACAGCAAAATCAGTAAAAAGACTAAGTTGGAATTTGGAAATCTAAGTATCAATTCTGTCTCATCCACTTTTAAGATATTTAACCTCTAATATGAAGACAAATTTTTCTGCATTATTTATAACATGATATTGTTGTGACAAATTATATAATGTATTTAAATATATTATATACATATATAAATAATTCATACATAAATGTGACTATAATAGGGAACTTAACTAAATATAAATGCATTTTATAATGTGGAATAAAAAAGGATCCATATTAATAAAGATAAAAAATTAACCATAGGAGAAAATTATAATGATAGTCCATAATGTCTTGTTTCCTAAGAAACACAGTTTAAAATAATTATCATTATTTTTAATAATAAGGTTAACTGAACGATTTTTCAATTGATCCCAATTGAAACAAATGGGATCACAGAAAAACATTCAGCAAAATTTCCACAACTAAGCTGCTAAATTTCTGTAACTAGCTAATAATTCTAGCCAGAACAAGTTAAAAATTATGATTTTCTAATCCTGGTGATGATAAGCCAATCTTTTCAGAAAAGATAGAATGTAAATATAATCACAATTTATTCAAAAACTGTTACTAAAAATTGATCAGAGAGGCACCTGTGTGGCTCAGTCAGTTAAGTGTCTGCTTTCAGCTCAGGTCATGATTCCAGGGTCCTGGGATCAAGCCCCAAGTCTGGCTCCCTGCTCAGTGGGGAGTTTCTTTCTCCCTCTCCCTCTGCCCCTCCGCCCACTAGTGCTCTCTCTCTCTCTTAAGTAAATTCTTAAAAAAGAGGGGCGCCTGGGTGGCACAGCGGTTGAGCATCTGCCTTTGGCTCGGGGCTTGATCCCGGCGTTGTGGGATCGAGCCCCACATTAGGATCCTCCGCTATGAGCCTGCTTCTTCCTCTCCCACTCCCCCTGCTTGTGTTCCCTCTCTCGCTGGCTGTCTCTCTCTCTCTGTCAAATAAATAAATAAAATCTTTAAAAAAAAATCTTAAAAAAGAAAAACTAAAAATTGATCAGAAATAGATTTATGATAAATCAAAATAAATGTTTTAAAGAACTAAGGGAACTCATTTTAGAGACTCTGATAAATATTATTCTGGAATAAGAGTAATTTACTTCTTAAGAGAATTTTTAGTTTAGATTTTACATAACAGTTTGTATAGAATATATGTTAAATATTCATAAAGTAGGACATAACTTTACATATTTTTGCATATCAAAGATTGGTGCTCTGTTCTCCATCTAATAAAGGCTCAGAGTAATCTAGCCTTTGCAATAAGTACATTAAAGGGAGTAGACAAAAATCTTCATTTTGCCTATTTTTTATACAAAACTCTAGTCCATGCCGCCTTATTTCTGGATATCTCTTTCAGAAACAAAGTAATTCGGGTTCACATGCATGTGAATTAAATCATTGCAGTTGAGATGGTTAAATAAATGTGTCAGGAAGGGAGAGGGCATGAATTGAGCAAAGTGGAGTAGGAAGAGGTGTTTTTGGAATGGTCTCTTCAGAGAGAGATAGAGGCAGATTCTAAATAAATCCCAGTGTTGGAGCTGTTGTCCCAGATGGACTACTGGACAGGGGTCTGATGGTTGTGGGACAGATGAATGAACCAGACAAGGAAGGTTTTCCACCATGTCCTGGAGCCATGAACCCAAATCTACACATCTCCTGTCCTTGCCCCCACAGTCACGAGAAAGTACAGTTCAGACTTTGTGGAATTTGAAGCACATACATTTTGAGGGACCCTCTTAAAGAGCACACAAAAAAATAAAGGAAGGAAGGAAGAAAAGAAAGAGAGAAAGAAAGAAAAGAAAGAAAGAAAGAAAGAAAGAAAGAAAGAAAGAAAGAAAGAAAGAAAGAAAGAGAAGAAAGAAAGAAAGAAGAAAGAAAGAAAGAAAAAGAAATTACAAATACATTAGTTATGAATGGAAATATTTAGTTAGAATAAGAAAAGAAATCACGACGTTTCTGAGACTTGGAAATTCAGGTCCATTTTTCTGTGGTAGCTTAAGGCATTTTGCTAGAAATGCTTACAGAACAAAAGTTCCAATGGCAAGCTGGCTTGTTCCTCATGGGAAAGGCCTTCAATCCTGGCACCGCCCAGCGCTCACAGGGACCTGCTCATAGAGCCCCTGAAGCTCAAGCTTTCTTCATCAGCTTTGCGGGAAAGCTGTCTCTGGTACTGAGAAGCCATTACGAGTCTTTGGCTGGTTACCTTTTAGGGGCTCCACATTTGGTTCGGGCCATGTTTTACGCCAAGGCAATGTTCCGTGAGAAAGACAACATCTGCACCTTTGAAATTCCAGCCTCCCAGTAAGGGAAAAAGTTATTGGGGAATGGGCCATGGGCCTAGATTCTTCCCTCTAGCCTGCCCACCTCATTTTGCATCTGTCACTGTCCCTGTGGAGAGAATCTTCAGCTTTTCCACTCCATGGCTCTACAGTCGCAGAGCTCATGTGTATGGTAGGGAAGGCGTGTTCCCAGTGGCTCACAATTTAGTTCTCATGCTGCCCATATCACAGACTAAGTGTCCCCAAATCCAGCCAGTTAGGCACCGTTCAGCAGCAGTCACAGGTGGCAGCTCTAGGCCCAGTCATGATGTTTCAGGTATGAAGATAGGAGTGGATTGGCCTAAACCTACAACCTGGTTGAGTTAGGAAGTCACAACACCTTTCTGTCTGTTCTGACAGGTCAATGACATTGAATTTGCACCTCAGAAGTGGAACACTATTTAAAAAATAATCAAATTGTTTCAGCACCTGACAGCCAAGAGAGTTGAAGAATATGATAAGAGTGTGAACTGTCCATTCCAGCCTCCCAGATGGGAAGAATGGAATACATCAGAGTGGGAGGTTCAGAAAGTCTCACCTTGCAGGTAGGTGGGAGAAGGCCAGACAGAAGGTGGTGATGGGATGCGTAGCATCAAAATCTAAGGAGTCAGGTGGAAATAGGGTTGTCAGATAAAATACAGGACATTCAATTTCTAAATTCAGATATACATTAGTAAAGTTTTCAATATATGTATGTGCCCAAATTGCATGGGATATATTTCTATTTAAAAAATGATTTCTAGTGTATCTGAAATTTAAATTTAACTTGAATCCTTTATTTTTTGTTTGCTAAGTCTGGCGACCCTAGGTGGAAAGCCACCTAAAACGGAGACCCTAAATTAACCAGGATCATTCAGTTCTAAGAAGTAGAAGAAGATGAGAAACTACTTAAAACAAAAATAAAAATAAATGTGCAAATATATGGTCAGTTGATTTTTTTCCCTAGGGCTTACAGTCTTTCCTTTTTCACCACTTTAAGCATCTCTATTTTTTAGCATTTTATTTTTTTTCATCATGATAATGTACTCTTTAATCTCCATCCGCTATTTCTCCATCCGCCCCCACCCACCTGCTTTTGGTAGCTATCAGTTTGTTCTCTGTAGTTGAGAGTCTGTTTCTTGGTTTGTCTCTCTCCTTCTTTTTTTTCATTGCTCATTTGTTTTGTTTCTAAAATTCCACATATGAGTGAGATCATATGGTATTTGTCTTTCTTGGTATTTGATCTATGGTGTTTGGTCTATGGTATTTGGCTGACTTATTTTGCTTAGCATTAGACTCTCTAGCTGTATCCATGTTGTTGCAAATAGAAAGATTTCATTATTTTTTATGGCTGAATAACATTCCATTGTATGTATGTACTATTTCTTTATCCATTCATCTGTCAACAGACAGTCGGGCTGCTTCCACAGTTCGGCTATTATAAATAATACAATAAACATAAGGGTGCATGTATCTCTTTGAATTCGTGTTTTTGTATTTTGGGGGTTAATACCCAGTAGTGTGATTACTGGATCATACGGTGGTTCTATTTTTAATTTTTTGAGGAAATTCCACAGTGTTTTCCATGATGGTTGCACCAAATGGGATTCCCACCAATAGTGCAAGAGGGTTCCTTTTTCTCCACATCCTTACTAACATTTGTTGTTTCTTGTGTTTTTGATTTTAAACATTCTGACAGGTGAGGTGGTATCTCATTGTAGTTTTGATTTGCATGTCCCTGATGATGAGTGATGTTGAACATCTTTTCATGTGTCTGTTGGCCATCTGGACATCTTCTGTAGAGAAATGTCTGTTCACATCTTCTGCCCATTTTTTAATTGGATTGTTTGGTTTGGGGATATTGAATTGTATCAATTTTTTGTATATTTTGAACACTAGTCCTTTATCAGATATTTCATTTGCAAATACCTTCTCCCATTCAGTAGGTTGAGTTTTAGTTTTGATGATTGTGTCCTTCACTGCGTAGCAACTTTTTATTTTGATGTAGTCCCAATAGCTTATTTTTGCTTTTATTTTCCTTGTCTCACGAGACATTATCTAGAAAAAATGTTGCTATGGCCAATGTCAGAGACAGCAGCCTGTGCTCTCTTTAAGGATCTTAATGGTTTTAGGTCTCATATTTAGGTCTTTAATCCATGTTGAGTTTATTTGAATGAAAACCATGACAAGCTATTTAAAGCAGAACTAAAAATAAATGTTGTGCAGACATATGGTCAACTGATTTTTTTATAATAATGCAAATACAATTCATTTGGACAAGAAAAAGGTGCTGGAATGCCTAGATATTTTTGTGAAAAATAAAACAAAAATCAACCCCTATATTATATTATGCCCAATAATTAATATGAAATAGATGACATAGCTAAATGCAAATGCTAAACGTATAAAGCACCTAAAGACAAAAATACAAGGATATCTGCACAGCATGAGGTAGGCAGAGATTTCTTAGGATACAAAGGAAGAACTAAGTATAAAAGAAAAATTGATAAATTGGTGTCTTGGATTAAGTTCCCTAAAGACAGAGCCTGAGCTGGACTCTTGTGTGAGTCATTAATTGAGTGAATGCCTATAAGAGACATCTGTAAGGAAGTAAGGGAAGCAGGATAGGACAGAAGAGGAAGCATAGCAAAGAACCAGGGTCAGCTGGAGTCCAGACTCTGCCTGATCCCACGTGGAGGCACAGACAGAAATGACACTTCGGTTCTATCCCATATGGAGGTCAGGGTATAAGCCTTTTGTACCACCATAACAAGCAATCCTTTGTAGAAGCCATTTCAGAAGAAAACATGGTACTCAAGTTATTTCTAAGTTAAATGATTTCCCCTGGCTGACGATTCTTCTGAGAAAGCTCTCATTATAAGCCTTTTGCAGCCTACATTTATAATAGGTAGGAATGAGTCTATTACCATGGGACAGTATCAAAGTTAAAAATTTCCAATGATCAAAAGGTGTTATTTAAAAAATGATTAGTCAAGTCACATATTGAAAGAAAGTATTTGCAACTCTTGTGTCTTACAAAAGTCTCATATCCAGAATAGATAAAGAATTTCTGCAAACCCAAGCAAACAATCCAAGTTTTAAAAATGGGAAAAGATCTTATATGCAGAAAACCCTAATGATGCAACACAAAAGCCATTATAATTAATAAGTGACTTCAGCAAAGTAGCAAAATACAAAGCCAACACACAAAAATCAGCTGCATTTCTATACACTAACAGTGAACAATCTGAAAAAGAAATTACAAAAATAATTCCATTTACAATAGTGCAAAAAGAATAAAATACTTAGGGATTGACTTAACCAAAGAGGTGAAAGGCTTGTACAACAAAAGCTACAAAACTGAAACTTCTGCAACTTCCACTGCTGAAAGAAATGGAAGACGACATAAATAAATAGGAACATATCCCATGTTCATGGATTGAAAGACTCAATATTGTTAAGATGCCAATACTAACCAAAGCAACCTACAAATTCAATGCAACCTCTACCGAAATCCCAATGATATTTTTGCAAATATAGAAAACCCCATCCTAAATTCATATGGGATCTCAAAAGAACCCAGACAGTCAAAACAATCTTGAAAAAGAACAAAGCTAGAGGACCCACACTTCCTCACCTGAAAACTTGCTTTAAAGCTGCTGTAATCAAAACAGTGTGGTACTGGTATAAATAAAGACATATAGATCAATGGTATAGATTAGAGATCCCAAAAATAAGCCCTTGCATATATTGTCAAATGATTTTTGGCAAGGGTGCCAAGACCATTGAGAGGAGGAAAGACAGTCTTTTCAACAAATGATGTTAAGAAAACTGGATATCCACATACAAAACAAAACAAAACAGAAAGATTTTGGACCTTTACCTAACACCATATACAAAAATTAACTCAAAATTAATCAAAGACTTAACTGTAAAATGTAAAACTCTTAGAAATAAATAAGGCATAAACTTTACAACATGGAATTTGTCAATGATTTCTTGGATTTGACACCAAAGGCAGAGGCAACAAAGGAAAAAACAGATCAATTAGACTCTGTAAAAATTAAAAAATTTTGTGTATCAGAATACAGTATCGGGGTGCCTGGGTAGCTCAGTTGGTTAAGCGGCTGCCTTCAGCTCAGGTCATGATCCAGGGTCCTGGGATCGAGCCTCATCAGGCTCCCTGCTCAGCGGGGAGCCTGCTTCTCCCTCTCCCTCTGCCATTCCCCCTGCTTATGCTCTCTCTCTCTCTGTCAAATAAATTAAAAATCTTAAAAAAAAAAAAAAAAGAATACAGTATCAACAGAGCAAAAAGGTAACCCACAGAATGAGAAAAAATATTTGCAAATCATATATCTGATAAAGGGTTAATATGTAGAATATATAGAAAATACATACAACTCAACAACAACAACAACAACAACAACAACACAAAACCATACAACCCAATTCAAAACCGGGCAAAGTACTTTCACAGATATTTGTTCAAACAAGATATACAAATGGCCAATAAGTACATGAAAAGATGCTCGACATCAGTGATCTTTAGGGAAATGCAGGTCACAACTACAGTGAAGTGCCACGTCATACCCATTAGGATGGCTACTATTTAAAACAAGACAAAACAAAACAAAAAACAGAAAGTAGTAAGTATTGCAAGAATGTGGAGCAATTGGAACCCTTGTGCATTGTTGGTGGGAATACAAACTGGTGCAGCCACTGTGGAAAACAGTGTGACAGTACCTCAAAAAAATTAAGAATGGAATTAAGAATAGAATGGAATCACCAGCCCACCCAGCAACTGCACTTCACAACTGAAAGCAGAGCCTCGAAGAGGCATTTGTACGCACACGTTCATAGTGACATTACTTGCAGCAACTAAAACATGGAAGCAAAACAACGTCTATTGTCAGATGAATGGATAAGCTAAATGTGCTTTTTACATTGATCAGAATATTATTTAGGCTTAGAAAGGAAAGACATTCTGCAATGTGCTACAACTTGGATACATGTTGAGGACATTATTCTAAGTAAAGTAAGTTCGTCACAAAAAGATAGATACTGTCTGATCACACTTGTATGCGGTACTTAGGGTAGTAAAATTGATAGAGATAGAAAGCAGAGCAGTAGTTGCCAAGGGCTGGGGGGAGGGGAGAACGGGCAGTTGCTGTTTCATGGGTATAGAATTTCAGTTTTACCAGATGAAAGAGTTATAGAAATGGATGGCGATGATAGTTGCACAATGTTAGGATTGAATACCACTGAACTGTACACTTGAAAACGGTTAAGATGATAACTTTTATGGTCTGTGTATTTCACCATAATACAAAAATTGAGGGAGAAGGGCAAAGGGCGTTTATAGACAGAATGGCTAAAATTAAAATACCTGAGAAAACCAAATGTTAGCAAGCATTTAGATCACGTGGACAAAAATGCGTTGCTAGTAGGAGTGTAAAATGGTACAACCCCTTTGAAAACTGTTAGTTTCTAATAAATCTAATTTATACTTACCCCAGGAAACAATAATTATACTACTCGTTATTATACTACCTTCCCCCCATGTTAAAATACATGTCTATTAAAAAAAATTGTACACATATGTTAGAATGTTCACATCAGCTTTGGTCACTATGGCCCAAATCCAGAAATAACCCAACGTCAATCAACAAGTGAATGTATAAACAATTTACAGCATATTCATGCAATAAACTGAAACTCAGCAATAAAAAGAGCTCCTGTTATATGCAATAATATAGATGGACCTCAAAACCATGTTGAATGAAAGAAGAAAACACAAAAGAGTAACCATTCAGTGATTCTATTATACAACATTCATGAACCATCAAAACTAATCTATAGAGATAGAAATCAGATTAATGGCTGCTTCTAGGGTAAAGCATGGGAACTGACACGAAGAGGTCACAAAAGAACTTTATAGGGTGATGGAAATGTTTTACATCTTGAAAGGGGTGGTGAGTTACACGAATATATACATTTGTTAAAACATAGCAAACTGTACTTTTAATATCTCTTTTAAATTGCCATGTAAACTATACCTCAATAATTTTTATTAGTTTATGTAACTAGAATTCCAGGGGATTAATTGGTTTCAGGAATGTCTGAATCTCAGAGTTCAGGCAGGGTCATCAGCCTGCTCTCTCCCTCTCCCTCCCTCTCTGTCTTCTACTGTCCTCCTCCCCCTCTTTTCCTCTCCATTCCTTTCCCTCCTTCTCTCTCCCTCTCTCTCCCTCTTCCCTCAAAACCTTCCCTTTTGCTTGCTTCTTCTTGCCTCTGCTAGGCCTTATTTTGGGTCACATTGCTACACATAGCCATAAGAAATTTCCCACAATGACTTTAGGGTTTGTTACATAGTTTGCAATTCTGAAGTCACCCTGGGACTAAAATGCTGTATTGGCTGAACTTACTCACATACGAGAAGAAACTCAGCAAGTTGTAATTCTTATTTTAATTGTACTTCATAGTTACTTGGCTGCTCTTCTGAAGTTGTTTTTTTGGCAAACCAAACTTAGAGTAGACACTAGTCATGGCTTCTCTGATCCACGGGGGTGACTTACCGTTTTGGAAATTGCCCTCAGCCCGTTTAATACTCACATTTATTCAGAACTTCTCATTTATCTGGACATCTATTGCTGTTGTCCTAAAAGTCAAGATAGGCCCTGAACGTATCACAGCTGGGGGTTTTGAGACAGATATATTATTGATTTTGCTTTCTGAAGAGACCACATTGAGAAAATAGAACCTGGTCTGAGTGGGAAAAGGAATGATTTGGAGCTTCATTTCAGATGGGACCACACTGCCTAACCAAAAAGTATAGTTTTGTCTTTTACTCTACTCCATTTACAATTTTGGATTGATTACTACATGGTTCTCTTCCTGCAAAAGTTCAATGAGACTCTCTAGAAATCATATGCCCTACAGTACCCAAAGAAAATTGTCAGAAAATTTTCTTCCTGGGGCGCCTGGGTGGCACAGCGGTTAAGCGTCTGCCTTCGGCTCAGGGCGTGATCCCCGCGTTATGGGATCGAGCCCCACATCAGGCTCCTCCGCTTTGAGCCTGCTTCTTCCTCTCCCACTCCCCCTGCTTGTGTTCCCTTTCTCGCTGGCTGTCTCTATCTCTGTCAAATAAATAAATAAAAATCTTAAAAAAAAAAAAAAATTTTCTTCCTGAGCCTTCGGCCAGCTGGGGATGGGCTCGCTCTCTCTCTCTCTCTCTCTCTTTAATATTCTTTATTTTTTTTTCTAATAAAAGCTAATTCCTACATTTGCTCTTTACATTCTTCAACTCTGAAATATTTTCCCTCCTGAAGTTCCTTGCTTGGCTTTGCTTCTTCCCATCTTCTATACTTCATTAGAAGGCCCAAGCTCTGGACTCAAGGAAGTTAAGATTTTAGATTCACCTTCTCACTAGTTTCTATCTGATGATAGCTCACAGGCCAAATTTGTTTTTGTAAATAAGGTTTTACTAGGGTACAGCCTCATCCATTTCTTTACATACTGTCCTTAGCTTCTTTCATGTAATAATAGCAGAAAATAGTTGGGAGTGGGACAGCATGCCCACAAACCTAAAGTATCTGCTATCTGACCCTGCGAAGAAGTAATTTGCCCATACCTGACCTACACCATCACCTTCTCATGCTCTCCTCCATAACACTAAATCATGAACATTCTCTTAGAATGGAGGAGGCATACCAGGAGCCTAACAGAAAAACTAAGTCATATGGGGTTGGCCATATCTCTTTATCATGTATATTATTGATACAGAAAAGTGTGTTATGGGGAGGCAACCCCTATACCAGCTAACCTTGGGATTTTGTTCTTCTATTAGCACCTTAATGACACTCAAGGAAAGAGCATGGGAACAATTCTCTCCAACCCACTTACCCACCCATTCAATCTTTACCTCTCCATCAGACCTCAGTGGAAGTTAAATTTTTATCTAGATATCGACATGTTCTAACATATAGATGATCTCTCAGAAAAGGTCTCCTGGAATCTCCTGTTAAGGCTAACAATAGGAATTGTGTAGAAAAAAAATCCCTAAAAGAATACTAAAATATATTTTTTGATCATGGAAACAGTCTTAAGACATCAATCAATACCTTGGCAATGGAAAGCTGGTGTGGGAAGAAGTCTGGTCTTGGGGGATCCAGAAGAAATGAGGGACTCACCATGGAAGCTCAGAGAATTCAAAGTTGTTTCACCCTAGATTCATGATGCGTGCGAGGGTAGGAAGAGCTGTTTCAAGATAGACTCCCATCCGGACATCTAGATGAAGGTCCCAGGAAAGAGGCAGTCAACAAGTCAGCAGCAGCATCTGAGCCCTCCATGGGGGCTGATGACTTAGGACGGCCCACCCTCTCTCCTCTGAGATGGATGACGCCTAGTGATGGGCAGATCTATGCCCGGCTCAACCACTGACATCAACTGACCTTCCAACCATCTCCACACCATTATCACCTCCATCAAAGTCAAAACACAGCAGAGGCCCCTGCCCTGTCCCCACTCCTCCTTCCCTGCCCCCCAGATAACATGGCATTTATCATGCCCATGTATTGTTTCATACTTAATACATCTGAGTCCACAAACAATACTGGTTTTGTATTTTAATTGAAATAAATTTACTTCCTTGTATGTTTCCTTCTACATCTTGAAATTTCCACATTGTTTTATTTAAGGTGTTAATGTACTATTTTGTGTTGTGTTTTTTTTTAAGAAGCTGATGTTCATACATATATGTGTGGTCTATTTGTTTTGATTGCTGCAAATTATTCCATCCATTAGGAGAAATGTTCAAGTAATTTTCCACAACTATAAACACTATAAACGCTGCTCTGTGGACATCTTTGTCATCCTACCCATGTGCCATGGGTAGTAGTTTTCCTGAAGTATATACAGCTTTCAACCCTGTTTTCAATGGAGTTTGAGCATTTTATCATATCATCCATCATCAGCCATTCAGATTCCTTCCTCAGCGATCAATCTGTTCATATTCATTACTTGTTTTTTGTTCCTGCTTAATACTAGATATTTCACATATAAACTGAACATTAATCATTGACTAGTGTTTATGTTGCATTTTTCGTCAACCTGAGGCTTGCCTTTTTTTGTCTTGTTTTTTGTTTTTTTTTTAATAATAATTTTTTATTATATTATGTTGGTCACCATACAGTAACCCTTAGTTTTTGATGTAAAGTTCCATGATTCATTACTTGCGTATAACACCCAGTGCACCATGCAATATGTGCCCTCCTTACTACCCATCACCAGTCTATCCCATTCCCCCACCCCCTCCCCTCTGAAGCCCTCAGTTTGTTTCCCAGAGTCCATAGTCTCTCATGGTTCATTCCCCCTTCTGTTTACCCCCCCTTCATTCTTCCCTTTCTTCTCCTACCAATCTTCCTACTTCTTATGTTCCATAAATGAGTGAAACCATATGATAATTGTCTTTCTCTGCTTGACTTATTTCCCTTAGCATTAACTCCTCCAGTCCCGTCCATGTTGCAGCAAATGTTGAGAAATCATTCTTTCCCATGGCTGAGTAATATTCCATTGTATATATGGACCACATCTTCTTAATCCAGTCATCTGTTGAAGGGCATCTCGGCTCCTTCCACAATTTGGTTGCTATGAACATTGGGGTGCATATGGCCCTTTTCTTCACTACGTCTGTATCTTTGTCTTTTGACTTTTATTAGTGGTTTTGTTATACTGAAGTTCATAATTTCAGTGAGTTAGACTATCCTAATTCTTATTATTTGTGATTTTTTATCTTGCCTAAGAATTTTTTTTCTATACAAACATTATGAACAGATTATTCTTTTTTTAATTTTTATTTATTTATTTTAGAGAGAAAGAGAGGGAGAGAGCAAGGGGGGTTGGGGGAGAGAAAGAGCAGAGAGAGAATCTTGAGCAGACTCTGCACTGAACACAGAGCCTGACACGGGGCTCGATCCCACCATCCTGAGATCATGACCTGAGCTGAAACCAAGAGTCAGACACTTAACCAACTGCACCACTCAGGCACCCCATGAACAGATTGTTCTTTATTTTCTGAAGGTTCAGGAGTTTTCTTTTTCAAAGTTATATCTGTAATCCATTTGAAAGTGTCATCATGTCAAATTACTGTTGCCATGTGGACATCCAGTGGTCCCAGTGCTACATCATTTCGGCTAATCTGCAATGCTACTTCTGTCGTAGACGGTGTTCTCATATATTCATGGGCCTGCTGCTGGGATACCTGTTGTTCGTATATTTGCTGCAATATTTTAGAATCTGTCCAATTTAACAACAAAAATATCCTTGTAGGATTTTAGCTGGTATGTACTTTATTATATAAACTTAGGTCAGTAGAATTCAAATATGTCTACAGCTAAACCATACCATAGAAGAACATAATTTCTCTTAAATTTGGAATTTTCTTTTGTTACATATGGTGCTAGTTCACTAGTTTTTCTAGGGATATTACACACGTCTGATTTTGTGTTACTATTTTTATGATGATTTTACAGCTAACAAACTTCTTGGACTTCCTCGTTCATCCCAATAGTTTATGTAGATTGTTTTGTATTTTTATATAGAAAATTTTATTGTCAGGGTGCCTGGGTGGCTCAGTCAGTTAAGCATCTGCCTTCAGTTCAGGTCATGATCTGGTGTTCTGGGATCAAGCCCCACATTGGGCTCCCTGCTCAGCAGGGAGTCTGTTTCTCCCTCTCTCTGCCTTTCCCCCATTCATTCTCTCTCTCTTTCTCTCTGTCTCTCTCTCAAAAAAATAAATACAATCTTTTAAAAACATTTTTTAAAAAGAAAAATTTTATTGTCTATGAGTGTTGATTCTTCCTTTCTAATATTAAAATTTATGTCTTCTGGTATTATTGCATTATTTAGAATCCCCAACACATGTTGAATAGTCACATTAATGGCAGATAAACTTGTCTTGTTCTTAACCTTAAATAGATGTCTTAAATATTTTATTTATTTTGTAGTATTAACAGAAACTATTTTTTGTTGGAATCCTTTTTTTTTAAATTGAGGTATGATTGACGTACAATATTATATTAGCTTAGATATACAACATAGTAATTTGGCATTTGTATACATGCTGAAAATGGTCATGACAATAAGTCCAGTTATGGAATCTGTCATCTTACAAAGCTCATATGATATTACTGATTATATTCCCTATGCTGTATCTCCATGACTTACTTATTTTATAGCTAGAATTTTGTACTCCTTAATACCCTTCACCTACCTCACTCCCTCCCCCCATCTTAACCCTCCTCCCCTCGGCGAACCACTAATGTCTTCTTGGTGTCTATGAGTCTGGGTTTTGTTTTGCTATGTCTGTTTTGTTTCTTAGATTCCACATATAAGTGAAATCATGTGACATTTATCCTTCTCTAACTTACTTCACTTAGCATAATCTTAGCATAATACCCTTAAGGTCCATCCATGTTGTTGCAAGTGACAAGATTTCGTTCTTTTCTATGGCTGAATAATATTCCATCACAGACACACACACACACACACACACACACCCCATTACTTCTTTATCCATTCATTCGCTGATGGACACTAAGTTGTTTCCACATCTTGACTATTATAAGTAATGACACCATAAACATAGGGGTGCATATATCTTTTCAAATTAGTGTTTTGTTTTCTTCAAATAGTTACCCAGTAACAGAATTGCTGGATCATAGGGTAGCTTTATTTTTAATTTTCTTCAAAAATCACCATGCTGTTTTCCACACTGGCTGCACCAGTTTACATTCCCACCAAGAAGGCACAAGAGTTCCCTTTTCTCCACATCCTCATCAACACTTACTATTTCCTGTCTTTTTGATAATAGCCATTCTAACAGGTAGAAGGGGATCCAAGCGGAGGAATCTCATTTAACACCTACTTTCAGGCTGATTGGAAGCCAGACCCTCGGGCAGGAGCTTTCAAAGTATGCAAATATATGCAGATTGTGGGGCCGTACTCATAATCCCTGTGAGCCTCCAGACCAGGAGAACAGGAGGTGTCCCCTGGCTGACAACTGCAAAACTCAAGGCTCCAGCCGAATGTATAAGCCCCTTTCTGGGAAGTCTTCCTGAGCTGTCCCAAGGCCAAGAGGATGCACAAGGATTATGCTTGGTTCCTGGGAGCACCTCCTTAGCTTTTAGATATGTAGAAAACCTGAAGCCTTTCCCTGAGGCTGGAGGTCCAGACTCAGTAAATAGGCCCTTTTCCAGGAACAGCAGAGTCATGTTTCAGTCTGCTATCTCTGCAGTGCCTGGGGGATAGTAGCCTGCCAAGAACTGTCTTTCTGATTGTTATAGTCCCATGGAGCTCTGGAAACTAGCCCTCCTGGCCACCAGAACAAAGTGATCAAGGGCAGTGTCCCCTGGGTGGAATGTGCTCATAGACTTTAGCTAAGGAGTGGGGGAAGTCTGCGATTGCTCATGCTTGCTGGCCCCAGCCAGAGACCTTGGGAATGCAGCAAATTACTGGTGTCAGCAAGCGCCATGACCACTTGTCACCACCCATCTCAGCAAGGTGGCCGGAGAGTGCCTTGTTCAAGCTTGCTGATTTGTGCTAGCAGGTTATACCGGGAGAGCAACAATGGTGTCTTTAGCACCTCCATCTCTGGGGACTGTCTCGGCTGTCCCCCCACCCAACTCTGGCCAATGCCCCCACATCAGCGACTGATATAGCCTAGGTGCTCAGACTGTTGTTGTTTTTTCCACTGGGTCTTGGCCTGAGAAAGACCACATGTGAGTCCTCCAAGAGGGGAATCTCAGTGTCCTATAATACCTTGGGACCCCCAGATGTCAGGTCCATTGCGTTTTCCAAGCCAGATGTTCTGGGGGCTCAGCTCTCCGGTCCAGACCTTAGGGGTTGGGTGCTGAATGTGAGGCACCAACCTTGTGCTCCTCTAGGAGCAGTGCCTGTTTGTTGAGATCCCTCCCTATTTTGTGTTGCCACGTTAGAGGTGGGGATTTTCTCAAAACTATGACTCTGCCTCTCCTACCCACCTCAAAGCGTTTCTTTTATCTTCTGTTGTGCAGAGAAGTTCATCTAGTTTTCGGACCTTTTTCAGTGGGGAATTATTCATATGTAGCTACAGATTTGATGCATCTGTGGGAGGACATAAGTTCAGGAACTTTCTACAATACCATCTTGAACCCCTTTCAGCTCAGTAGAAACCATTTAACCAAGTAAAGAAGTGCCTTTACATTTATAGTGGACTAAAAACTTTATCATAGTGTTGAATTTTATCTAATTTTTTAATCTATTGAGATTTTAATATGTTTTTCCTTAATCTGACAATTTAGTAATTACATTAATAAATATTCCACTATTATAACATCCTTTCAACCCTGGGTTAAACTCTACTGTTTTTTGATATATTATTTTTGCTATATAATTAATTAATATTAATTAATAATTGTTTTTCTTAATATTTTATATAGTACTTATACTTCTATACCTATTAGTGAATATATTACACTTGGCTATACTTAATAGTAAGATTATGCTGGCTTCTTAAAATGGGTTGAATAGAACAGGTTTCCTTCTTATTTAGTTTTTGAATTATTGTAAATATAAAGATTAAATCTTTCCTTGAAGCTTTGGTAAACTTACCTGTAAAACCATCTGAGCCTGATGCCTTTAGTGATTCATTTCTTTGTTTTCTATTTCATCTTATCTTTTGAATTTTAGTTTTAATTTTCCCCTCCCATTTTTTCAAAAAGTCTATTGTTGATGTAAGAAACTCTGACTTGTGTTGACTTATTCATTTTTAGCCTTTTTTTGTCTCCTAAAATAAGCATTTAACGTTCATATTTCACTCTAAAATACTCCTATAGTTACATTTACAGATTTTGTTTTATAAAACTATTCTTGTTGCTTAGTTTCTTATTTCTAAATCCTTCAGTTTTTTTTCATTTTGATTTCTCCTGCAACTCATGTGTTATTAAGAAGTGTGCTTTATGTTTTCCATTCATGTTTCTGATGGACAGATTTGAAGATGGCCTTCAATGACCCCACCTTCTGGGATTCATGCCTTTCTGTAGGCTCCTCCCTGTGAGCACAGCTCCTAGAACTCCTCTTTTGGAATCCCCTTCTAATAAATATATTATGGGAAAATGATAGAATGGCTCTTCTAAGGTTAGGTTACAATCAGACTACCTTCTGTCTTGGGCACTCACTCTCTCTCACTCACTCACTCTGAAGGAAGCCAGATGCCATGTTGTGAGTTCTCCTTCCATGTGGACCACACGGCAAGAAACTGAGAGAGACTTCTAACATCCGAATCCTGCTAATGACCACATAAGTACTTCTGGAAGTAAATCCTCCCCACTCCCCAGACCTTGAGGTAACTGCAGTCCTAAGAGTTTGACTGAAGTTTCAGGAGAGAACTTGAGTCAGGACCTCACAAAGCTGTGCCTGGATTTACAGAAACTGTGAGAGAGGAAATGTTTGTTGTTCTAAATACTAAATTTTGATCTGATTTATTACACAGCAATAGGTAAACAATACAGATTTGGGTTTGGGAAAGAGGAATGCTATTATAATGAAAAACTTAAAATAGGGAATAGGTTTGAAAACCATGCAGCGAGCTTTGAAGAGAGGGTTCCTAAAAGCTTCGAGTGCCTTGGTCATGCTATGCCTAGAATTATGGACTTTGAGGACACTGCTGATGGGAAGCCCAAAAACCAAAAAGAGGTAATACTGAATAATTTCTTCTACTTCAATTCATAAGCAAAGAAATAACTTACACCTGCTAATACAAATACCATTGCTCTTCCACAGTCATAATCACTATCAATAACATATACAATTGTTGACTACATACTACTATTGTGTTCTTTCTAATTTTGATGCTTGTGATAAAATGTAGGTGTTCTAGAAAAACTGAGAAGTTTGAAAAACTTGTATCTTGATCTTGACAGCTTCCAAATATTTAAAGACTTCCAATAAAATTGGTGTTGATATAAAAAGTATAAACTTTGGATATCGTATACTGAAATGTGTTAATATTGGGACAATCTGCATAACTTAGTGATCCAGTGTTTTCCAAATAATCAATGCATAGTGTTACAAAATCACGCATGAGCGGAAGAACCATTTGAAGTACAAGATAGAAGACTAGATGTTAATATAGCAGAATTTGAAAATTTCACTGATATATTATCACAGTACCATATCCAAAATTATGTCTGAAGCCTATTAAAATAGTCTACTCTTTTCTAACTTACAGATAAATGTAGGGCCAGATTTTCTTTATGTATTTCAACTGAAACCATATATCAAACTAACTAAATGCAGAATTAGTACTGAGAATCTGGCTGACTTTTGTAAGGCCAAACACTAAGTTTTTAAGGGTAAAGCAATGTGAATGTTCTTGTTTAATTTTTTTTAAATTTTGGAAAACAGTTACTTTCATAAAAATTAATTATTTATGTTAACATTAAGGAGTTTATTATTATTCTGTTTTTAAATGAGTTAATAGTTAATATTAAAATGTTCAGATTGATTTCTATCATAGTAAATATCAACAGATAAAGTCCACTCAAAGGAAAGCCCTTTGAAGCTGTCGATAATTTTTAAGAATGTACGGTGTCCTAAGACCAAAAGTTTTGTAACTATAATATTAGCATATTAAAGACCATGAAGAATCCAGTGATATAAAAACTTGCTTAACTTTGTTAAAGTCCAGTGTTTTCCAAACATGTCTGACCCTAAATTTTCTTTCAAATTATATCTTTACCTCTAGCAATGTGTATTCGGTAAGACAGTCTTAAAATTTTTGCATAGAAAATGGACATAACCCTGTGATTTTTAAATCCCTAAATCTTCAAAACCCAGATGTCTTTGAAAAAAATTCCTCATTTAGTTTCATCATTTCGCCCAGAGTTCCTGCATGTTTTAGCCAAAATAGAGCTTGTGACCAATACTGTCTTTTGTCTACTTGTGTAGTCAAGAATTTAGCCTTGCCCAAAGAGAGGTCTGGCCTTTGCCCTTGGCTTCTGAGAAGTAATCTCTCTGACCCTGGAATGTCATGCCTGATGGGAGTTGTTTTCTTAGAGACCTTGCTTCACACAGGATAGTCTAACAATGTGACTCACGGTGGGGCTAACTGCACTAGAAAGACAAAACAATGTGATTTAGAGAGGAGGCTTTGGGTCATACCCAGAGGGACTGGAGTCTGGGGACTGAAATCAGCTACATGGGCAGCCATTCATGCCTACGTCATGGAGGCCTGATTAAACTCTGGACTCCAGGATTCAGGTGAGATTCCCTGACTGACAGTACTTATGCCCATTGGTGTACATCAATCCCAGGAGACACCAATCCTACGTCCTGTCTCCATAGACAGAAGATAATGGAAGCTACACATCTGGTATTTCCCTGGACTCTGACTTATTCGCTTCTTTCCTTGGCTATTTTCAATCTGTATTTTTCCCTTGAAATCAATCATAACCATGAGTATAAGGTTCCCACTAAGTTTTATGGCTTTTTCTAGTGAATTAGTGAGCTTGAGAGTGGTTTGGGGACACCCCCAAACTTGAAATTGGGATCAGAAGTAAGAGTGCTGTTGTGTAGACTGGTTCCTGTAACTTTGCAGTTTGCATGACCCATACTATTCCTCCAATTCTTTGTAAAAAAAAAAAAAAAAAGAGAGAGAGGGAGAGGGAATTATTTTGTTCATGTAGTCATGGAAACCTCTTGAACTCAAGGAGAGCAGATCTCTTCTTCAATGCCTACTGTGATCTAGACTGGAATCTAGACTAGAATCTCTTTCCCGTTGGCCAGTGATGAGTCTAGTGATAGCCGTGGGGCCTACATCTGATCAATGAGATACAAGCAATGTGTCATAAGTGAAGCTTAAGGAAAAGACTTTATCTTCTTATGTCTGGAATGCAGATGCAATACCTAAGTTGTAGCAGCATTCCTGCTGTAACCATTGGGCTGTACACCCAGAGATGAAAGCCAACTTGCCAAGAATAGCAGAGCAGAAAGACAAAAAGAGGGTTAAAGGAGCTGTGTGAGGGGGCTCCTGGGGGCTCAGTCAGTTACCCTCTGACTCTTGATTTCGGCTCAGGTCATGATCTCAGGGCTGTGAGATCAAGCCCTGGGTCCAGCTCCATACTGGGCATGTGGTCATGGAGGCTGCTTAAGATTCTCTCTCTCCCTCTCCCTCTGCTCCTTCCTAACCCCCCCTCCACCCCCGGCTCTCTCTTTAAAAAAAAGAAAAAAAGTTGTGTAGGTAGATGGATGGATGGATTTTTAAAAAAACAGCATTGGGGTGCCTGGGCGGCTCAGTTGGTTAAGTGTCTGCCTTTGGTTCAGGGCATGATCCCAGGGTCCTGGGATCAAGCCCCATGTTGGGCTCTCCGCTCAATGTGGAACCTGCTTATCCCTTTCCCTCTGCCTGCCACTCCCCCTGCTTGTGCTCTCTCTCTCTGTCTCTCTCTCTCTGTCAAATAAATAAGTAAAATCTTAAAAAAAAAAAAAAACACATTTTTCTCCATTGGCTACATGTTGTATACACACGTGTATACAAGCTACCTCAATAGGCAAGCCCCTCTCTTTCGTTACGGAATGTTATTAGACATTTTTTACATATAATATTAGCTTAGAAAAAAAAAGATGTTAAAATAGTATTTACATCACTATTTGGCCTACCAAGATATAGTTGCTTGTCTACTATTCGATCCAAAATATATAGCCAGAAAAGCAAAGCAAAATTATTAAGTGAAGGGGAAATGTGCGGTCTTAGCAAACAAATTAACAAGGGACAAGAAATGGGGGTGTGGGGCAACATGTTATCAGCATCAAAGAATGATTTACTTTAATTTTTTGAAAAATTTTAAACTGAAAAATGAACCTACAAATGAAAATTTACTTAAGACACTACCCAAGTGCATGAAGATTCACTTTACTATTAAACCTAAGCATAGTTTCTTCAAGTTTGAATTATTCTTGTCTCTCTTCTAACTTACAACTCATTTCCTCCCACCTAAAGCAGCAATGCCCCAGATCACTGTCAGGCAAACTAGATTTGGAAACTTGACATTTGTTTGGCCTGATTAGCCCTGGGTTGTCTCATTACCAGAGGAGTGGTCTGGTGGAGCCTCAATATGGCGTTCTAGATGCTGGTGATCCCAGGAGGTGAGCTGGAAACAGGAGAGATTGCAGGAATGAGAAGACTTGAGCTCTCATGCTCACTCTGCCCTCGTCAAGCTGTGTGACCTTGGGCGACTCTCAGGCCATCTCTGATACCCTGCTTATGCTTTGATGAATGGGGAAAAACACCACTGGCTGTTATCAAAATCCCATCTCTCTCTAAAAGTTTAATTTGAAACTGCTATAAAAATGCTCCAAAACTCTAAATATAACCCACATTTTTAATCAATGGTCCGAGAAGCATAAATCCTTACCTAAGAATTGTTGGACTCATGCCAAAGTCTAAAAGCAGTATGCATTTGGAAATGTCCTAAGCTCTAGGACAGAGTTTCAACTCTTGCAATTTGTCCTCCAACTAAATACATCCTCTAAGAAAAAATAAAATGTAATATCACCTAATTTCCAGCGTGACAAAAAAAAGTGCTGCTGAAGTCAATTGCGGAATATCAGAATCAGGGACAAGAAGAGTGCCAGAGTGGCTGGTAGGATGGCCAAAGCCAAAGGTAGTTGTTGAGATAATTAGAACAAAGACATAGAGCCAGAGGTTTGAGAAAGAGGGAACTATTTAGGGCAGAGAAGCAGATTATAGAAGATGCCATGGGAGGTGGCCCAGTTCAAGAATGGCTGACTTTTTACACAATTCTACCAAAGACTTACATGGGCAGTTGAGGCCCATTTGCAAATTGTGACCCAGCTGAATCTCAGGCCATGAGATCTATGGTATAATTATGTCTGTTCCATCAGGATGTACAGTATGCATTTAAGTTCTCAAGAGTACCATTTATATAAGGGTATCTGTATCTGTGTAAGAATGAGTTGCATTAGGAAGATATACAAATTTCAAAAAAGGAGATAGGCATAGTTTCTGAGTAAGGGGCATGGTCCTCAGGGGTCCAACCCTCAAAATGCTGGAGTAGAAGCACAGAGAAGTAGGATGGGATGAGAAGGGCAGAACAAAGCACACCCTCTATGTGTTCTCTTGGTTGGACTAAGGCTGTTGGGTTTGGAGCCCCTTGTAAACTGCCCACATCTGACACTGCTGTGAATTTAACCATAATGCCAGGGACAGATTTAGGTTAGAGAAGGAACCATGCCAATCTGTGATTCAAGTGAGATTCCTCAAGCCAAGGATACAGAAGTCACTCTTCCTGGATTTCATCCAAATTAACAAAACTTATCATGGGAACTGGCCCCCAACTGCCCACCAGAAACCCAGGGAAACCTTCTGAAACCACACGCTCCTGAGACCACAATACCCCACACCTATTGAATCTGGATTTGCACAAAGAAATCTGTGACTCAGTTAAGGGGCTATTAATGAAAGTGAAAGATGACCCATCTTAAAATGGTTTAAAGAAGGGGCGCCTGTGTGGCTCAGTCAGTTAAGTATTGGCCTTCAGCTCAGGTCATGACCTCTGGGTCTTGGGACTGAGCCCTGAGTCATTGGGCTTCCCGATCAGTGGGGAGTCTGCTTCTCCCTCTCCCGTTGCCCCTCCCCCCACCTGTGCTCGGGCACATGCGCTCCCTCTCTCTCTTTCTCTCTCTCTCAAATAAATAAAAATCTTCAAAAATAAAATTAAATTAAAATAAAATAGTTTAAGATGGGTTATTATCTCACACAAGTAACTCAGGAGAGCAATTCCATGTCAATTAACAAAGGAGCTCAGCAGCATGGTGAAAGACCCCAGCACTTTCCTCACTACCATTTTCAGTGTGTTGCCTTTTTCTCAGTGGGACAACCTCAGGCTGTCCCCTCACGGTTGCACAATGGTTACCGCAGCTCCTATCTTTACACTACATGACCATAACTGGGCCACGTTCCTTGGTCCTTAGTTTCCCCATTTGATTTACCCTGACTCCCCTTTGGCCAGAATCCCATCACAACTCCATTCCTAAATCACCCCTGAATTACCTGGTTATGGAAATAGAATTAACATAATTTGTAACCAATTAAGATTCTCCGTCCTGGATTTGGGCAGCATCCAGTCTCATCTGACATATCTGGCTGCCTTATTACCGAGAGGTGCCGTGGGGAAGTATCAGTTGGATCAGTGACCAAAAATGTCCATAATAACCTGCATTTTTTAAAGATGCCCTGGTAAACTTTAGGCAGCCAGCCTGGCACAGACAGGTCTGTAGAAAAGCAATTTCCTGAGTTCCTCAGTTTCATTAGGTTGTATTTTGCCACATGATTAAATACACAATATTGCAAGCTTGTAGAGTGGTCCTTTCTTCTCTTCTGCACAGAACCCCGCACCAATCCGGAATATAATTAGTTTGGGAGGACCTGGGGGTAGACCTGTTGTCCTGCTCAAAGTGACTCCTGCCTTCAGTGAAGTTGGCATGGCCCCTCAAACAGTGCTGTAAGCGGAGACTACAACAGAAAGGTTAGAGGCAACTATTTCATTAGTACCCTACAAGACCATTTTATCATTCCCCCAAATCAGCCAGAGGAGGAGCTCCATGGGGCTCAGGCTCAGAACTCCACTGAGAGAATACTGCTTGAGGGGTTCAACCTTTATTTATTTGTTTTTTAATACAATTTGTAGGTTTGAATATTTTTAATCATTATAATTTTGAAAGATAATGAAATGCATTAAAGTGAATAAAACAAATATATGGTATAATAATTAATTAGTATAAAGTGAACACCTGTGTAACCACCACTCAGAATATAACTGAACATCAGAAGCCCCCTATAGCCCCTCTCCTTCCCAAATGTAACAATTATCTTCAATTACTCTGACATCTAATGCCGTTTAGTTTTTCTCATTTCTAAACTTTATATACATCAAATCAGATAGTTTATGCTTTTTTGTATCTGGCTTCTTTCACTCCTCATTATGTTAGTGAGATTCGTTAGTGCTGTATTTCTCTGCAGTTGATTCGTTTTCTTGACTGAGTAGTATAACATAAATTCCAAAATTAACTCATCCATTTTACTATTTTGACACTTAGTTTGTTTCCAGTTTTGAGCTCTTACAAAATTGCTGTTGCACGCATGGGTACATGCACAGAAACACATGGTACACATAGAGAGCTGTAAGCTCTGCGTGTCATTTCCCAGATGAAGTATTTAATAGTTAGCACATGGCCCTCTGTATTATCTTTCCTGGAAACCCTATGTCCCAAGTGGCATAGTTATAAGATGCAAGCATATTGGATCCCTGAGTCACCACTTGGAAGGGAGCTGCCTTGGAGAACCATTAGATCTGAGTGAATTTTGAATGACCAAAAAATAACTCCTATGTTTTTAGACGTTAAGATTTTGAGTTTACTTATCACTGCCCCACAGCCTAGCCTAAATTGACCAGTAGAAACAATACAGACACTTTACCTTCAAAAATACTTTTTACAATCAAAATCAATGATTGATTTTCACATCTGAAAATTTCATCATGCCAATGGGAGCTCTTAATTTATTCATTTTTTTAATAATAATTTTTATTATGTTATGTTAGTCACCACACAGTACATCCTTAGTTTTTGATGTAAAGTTCCATGATTCATTATTTGCTTATAACACCCAGTGCTCCATGCAATATGTGCCCTCCTTAATACCCCTCACCAGTCTATCCCAATCCCCCACCCCCCTTCCCTCTGAAGCCCTCAGTGGACTCTGGAAAATAAACTGAGGGGCTCGACCTTTAACATGGCATAATGAGGCTGGTTCTGTCCGTGGCAAGTGAAGCTAAGAAGCAACTACGTCGTTGGAGCAGCACCGAAAGGGACAAGAGGCAAACCAGCAAGATCCAGCCCATCCTTGCTCCTCTAGCCCGGCCATGTCTTTCTATCGCCCCCTATTGGCAGAGCCTATAACATGGGCAGCTGGCAAAGGAGAAATGTGGTTTTAGTCTCCCTCTCAATATCACAGAAGGCTGGGTTGAAGCAGAGAGACAATATGCAAATGGCTGGCATTGCTTTAGTCTCCTTCCCCTCACATCCAATAATATTTCTCAGCAAGCATTATTCTAGTCCAAATTCACTCAAGAAATATATTAAGTTATATGCTACCTGCCCTTGGGGTATGTAGCACTGATGAAAGAAAGAATGAAAGAACGAAAGAAAGAGAAGGAAGGAAGGAAGGAAGGAAGGAAGGAAGGAAGGAAGGAAGGAAGGAAGGAGGAAGGGAAAGGGAGAGAGAGGGAGGGAGGGAAGAAGGGAAGAAAAATTAATACAGACAACATTTTAAGATACAAAAAAGTATTGATCTATGATTACTTTTATATAGTCAGTCTAAATTATCTCTTCATTAACTCAGAAATATCATTTAGTCATTTCTGATATGTATGATATTAATTTATAAGTCACTAAAAAAATAAACAGAAAAAGATCATAGTGGATCTATCTTCTGCCCTGTATGTCTCATGCCAGCCTTTGGACAGAAGCAGTACAGTTCTGTCCTGACACCTGAGAAAACAGAATACGTAAGGATACATCATACTTCAGAGACTCCCAGTCCAGGGTTTCCTCACTGCATTTTTTTTTAACACTGTTTCCTACATGTGAGTTTAAAATCTTTTAGTCAATGAAAAAGTGAGTATTTTCTGTTAAGTAAAAATATCTGTAAACTCTTGTCCTCTTAGGCTATAAAAATACACCAGGAAAGAAGTGAAGAAATTTACCAAAACATACAATCTTTATTAGCATTTCATCTCAGAATAATTAAAAGATCGATTCTGTTTTGTCAGCGACTAAGACAAAGTTTGCATCTGAAGAGAAGAGTGGATTTCATTTTCAAACTCTACTGCTTACTTATCAGCTCTCGTGGAGGAAATTTGCAGAATAATACTGAATACAGGGCTGCACGTCAGGTTCTTTGTGATTGAGACGCTGACTCTCGCCTTCTAAGTGTCCATAAAGAGCATCTTCCATAGTCACCACAACAGACGGGAGAGATGCATAGGGCTGGAAAGGAAATAACTGAACTATGTCTTTTTACGCTATGAATTGATTTCCTCCTTGGGCTTATCACAATGCCATGAAAGACTAGGAGCCAGAGATAGCAGCAGAAACACAGAGAGAAAAACTAATTTGTCAGCCTCTTTAACAATGTTGAGGTGCTTATTCATTTTTCTCAAGTATTAAACTAAAAAGGAGAGAATATCATTGCTTGTAACTCACTCCACCCCCATATTGCACCGCACCAGAAAAGCTGATGAACAGAGAAGCTCCATCATTACACACACACACACACACACACACACACACACACACAGAAAATTATGTCGCACTGAAGGGTGATTCCCTGCCTCCCAAAGCTGGCTGGTGAAGAGGTTTTATCCACAAAGACCGTAAAGGAGCAGGTGAGCTGAAGCTGTTCTTAGCCAATGGGATGGGGTTTGGTAACTGATTGCAAGTCATTTTCTCACATACAATATTAGGTCTTTCTTCACTCTTGGACTCTGTAGTGTGTTCTGTGTGAAGGGACAGTTAGTGCCTGCCTCTGTTATAAAGATAACTTAATTAAAACTCTGAATCAACATTACCAAGGGAGGAAAACAAAAGTCTACCTTGGAGAAGGAATAGGGAAGCACATTGTTTTGTTTTATTTTTTTAAAGATTTTATTAATTTATTTGAGAGAGAGAGACAGAGATAGCAAGAGGGAGCATGAGCCAGGAGGAGAGGGAGAAGCAGGCCTCCTGCTGAGCAGGGAGCCCATTGAGGGGCTCTATCCCAAGACTCTGGGATCATGACCTAAGCCGAAGGCAGACGCTTAAACTACTGAGCCACCCAGGTGCCCCAAGCATGTTGTTTAGTTAGAATGTTGCCCATCGTTAAGATGGAGGTAGGCAGAAGAGCAGGGAAAGTAGAAGACCTCTGAAAGTTGAGGGGGGTTTTCAGGTCTGCCTTTTTCCCCAGCTATGATATGTTCTGCCCTCTATGTCTTTCTGGCCCTCATTCTTAAACAGAGCCATACTAGGAGCCTAATAGTAGAGATAAGGGGAGGATAAGGCCCAGTGGGTGGGTTGAAGAGAGCCCTTTGCTGTTTTTCCCAAAGGCCATCTGCAGTGCATTTCTAGAAAGGTCAACTAGATAAGACTCTTCTGGGGTGTGCATAAAAACGCTCTCTTTTTGAGATCTGTGTCTCAGGATATGATGTTGGGCTTTGTGGACCTGTTAATACAAAGGCTCCTACCAGAAGAGCGGTCAGAAACCATTACCCTGTTTCTTCCCTTCCATGAGGTACATATTCCATGGATCTGCCATCCAAGGTTTCAGGGACAGAAGGCAAATAGACTATTAGTTTGCAGAGCAGAAAGAAAGTTTAAATTGCAATTCCAATGATCCTATATGCCACCCAGAGACTGGAAGGCAGCACTCATTCTCTGAGATGGGCTACACTGTCCAGGGTGTGATAGCCTTAAATATTTACATATATGGTGTGTGGGTCTCCAGCTTGTGCTCCTTCCCTAGGCCCATAAATGTTAGCAGTGGATTGTGCTTCATGATTCTTGGTTAGAACCGACAGTAATTAACTCTAAGTCACAATGAGTCATGGTCTCTGAGTTGTTTGTAAGTCCGTAATTGAAAAGCATATTCTTTTAGTAATTGCTTAAGATATAGATGTAAATGGTGTTCCTGTATCTGGGTAGAAAATACATCTAAACTGTTGAGGCAGGTAACCTCAATATTACTGATCTCCGGTTGAGTGTCTTCAATGCAATCCCAACTTGGTGAGTGCTTTCTATCCAGGATTGTTACATGATAATGACGGTGATGATGATAATGGTCATAATTATCATATTATAACAAATTACTATGATTTTAAAGGACTAATATTTATCTATTTTTTAAGTGGCTAATATCTATTAAGCATTTGCCAATATCTCATTCTGCAAACCTTACACATGTTAATTCATTTAGTCCTCACAACGACTCCCTAATATCGATACTATTTATCGCCATTTCAGAAAAGAGGAGACATAAGCACAGAGAGGTGAAGTAACTTACCCAAGAGCACACAGCCAAGAAGTGCAAAGCTAGGATTCAACTGCGGGCAATTTAACTCCGGAACATGGGCTCTTAGTGTGCAGTGAGGTAACTCCCTGAGGAGATAAATCCACCATTTGGACTCCAGCAAACAAACTGAGGGTTTCAGAGGGGAGGGGAGTGGGGGGATGGGTTAGCCGGTGATGGGTATTGAGGAGGACACATGTTGTAAAAAACACTGAGTGTTATAAACAAACGATGAATCATGGAACACTACATAAAAAACTAATGATGTACTGTATGGTGACTAACATAACATATTAAAAAATAACAGTAAAATAATAATAAAAACATCTGAGGAATTCTAGAATATAACTCCAAATGATATCACCTAAGATCCATGGGGATATACTAGAAAATGAATTTCAAAGAGCTGAGTCTTCCCAGTGCCTAGCCAGATAATGTGAAGAAACATCTGTTCCATGATGAAGTCATGCTATCATGATTAGATCAGGAATTTTATCCCATGAAGAATATTTAAGGAAATGGAAGATGGCACGATGAATGGGGGAAATGGAGAAAAATTAAGAACATACTAGGGGATTGGGATCTCACTGTTACGAATAAATAAAGAACCACTGAGGGGCGTCTGGGTGGCTCAGTGGGTTAAGCATCTACCTTTGGCTCACATCATGATTTCAGGGTCCTAAGATCGAGCCCCAGGTCAGGTTCCCTGCTTAGTGGAGAATCTGCTTCTCCCTCTCCCTCTGCCCCTCCCCGTGCTTGTGCTCTGTCTCTGTCTTTCTCTTTCTCAAATAAACAAATAAAATCATTTTTAAAAAGAAAAAGAACCACTGAAGCAAGTTATGTTCTGTTGTTTGTAACTAGAAGCATCACTGCAATAAAAGGTCTGCAGACTAAAGCGTAGCATAAAGATTGTTCCATCCCTGTTCTCACTCATTGGGAAGCTGCTGTTGAAACAGGGGAGGTGATGGCTAACAGCAGATAAGGACTGAGGAGTCACGCGAGACTGAGAATTAGTTCTCAGTTCTGTGCTCTCCTTGGCTCTTCAAAGCAGAGCAGGGATGAAGTTCTTTGGCACTCAGGTCACCCGGTCCCAGGTTCCCACCTTGGCTGATTCCCTGATATGACCTCGGCAAGTTACTTCAACGCTGTCGAAGGGAAGATCTTTACACCTAATGCAGGCTGATGTTGGATGATTCCATGAGTGAGGTAACGCATGCAAAATGCTTCACATGGAGTCTGGCGAGAGCAAGGATTCAGTAAAATGCAGCCAAACGTCTTCAAATGATTCCTGACTCTTCTCTTCACATATTACATCAGAATCGTCAGCTGATCCTTTGGTGCTACCCTCAGCATGGACACAGATCCAGCTCCTGTCATCTCCTGCCCCATGACCACCTGGTCCCAGGCATATGCCCCTTGCCTGGATCATTGCAGTCACCTCCTGTCTGGTCTCCTGCTTCTTCCCTTGTCTCTTGCAGACAATTCTGAAAGCAGTCACCACCTTCCATTGAAGTACTAGAACATAGCACTCCTGCTCAAAACTCCAGTGGTTTTTCCATCTACAAAAACGTGGAGACCCCACCATCATCACCTCTTTCTTGCTGGCTTCAATTCTTACAACTCTCCCCACCCTCCCCCCACCCCCAAGCATCTGTTTATGGTGGGCTTTCTTCCCTATCACCATACTATCTCACAGATTAAAATCTGTCCTTACCACTTTAGCTACTGTCTGACTTTTTCTTTGACACCCCCTGCCCTCTGCGCACCCTGGGCCCCTGGCTAGGAATCGCCAACCCACTAAACAGGCCTTTCTACCTGCTCCTCCCACCGGAAGAAGCGTCCTCGCCGGAGTCACATGATTTCCGCCCTCTGTTCCCTCAGCTTTTTGCTAAGATGTCTACGTCTCAAGGAGCCATGGCTGACGTGCCCACAACTGCTTTTTCTCCTCCTTGCTTTATTCTTTTTCTGACCTAACACTGACCACCTCTGGGCACACTGTGGATTTTACTTATTTATTGCTAATCTATCTCCCTTCACTAGATTGCAGCCTCCGTGAAGCCCAGGATTTGTTCACAAAGATTCGCCCCGCACAGCACAAGAGTGCCCAGCACACAACAGGCCCTTGGTAAGTGTTGGTCAGATAAATAAGTTAATCAGTGTCAGCAACTGTTATTTACTGTAAGTGCTATTGTTAAATAGTAGTAAGTTCCGCAACTGGCCAGTAAAGCAACTCAGCCAGAAAGGAATAAATTCGAAGTGAGGGCAAAACCTAAAAAACGTACTAACAGAGAGGACATGTTGTGCTCTTGAATCCACTTAAAGGAACATCTGAGGGAGGAAAAAGTACTAAAGGAGACCATTCCTTGCACAACTGATCTCTGCATTAAGAAAATATTAGCCCCACGTAATAGTAACTAGGATGGGACAGGTTCCGCCACGCTCTGTCAGAGAGCTTTTTCCTACCATCTAACCATGTTTTTTAAGTAGCTATTCTGACAAACTGCTATCTTGCTACATTTACAAGAGGTGATTTTCCTCCCTCCTTCAGCCCCTAAATAAAAATCCCAGAAGACAGTGGTCATCACAGCGACATCAAGATTGGTAAAAGTAATTCTGTCAACTCATTCGGGTCATTTCTGCAATGAACTAAGTCACCGCCCCCACATCGCCGGGCTTATTTAGTCCTCCTTTCATGCCAGTCCTCACCCAGGCCAGCTTAGCACAGGTGAACCATGGGGAGGAAGTGCAAACGTTCTGTAATGTAGGGACTGGGGGCCATCTGACACCGGGAAGGCAAATGGGTGACCTGTAAGGCAGAGACGAGAGTCGCTGTCACCGGGAAGGTATTTCCCTACAGAACTGGCGATGAAATCAGGAACCAGGGTACCTGAGGATTAATCTAATAGCAGCTCTATTTCCTTATTCAAATATACTTCATTATAGAAATTTCCATTTCTCGAAGAACTGAAATCGCGCGCGTCTGCACCGTTCTCTCCGGCCTCAGGGGTTAGTGACACACCCCAGGCAGACACCCGTCCTGCTCTCAGACCTCTGGGATTACACATCCGCTCGGCTGGGCTCACCCCCCACTGCCGCCCCCAGATGCACCGCGAACCACCTATTTATCGCGCGGGGGTGTTGTCAGGCATAATGACAAGCCATCTGAATAATGACATCAGTTGTAGGGTGTAAATGAGACAGCTGCCTGCCCCTCTCCCACGTTGTGGAAGTTGAGTCAACACACTGCTTTGAAGCCGCAGACTGGTGCTGTCATATAAATCTCCGCTTCAGTGACGAGCTCCCCTCTACCTGTCACGTGGCCCCTGACCTCTCCCCTGTCACCGAGGCTCATTTGCAAGAACTAACTCCTAGCCGAAAAATTCCCTATGGAGGAAGACCCATCCCTTGGAGGTCCAGATAACAGAAACTCCATCCCTCCGAAGAACCCGTGTCTCACCTTCCATAGGGGAAGGAAAGCTGCCTGTGCTCTTCCTTCTGGATCGGGGCAGCTCCCCTTGGGGGAGCAGAGCCTTGCTCACTGTTGATTCTCTCTGTCTCAGAGCCAGAGCATCAAGACGGCACAGTATGCCCATTCCTGCTCTCCAGGAGCCGAGCTATATATAGCTGCAGGATGCCAGGCTTGCATAGAGCAGTGCGACACTTCCAGAAAGTCGCACAGCTATTTTAGCAATATCCTGACGAAGAGCACCAACAGGCAGGCCTTCCTGGTCTGGTGGATGGGGGGTGGCGGGGGTCATGAAAGGGGCTCGGGAAGAGGAAGACTGTGATTTGGGTTTATGCTTTGGATTTTTTTTTTTTTTTAAACCCAGGATGCCATTTAGAAATCTTAAAAGGAATCTCTCCTCCTCGTCTCTCCCCCCTCCCCACCCAGCTGTCTTGATTAGCGGCTCTGAGTATGCTGGTCAGATCTGGGCATTAATGACGGCTAATTTGCCCGAGGTTGGTGCAGCCCAGGCAGCAGACTCTGCACGACCAGCTTTTGCTGCCATATGGGCGGAAGCAGCTGTTTCAATTACTTTCAGTGCCCAGATGTGTCAGACGAGCCACCAGTCCTCTGCGGGGTACATCAGCCACACGGCAGCTAATTGCTTCAATCGCCTGGTGCTGGGTACTATGAAAGGGGGCTGGGGGACAGCTGAGTGTTAGCTGTCGCGGGGCTCACAAGGCTAGCGAGCGGAGTGGCTGCAGCTAGACTTCAGTCTCCACTGAGTGGCCCATACCGCACCCGGGCTGGCTGACTGTATCTTTGGCAGATGCATAACCGCAGCAGAGCAGAGAGGCAGGTACCACGTCCTGGGCTTTGGTGCGTCTCCTTCCCCGTAGACCAGAGATGCCAGGAACAAATGGCATGCGGGGCTCTGCTCCGTGGATACCAGAGAAATCAAAAGTACGGGATTTCAATTAATAAGCAATTCGGGTTGGTCATTTCAATCTGAAGCTTCAAAGCACAATTTTAAAGGTTAGCCTCCCCCTCCTGGCACCCAGAGACTGATCAATGAATCAATGTGTGTGTTCTGTTTTCTGGTGTATCAGATTGAGGGAGGGGAAAGGAAAGGTCAGCTACCACCCATTCCCCCTACACTCTCCTTGGTTCTTGGGAAAAGAAATCAGAAACAAATGTCAGGCGAAGATGTGTCTTCCCATTGTTCGGAGCAGGAGTGGTTGAGGGGAAAACGTGGGATAAATAGAAAGCTGTTATCATCATAATAATACATCTATTTAGGAAAAGAATAAACATTTGTTTTGTGCTAATTCTATGGTAATCAGGGTGATTGTACTGTACCTAGCTACTGGTTGTTGCCATGGTTATCCCAAGCAGTTTGTGGTTATTAATGGCCTAGAATAATCCACGGGGCTCAGTTTGAGCCCCGGCATCAGAAAGATGAGTATTAACTTCACTGTTCATATCCTAACCATTTTGGAGCTCAAGATAAGTTTGCTTCCTCTCAGCTATATATTATTGGCATCTAATCTGTTTGAGGAACTGGTGTGGTCCCTTCCTTCGTGCTGCTTCTCTCCAAAAACACCTTTTTACCATAGGTCTTCAGCCTAATGAATAGAGCTCAGCATATTTTCAAATTGATCTCCTGATAAATAGACATTAATGCAATTTAGCAAAAACTGTATTGAAGGATTAGATGTGTCATCGGGGTTTAGGAGCTGGGCTGGAGAAGCGGGGGCACGGAGACTGGGAACCGCTTGTCTCAGGCACAGCAAACCGGAGTTGAAACCACAATTTAAACACTCAGGCCGTTCTGCCCAGGTCGTATCTGTGAGCTGCGTCCCCTTGATTCTGTAACACAATGACTGATTCCCTTCTCAGGCTGGACGCTCAAAGTCCCCAGTAGACGACTTTGTTACTGTTCGTGGTGGTGGTGGTAGTCTGTTTCTATGTGTTTTAAGTTGATAATTATCAAGAACCATGTTTCTTAAGAGAAAAAGCAACAGAATTCTTGGAGACAGCATTGACTAAAATATGTGTGACCGTGGTTCCAGCCAAATTGTATCAGCTCTTCCTAAAATCCGGAAGATGGCCTGTTTTTCACCTCAAAATTAGGTGCCATGATACCAGTATGACTACTTATTTCTCATGCTTCTGTGATTGGCCTGGGCTGCTCTGCGCCCCCACACCATTCACAGGGACCCCTCAGAAGGGAACATTTGATGTGGTTGTGGGATATGAGTGAGGTGAGGTCCAGAGCCGGTGACCAAGAAGGAATTCTTGAGACGTCTTTGGTGCAAAAAGGTGGCGTATTAAAGCACGGGGACAGGACCCATGGGCAGGAAGAGCTGCTGCCCCGGGTTGTGAGGGGTGGCTGATTATACGCTATGGGGTTAGGGGAGGTAAGGAAAAAGGTTGAGAAAGTGCTTTCATATGTTAAAGAAGACTCACAGGATACCAGAGGCCTTGCCAATGTCAAGTGAAGGTTGTTTTTCCCCCTAGCAAGGCATTCACATTAAGATGGTTGGGGGCTTCCTGGAAGAATGTCACACCTGTCCCACCCAGGAGCGTGGGGTAGAGGGAGGTTGCAGGGTGTCTGCTTATGCTTTGTCCTCAGCTTGCCTTCTGCTCCCTCATCAGCATTGAGGGGCACCTGGTTGGCTCAGTGGGTTAAGCGTCTGCCTTTGGCTCACGTCATGATCTCAGGGTCCTGGGGTTAAGTCCCACATCAGGCTCCCTGTGCAGCGGGGAGTCTGCTTCTCCCTCTCCCTCAGCCAATCCCCCACCTCCACTCATGTGCTCTCTCTCTTTCTCAAATAAATAATCTTTTTTTTAAAAAAGAGGGGGGGCATCCAGCTGGCGCTGGACTGAGCTCTAAGTTCTCCAAACAGGCCTCCAGCACCGACCTGGGCCTTGGCAATGACCATCAGCCAGAACGGGTTCTCCAGACCACGTGGCCTCTCCCTCTAGGTGTTAGCACCTCTTTAGGTCCTTTCCATGTGGCCTCCCTCCAGCAATCCTTGCGGACAGCTGGATTTCAAGTCCAGCAAAGTCAGAATCTTCTCAACTCCTCAGCTACTAGGCCAGGGGCTGTCACCAGCCATGGGGTTACAGCAAGTCTGAGGGCCAGGCCAGGTTCAAGGCGTGAGGAGGACATTCTCCAGCTCTTCCGAGGACGATGGCTTCTGGCTTGTAGCTAGAGCGAGGGTGCGTGGGGCTGGGGGTGGGGGTGCGGGGTGGATTGTGGTGGCTGCTCAGAAGAGAGCCTATTTGAAATAAGTAAATAAGTTAGATTGTCCTTATATTAATTTCATGCAATTTTTTGCCAAAAGAAAGCAAAACAAACCAAAAAAAAAAAAAGGAACCTCTTTGAATTTATAGTATTATCCCCTGTTTTGTTAGAACACATAAAGTATTGAAAAACTGAAAAACAGAGGTTTTCTTCTTTTTAAATCTTTCTGCTGAAAACCGTCAAGCAGTATTGATTAGAATATTTCCCATGTCTTTTGTCTGCCTTTGAATGGTCTGAATTGAAAAGCATAATTTGCTCTAGAAGAGAGGCCCGCGATTGTCATTCACAGGTGACTAGAGGAAGAAATTCTCCTCTCCATGTTCTCAATTCCTGTCTGCCCAGTGTTAGCAGAGAGCTGCGTGTCCCTATCAATGCTCTGGTGGCCACCTCTTCCTTGAGGCATGCCCACGCTCTCCTGGGAAAATGCTCCCTCCTTCTGACTGTGGGGTAGGCAATGGATTAGGAATGACCGCACATGCATCAAAGCTGCATATATTCAGGGGGCTTGCAATAATTTAGGTGGGCATTCTTCTGAGAAACAGTGCTCTTCGCCAGCAGGGATAGCAAGATGCGTAATGTCATCAGGCTCTGGACTCATTCAACTTGAAACTTTTAAACAGACAGAATCAAAGGTAACCACTGTGTAAAGTAGTGACTTCTCCACTTATCCAAGGCCGAACATTAGAATGCACCTGGGAAGCCCTTAAAAAAAAAAAAGCCGATTGGTGGTGTCCCAACCCAGACCAATTAAACTAGAATCTCTCGGGGGTGGGGGGAAGGAACTCAGTATTGATAATGCTCAAGAGCTCTTTTTTTTTTTTTAAGATTTTATTTATTTATTTGTTAGAGAGAGAGAGAGCACAAGCAAGGGGAGCAGCAAGCAGAGGGAGAAACAGGCTCCCTGCTGAGCAGGGAGCCCGATGAGGGACTTGATCCCAGAACCCTGGAATCATGGCCTGAGCCAAAGGCAGACACTTAACCAACTGAACCACCCAGGTGCCCCTGTTTAAGAGCTCTTTAAAGGAAATTGGAGGGAAGAATAATCAGTTTGTCCATTATTTGAACTTTAATAAAATAACAATTTTGTATTAGGTCTGTTTAAATTCACTTTTATTATTAATAGTAGTTCCACACAATAGAGAACATTTATTGGTTGCTGAGTCTGTGCTAGGCTCTATACTCAGTGCTTTACATGTATTTTGTCACTACTGAATCAACACCTCTATGGGCGACATACTGGGGTTACTCCCATTTTCCAGACGACGAAACTGTCATCATGAATGGTTAAGTAAAATGCCCACTATCACTCACCAAATGACCAGGGGTCCCCAATGTGGACACAGTGTTCATGCCACAGTGTAAACTCATTTTTTAAAACTTTCTCTTTGCAGAGAATTGGATGTTGGCCTGTAGTTACACAGAAATAATAGAGATCCTCTGTACCCTTCACCCAGTTTCCCCCACTGGTAAGATCTTACACATTATGGTAAAATATCATAGCCAAGAAACTGATACAACAAGTTGATACCAATACAACCCACTGACCATATTCAGATTTCACCATTTTTATATATACTCATTTGTGTGTATGTGTCCGTCTGATGCAACATCAGCTAATGTGTGCATACATAAGACCACAGTCAAAGTCTGGAACAGTTCAAGCACGAACATCGTCTATGCTGCCTTTTGTAGGGAGTCCCCTCGTTTTTCCTCCCTGCTCTCTAAACCCTGACAACCGCAACCACTAATCCCTTCTTCACATCTCTAAAGTTTTTCATTTCAAAAATGTGATACAAACAGAATTATGCAGTAAGGAACCTTTTGGGACCGGCTGTGTTCACTCCGTAATTCCCTTGTGATTCACTCATGTTGGTGCCTGTATCAAGAACTTGTTCATGTTTCTCGTTCTGCAGTCTGCATGTGTCAGTGTGTTTGACCCGTGCTGAAGAACATTTGAGTTGTTTCCAGGTTTGGGCTATTATGAAGAAAGCTGCTATGAATATACACACACAGGTTTTACATGGCATAAATTCTCACTTCTCTGGGGTAAATGTCCAAAGTGCAATAAATTGCACTTGGGCTGAGTTGTATGGTGAACACATGCTTCCTTTTTTAAGAAACTGACAAGCCTTTTTCCAGAATGGCTGTACCGTTTTACATTCCCATCAGCAATGTACAAGGGATGCAGTTTGTCCGCATTTTCACCAGCATTTGGTGTTATTATTTTTTTTTATTTTAGTCTTTCCAATAAGTGCATCATATAGTCTCCTGTGGTTTGACTTTGCATCTCCCTAATGGTTAACGATGTTCAGCAGCTTTGCTGGGCTTATTTGCCATCTGCATCTCCCCTTCAATGAATTCTCTGTTCAAGTCTTTTGTGCATTTTTCTTTTTGTTTGTTTGTTTGTTTTTGTTTTTGTGCGTTTTTCTAATTGGATTGTTTGTTTTGTTGATAGTTGAGTTTTGAGGCTTCTTTCATGTATCTCAATGTAAGTCTTTCATTGCATGTGTGATTTGAAAATATTTTCTCTCAGTCTGTATCTTTTCAGCCATTTCACAGGGCTTCTCGTAGAGCAGAAATTTTTAATGTCGATGAGTCCAATTTTATCAACATCTTTTATGGATCATGCATTTGGTATCGATGCTAGGTGCAAATATTAGGGGGTGACTTTGCTCAGATTACTCAAATTCTTTAGGCCTCAGATTCTTCTTTTTTTTTTTTTTTTTTTTTTTTTTTTACTGTCTATGTGTGTTTCCTCACTAGAATGAAAACTTTTGACAGAGGGACTCACATCCTGTGCTTACTAGTATGTCTCCAGTACCTAGAATAGTGCCTGGTGTAAGCTCCCTGCTCAGTAATGTAGGTCAGATGAATAAGTACATGTATGCTGTATCTTGCTTCTTAGAGACTCACAAGGCCCAACCCACTAAAGGCTCTGAAAAGTCCTGTTTAGGTGGTTTAAAGGCAGTGCTGCCCTAGTATGACAACTTATCACTATTAGTGAAAAAAAATACCCACTAATATTCTAAAGAACTAAACTTTGCTGGAAATCACATTGGGAAACACTGAGCTGTTAACTTCCCATTTTACAGGTGAATTAACTGAGCCTCTGAGGAGTCCAGAGATATACCCTGGCCACACAGTGAGCCAGTGGCCTGGCCCTCCATTCCCTGTTTAGGATACTTGGCTTCATCACCTCCCCATGATGCATGGTTTGAAAATATTTGGGGCTAATTATACCAGACACACTGATTTTTACCTTTAGATTTTGGATAACAAGATCCAGGGTACAGGATGAGAGTGACATTAAATGAAGTAAATAATTACACATAAAATGGATGGTTGGGTGCCTGTCACATTATATGCTCCGAGTCAATGGTAACTGTGTCAAAAGAATTATTCTGGGACGGAACATGCCAAAGAATATCTTCCCTCACTCTATTCATTCCATATTCTCATTCATCATATTTATAGCAAGCATTTCATTTCATGGAGCTCTTCCACTTTTTGAACCTCATAACAAACCCTAAGTAAAATGATTTTCCTTATTATATAGATGAGGACACAGAGGCAGGGCTCTAAAGGTATCTGTCCACGTTCTCTTAAATAGTAGGTCCTGATGCATGGTACACACCCAGTTCTTCTGACCCAAACCTGACCTTGTTATCATGGCACATGTTCCCTCTTTTAACTCCCTTTAGACTCAAAGAATTAACTACATTCTCAGAGTCATTTTCTCAATAAAGCATAGTCTCAATTCCAAAGAATAGGTAATGGAATACGATCTCTCTAATAATTTTTTTTTTCTGTCACAAATGAATACTGGAAAACTGACATACGCTGTGTTTGACATCTGACAACTTCCAACTCTACAAGGGATTGCCTGATTTCCTCTTAAATTTTATTTTTAAAAAATCCCGAAGAAGACTCTATTTAGTGACTTCTTCGTGCCGCTGTAAGTGAGTGCTTTTCCCTGGCTCGGTTGACTGAAGCCAAAGAGCTCTGTCGCTTACATCTACACCAAGAACCCCATCATTAGAATTGAGGGACATGCAGTCCCTCCCTCCCAGAAGGAAGGAATAATGTACCTGAAGAAGATGAGACCATCAATAAATCCGCTGATTAATCAGTTAATTAAATTAAGTTAAAGGTTTCTACTACAGTCCAGCACTTGGGTTCCCACTAGACACATATTCTTCTTCTCATAGACATGATATTTTTTACAACGTCCTGTGCTGCCCTGGTCTGCCTTCCACATGATATTCAAGAGTATTTTCTCCTTTTTTCAAATATTGGATAATTTTTCTTAATATCATGTACTACCACAAATGCATTTATCTCCAGCCCTTCCAAATAGGAATGATCTAAATGCAAAATAGCTAGTTCGTCCACAGGCTATTTCTTAAGCCCACTCTTGCCTCTCAGAGGTATTCCTATTCCTCGCACAGTTTAATCTTAGTCGATCTACAGAGAGCCTCTTATGCATCTGAAATGTATGGTCTTAAATTTTAAATTCATAAGCCCAGAACATTTGAGATACAATGGTGAAGGAAAAACGGACATAACTTCAGTAAAGCTCTCAGTTAGCAAAAGAGAAAAGCAGAAACAGGAAATTGTGTTCATTGTTCTACTGTATGTCCTTTCCTTCCAGTCAGGAATGTAAACAGATAAGATATGTTCAAAAAAGCCTTTGGGTGGGGCGCCTGGGTGGCGCAGTCGTTGAGTGTCTGCCTTCGGCTCAGGGCGTGATCCTGGCGTTCTGGGATCGAGCCCCACATCGTGCTCCCGTGCTAGGAGCCTGCTTCTTCCTCTCCCACTCCCCCTGCTTGTGTTCCCTCTCTCGCTGGCTGTCTCTGTCAAATAAATAAAACAAAAAATCTTAAAAAAAAAAACAAAGGCTTTGGGTATCCATTAGTTGATTCAGTTTCTTAATCGTGAAATGAATTCTCTCCTCAGCCAAACTGGCTTCCCCATCCTTCGGCCCGTGTGATACTATCCTCATTCGATTCTTGCATAGACAGACACCAAAAGGAGAATGGAAAGACCCTTTCTGTAAGGAGCGGGCTCTCTTAGCATTCCATTTACAGTTGAAGTAAGTACATGTGTCCAGGATAGACTTAGGGAATGGTGCAAAGTGGTGTCCCCAGACCACCAGCTTCTACATTCATGAAGGTTAAAAATTATAAAAATGGATTATTGGGCTTTTGCCGAGACCAACTAAATGTTTAGGTATGGGGTTTAACAGTTAGACTTTTAACATGATCCCGGATATGCAGTAAAATTTGAGCGCTACTACTCTCAGGGTTAATCAGTCAAAGTCCTTCTGATTAAACCTTAGTCATTTGTGTATCAGTTTGAAAATGATGATCTTTCTAAGCTCACCAATGATCAACAGTGTATATACATATATATGGCCTAGCTATGCCTTTTAAATCTGAATTTTTATTTTAATTTTAGTTTCTTGGTCCCAGACTTAGAGACTCTGCTTTGGAGAGAATATTGAAAAAATTGAATTGAAAAAAAATACTCCAGACCACCCCAAGAGAGCTGATCCAAGCTGATGAGAGTCCTCAGGAGTTCCTGTAAGGCAGGGGGTTAATGGGACTAGGCACTTGTATGAGACACTGTGAATCTTATTTTCTGTGATTCTTCAGGTTCTTCTGGAATATCCCTATTCAAAATGAGAGATCCTTCCAAATCGTGCTCTAGCATTAGGGTAAGGCAAAAATTTGCTGATCTTCTACAAAGATCATGAACTACACACAGAAAGTGCTTAACTTCATACACATGCTGTGTCTTGATAACAAAAGAAGTCTGATACTTGCAAATAAAGGAAACAAACAAAAGGGATAGAGAGATCTTCATTATCAAGTTAGGCATTGTCTACCAAGCTTACATGAGGATCATCAGGCCATTTGCTGATTCTTAGGGCCCAGATATTTTACAACCTTTTAAACCCTAGTGTTCATTCATAGAAAACCGATAAACCGTAAATGCTTTTTGTCCAATTGCAATGCAAATGATTGCTCAATAGTAATGAAAATGGTTTCTCTCTTACAGTGATGAAATGTTTTCTTTTCAGTGTAAGATGGCCCTGAAGGTCATAGCATAATTCCTGTGCAGATATCACCATTGTTTATCTCGCTTAGCAACACTATGCCCAGAATGTTTTCCTTTCACTAAGTATATATGCACCATTTTCTTATGTTTCTCTGAAAGCAGAAAACCTTGATACATGATCACAGTCTCTTTGAATTAAAATTATGTGTTTTTAAATCTCAAAAATTATGCTCTTTGACTACTTACACCAGTCTTGCTCTTTCCTATTTTCTTTCAAATAATCCAGTTTCACTGCAACTATGTTGTAGCACTTTATTAAAGGCCAGTAGAGGCTGGCATACTCAATACCTCCACATTTTTATACCAAGTTGCCTAAAGCTACAGACTTTGTGGGCATATGGTCTGAGTCCCAAGGGACTACAGGCAATAGTTGAACCAACTGCTTAGCTATGGCATAATGAAGACAAAGCTAACTTCCCAGCATGGAACAGAAGGATTCTTACTGCATCACACCCCACCTGAACTTAGCTAATTCCACATGTTAGGGTCTATCACAGAAAACATCCCACTTTGGTCTTAGACAGGACTCAGTTTTTATCAATGAAAACAACAACAACTATAACCATATGAAGGAGATTGACTCATGAAAATCAAACATTGAATATACCAGCAGTAGGACACAGCTTCATTTTAGGAACAAATGGGAAGAGACACAGGTGATATTACTTTTGCTCTCTCTCTCTCTCTCTCTCTCTCTCTCTCACACACACACACACACACACACACACACACACACACACACCTCTGTTCCTCTGACATATCACCATTCTTCTTACCTCTGTAGACAAACTTTCTCCATAAAATGGCTTCCAGAAGTTTCCACACTTTATGTCTTACAATTCCTCCCATCAGAGGATGACTCTCCTTCAGAGTTCCAGTTAGAAAAGACAATCCCAGGGAAGACTATATTTGGCTTGGGTAAGGATCCTCCCGCTGTCTATATTGAATGTGGTGAAGGTCATGGAGTCACACATCCAAATGGTAGCTCCTAAGTAATGCTTTGGTTGAAATGTAGGGACCAGTCATTGCCATGGAAGCCAGAGGAAGGACCGAAACAATAAGAGGCATCCACTGGACGAGATGTCAGAGAGATAATATAGAATCCGGGAGAGGAGGGCAAGTTTAAAGGAATTGACAGTACTTCGTCATCAGGGTCAGGCTGCATGAGGGAAACATCAGCTCTGCAGAGAGTAGTTTGGGGTTCTAGTTTCAGGCTTCACACAGCTAGGGTACCTGAGGCCATTGCTTCTCGGAATCTCAATCCCTTCATCTGAAAGTGTCAATAAGGATCTCTCCTAGGCAGTGCTCTTGACAGCATTCAGAAGACAGTTTGGGAACACATCAAGCATGTGCCTTGCACAGCTCACATTCACTAAATAGAAGCAGTTATTTCATCTAGAAAAGAAAAAGTTTAGGGAGGGAGACATGAGAACTGCCTTCACATTTTTAAAAGCCTGTCATATGCACATAGATTTCAACTTTTTCTGTGTACTCTGGAGCACAGATCTTCTGTCAAGAAGTTACAAGGCAATGAGTGTTACTTCAATAAAGGGGGGGAAAAAACAGAACGAAAGCATAAATGAACTGGAGAGAACTGAGTACATTTCTCCAAAGATTTTTTTTTTTTCAGGCAGATCTTGGCTTTTTCTTTCCCAGAGAAAATGTAAAGAATTTGCAAGTCACTGAGAGGTTAGCTTAGAGGGCATTGTCAATGTCTCCCACCTTGGAATGTCTGTGTTTCTCTCACCAGGGAGTGGAGGGCATCCCATCTCCAAAGACAGAGGTGACACTTCCAAATCCAGGTGACAAGGCACACCCACATGCATCCCCCATCCACACGCAGCCAGCTCAGGGAATTCTAGGAAATGTAACTCCATTGTACAGTGCTATTTTTAAGTATCAAAAATACCAAGTTATAATCTGTATCTCTGCTGTGCCTGGAGAATTATAATCTACCTTACAATAGGAAAAAGAGCAAAGGTGCATTGTTTTGAAACACATCTGCCACATCCTCCCTTGTTTAAGATTACTTCTCATTCCAAGGCATTCTATTTTTCATTTAAATTCCCATTATCCAGATTACTAATAAGATTAAACATCTTTTGCAGTGTGCATTCATGAAAAGCATTTCCCAGAGAAAGAGTTAGGCCTCCGTCTACTCCGAGGACTGGGGGATGAGAAGGAGAAGAAGTGCTGTGGAACCTACCACATGCCCTTTACCTACTCATTCTTCATCCAGCACCAGATCCATTCTTTTGGAGACTGTTATACTCTTCCCTAGTATATTTTATTTGACCTCCAGCCTTCTTTCTCAGTGATCCTTCCCTGGGGAATGCCAGCAGGAAGCACAGGGGACCTTGGCTGTTTCTTAAGTGGAAGTCTAGAATATGATGGCAACCACATCACACTTTTAATAATATGTCAATATCAATACTACCATTCCAGTATGATATCTTAGTATTCCACAGTCCTAGCATAATTCTTTGGCTTTCATTTGTAATCACTACTGGCTGGCTACCTAATTCCTATGTGTTATTGTCAGAGGGAACCATTGTGTGTGCATGTGGCTTTTATTTCAAAGAACAAGCAAAGGTGCAGTATTTCTAAGGCTGTCCTGTTCCAAATGAGTTTATGGTTTCTGAACTAGCTGTATAGCTATTCTAGCCCTAGCTTCCAGCTCATTGTCCGGTGGCTACGTGTCTAGGTAGCGAGGTATCTATGCATTTGTTCTATGTGTTGGTTGCTCAAAGCAACTAATGGAGCAGCCTTCCAAAACTGACTCAGTCTTAGGCATTCTGAACACAGAGTCTTCCAGCCTGAAACCCATATAACTGCCCTTTACTGATCTTATCATGAAGATAATAAAAAGACTACTCAGTGGTAGTACCAACACCAACACAATATGGCCGTTCTTCCCAGGGTTACATTTACTCAGCTTTGCTTAAACACATTACCTGGAACAGCAAGTCTATGTAACATTTTGCAAAGAGACAAAGGAGTAGGAAATAAAGGGAAGAGGGTAGAAGAGTGACAGGTTTCCAGGTGACATTTACATGGGATAAATCATGTGAAACAGATTAACATAGTGTGCAGATTTTTTAAATGTATTGCAATTTAATGAAGGAAGGTTAGCTTTTCAACAAATGGGGCAAGAACAAGTGATATCCATAGGCAAAAAAATAAATATCAACCTAAATCTCACCCACTATACAAAAGTTAACTTCAAATGGATCACAGGCTTAAAAGGAAAACATAAGATTTTTAGAAAAATAGAAGCGTTCTTAAACTTGACACCGAAAGCACAATCTATAAAAGGAAAAATTGATTAACTTGGGATTCATTAAAAGGAAAAACTTCAGCTCATTGGAAGACCCTGCTAAAAGGATGCAAAGATAAGCTACTGAGTAGGAGAAAGTATTTGCAAACCACATATCCAGCAAAGGAATTGTTCTGAGACTATACGAAGAACTCTAGAAACTCAATAGCAAAAAAACACAAACAGTTCAGTTAAAACTAGGCCAGGGACATGGATGGACATTTCACCGAAGAAGACATACAGATGGTAAATTAGCACATAAGATGTTTAACATCATTAGCTTAGGGAAGTGAAAATTAAAACCTGAGCTGCCACCACACATCTACCAGAATGGATAAAATAAAATAAAATAAAAAATTAATAGCATCATATTGCCGATGGAAATGTAAAATGGTAGTGTCACACTGGATAGGAGTTTGGTAGTTTCTTACAAAATGAAACACATACTTACCATACAACTTAGCAGTTGAACCAAAGAAATAAAAACTTACATTATACAAATAGTTGTCCATGAATGTCTACTCATGTATGAGTTTTATTTGTAAATGCCCAAAACTAGAAACAAATATCCTTTAATGAGTGAAAGGTTAAACAAACTGTGGTATATCCATTCAATAGAATACTCCCAGCCAAAAAAGAAAAGGAAACAAACAAACAAACTTGATCTGGGCAAAATTGTGGGTGAATCACAAGAGAATTATGCTGAGTGATAAAAGGCAGCCCCCGGGGTCGCCTGGGTGGCGCAGTCCTTAAGCGTCTGCCTTCAGCTCAGGGCGTGATCCTGGCGTTATGGGATCGAGCCCCACATCAGCCTCCTCCGCTAGGAGCCTGCTTCTTCCTCTCCCGCTCCCCCTGCTTGTGTTCCCTCTCTCGCTGGCTGTGTCTCTCTGTCAAATAAATAAATAAAATATTAAAAAAAAAAAAGGCAATCCCCAGAAGTTACATTGTGTATAATTTCATTTATATAACATTCTTGAAATGACAAAATTAAGGAGATGGAGAACAGATTCGTGGTTGCCAGGGTGGGAGGTAGGTGGCATTAGGGTGACGGTGGCTATAAAAGGGAAGATGGAGGGACCCATGTAATGTAAATATTCTGAATCTTGATAGAGGTGGTGGTCACACTAACCTACACAAGTTATAAAATTACACTGAACTACACACACGTGCACACACGCACAAAAGAGTGCTTCTGTGGTGGATTGTATCCCTGCCACTATCCTGGGTGTGATACTGCTCCGTAGTTATGCAAGATGTAATCCATGGAGAAAATTGTGTGAAGAGTATGTGGGATCTTTTTGTACTATTTCTTACGACTGCATGTGAATCTGCATTTTTTTTTTTTAGAATAACACATTTAAAAAGGCATCAGGATGTGAGTAGTGGCTGTGTGTGAGCCATCGCGTGCTTCATAAATATATTGAAAAATACCTGAGCTAACCACTTCCCTATGTTCCTCTTGTGATCTGACTCACCCCCTCATAGTAATAGAATATTAGCGTGTTCTGTTCCCCCTGCCTGAGAACACTCTTCCCTCAGGTCTTTGCCTCTCAGTGTTCTATAGCTCTGTGAGTCTCTCTCCTGCAGGAACTTCTCCAGGTGGAGATGGATGGAATAGAGGCTCTCCTTGTGTTAGGCTCAGTTCAGGGCAACATAAGCCTGAGTGAACTATAGCAAAATTCTGTGTTCTATTCTTCATGCATAACCATGATTCTCAAAGCACAGTCCCAGTGGCTTGGTTAGGACTGTAGCCTCAGCCACATTCTGCGTCTGGAAGCACTTTCTTCCCAAACAGTTCAGTTTTGGGTATTTGAACTTTAGTTACCCATTCTCGACTTTCTCCTGGGAGAAGGAGGTCCCTGTAGCATTTCAGATAAGGCATCACTATCGTCAGAGACGCTCTATGGATATTGATCTTCAAAAGGAAAAGCTGTCTAAATATGTATTCCTGTCTTCCAGAATGTTTCTTATCCCCGTACATTTGCCTCTCCTTCCCAGCTGTCTTCAAAAGTATATAGGACGCACAACATTGTTAAGACAAAGGCATATGCTATTGTTCTATGTGAGACCAAGAGAGAGAGCAGTGGCATGGTTTATTTCAGACACAGAGGCCCTTGGGAAACTAAGTGGGGTTTTCCAAGGGTAGGTCCCTCCAGAAAGGCTCTGGGTATCTTCACAACTTGGAGTCTGGGCCAGTTTAACCCTATTGCAAGAGAGGTACTTGTTCTTACCTCCCTTGTCTCTTGCCTTTGTCTGAGGAGCGATTTCATCTTGTTGATTTCACCAACAAGAACATCCATTCCCTTCAGAGCAAATGCTATTCCTGCAAATTATCCTGAAGTCTACGTTAGGTAGCTAAGCCATGGTGCTGTTTGCTGACTTTTAAGAATCAATATAATTTCACGGCACCTGGTTGGCTCAGTCGGTTGAGCTCTGACTCTTGATTCGGCCCAGGTCATGATCTCAGTGTCATGTGTTTGAACCCCACATCAGACTCCGGCTGGGTATGGAGCCTGCTTGGCACTCTCTCATTCCCTCAGCCACTCCCTGCTCTCTCTCTCTCTCAAAAAAGTAAAAATAAAAACAAATGTACTTTCAACAGGTAGCTTGTTAGGGGTGGGGGGAATGTGAGCAAATGAGGAAATGAGAAAAGCTGCAGACAAGGGAATCTGCCTGGCCCACAGGCATTTGTGTGTGCACAGGACTAAGAGATGAAGCTTCCAAAGGGTATGGGACCAGAGGTGAAAGATCTCGAATGTCATGGTGAGGAGCTGGGGCCTTATTTCTTTTGCAACTCTGGGAAAGATGCAAAAGAAATGTGCTGAACTGTGAAGTGCCCCCCGCTTTAAGTGTTGCTCCAATGTCATTGCCAGAGCCCAGCTGTTAGAACCCATATTCACCTTTAAATTAGTAGAGATAAATAGGCTTCGCTAATGCCTGCGTTTCTGCATTTAGATATTCTTGAGCCTTTCTGTTGGAAAAGCGAAAGTGGCCTTGAAGAGAAACTTACACCAAGGACAGAATGATAAATAGGGGAAACCCGCACGCCAAGCTTAGGAATACAATTCAACAAAAAAATCTGTCAAGCCTCCAGAAAACCAGGTGATAAAGGAAGATTGTCAGTAAAAAGGATTCAAATGACAGTAGAACCTTTTCTAGTGCTGGTGCCTGGGGATGGGGACACACTGCCTTTGCTGACAAATGAGAGATTTGACCCTATGAGGTCATAGCTCCCAGGGTCTCCAGACACAGCTCATAGAATGTTCTCTGTATTAAAAGTTGTTAATCAAATGTTTGATTGAACCTAATTTTATTTTACATTTCCCTAGAAAACTTCTCAGATAAACGAACTTACAAACTAGGGGAGGGGGAACCCACCTTGTTGGGTTGCGTGCGACAGAGACGGGGTGGCAGTCTCAGGCACCTGGCTGCCATCTTAAGGGACAGGGTATTGCTGTGATGGTAAACAGGTGAGCAAACTTCATCAAAGGAACCCTCTGTAGAATACTGGGAGGTTATAATTTAATCATGCATGTGTTTATGAGTTCAAGCAAAAGATATTCATTGCCTCTCATATGTTAAGAACCAGGGCTACAAAGACAAACTTGACAGATACCATCCCAGGGCACACAGAGCTTAAAGCCTAAGGAGAGAAGGACCAGAGGCATGCTCCATCAAGCAGTGACAGTCAGGTGCAAATTCTTCACCATGGCTCCCAAGTGCTGTTTGACACTGTCCCGGAGGATCACACAGTGACACCTTCCCCAAGGCAGGTTTTCCAGGGGAAATAGCATCTGGAGCTTGAAATTGAGGTTTGTATATCAAACAGGGTCCTGGACAGAGGGAAGGAGGGTCCACGGGCCTGGAGGGAAGGAAGTGCCCAGTGCATTTCAGGAAGGAAAGCAGGGGTAGGAAGAGGAAGAGAGGAAGACAGAGGATGAATATGGCCAGATCAAACAGCACTTGGGGGCCATGGTAGAGAATTTGCCCTTGATAAGAATACGAATAGGAATAAGGTCTGCGTTTCTTTCCCTTTACTCAACAGATGCTTTTGGGAAGAAAATCTTGCATATTACGCAAGTCTCCATTCTTTGTTCTGTGATGAATAAATTATCAAGGGCATTTTTATGTCCCTCATGAGCTTATATTGCTTAAAGTTTTCAGTCCTTAGTACTCACAAGTGAATTTTCCATTCTCTGTAGTAGGTTACAAAAAGTATTGAACTGTGGTTTCTTGAAATTAACTCTTTGAAGAAGTAAAGTGTGTACCCAGCGGATTCCTAGTGTTTGACTTCCCGTTTCCTTTTCTTATATAAAATATTCGATTCACTTAAAGTTCCTAAAACTCTATTTCATGGAATCAAGTATTCACTGATGGCAGCTGATTGTGTTGCCAAAGTTACATATGATTAGATATCGTATGATATCATAAAATGCATGCTGACACTAAAATTCCATGCAATAGTCTTATTTTATGGACTTTTAATTAAAAAAAAATTACAAGGGTGTCTGGGTGGCTCAGTCAATTAAGCGTCTGCTTTTGGTTCAGGTGATGATCTCAGGGTCCTGGGATCGAGCCCCACGTGGGGCTCCCTACTCAGCAGGGAGTCTGCTTCTCCTTCTCCCTCTGTCCCCCTGCCTCCCACCCCCCACTCCTGCTCTCTCTCTCAAATAAATAAATAAAACCTTAAAAAAATTACAGATTACCAATATTTTTATGTCAATGATGTTTTCCCCACCTGGAACTCTGTATGAGCCCTTCAAACTGGAACTTGAAACTGGATCATTCTGTGACCTCAGAGATGATGGGGTATAGCGTTTAAAGCATGAGCATTGACACAGGTTTGAATTCCTCCTCTACTATGTGATGCGGGCAAGATGCTTATTACCCTCGGCTCTCCGGTGTGCTCTTGAAAAAAACAGTAGCTCCTCATGGATTACTTTCAGAATTAGACGAGACAGTCCTGTAAAGTCTTCCAGACAGAGCCTGAAAGGAGTGAGCTCTCAAGGTTAAGTTGATTATTAATTATTTTTTTTATTAATTATTATTTCTTTGCCATGCTTATATAGCATTACTGGAGGATAACATATTTCTAATGAGGAAATTTTCTGGTGATTAAAGCTTAACACTTCGAGCAGCCAAACATACCCATTTTTGAACATTTTGGAATGGAACCCTGCTAACTGTGAAATCCGTTATTAACACATGTTGAAATAATTGCAGTTGCCTCTAGGAATCATTACACTGAATATCAAATTTAGCATTCAGCCGCAATAGGGGTGTCCTCAGGAAGACAGTTTACCCCTGCACTGAAAGGCCCTAAAGAATTCCTCTTTTCTAATTGCTACTTTGTAAAAATGTTGCTGTTGTTTCTTTTCTTAATCCTCTCTCACTGCCAGGCTGTGGGTGGACAATTCGTGTGACTGCTGGTTTATCCGCCTGGAGTAACCCCAAACTTCCATTTTTATTGTTCCCATGTTGTGAATTACAAAACCAGGGAGATAAGCTTGTTGTGTATTAAAAGAACAATGAGGATTTCAGGAACACCTTTGCCGTGAGAACATTCCCTGCATTTCGTGCTCCAATTTTTACGGTTTCTACTCCTTCCACCAAATACCAACCAGTACAATCTTTTAAAGGCATTTTAGGGGCGCCTGGGTGCCTCCATCGGTTAAGACTCCCACTCTTGATTTCGGCTTAGGTCATGATCTCAGGGTCGTGGGATCAAGCCCCATCTGGCTCTCTGCTTAGCTGGGAGTCTGCTTGAAGGTTCTCTCTCTCTCCCTCTCCCTCTGCTCCTTTCCCCCCCTCATGCTTTCTCTCCCTCTCTCTCTAAAATAAGCAGATAACTCTTTAAATAAATAAATAAGAGCATTTTATATTGGAAGATGTTTAGCTTATAATAAGAGAACTATAGCCCCTCATTCACTCTGGGAGAAGTCTAACATTTCCATGCACTCAGAAAAATAATGAAGACAAAATGCTCAGCCGCTTACGCCCTTTGAATCTCATCAGGCCTTTTGGGCATGGGGACTTTTACAACGTTTAAGTTAAACTTTGAAGTGCCACTTAGAACTGGAATAACCACACCAGTATTAAGGCTCCTTTAAGTGCATTTCCAAAAAGGAAACGGTTTTGTCTGTTTAACCAGAAATCAAATAGTACTCATATACCCACACATGTAACAAAAAAAAAATTTTTTTTGTATTAAGTTTTTCTTCCATTTGATCTTCGGCTGAAGTGTTTGGGCCGTTTTTGATTCTCCAGATTGAATGATGAGTACGGTTTACCTCTGAGAGATCAGAGGCAGAATTCATGTACATGACTATTCTCATCTCCAAGAAAAGATGTGTGTTTCACTGAAAGACTGATTTTTATGGCTAGTTTGATAAGGGACAATGAGGTCACACTGTGGAGTGTCAGTGGTGACTCCGGGTCACCCCGTTTTGCTGTCTGCCCAAATGATCCCTTGCTTGATGCCGTGTAGTTTCCTCCTGTCTTAATAGCAACAGCAGGCGAACAATGTGTTTTAGATGAGTTCCTTGTTCCTAGGGCTGCTCTAATAGCAATAACTACAGAAGTAATAAATTGCCAAGTTGAGTGTTTCAGGGTTTGGTTTAGAGGTCAAACTTTCATGTTAACTCAACTGATTAAAAAGTGGGACTTTTCAAATATTGTTTCTGCTCTCAGAAACTGAAATGACAATTAAGTTCACTGAGGGACCGCAGCGAATTCCAGAAGAAAGTTGGAGTCAGATGGTCCCATTTCAGCTGCTAAAGGTTTCCTTGTCACAAGGAAAAATAAATTCAATCTGAAGTTTAGCTAAATAAGCTTTAAGGAAGGACTGTGAGGATGTTAAAAAAAAAAAAAAAAAAAAAAAAAAAAGCCCTGTATGGGGGCGCCTGGGTGGCTAAGTTGGTTAAGTGACTGACTCTTGATTTCGGCTCAGATCATGATCTCAGGGTCCTGGGATGGAGCCCCATCTGGAGCTCTGCGCTGGGCAAGGAGCTTGCTTAAGATTCTCTCTCTCCTCTCCCTCTCCCTCTGCCCCTTTCCCTCCCTCCCCCCACTCACACACACTCTCTCCCTCAAATATATATATATATATATATATTTATACATTAAATATATAAATATATAAAATTATCTATCTATCTATATCTATCTATATGTATCTATCTATTTATCTATCTATCTATATACTGTATGCAGTTGAAGCAATGGTGAGATGGAGCAAAGAGGCTGGAGTGCTAAGGAAAGTCGAGGTCTGGACAGGCAGTGGGCTCAGAGCCCAGGGGTCAGATTGAGCTTTGAGAGATTCAACCATCCTTTATTCGTTCATCCACTACACATCCGTCATGAGTGAGGCACTGTGCCATGTGTTGAAGAAATGGGACAAATAATTTTAGTTTCTGCTCTGAAGAGATATACACGTTATTAGGCCAATAGATAAATTTAAAAAGAGAGAGAGAGAAAACAAAAGGAAGAAATGGAGAGGGCCATCAGCAGCCCGGAGCTGAGTCAGTGGAAGACCCGGCAGTCACAGACCTTCCAGGGACTGCGCAAGAAAAGTGAACAAGAATTTAGCCAAGAGGGGGTTTGATGAAGCTTAAAACCAAGGCAGGTATAAGCAATCGAAAACCTATCAGCTTCTGGAAGGAAGGGAGCATTTTCATTTCTTTTTATGTTTTTGCCATTTATTTAACAGGAACTCCACACCAGGCAATGTGAAGTTACAAATATAAACTCATTAAATCTTCCAAACAACACTGTGAGAGGTAGGTTCTCCTATGTCCCCCCAGGCAGCCTGGTCACCATGTTCACCCCCTTAACTATTCTGCTCCCCTAAAGGAAGACTACCCTTCATGCCTGTGTCCCAGGCCCTCTTTCCAGCCCGATGCAGACCAGGCACCAAGCACCAACCTCAGGGGCCTAAGGACACACGCTGGCTTCGAGAGGGAACACTGCAAAGATTGCTGTGCTTTCTGGTGGAGCTGAAGCCAGCCTCAAGCCTGCTGCTTCAAAGCCTGCACTCTGAATCAAACAGGGGTACCTGGCAAAAATAGGTTCAGGTTCCTATGAGCTCATGGGTTCCTCATTATCCTCAATTTCAACATTCACAGCAACCTACTCAGTACCCTACTTTATTTAATAAATATTTACTCCATGACTCCTTAGTGCCAAGCGCTATTCCTCATGCCCGTCCTACAGCAGAACACAAACAGACGGGGCCTTTCCATGATAACCAAGCGATCAAGTTCATGACAGGTGCTTTCCAAGCTGCTAAGACAAGCTGGGGCATAGAGTAATGGGGGGGGGGGGTTCAGTAAGTTGGAGATGCAGGTCTCCTTGAGAAGGTGGCATTTGGATGACGACTTGCAGATTAAGAAGAACCCTGTCATTCAGCGGAGCTGAGAAGGGAATGGCATTCCCAGCAAAGGGAACATCAGGTGGGAAGGCCTGGATGCAGGAAAGCCTCTGGCATGTTCCAGGAACAAGAAGGAGCAGCACACATAGAGCTTCTTGGGCAAGGGACAAGGGCCATGGTGTGCGGGCGGAGATCGGAAAGGGCCAGACTGTGAAGACCTGGTGCCCATGGCAGTGTTTGGAGATTATTCCAAGAAAAATGAGAAACCCAGGAGAGCTCAAAGTAGGGGGCCATTTATGTTAAAGAAAAAATTCTCCACAGGTTCTATGAGGAAGATGGGTTGGTTAGGGCAAAAGTGGAGGCAGCAAGGGTATCGCCAGAGACTGTAGGAGTAAGAAGGCAGAAGCAAAGGGGAAGTGGCAAGAAGCTGACAGCTACTGTCAGTGCAGATAAAATTTGGGAATGCATCGTGTTTGGGGGATAAGGGAAAGGGAGGGCGCAGGGATGTCACCTGGAATGCTATTTTGAGCATCAGGGTACAAAGGGCACTCTGTGTTCCGAACCGAAATATCAAGGAAACATGGTGAAGGAGAATAAAGCAAACCCTAAAAGTTTTTCAACACGTAAATGTGTTTCCCCAATGGGACCTGTCTTTCAAATCAGGGCTTGTACAAATTTAATATGACGTTAATTCTAGCCATCGATAAATATAATACAAGCGAACCTTGGAGATGTTGCAGGTTCGCTCCCAGACCACGGCAATAAAGTGAGTGCCGAATGTCACAATAAAATAAGGCAAGTACGTTTTTTGTCTCCCAGTGCATAGAAAAGTTATGGTTGTACAGTAGCATTGTGCCTAAAAAACAACGTGCATGCCTTAATTAAAAATACTTTATTGCTGGAACCCCCGGGTGGCTCAGTCGGTTAAGTGTCTGCCTTCAGCTCAGGTCATGGTCTCCAGGTCCTGGAATCGAGTCTTGTGTTGGGCTGCACGCTCAGTGGGGAGTCTACTTCTCCCTCTGTGCACCCCCCTGCTCACCCACCTCTACTAGCTTTGAACCCCTTCCCCACCTCCCTCAGCCCTCACAGAACTGAAGAGAGTTAGGGCCTGGCTCTGGACTAGGCTTTGGCTTAAGGGAATATCATGGCTGGTGTGGTCTTCTATCCAGACCTCTGAAACGTTCTCCACGTCAGCAATAAGGCTGTTTTGCTTTCTGATCATTCGTGCGGTCACTGGAGAAGCACTTTTAATTTCCACCTTTGCACTCATAGCTTGGCTGTCACCAGAGGCCTCGCTCTCAGCTTATCTTAGCTTTCGACTGCCTTCCTCACTAAGCTCAATCATTTCTAGCTTTTAAAGTGATTTAAAGTGAAAGACACATGGCTCTTCCTTTCACTCGAAGATTTAGAGGCCACGGTAGGGTTATTGACTGGCCTAATTTCAATACTGTTGTGTCTCAGGGAGCGGGGAGGCCCGAGGAGAGGGAGAGAGACAGGGGGATAGCTGGTGAGTGGAGCAGTGAGAACACACACACATTTATCAGGTAAGTTTGCTGTCTTGTGGAAGCCGTTAGTGGCACCCCAAAACAATTACAAGAATAACATCACCAATCACAGATCATCATAACAAATATAATAATAATAATGAAAAATTTTGAAATATTGTGAGAATTAGCAAAATGTGGCACAGAGACATCAAGTGAGTAAATGTTAGTAGCAAAGCGACACTGATAGATTTGCTGCACACATGATTGCCACAAACCTTTAATCGGTAAAAAAAAATAATGCAATGTTGGGGGTGCCTGGGTGGTGTGGTCAGTTAAGCATCTGACACTTGGTTTGGCTCAGGTCATGATCCCAGGTTTATGAGATCGAGCCCCACATCGGGCTCCACGCTCAGTGCAGAGTCGGCTTGAGATTCTCTCTCCCTCTTCCTCTGCCCCTCTTGCTCGTGCTCTCTCTCCTTCTCAAATAAATAAATAAGTCTTTAAAAAAAAAATACAATGTCTGCCAAGTACGATAAAGCAAAGGGCAGTAAAATGAAATATGCCTGTATTGTAAATTAGGTATTGATAAGATGATAATAAAAATAACTCTTTTAATAAAAATGCTCTAAATATTCTGAGGTCAGGCATAGCGACTCGTCTGTATTAGGTATTCAGGAAAGGTCTACGGAAATAAATCCAAATGAAAGCCAAGAGGTGGAAAGAACCTACGTGCGTCTTCCTAAGGTTCTTTCCACTTCCCAAAAGAGTGACTTTGGGGAATTCAAAACTCTTTGGATTTCAGTATTCTCCTGTGTGGAATAAGGATGGTAACAAGATCATAATGGTTAAATAAAATATCACAGAAAGCCAGCTACACAGAAGAGAGCCTCCAGCCCCTGAATCCCTCCTGTCTCTTCAGCTCTATTGTTCGCTCCCAAGTTTGAGTCTTATAAGCATTTTTGCACAATCTCTACATCTACTTAGATTAAATTTTGTCTTAGCATCTAAGACGGCATTGTACATAGAGAAGAAATTCAATTCCTCTTTGCTGATTAACAGATTCTTTTAATTAAATATAAATCCTTCAAAAGAGCACATTAGTAGCACAATGGACCTTGGTCTACAGAATTCGGTCGCCTATCTTTGTCCTGAAGACCCCCCGTCTGCCCTTTTCTTATTGACAGACAGCCAAAGACCAAGAATTTGCCTTTCAATCTATTGTGAGCAAAGCAAGATGATTCTCTTCCAGCATAACAAAACCTATAGGCAGCTGTAAAATATAATTTCCTTTCAGCTTCTTGACAGATTTGATATAAATTTCAGTGTACAGGGGGAAAGAAAAGAAACAGGGGCCACTTTAAAAGATAAATTTCATCATGTATGTCTGACAATAGAGTGTATGTTCAGAGGGCCCCCTTTTTAAGAGAGGGGGTAAAAGACCATGCTTTTAAACAATCAAAGGTTAAAGTTAGCTCCGTCATTCATGTGGTTTCATTCTCTTATGCATATTGAAATACCTCAGAGAGATTTATAACCCTCGTTCATACATTCAGAGTTCCAGTAAATGAGTCCCTTTTTTGAAGGTTAAATATTTATGCTCCTATTTTCCTGGCTGATACAGACAAGAAGAGTAAACTTACATGATCCAAGGAGCCATGGTGACAGGCCAGGTTAGGATGAAAAATGGCAACTGGCCAGACATCCAAAACATTTTCTGCTCTTCCACATTCCTAGTTTTGAGGAAAATGAATGAATGAATGAATGGATGGATTAATTAATGTTGGGTACACCCAACACTTCACCCAAATGGCAGCATCATTTATTCCAGTTGGCATTCTGAAAACTCAGTTAGAAACATACCGATGATCTGTATAAGTCATAGTTCAACCAGAGAAGCAGAACCAGTAGGAGATATAAAGATAAGAATAAGGATAGATATAGACATAGTTATCCATAGATGCGTATATAAAGGGATTCATCCAAGGAACTGGCTTGCACAGTTGGTGGGGTTGGCTAAGTAAGTTCGAAGCTCGTAGGGAAGGGAAGAGCACAAGCAGGTTTGCGGGCACAGGTTGATAGTTTTGTCCGTACGCTTCAGTCAAGAGGGAAGATCAGAAGCCAGGGCAGGTGGTCACAGAGACAGCTACTCCTCACACAGACTTCCAACCATTCCTCTTGTTTCTCATCCACTCATCCATCTCATCCTTTAAAATTTGGGGATCCTTTAGTTCCTGAGACTTTCTAGCCTTCTACAGCTCAAAGGGTTTGCTTTGGTTAAAAACCATTTGGCTTTCATTTTTCACCAATTTCATGGAGCAGTTTCTGCTCATTGACCCCTTTACCATCTTAAGTTTCTAAGAGAGTAGATTTCAGGTAGTCTTTCCACAAAAAAAAGAAAAAAAAAGCAAATTAAAAATTTAAAAAAAGGTGACTATGTGAGGAAATGGATATATTAATTAGCTTGACTACAGTAATTATTTAACTCTATATATGTATATAAAAACATCATGTAGGACACCTAATACATAATTTTGTTAAAAAAATTTTTAATTAAAAGCAACAAAATTTCTTGATGTCCCCGTTGATCTCTTCTCTTCCATTCTCCTGTTTTACTTTTTAGAAAACTTCTCTCTGGACTTTTAACTGGATTATGGCAGATGAATGTGTGTGTGATCAACAAAAGTCAACTAGACTTCTTTGTTTCCATTTTGCAAATAAGGGAATAGAATTCCATTGAGAAATGAAGTGACATAAAGCCACACGACCAATACCTGGACTGAGCCTCCAACAGATTCCAGTGAATCACTTAATTTGGAAATGTTAAGGGCATTACGGAAGGAAACTAAGCATTTTCTATGCATGTTAAAAATATTCTTACTCTTTTTATGGCCACCAACTAAAATTGAAATGGCATTTACTGGTCACATCATGTACACATACACATCCATAAGCAGCTGATCTATTAAATTCTCAGAATGCCTTGTCGATACTTGGCTATCAATCCAAAACAAATACAAGATGAATGAATGAATGAATGAATGACTACTACAAGATTGTCCTAATCATATAGCACAAGATCCAAGTAAATAACCAATATGTAGGAATGATTCAGTCATAGTCAAAAGAACATGAAAGCAAAGATGCCACCATGCTGAATAGTTGTGCATACCTAAAAGTTCTAAATCTAAGAGTGAGATGCAGCCATCATGATAGCAAATAATAGTTTTTTACTTGATTCTAGACGTTATTTGTAAAATAACATATATATATATATATATATATATATATATATATATATATATATATATATATATAAAGATAAAATTAAAGTGGTCAATGCAACCCACGTGGTAGATGACAATGTCTATTTTCTTTCTTTTATATTTTTTACTGCCTTGGATGACCTCTTCTGCACTTCCTTGAATAGAAATAGAGAGAAATAAAAATACTACATTGAAAAGTCATCTGTACCCCCATGTTTATTGCAGCATTATTTACAATAACCAAGATATAGAAACAACCTAAGTGTTCCTCAGTGGCTGAAGGGATGTGGAACATGTGGCATCTATATACAATGGAATACTCTTCTGCCATAAAAAAGAAACCTTGACATTTGTGAGAACATGAAGGGCATTATGCCAAGTGAAATAAGTCAGACCGAGAAAGACCAATATTGTATGATTGCACTTGCATGTGTAATCTAAAGCAAAACAAAACATGGGCTCCATGCTCAGCAAAGAGTCTGCTTGAGATTCCTTCCCTCCTTCTCCCTCTGTCCCTCCCCTTGCGTGCTGTCTCTCTCTCTCTGTCCCCCCTCCTCTAAAAATAAATAAAGAAAGGATTTTTTTTAAATGAGCTCAGAGAACAAATGGGTGGTTATCAGAGGAAGTGTGGGGATAGCCAAAATGGGTGAAGGGTTCCAAAATGTACAAGCTTCCAGTTATTAAATAAGTCATGGGAACTTAATGTGCAGCATGGTGAGTATAGTTAATAATACCGTATCGCATATTTGAAAGTTACTAAAAGAGTAGATCTTAAAAGTTCTCATCACAAGAAAAAGAAATTCTGTAACTATGGATGGGGATGGGTGTTATTAACTAGACTTATTTTGGTCATTCCACAACATATGCAAATATCCAATCTTTGTTATACACCTGAAACTAATATATGTTACATGTCAATTATACCTTAATAAAAAAAATAAGAAAGAAAACAGCATTTTTAAGTGCCAGTTAAGTGCTGAAACTGCCAAACGTTCATGAAAGTCCAATTCATATTAGGAAGAAAACATACAAATATTTAAAACAAATCAATTCTTTGGGGACACCTGGGTGGCTCAGTTGGTTAAATATCTGACTCTTGACCTTGGCTCAGGTCACGATCTTAGGTTTGTGATATTGAGTCCCACCTTGGGATCTGCACTGAGTGTGGAGCCTGCTTAAGATTCTCTCTCTCCCTCTCCCTCTGCCACTCCCCTACCCCACTCATGCTCTCTCTCTCTAAAAAAAAAAAATATATATATATATATTTTTTGAGGATAGTTGACAGACAATATTACATTTGTTTCAGGTGTACAACATAGTGATTCAACAAGTTTATGCATTGTTACATTTGTCACAAGTGTAGTTACCATCTGTCCCAATACATCACTACTACAGTATTATTAACTATATTCATTATGCTGTGCCTTTTATTCCCATGACTTATTCATTCCATAACTGGAAGCCTGTATGTCCCATTCCCCTTACCCATTTTGCCCATCCCCCGACCCCACCCCCAACAACCATCAGTTTGTTCTCTGTATTTATAGGTCTGATTCCACTTAAAACGAATCGCATTTTAGATAAAAGGACGAGCTCTTATTCAAAAAAAGGAAAAAATAGAAATAGAAAAAATAACAAAAGAGAAAATCAAAATATGGTGGAGAGGATAAACAAGCCAAAAATTGTTTACTTAAAGAAAGAAAAAATAAAAAGAAAGAAAGAGAAAGAAAGAAAGAAAGAAAGAAAGAAAGAAAGAAAGAAAGAAAGAAAGGAAATTATAATTCTAAGGGACATGTATAAGAATGTTCATGACACTAGTGTCATAACAGCAATAATAATAATAATAACCATTAATATATAACCATTAAAGCAATAATATTAAAATCATAATGGCAACCACTTTAATATATACAAGTAAATAGACTGAAGCATTTTAATATATGCACACAGTAAAATGCTTACGTCTATGGTAGAAAAAGTGATTTATAGCTACACGCCTCAACAGGAATTAATTTTAGAAATATATGGTCATTATTGATTTACTCTAATCAGGATCTACAACTGATTTGGGGGAAGGGAAGATAGGTGATATCTAACAAGATCTCTGCCACCAAACATATATATATATATATATATATATATATATATATATATATATATATATATGTATGTATTTTTATATATAGAAAGATAGAAAAGAACTATAAATATATCTATTTATATTATATATAAATGTTTAAAGTAATATAAAAAAGAAACAGATCTATATCTGTCTATATAGATATAAATAGATATCTGCCACTGAGGAAAGGTGGGCATGGCTGCTGAATGAACAACCCATGAGAAGAGAGTCACCAAATAGACACATACTAAATCTCACTTGCACAACTGGGTGATTTACAGATTTAGAAGCTACAATAAAATAAACATGGCCCCTTGGATTTCCTTCTTCTTTATGCATTTACAAAATTACCTCTACAGATGTATGTGGTCAAGAATATCATTAGATGGTATTAGATGTATTAGATTAGTCATTAGATGTCCAAATGGTCTCCTTATATATTTTGTTCTGTCATTACTGTAAAGTATTAGGTAAGCTTGTATATTACAGTGGAGAATCCTGTTACTGCCAAATACCAACTGTGTAATCATGAAAAAACCATTTAAAGTCCTAAGTGTACCAACTTTGGTGTCACAAACTACACCATAGATTACTACAGTGGCAAATGAAATGTTTGACAAAATAAATATCTTGCAAATGGTGAAGCTGAAACTGTATACCAGTCTGTTTCCTTTCACATGGGAATAAAAGGCTTCTGTAATTGTATTTTTATTGAAAGACTCTAAATAATCATTGAACCAATTTGTATTTGCATAAAGCTTTACACTTGATGAACAATTTAAAAATATGGAGTTTTCTTCAGATTTTCTCACTATCTTCATTCTACAGATAAGAAATCAGAAGCTCAGGTGTTAGTGCATTAGTTTCCTGGGATGTAAAATGTTTAAATTAAAAACTGAGACAGTCCTAAGTAAATTGAATGAGTTGTTTGCCCTGTAAAATTCAAAGATATTAATAGAAATAGAAAAATATCTAGAACTGAATAAGGAAAATTCACAGAATCTGACATTCACAGAATTAGCAGGTAACAAAGAAGCAGGAAAATATTGCCCATATGAGGAGAAAATTAAGTCAATAAAAATAGAGCTAGAAATGACAGAGACTGTGAAATCATTAGGCAAGGACAGTAAAAGTTATTATAACTGTACTCTATATATTCAAGAAGTTAACGGAAAGATCGATCATGCTGAAAAGAGACATGGAAATACAAAAAGAAACAGAACATTTGGACTTCTAAAGATGAAAAATACTGTATGAAGATGAAAAGTACAATGGATTCAGCTAACAGCAGATTAGATACCAAAAGAGAAAAGATAAGTGAATTTGAAATCATAAAATAATCCAAGATGAAACACAAAAAATAAAAAGGCTGAGTAGAGTGCACAACTTCACTGAGGTATAGGAAAACTTCAAACACTTTTGATTCAGTATACATGTAATTGCAATCCCTAAGAGAATGGAAGATGGGACCGAAAAATTATTTAAAGCAATGATGGCTGAAAATTTTCCAAATTTGATGAATATCATAAACCCACAGATCTAAGTTCAAAGAAATCCAGGCACAAGAAATAAGACAAAAATGATACCATAATACATTATGGTCAAATTTCTTTATGAACCAATAAAAAAAAAATCTTAAGAGAAGCTAGAGGCTAAAAGACATGTTACTTACAGAGAAACAAAGATTTGTCAGAAACAATGCAAGCTGGAACACAGTGAAGAAATATCTTTCAGTGTTGAAGGGCGAATAAATTCAAACTAGAATTCTATATCCAATAAAAATATTTTTCATAAATGAAAGCAAAATAGATGATGTTTTCAGAGACACAAAAGCTGCAAAATCAGCAACAGCAGATTTGTGCTACAATAAATGTTAAAAGTTATTTGCAAAGAAGAAAAATGGTATCCTAGCAAAATATAAGCCTATGCAAACTAATGAAAAGTACCAGAAATAATAACTACATGGGGAAATATTACATAATTTTTTCTCTTTTATTTAAATACAAGGCTTGATTGTACTATTACATCTTATACGTAGAAGATAATGGTTTAAAAAAGAATGATGTGGGAGGGTGTGACATATGTAGAAGCAAAATGTACAATAACAGAATGGCAAAGAGTAAGTAAAAGTATAACATACTAAGGTTACTGTGATGCATATTAACTGGTGTGATATTATTTAAAGGTACACTACGATAAACCCTAAAGCAACCACTAATAAGCAATTCAAAAAGTAATAGCTAATAAACTGATGATGGAGAAAATCATTTTAAAAAATCCACCAAAAAATAAAAATTCAAAATTTAAAAAATAAAAAAATACTCCCAAGGAATGCAGAAAACAGGGAATAAGAACAAAAAAAGATTGTTCAGTATAGTCTAAGGGCCAAAGCAAAACCAGAAATTTTCATTTTGGATAAAATAGCAAGATCCAACAGGAAATAAAATATAAAGACACAAATTAGACTAAGAAAAAGAATCGGGAAAGATACACTCTGTTAAATGTAGTCAAAAGGAAGCTGGAGTGGCTATTTTCTTATTAGATAAAGTAGACTTCATTGGAAAAATATTACTACAGATAGAGGGAGGCATTTCCTGATTATAAATGGGTTAATTTAATTGACACTTACAAAAACTCTACCCAACAACATTTATTTCAAGTACACACATAATGTTTACCAAGATGTACTATATTCTGGTCCATGAGAAAGGAAAATATATTGATAAAAGTGTGGATGAAATTTTAAAGACCAAATCATATCTATAACATAATAAAAAATTATTATAAAAAATAAAATAAAATAAAGTTCAGGAATGTAGGACTAGAAATATGGATGGGATCTGACCCATGAAATGATAAGCACCTCTAGGGATGATCACCAGTGTTCTCAGAAGGACTATTTACGTAATATATCAAATAACAGAATGTGACCTCCCTAACCTCCACGAACGGTGAGTTGGGCAAATGCTCTCAGGCATGGACACGCACAGAGCAGTCTGCAAATAAACCTTGCATTTATTTCAAAAAATAAAAACAAAATAAAAATAAAGACCAAATCATATAAAGTAAATTCTCTGACCACAAAGGAAATAAATAAAAATCACTATCAAAAAGATATTTGCATAATCCCCAATGATTTATTAACAGAATAACATACATAAAAATAACCCATCAAAAGGAAAAGTAGAAAGTATTTTGAACTGGATTAAAACAAAAACATAATATGTCAAAATCTGTTAGATGCTTCTAAAGTAATAATTACAGGGAAATTAATAGCAATTAACATCTTACAATAAGAAGAAACATATCAGATTAATTATCTCAGTTTCCACCTTTTTTTTTTTTTTAAGATTTATTTATTTATTTGACAGAGAGACAGCCAGCAAGAGAGGGAACACAAGCAGGGGGAGTGGGAGAGGAAGAAGCAGGCTCCCAGCATAGGAGCCTGATGTGGGGCTCAATCCCAGAATGCTGGGATCACGCCCTGAGCCAAAGGCAGACGCTTAACGACTGTGCTACCCAGGTGCCCCTCAGTTTCCACTTTTTAAAAAAAGTAGGAAAATAAGAGCAAATTACAGCAATTGTAGGAAGAAGAAAGAAAATAATAAATCAGAGTGGAAATCAATGAAATAGATAATATAAAACAAAAGAAAATCAATGAAACCAAATTGGGTTATTTGAAAAGATCTATAAAATCAAAAAACTTCTACCTAGCCTTATCAGTAAAGAAAAAAGAGAGAAGACACAAATCATAAATATCAGCAATGTGAGGGGTGACATCATTTCAGATTCTACAGGTATTACAAAGATAATATGGAAATATTACAAACAACATTATGTCAACAAATTCAACAACATAAACGGAATTGGTCAATTATTTGAAAGACAGGACACATGAAAAGATGTTCAACATCATTATCATCAGGGAATGCAAATCACAACCACAATGAGCTATCACCTCACACCTGTCAGAATGACTAAAATCAAAACTCAAGAAGCAACAAGTGTTGACAGGGATGCAGGAAAAAAGGCACCCTAGTGCACTGGTGGGGGGAATGCAAGCTGGTGCAACCACTGTGGAAGACAGTGTGGACATTCCTCAAAAAATTGAAAATAGAATTACCCTACGATCCCGTAATCGTGCTACTAGTTCTTTACCCAGAGGATATGAGAACACTAATTCAAACACTCCTATGTTTAGTGCAGCATTATTTACAATAGTCAAACCATGGAAGGAGCTCAAGTGTCCATCAATAGATGAATGGAAAAGATGTGTGTATACACACACACACACACACACAGTGAAATATTATTCAGTCATAAAAGTGAATAAAATCTTGCCATTTGCAACAACATGGATGGAGCTAGAGAGTACAACGCTAAGCAAAACAAGTCAGACAGAGAAAGACAAATACCATACGATTTCATTCATGTGGAATTTAAGAAACAAAACAAAGAAAGGAGGAAAAAGAGAGAGAGAGGGAAAGAGAGTCAGAGAGAGAGAGAGAGAGAAACTGAAAAATAAACTCTTAAGTATAGTGAACAAACAGATGGTTACCAGAGGGGAGGTGCATGGGTGAAATAGTTGAAGGAGATTAAAAGTACACTTACCTTGATGAGCACTTTCATAACATATGGACTTGTTGAATCGCTATATTGTACACCTGAAACTAATACAACACATATGTTAGCTACACTGGAATTAATTTTTTGAAAGAGAGAGAGTAAGCAGAGAGAAGGAGGGGCAGAGGGAGAGGGAAGGGAGAGAGAGAATCTCAAGCAGACTCCATACCCAGTACAGAGCCTGAAGCGGGGCATCATCTCACAGCCCTGAAATCATGACCTGAGCCAAAATCAAGATTTGGATGCCTAGCCAACTGAGCCACCCCAGCACCAGCGAAATATGAAATGAAATGAAATGAAATGAAATGAAATGAAATGAAATGAAATGAAACGAGAAGAAGGGAAGGGAAGGGAAGGGAAGGGAAGGGAAGGGAAGGGAAGGGAAGGGAAGGGAAGGAATATTTAAGCTCATTTAAGAAGACATGGGTAATCAGAATGGCCCTGTAAGTGTCAAAAAATTAAATTTAGGGTTAAAACTTTTCTGCAAAGACCTAGATGACTGTATGAGTCAATATTACCAAACACTTAAGGAAGAGATAATACCAATTATTCACAAGCTCTTCTAGAGCACTGAAGAAGAAATAATATTTCCCAATGTATTTTATGAGGCTGGCATTACCTACAGATCAGATTGTGACAAATAAATTACAAGAAAAGAAAAAGAAAGAAAAATAGACTTCTTGGCTAAAGAAGCAACAATTCTAGACATTTTAGCAGATTAAGCCCAACAATTTATACAAATGGTAACACATTATGCCCAAGTGGGGTTTATTAAAGGAAAGCAAGGCCGGTTTTATAATGCAAGATCGATCAGGGCCATCCACTATATTAACTAACCAAAAATGATCGACTATAGGATCGCTTCAATACACGTAAAAATAAGCATCTAGCAGAATGATTTTCTGATTAAACATTTTTGGCCAACTAGGAATAGAAGCAAACTTCCTCAACGTGGTAATGGGCATCTACAAAAACTTATAGCTAACACCATACTTAAGTGAAGGACTAAATGTTATTCTCCTAAGGGCAGGAGTAAGACCAGAATGTCTACTCTCAAAATCTGTATTCAACATTATATGGGTGATCTAACCATTTGAATAAGGCAAGAAAAGAATAGCCACTATCAATCAATCAGTGGTCACATGTCAAGTGAAATACCTGTGCATTCCTCCTGCCTTGGAAAAAGAACACATCTGAACTGTTGAGAACCAATGATACTGCCCCTAGATTTAGATCTCCCATGAAGATTCTCTCCAAGCTTGACATCCCTGTTCAAGTTCTCATTCTTACCTATAGACAAGAGGCTGCCTCCAGTTATAAATGGTTAAATCCTCCTGTTGTCTCCCTAAGGCCGTGGCTTTGTGCAGTGTTTCAACCACATTCGTAAGACCTCAGGGTACTCAACTTCAGAGAAGCTTCTAAGAATTTAGGGAAAAGATGACAGTATGAGAATGATCCAAACAAGAGTCTAAAGGGAAAGACCAAGCATACTCTAAAACAAGTATCTGGTTTACCTTCTCTTTCCCTAAAACATATTTTATGTTCAAAATAAACATGGGATGTTCTGTCTTAATATAGTTCTACCTCACTTCACTTAGGAAAGACTCAGATATTATCTTAAGAAAAAACAGCTCTTCATCTACCATGCAATCCATCTTTTTGTCTTACACTTCTCCTCCTTCATGATGGAGAAATCAGTTCTCCCCAGTAGAGATTTTTGGCATTCGTGGACACTAAAACTCAACCATCATCTGTCCTTTTCATGAAGCTCGCAATTGTGTTCTCCCAACCCATTTGAGCTAATGACCTCTGGAAAACCTGCAGCCAGTTAGGACCCAGAGAATCAGCACCTGTGATGGTTTTGCTACCCCAGAGAGGTTTCAAGAAATTCTCTGGAGCTTTCTGTCTATCAATGACCCTAAGTGCATCCTCTTGTATTGCTATAAAACATAATTAAGAGAAAGGAGGCATTTAATCAAATACTACACGTATCTGCTGCATTGCTTGTGAAGAATGACAGTAAGATCTGCTTAATATTTTTATATAGTGCTCAAAACTAGCCACCCTTAATTAACTTATTTTTTTTTAGTCTGGAAATTAAGGATGAATAACGATCTCCCAATTGCCCTTCACCATCATGATTCAGCCCGAAGAGTTAATAAGCCACCTTCAATACCCCACCCCCTTCCCTGAACAGACATGTTTTCCACATGGATGAACACAAAGAAATAATCAGATAGGAGATTTTTCTTCTAAATTAGGCCTCTTGTTTGTAAACTGAAAGAGGGCTAATGCAGTTCAAACTCAGCTATGCACCACACATGCCCATTCTGCCCAGGCTTATTACAAAGAGCGGGAGAATTGAAGGTTTTGTTCTATTCTTCGGGCTCTTTCTGTGTGAGAGGCCATTCAGGCAATCGGGTACTTCTCTCTCGCTCTCTTTCTCTTTCGGCCCCTCTCTCACACACTCCGTTTCCCTCTATAATGCCAGCATGAGAGGCAAGCTGCGGGCTGCAAGTGTACTTTGATGTCGACCTCTTGCTGCCTGCCTTGGTGGGTGAGTAGCAGAGCAATGAGGGCATGTGTGGGACGGAGCCGGATGAAAGGAGGGGCAACTGGAGCCCCTAATGTGGCTAGATTCCTGCCTGTTCACTTAGATTCTTCGGGAAGAAAAATGCCAAGCCTTGTGATTATGAAGGTTATGAATCAGCCTGACCTCAGGAATTAAAACAACACTGCCTGACATAAAGAATCAAATTATTGTTCAGGATTTGGGGGAAACAAAGAAAGAAAAGGAGGGAAGGAAGGAAAGAGGGAAGGAAGGGAGGAAGGAAGGAAGGGAGGAAAGAAAGGGAGGGAAGAAGAAAAAGAAAAGAAAAGAAAAGAAAGAAAGAAAGAAAGAAAGAAAGAAAGAAAGAAAGAAAGAAAGAAAGAAAGAAAAGAAGGAAGGAAGACACTGACAGAGCCAAAGAAATAAGGACCTTCAGATTACATTCTAAGAAGGCTGGCTAGTCAAGGGTGCGGGAACCAGCCCGCAGACAGCTCCTGAGCAACAGCCTCCGGCACGCTTGCTGCCTTCCAGCCTTGGGCAAGATTGTTTGGATGACTTGTGCCAGATGTCAGGAATAAATCTCCGGCCCTAGTGGTAAGGTTACAATTGTGACACAGACAGGCAGCACATGAGAAGGCCACATGGCAGTCCACCCTGCTCTCCATGGAACAGTATGGTAAGGGACATCCCCAAAAGGTGAGCCCCACAAGGGAACTTAGGTCCAGTTTGAATTCTTGGCATTCAAGGACTACCTGCAATTAGATTATGGCGTTTCCGTGGCTCTGCCTGGACTAACATGCTATTCATTGCTAGGGTGTCAGGACAGATCAGACCTTGTTCTCCTGTAACTGACACTTGTTTCCTCCTCCCTCAACCACCTGTTTTGTTAATCCCACCACATAAAGGAATGTGGGTCTGTCTTCCTCCTTCATTTTCCAACACATAGTCTCAACTCCAGCAGGTTTGGGACAGTGGAATGAGGCAGGGAAATTTAACACTAAATCTTTTCTCTTTTTTCTTTTCTTATGTTCACTCCCAGAATGTGTTAGAAAACAGCAACAACAACAACAACGTGAAGCAAGAATCTACGGAGGCCCTACTCTGTGCAAGATCTGTATGAAAGAAATTTACAAATCAGAAGTTGAAAGGAAAAATCATTTTACTCTATATTCAGTCTGGAACTGTCCTTCATTACTAAAATGAGTCTCCTGATATTAAAATAAGACCTTAAAAAAAAAACAAAAACCTCTGATGTTCTTAGAATAAGTAAGACAAGTTCTATATTTTTCCCACCATATCTATTCCTTGATTTTGGGTTTGCATTAAGTGCAAGTTACCTGAGATGAAATGGTTTGCACACTGGTCAGGGTAGGCATGGGAGCTGTTTGCTAGGGAACAGCACTGAATGTTGTCAGGAGCCAAATAAACAGCCTGCTGCCAATCAGAATGTCTATTTAGACAAGACCCCTTCTCCTCTGAGATGGATTGACACATAGCTTTCTTCTAAGATGCCTTCAAACTAAGCCTGCCTCTCCTTTACCCCACCATTCACAGCTTAGAGAAAAGTCCTGAGACCACTCGGCTCTTTCCTGGGTCCCTAAGGTTAAGGCAAGACGATGTCTTTGTAGGGAAGCCTCCTCTCAAAGCCAAGCCTCCTCAGGAAATGGGGGGAGATGTATTATTGTCCAAGTCACACAACCTGAGAATGAATTGGACTCATGGTTGTAGAAATTCTTTGCTCTCTATGTCTTTCAGTTGACAAGACAGAAAAAGGCCTGGGTTAAATGGAACCATTTGTTTTAAAAGATAAATATATCTCTAGCAATAGAGTTTGTGTTTGGTTTAACAATGCATATTTTGCATACGAGTGCTTTTGTTTTCTTAAACCATACCCTGATATGGAATCTTAGTGTTATGAAAATCACCAAAATAAAATAAGATAAAATAAAATAAAATAAAATAAAATAAAATAAAATAAAATAAAGCAGGAAATTGCACGGGCAATCGAGGAGCCCCCACCCCACAGCCCCAGCGGGTCATCTTTGGTGACTACCCCAGTCTTCACTCCCCCCCCCAATTATAAAATCAGCAAAACTCTCGAGGGAAGAAGACCCAGAAAGAACAAACGTGGCAGCAAGAGACAGAGGGATCAATACCTTCAGAGTCTGAGAATGTAATGGGCCCTGTAGGTCTGTTAATTATCAAACAAAACTTCTGTTTCAAGAAGGGAAAAATGCATTTTAATAGAAGCTCTATAATTAGCCATTTCTGTTCATGGTTTCTTAGTAGTTTTTATGTTTGTCTGCCTTCACCTTTATTTCCTTTAACAACGTTCACGTAAAATGGCTCAGAATTGTTCTGCCTCTAATTACTTTCTGTAACAACCAACAAGCTGAAAGATGACAAAGTCATAAAGAAAGATCTTTGTACAGCACGTATTGACTCACCACTGTTGTCTTCTTACTCCTTGATTTTTTTTTTTGTCCTTTTCTAGTGTATAATTTGCAAGTATGCATAAAACAGTTGCCTGAGTTTTATTTTATGATGATGTTAGGCTTTTGGTCTGTGAGTTTGCTTTTAATAGAAATACACAGTTTGCTCAGCCTTTGGTAAACAGAGTTCCACTCCATCCCAAACATCACCCTTTGCCAGGGTGAAGCTGGTGTGACTTGCGTGTGTTGGGGGCAGAGGCAGGGCTGTTCGGAAATAAAAAGGCAAATGTAAAACCAAGAGAAGGTAGACAATTGGATGCCAAGACTGAACCGTACGGCAGGGAATGATTCAGAGAAAATGATCAATGTCTGATTCTGGGAAAGCAAATGAGAAATTAAATCCTCATTGGGGAAAAAACAAGAAGCAAAATCCGTAGGATGAATCAGGGTCAAAGCCACTACAGTCTGTTGAAGGCAGGAGATTCACAGCGTTGGAAGTAGTCACCCAGGCGTCTTTTCCTTAAGCCTGAAATTGTTTGCCTCTAATCTTAGAAATGCGAGTTCGGCACCAGAAACGATGAGCCTTGTACTGGAAATAAAAATGGCACTATATTGGACCAATATGTGATATTTGGAAGAAGAACAAGTTCAAGTGTCACAACATGGGCCTGGTGGGGCAGCAGGTTCAAGTCTGATTCATCATTCTACCATGGGTAACATCAAATGACCATTCTCAACAAGCTGCCATTGCTAAGTGATTGGAATACTGTGGATGAGATGGTACTGTGGGACTTAAAGAAACAAGAAGGGACAAAAAAGGAGTGACCAATGCACCACCTCTAAAGCAATTCATCCAAGAAGCTTCCAGGATGAAGAAAAGGTCACGGAACACCCCAGCACCCCCGAAGCTGCTAAACAATGTGGTAGCCATCTCTCTAGGGGTCCCCTTTAGAACCAATAGTAGCTATGATCCATAGGCCTTTTATATCCCAAGGTCAGTTTCCTTCAGACATGTCACTTCCCACTTTGATGTGGCACACATGGGATGTTCCTGTAAGGGTCCCCTCCTTCAGGAACCCAAGGCTTCCCTGTGGGCAAGTCCGGGATGGCTTCTCTTCAACATGGAGCCAAGTCCAAAGTCGCCTGTGTTAGGCTAGAGATCTCCAGCAAGATTCAGAACACAATAAATTCTGCTCTGTTCCCTGAGTAGTAATGGTTCTTCGTAATAGGCTCTTGCTGTAGTTTATTGGTCCATCTTGTAGTTTATTAGAGCACAGCCTGTGTCAGGGCTTCCATTATAAAGCCATATTTTCTGAGTTGAGAGATCAACAATAAAATCGGGCTAGTATTGAACCTTAATCTTGATATGCTGTCCCTGCCCAAGAACATAAGAGGAGAAATTAAAGAGAAGGATAGAGATGGAGAGAAATGGAACGCAAACCCATGGACAGTTACCATAATTCCTGCATTTATGAATTTATTTTAGCTGTGTTTTGATTATAAGGCGCACTTTTGTTTCATTATGCTTCCATTTATCATGGGGTTTATTTGGTAGTGGGATTATTTCTTGAGAGAGGGAAATTAACAGTAAAGTCAAATCAGTTTTCCCTCTTGCTAGATACCATGCCTACATGTCCATAAAATAACCACGTCTTCCCCCTTTTAATTTGCTCGTCAAGTCAACTACAGAACATGGGGTTTCATGTCAACAAGACTCCAATAAAAAAATAAATAAATTTAAAAGGAACATGAGTTTAGCGTCATATGAAAGCTGTATGAAAGAAAAAAGGTAGTAATGTTCTTGTGAATTTTTTCACGATTTTTTCTTTCCTTTGGGTGACAGTGAGCCTTTGGCAGACTCCTGTTCAGATGAACTTTTATGCTTCTCTTCGATTAAACAAAAACCAAACAGTACTGATGTTTTTGTTTTACTCATACTACCAAAGAAAATTGTTTCAACTTGTTTAAAGTGCTTCCCAGGGCAATGATATCTAACAAAAGATCATTTGGAAGGGATTCATTTCAAAATGCACGGCCTTGCTGTAATGTCCACTATAAAGAAAGATCTTAGCTTAAATTATACCACAGCTATTTTAAATGGATTTTTAAATTATCTACCTTTGCATTTCATCATGAATGTTTCAGGGAAATTATCCTGAGATAATGCCAACAAATGGCTGCAGACTTTAGGTTTATAATTGCTCTTCTTCATTTAAGGTTCCCAGCAGACCATATCAGGAAATTCAATGCCTGGCAAGTCGGGGTTGATAATATACCGTAACTGGCATTTTCTTATTAGACGAGCACCCAAATCAGCTTTCATTTGTAGCCATGACCCTAATTAAGAGAACCATGATTTAAAGCCGAGTCTTTGCATTTTAAGAGTCAGATCTGGATAAGGTGATGTTAGCCAAAGGGTTATTTTTTTCCTAGAAAATTGGCATAATCTAACCTTAATTTTAATTTTTCAAAAGTATTTCACATAGTTGGTTTTTTTTTTTTTCCCAATTCCATTTTCAAAATGAGAAGCTTCCTTCTAGCTGCTGGGTATGTATATGAATGAGTAGGTAAAAATGTTCACCTTCGCAACTTCCTTGTATGTAAGCATACTCACCTCTATCTTCATGAAATGATTTGGCTTTAGAGTGACACGAGATGTTAGAAAAAGGGTCACTTAATGTGTTCTCCACCATCCTCGCTCCCTTAAGGGGAAGAACGGAAGGCTTGGAAACGAAGATAGTTTGCTTTGGAGCATCAGCTGGCAAGAGGTAGAGCCCAAACTACATAAGCCACCTGATGAGAATTTCACAGCCCCTTCCCCCAAAAGTACCTGTTAAAGATATTACCGTGGTAGATGCTGATGGACCTGACTATTCTTAATTCTTCCAGTCAACAGAAATCATTCACTGCTGTGGCCCACTGAAGTGTTCACCCTGAAATCCTATCATAACATTGCTCTAAGACCATTACCGTTACCATTAAATTATGTTGTAGCATATTGTGAGGATCTTTAAATACTCCATCCGAATGTATATGTCCCTTGGTTACATACATGTAATATACACACGTTTGATAATTCGTGGGGTAGGATCCACAGCAAATCTGCTGTCAGCAATAATGACTGCAGCCAAGAGTAACAACCAACATTTGGAGATCGTTTTACAATTCACAAAGAATCTTTACCTGTATTATTTCTTTGACTAGTTACCTTCACCCCAGCACTGTGAAAATGCAGGACAAGAACGAGAACTTGAGATATTATAGTATTGTCAATTGCTTTTCATTGTTTGGAAAATACAAACATTTCCTTGGGAGAAAAAAAAAAAAATCCAGTTTTTCACACCATAGACCCATGCCCTCTTCATCACGCTATCTTAACCTTCCTGGTAGCAATTATTATTAGTGGTAAGATATTATAAATAGAAAATGTTTAAGTGATTTATCCATTATGGTTATAATTATAACGCTAATAACAACAGCCATTATTCCTGAGCACTTTGATTCAGGTGTGGCTCTGAGCGCCTGAGCCTTGCATATGCACACAGGTGTGCATCGGCACAGTAGGTATTACGGCACCAAATTCAGTGATGAGCAAACAGAGGCTCGGGAAGTTCAATGATGTACCTAAAGTCATGGCCCCTATAGGTGGCAAAACCAGGTTTTGAACCAGGTTAGTCTGACCCCAAACCAAATGTTCTTAACTATTTGCTGTTCGTCTTTCACAATAACACACATGTTCTACCGTATCCTATCGTATTGGTAATAGAAGTACGAATAGAAATCAATGCAAAGATACAGACGTAGTGAAGAGAAGGGCCATATGCACCCCAATGTTCATAGCAGCGTTGTCCACCATAGCTAAATCGTGGAAGGAACCGAGATGCCCTTCAACAGATGACTGGATAAAGAAGATGTGGTCCATATATACAATGGAATATTACTCAGCCATCAGAAAGAACAATTACCCAACATTTGCAGCAACGTGGACGGGACTGGAGGAGATTAAGCTAGTGAAATAAGTCAAGCAGTGAAAGGCAATTATCATATGGTTTCACTCATTTATGGAACATAAGGAATAGCAGGGAGATCGGTAGGAGAAAGAAGGGAAGAATGAAGGGGAGGGCAAACTGAGGGGGAAATGTACCACAAAAGACTATGGACTCCGGGAAACAAATTGAGGGCTTCAGAGGGGAGGGGCGTGAGGGACTGGGATAGGCCGGTGATGGGTATTAAGGAGGGTATGTATTGCATGGAGCACTGGGTGTTATACACAAACAATGAATCATGGAACTTTACATCAAAAACTAAGGATGTGCTGTATGGTCACTAACATATCATAATAAAAAAAAAAAAGAAGAAGAAATCAAGGTAAGACCCCCTCAATGTTCAGTTAGTGTAGGAGAAAAATTTGACAGAAAAAAGAAAAGTCTATATGAGGAAAGGCTCTGTGTGTGGGTGTGGGTGTGAAAGAGAGAGGGGCGTGTGTGTGTGTGTGTGTGTGTGTGCACAATTATAAATGATGCATGTTTATACCCCCATTTTCATTCATGGGTAAGAGTGTAAATACATGGAAAGTGGATATTAAAAAAATAAAACAAAAGGAAATAACACAGATGATGTTATTAAGGTCTTTCACAAAACCCTAAGAAATTCACTTATTAAGTACAATTTATTTTCTAAGTTTGTTGCAGGAGACGGAATCCTTACCAGAGTTATAGGCAACTTTTTATCAGGATTTAATTGTTAGAGTTGCTTCATTTCAAGGAAAATGATTTAGCCCCCAGGATATGCAGATCCCTATTATAATAAGCCACGTTTTTTAACAAGGGGAGGGCCTTCAGCTATTCTTGCAAGAGCGAAAATTTCCAGGAATTATCCTTACTGCTATTATAAATTAATAAATTTTAGTAGTGCTAAACCACAAATCTTTGGCATTGACCTATATAGAAACATTAATATCTTATGATATTGATTTCAAAGACAAAGTCCAAAACCTTATGGTAAATCTAGAGGAAGTTTGTCTCTCATGATAGATGCTGCCATAAGATTCACCTAATATATCCGAGTAAATCATCATCTCCACTGGAGCTCAAAATGGGCTCAGTAAGCACATACATCCTTTGCAGGGCTCTCTGGGCATTCATGCATCCTGGGCACATTTCCTCTAACAGCCACCTAAAACACTGCTGGTTCCCATGCTCTCTGCAACTGTCACTGATGGATTGAGTGATACCCTAGCTCTGGCTTAGAAGATTCGCACTGTCAGGACCATTTTGACGGCTTTCCGAAGGGCTCCTCCCCAAGGCCAGGGTGTTTGCAATAGGATGAAATTGCATTGGAAGAGACCCAGGGAGGGCCATGGAACGAGTGGGCTTTGGAAGCTCAACAGTCTGGCTGCTGTTCTTTCCAGATATACTGTTCCTGTTTGTACAGGAATGACCAGCCCCCCAAATAAAATAAGACAAAATAAAATAAAAATAAAATAAAATATAAAAATAAAATAAAATAATAACAAAAAAACCTAACTAACCTAACACTAGCAGTTCAGAAAAGCAATGCTTCCTTTCTGCCCTCTTCTCCCTTCCCGCCTGACCCCTCACGCTGCCTCCAGTGTGATACCTTGAATTATTACTAGAATTCACAGGCTGCTCAATATGTTTCTTGAGCACGGTCCTTTCTAAGTGTTGAAAGTAGACAGCAGCATATATGAATAGTCAGAACCGTAAAGAGAACAGTCAGTAAACAAGTTAGCCTCGTCGAGTCCCCTTCACATCTGAAGGTAGGGAGGAGAGAGCCGCGGCTTCCCCTCCAGCATCTTAGCTATTCACCCCATAGACCATTATCCCAAAATGGCCAGCCTGGGTAAATATTTGAGAGAGATGTTTTCCAGTTTGTTTATCTTCTTCCTGTCATTTTCACTGATACTCTCTGCTCGTCTTGGCGGCTGACCTTTCACAAATGTTGGTTTTGTTTTAGAAATGTCCTATTGTAAATAAGAGGGCAGAGTTCACAGAGCAAAGGCCAACGTAGCTAGAAGGCTCTGTGGGGGCCCAGGAGCCCTGTTTCATCTGCCAGGGCTTGTGTTAACCTTCCCACAGCCCCAAGAAGAGCAGGGGGTCAGCCCTCCACTTCTCAATGCTTCGTCCTAACTTAGTTTCTTAATGTTCCCCAGGAGAACATAATTAACAGTATGGAACAACATGATTGTTGGCTGATCTGTTTGCTGTGGGGTATTTTGGGAAATAAGGGTCAGTAAATACCTGGGTAACTTTTACAGGGAGATGCTGGGAAACCAATCAATATTTAGTCACTGGTGTTGATAATTAGAAAACGTTCTATTCAAGATTCATGTTTTCCATGTTGGTTCATTCTTCCAGCTCGGAGTCCCTTGTCCTCCAGGACAAGGACTGATTTGGCACGGTATGGAGTCTGTTCGAATGGAAATCATTGTCAGATTTGCCCCAACTCCATTCCTGTTAGATGTGGGATTCTGGTGGTGTGAATCGAATGACTTCTCTGAGCCACTGTTTCTTCAGCAATAAAATACACATAATCTACCCTCCTCTCTTCAAAATGTCTTTGAAAGTACACTGTAAACAACAGAACACTTGCAAAAGTAGTCAGTGATGCAGGGGGCTAGCATCGTTCACCAGTTTCCAATGATCCAAAACATGAGCCATTCCAACTTAGGTGAGCTCCCAATGACCATCCTGAGGCGCAGTGCCGTGGGGAGCAGATCCTAAGTTAGATAAGGCTTGGCAGGTGAGAGATGGACGACTCAGTGTTTGAGGTATGTTGGGTGAAATTGATGTCATTAAACAGAAATGTCTTCTTTCCTATCTCAAAGAGGCCACAGTCCTCAGGGGTAAGGAGTTCAAAGCCCATGGCAACAACCCTGATGACTTCCGGGGTTACTTTATTGTCTTTTGCAATGCTACTCAAAAACACATTGGGGTGCCGCGCTCCCAGGATAAGAATTCAAATTCAACTGTGCTTCTTGGCAGTGACGCTGGATGACAGGGACAGCCAGCAGACTTCCCCCATGCCATCAGAGACTGAAGCAGTGAGAAAGAATTTTTCACCGCGTTAAGACATTCATCTCAAGCTCTCAGTTGGGGGAAGCTCAGAATGCCTCCTTCAGTGTGGCTGAAGTAGGTCTGACTGGTGCTTCTTGGAAGGGGTCCCCTGGCCCAGAAAGCTTTGTCAAAACTCCATCCCGTAGCCCCTCTGTGCCTCCTGACTACTTTTCTCAATCGCCTCTCTTGCTTTTCTCTCACAGTTGTTAGATTTGAGATCTTTGCCATGAGTCACATTTTAGCATGTGTTGCATTGCAATTTTTGCTTTGTAGTGCTTTTCATTTGTAAAAGAACCTCTTTACAGCACAGAATGGAAACAAATAGCTCTTCAAACTGATTCAAATGAGATATTTTTGAGTGTGTGTGAATGCGACACTGTGGGAAAAGCTGGCATTTCCTGGTGGAGTTTTATTCAGACATTGCACGCATTCAGCTCGCACTTGTAGACCTCTCTACTAGGGGCTGGCAATGACAAAATGAATAAGAAAACCTTGGCTTCCCCCCCTGGAAGGGTGTGGCCTGAGGAAAGTGAGACTCACTTCTCCCTCTTCTCTGCCATCCCCATCAGGGACATAAGCACTATAACCACATATGACATTTTTATTCAGACAGAGCCCATTTAATAGGAGTTCTTCAAGATGTAGTCCATTTCCAATCCACCTCTAAATCTTCTCTATTACCTTCAGCTGCCTTGAACACCTAGAACGTGGTAGACATTTATTAAATATTTATGGAAAGAAAGCCTTGAAGAAAAAAGATTAACAGCTAAAATGGGTTGACCTCATTTTAACTAGAAGAGTGAGGGTGGGTGCATTGGTTGCAGGATACTGAAGATGACTGAATGACGGGATAATTCATTGTACCCGACCCCAGGCCCTTTGCACTCACCAGACATTGGCTTCCTCCTGCTTCCTTAGTCATTAGCCAGATTCAAGTTTAGTTACGCTCCATTGAGCACCTACAATGAACCAGGGGCTGTGTAGGTATCCTTCTATGGAATGGGACACTTAATCTCAAAACGCAACCCCTTCAGTTAAGCCTCCTCATTCCCATATTAGTGGGGTGGCAAATGTGGCTCGAATATTAAATAAGTTATCTACAGTTCCACACTCTGGTTATATATCAGACCTAGCATCCTGGGTCAGATTGGCCTGACCCCAACACAATCTGAATGGGATTTTATTAGTTTTAGGAATAAGAAATAGATCTTGAAACAAGAATAATGAATGAGATCCATCTAGTTAAAATGACTATAATTTTTTAATCCATTTGGATAATTAAAACAAAGGCATTAAAAGCAGCCTTAAAAAGATCAGACCAGCCAGAGTCACCTCCCCTTTGCAAGGACAAGGACAATAAGGCTGACTCATCCTCTTACTAGGGGAACCTCTGTGAGTTGAGTTCATAACTAGTTTATCCTAGCATGGCCCCTCTCTGTGGCCTCAATGCAAAGGACGGCCTGAACCCAGGATGACCTTATAGATTTTTTAATTCAGTAGTTATTTAAAGTAAGTGAACAACTTATTTAGCAGACAAGGTAAAGTTCACAGGATAAAATGTGCAGGCATGCAAATGTAAAATATTTCCACGTGGCCCCCCAAGGTCTGCTATTGTATGTTCCAAAATTCATCAAAGTGCTATGAACATCCTCATTCTTTTTTGTATTCCAAGATGGGACTATGGAGATCTAATTTCCCTCATTAAATTCTCATTGCTGATAAAGCCTGAATTAAATGTGGAATGGTTTGAAATGAAGAGACTCTCTTTCATCGTGTGCTGGTTTATCTGGAAGATGAGCACCATAACTGCCATGGGGGGGAGTTCTGCATATCCTTACCAGAGTTGATGGATGCTTTTGGAGTAGAAGAGGATAATCAATAGGACTTTGATTTCTTGGATTATGATCCAAGGAAAGGTCAGTCGGGAACTCAGGGCCATGGGGTGTTCCACAATTCCGGGGGTGTTGCTGGCATTGTATCCTGTGAAAATAGCCCCTCCCGGACTTGGTAAGCATGGCGGCTCTCTAGACCACTTGTCTTTCCTATTCTCTACACATCTACCCCTGCTTAGGATATGAGATGATAGGGGCAGGCAGGGGAAGGAGAAGCCACCATATTTTGTCTTGACTCCAACTCATGGCAGCCTCGCCATAACTCCATAGCTTCCGAGCGCCCACAGGAAAAGAGGACATGGGAGTGAGAAATACGTTTTCCTTGCTCCCCTCAGTGTCTGTGTTCTATTGCTCTGTCCACAATCCCTCCCCAAAGGGGAGGGGCATTACCCCCTGTCCGCACAGCCAGTGCCGCCTCTGTATGAAAGCCACAGCAACGCAAGTCCTCTCTACCATTCTCAACTCTGTTTTTGTCAATAAGCCCTGAAGACTTAAAAAGGGAAGACGGGCTCTGCTTCTGAATGAGAGCTATTTGATTTTCAATATCAAGACAGTAGCAAATACCTTCAGATGCGGTGTCCCGCTGAGGCTTTTCAGAGGCACCTTTTGTCTGCAGAAGGCTCTTTTCTCCTCACACTAGACCCGGAGAGGCGATCCTCTCTTAATCTGACTTTGTGTATCCTTTTGCCAGGCCAAACTATGCCCTGGTAACTTGGTGGGAATGACTGGCACATGGCGATTTTTCCATGTGATACCATTGGCCATGCCATAGTGAGCGAGAGCCCAGCTGCATACAGCTCTCCTGATCCTTGGGTTGGGCTGCTGCCCTGCCCTCTTCACATAGCCTCAGGACGGCAACATGTTAAGGCAGAGCCTTGATGTGGGCAAGCAACTGCCACATTGAGGCATTATGCTTTTTGCAAACTTTAGGGCACACATAGAGAATTTAAATGCATCCCCAAATCACACTTGGTTTCAAGAATGACACCTTTCTTTGAGGTTTGGAAAGATTGAGGATGGAACAGGACCACAAATACAAAAATTGATGTATACAACTCATGGGCTCCTCCCAAAACAGTATTAAAAGAAGCAAATAAGAACACGTTTTCTCTTGACAATCTTCATTGTAGTTAAATGGCACTTTATATTTCTGCATAATGAGCTACTTCTGTGCTTTACAGACCATTTTGCACGTGGTTTGTACCTCATATTAAATTTGATGATGTATTTGAAAGTATTTTATACACAGAAAATTGTCATGCAGATTTTAGCTATTATGAAAATAATGATGAGTAAATAACGTCAGTGAGTGAGGCTGTCATTGGCCCAATTTAAAAGCCTCTCTGCTTCTCTTTCTCAACCTTATCATTGGATGCAGAAAAAAAAATAAGAAGAAGGGATTTTAGAGATGGGTTGGATTTTTTCTTAAGTTATTAACATTCACTAATAGTCATGGAACTACATTCAACAATAAAATTCTATTTCTAACATAAGAGATTGGAAAAAAAATTAAAAACCTGAAAGCAGTCAGTGCTGACAACACTATGGAGAAGTAGACAGTATGAAATGTTAAAATACTTTTTTAATTTCTTATTTAAAATATTTTGAGAAACTATTCTGATAATAATCATCAAAATTTTAAAGGCCCTACTATTGGGCACAATAATTCTACTTTTGTGAATCCATCCTACAAAATAAAAACATCAGTCATTATATCCATATATCTATAGTTAGGTAGAGAGTCAGGTAGGTAGGCAGATATATAGATAGAGAGACAAGTTAGATAGATGTGAGTTTTTGTTGTAGCATTGTTGCGGGTGCAGAGAACTGAAAACAACGAATAAGTCGGGGCGCCTGGGTGGCGCGGTCGTTAAGCGTCTGCCTTCGGCTCAGGGCGTGATCCCAGAGTTCTGGGATCGAGCCCCGCATCAGGCTCCTCCGCTGGGAGCCTGCTTCTTCCTCTCCCACTCCCCCTGCTGTGTTCCGTCTCTCGCTGGCTGTCTCTCTGTCAAATAAATAAATAAAATCTTTTTAAAAAAACAAACAAACAACGAATAAGTCAATCACTATTCTTGAACAACACAATTTTAATGTCCTTGTACAAATGCTTTTTCCTCAGGATGTACTATAACTTACTGAGCTTTATACTTATTTTCAAATGTTTGGTTCATTCTAATTTTCTGCTATTGTAAAATAATCCTGAGGTAAGCAACCTTGCACGTAAATCTTTTCTCACACTCTGATTATTCCTATAGTATTTATTCCCAGAAAAAGAAATGAGTATTTCGTAAGAGCGTAATGATCAGAGTCAGATGGTATGGGGAAATATAACAGAGCACAGGGGTGGGGTGAGAACAAGGTTTGACAGTGTGCTTTGGACGGAAAGGTCAGGGAAGGAAGCCTTCTCTGAAAAAGGCATTCCTGACCAGGAAACCTAAATGATGAGAAGGAGCAGGGCATGCAAAATGTTGAGAGAACAGCCTTCTTTTCAGGCAGAAGGGATGCCATGTGCAAAGGCCCTGGGTCAGGAAAATGTTTCCAAGGTTTTCAGCATTGAGGGGAAGAAAGGGAGAGCTCTATCATGGGGTTTGAGGATCATAATAACAAGGTTTGATTTTATTGCAAGAGTTATAGAAAGCTCTGAAGATGTTTCTAACTTGGAGAATGGACGGGTATGGTATATGATATTGAACTGCTTACTCTGGGTGGGCATGGTTTGTAGAAAGATGAGGGGGAATGAAAGCCTGGTTAAGTTAATTCATTCGGGCAACAATGATGCTAGCCTCACCTGGGAGAAGGGAGACAGTGTCAATGGTGAAGTGGACGGATGACAGAAAAAGAAGAACTTGGGACAACGGCTAGGTTTTCCATGTGGGTAAAGGGTAGATGCTGGCTTCTTACTGAGATGGGATGGATTATATAGAAGAAACTTGGGAGGAGGGCTGCACTGAGTATAAGGAGGATTACACGCTCCATCTGGTCATGTTGTGGAAGAGACTCTATCAGAATCCTAGTAGTGGTGCCAAGTAGGCAGTTGAATACCTTGGTTTGGAGCTCATGGGACTAGTCAGGGCTGGAGGTGTGGATTGGGGAGTCATTAGCACAGAGCAAGTGCTGTGGGGGAGGAAAAAAGTCTTTTTCCTTTTACCTTTCTAGGTTCGTGGCTGCCTCTCTGTAATCAAAGACTGATTAAAAAGAGAAAAAAGCATACAAAGTGATTTAATATAAGTTTTATGTGACATAGGAGTTTCATAAAGGAAAGAAGACCAGGAGAAGAGGTTAAACCTAAGTGTTTTTATGCATGGTTTGATGAAGAGTGGAAAATTGTGGGAAATGTGACAGGACAAGCATATGAGCTCACTGCAGTAAACTGGCAGAGACTTAGCAAGGCCTGGTCCTTCCCATTCCTCTCCAAGCCCCTCCTTTCTTGAAGATACAGATGCTCCTTTCTTCTGGGTGCAGGAAGGCCACCTCTCACCTGAGGGTCTTATGACCTACTTCAGGACTCCTTCCTACATATGCCATTTCTCAAATTCCTCCAGCATAAAATTTTCAATTTGCTAAAGGTGCCATATTTGGGGGTGGTGTGTCCTGAACCCCATCAGTACTTAAAGTCATGGGACTGGCTATGAAGCAAGGAGAAGGTAAAGATAGAGCAGAGAACAAAGTCAAAGATTGAACCCTGGCGTAAGAGAGGAGAAGCTGTTACGGCAGAGAAGCTAATTAGGAATGGCCAATGAGATAGAAGAAAAATCAGAATGAAAAGAGAAGAGAACATCCCAAATGATGTTTACATTCTAAAGACAGAGAAATCTGCAGAATTTGGCAGCTTGGGGCTCATTTGGGGCTCTGAAAATCACTTCAATGAGACAGTGAGGACAGGCCCTGCCCTCTTTTTTAGGTGAAGGTGTGGATGGGGGAGAAGAGCAGAGCCAGGGAGTGTAGAGCAATCTATAGAGAGTTTGGACTAGAAGTGGTTGTGAAGGAATGAGGTGTTATCTAGAAAGGTATCTGAGGCTAGGGAAACTTAAGTTTTACTTTTTCTTAATGATAGAAACTTCAACATGTTTGCATGCTAACTGATATGATCCTTGAGAAGGCAAGAGGAGATGGAATCCAAAGCACAAGAGGTTGATTTTTCTCCTCTCCAATCAAAGGAAGAGAGAAAGAAGAGGGATGAAGAAGCAACTAGAATTGTGGATGTGATGAGAATCATGAGTCAAGGCCACCAAAGAAGAGTGAGGGTACAAGAGGGGAAGGTTTGAGGAGGAGGAGGGAAATGGTATGGAAAAGTCCCCTCCAATAAAGGACAAATGAGCTTACCAGCAGGATTTCCAGAAAGTTCCAACTGCTCTTTTGTGGTAATCAGTTTAAAAAGAAATCAGCTGGCAATTTTCTTTCTTTCTTTTTTTTTAAATATTTATTTACTTATTTGAGGGAGAGAGAGAAAAAGAGAGAGAGCATGCACGGGGAGGGGCAGAGGAGAGGGAGAGAGAGAATCCTCAAGCAGATTCCCCTCTGAGCACGGAGCCCACCCCCACAGGGCTCGATCCCAGGACCCTGAGATCGTGACCTGGGCCAAAATCAAGAGTCAGCTGCTCAACCCACTGAGCCAGCCAGGTGCCCCTCTCTGACAATTTTCCACCATTGGCTGGGTCATGAGATGGCATTCACAGTTCACATAGGGCTGCATTTTTGCCAGAGAAGCACAATAGAGGGGTGTTTGCAATGCAGCCTGTTTGCCGTGTCATGATACAATGGCATATTTTCAAAGCAAATGAATGAAGAGAAGTCATAAGAGGGGCTGAAAGAGAGAGAGAAAATACTTCTCGATATGATCAGGAGTTATAGGAATTGTGGTTCCAAGTTAAGTGAGCTGAGAAGATGAGGTGTGGTCAGAGTATTCCACAAAAAAGATTGAGATTTCAGAAGTGGTGCAGGTCCAGGGGGTGACCCCACGAGTGGGTGGCTGCAGCGGAGCAAACGTAAAATTCACCTGCCCTCCAAAAGGGGATTGAGAAAACAAATGGCCGCTTTATGGAATCATCCATAAAGATGGTGCCACCACCAGAAATGGTAACAGAATCAAAGATGGAAAGTAAAACTATGACCTGAAACTAACATAACACTGTGTGTCAACTATACTTCAATAAAAACAAAACAAAACAAAAAAAAAAAAAAAACAAAATGAACAAAACAATGATGAACCACCTAGTCTGCAGCAAATGAGTTCCTAAAACGAGAATGGTAAGCAGGATGTCACCGCTGTGGTTTTTAAGCAAGAACAAGAGGGAAAGCTAGGGGATGCGTAATGAAAATACTCCATCTCCAGACCCTGAAATATGAGATCATAAGCCAAAAACAGCCTTCATCGAAGACCTCCTGTGTTAGAGGTATCCTCAGGTAATAGCCAGGCTTCCTCTTGGAGATTCATGTCCTAGGGAATGTTCCACAAGAGGATGAAGGTCTTGGGGAGTTCTTGCGAATCACAGATCTGGAAATCAAAAGGACATGATGAGAAAAAAAATTGGAGGGAGAGGAATGATGAATTCCATTTAGGGAAGACACAAAAATGGAGTGGGAGGATGGGAATGCAGAGAGTAACAGTGGCCCAGGAGCCTGGACTTCTGGGAAATCAGAGGCAGTCACCAGGGGGAAGTGTTTGGCCATGAATTTCAAGCATCGTTCTGTGTTGCCTTGATGCTTCTTCAGGATGACCCCTCCCTCCCCTGGGGCTGCTGATACTGTATGTTGATGTAATGTTTTTCAGCACCAATCTTCTCAACTCCGGCTTTTGAAACACAAATTTTCTGTCTTAATTTGTGACACCACCTTAAACATTTGCAAAATGAATACATTTGTGTTGAATCCCTGTTAAGGTGCTCCCTTCTTTGCCATGGATCTAGTCTAGTAATTCTCATACCAATGCGCCTTTCTAAACCACTGCCAGTTTAAAAAAACATGATGATATTTGCTATGGCAAGTTCTCCTTAATTATCCTTTTCTCACTGTGTTGGGTTATCCTAGCTCTTCATTCATCCAATGAACTTCCTAATCACATAAAGAAGTGCCAAAACAATACCACTGGGATTTTGATGACTTTGCTAAAACTGTAAATAAATCAGCGTGAAACCACAATAGCCATGTCTCTCTTTTGAAAATAGTTCCTCATTTATCCAGGGCTTGGTATGCCCCTCAATTAATTCTTTCTTATGAATTAGAGGTTTCCATTACATTTCTTATTGTTTACTGCTTATATGTAGGAAATGTATGGGGGTTTCATATTATTTCTTCGGTATTCAGTTACCTACAAGAATTTTCTAGTTAATGTTAGTATTCTGGGCGCCTGGGTGGCTCAGTCAGTGAAGAGGCTGCTTTTGGCTCAGGTCATGATCCCAGGGTCCTGGGATCGAATCCCATGTTGGGCTCCCTGCTCCACAAGGACTCTGCCTCTCCCCCCAACTCATTCTCTCTCAAATAAATAAAATTAAAAAACAAACAAATAAATAAATAATGTTAGTATTCTTTCTAAATAATTACTTCAGCTTCTGTAGTTAAAAAGTATTATCTACGAAAATTAAAACTGTATTTCTGACTTGTGAGTTATTCTTTCCTTTTGATTGTTTCCTTTTTAACGCATTCTGTGTCATATACAGAACACCATTAATATCCATGTGTTGTGTCTGACTCTCCTGTGACTGTGTGGGATGTGTTGCTAACAAGAATATATGCATATTAGTCATTTAAGATGTGTAGTTCCAGTTTTATAAAACAACTGTCTTTGGAATTTATTGTATCTCTTTTGCACTCCTGTGATAAGCCCCATCTTGTATTCTTTTAAATATTATTTGATCCAATTTGTTTATCTTCTAGCTTTTCTACTTAATGTGCAAGTACTCGTTACTGCTCTTTTATGATATTAGCGTGCTCAAATGATGTATTCATGTGGAATCAGTACCAACATTTTATAGTTTCTGGTAAAGGAGATCATTTGTGATACTGAGCTCTTCAAAATGTTTAGCATACATTTATACAGAGAGACTTTATAATTGCCATCTCCACCTTCGCTGTTAAACCATTACTCAATTCTAATTTTATTCAGACTATTTATTTTATTATCTTGGGGAGAATTCTAGAGCTATGTCTGAAATTGCTTTCCTCATGAAAATAGTCTCTCAAATTTTCTCATCCATTTACTTATAGATTCTACTCTTTACCAATATTGCGTCTTTGTAATTATAGATTTATTTACTGGTTTGAGTTAAATGATTAACTCATTTTCCATTTTATCTTATTAATAATGCTATGAATTTGCTATTTACTACAGTTTTGGAAGCATCCAAGGACTTTTATGAGTAGCAGTCTATTTTTTTGCTTTTAAGATAATGGTATTTATCATTTCTTTCTTGACCTGATAGATATTTAGAATAGTGAGTACATTTTCTAAATAGATTGGTTTAATTTTTTTTCACCCATGTAAATTTTTTTGAATTTGGGGAATGGGGTTCTTTTTTTTAAAGCTTAGAATATGATTCCTTTTCTCTTCTTTATTTTCTCAAAGGAAGCCTGAAAAGGAAGGTTTTTTGTTTTGTTGTTTTGTTTTTTTATTAGCAGTAATAGCATTTGTACTTGAGTTGCTGTTCAGAGTTATACCTAACAGTACTGTAGTAAGCCTCACAGGGCTAAATAATTAGCGACTAAGTGGTACGGCTGGGCATTTGGCATACCATGATGGCTTTATTTCTTTTTCTCCCTCTCAAATTGTACTTCTCTTTAGTTTCAGATACAAGTACTGGTAAATAGCAGTTAGCGAGATATTTGTGTTGCGGCTTTCATACACACCTCTATTTTGTAGGAAGCCATATTTATTCACACACGGAAGTCCCCTGATCTCTAAAGGACCCTTAACTATCAAGAGACCTCAACTACCCTCATAAGCACCACTCCCACCTAGTGGCCATTCTTATAATTACAAGCAGAAGTTTTTCATGAAAATCAACGTTTGTAGGTTTCGGGTATTCCAAATGTAATCTTATTCCTAAATGGAAAGAATCACAACAACAAATCGGGAAAATATCTCACTATGATAGGAAGACGGTAGTTACCTAAGCCTGTCACATTACATTAGACTGAAGTACACTCTAACATTTAAATTCCAGAACACGGTTTGTTTTATCATTTCTTGTTTATTGTTCCCTACCGGGCTAAGGGAGGTGAAATCACCTACTTGAGACTAGATATTTTGCATACACAATAAAACACCCAGGAGAAATGCAAATATGCGCATTAGAAATTCTTAAAAATAACCTCTTCTGTTTTTGTTTTTAGATTATCCATCTAATTTTCAGCAAACTTCTCTGTCCAGTTTTTCCTGATCGTCAGGTTATGTTTGATAACATGACACATTCGGCGATGCATATGACAGCTGAAGTGGCTTCATTACGTGGATCTCATGTGGAAAATCATGAAGGGGAATGGCAGCATTTATAACTGTGCCAGAGCTATGACAAAAATAATAATAAATCCCACTTGCAAAACTGTAGTGATACTATGATGACATCAGTCTGAGGACAATTTGAACAATTTTATATATTTTTATTTTCAGAAAGGGCTTTGGATGCAATTGGAACGGAGGTGTAACAGAAGAAGCAGCTCAAGCATTTATTCCTAATCTGTATCATCAGCTCAACAAGGTACGAATCCAGTTTTATCCTTTCCAGTGGTCTCCTAACATCTCTCTCCCAACAACTGCTAAGTTTTCAACGAAAAACATAATTCCTGATGCCGTAATGCTTATAGGAATAAAATCATACAATATTTCAGTCTCTCCTATGATTCCAAAATAACCAGGCTTGCACTGCAAGGCCCTCCGATATAAGAAAGTGGTGGTGGGGGGCGGAGGGGGTGCTGCCAAGTTAAAGCTTTACTTATTCACCAAAAGAGCACATTCTCATCTGAACTGTGGCCTGCCTCCAGTATTTTCCTCAAAAGAAGGGGAATAACCTGCCCCAATTATATATTTAATATCCAAATAAAAGTGAGAATTTGAGGTATCAGCCTTGGCAGAGTTCCGGTCTTGAAATGGAAAGATTGAAACACAAACAATTTTTTAAATTGTTTTGAATGTTATGCAAAAAAAGGGTAGTGGGCTTTAAATAGTCTTTGTCATCCTTGTTTGCTTCTGTTGTGTTTTTTTAGGTTTTTTTCTTTTGCTTTGTTTTTGTTTCGTTTTTTCCTGTAGCAGGGGAGATTTAGTGTGGCGCTAAGCAAAGACAAAAATGAAATTAGGCACATGCCCGAAGGATCAGGTTTTCAATGGGAAGCAACAGAGAGCAACAGAAATAAGGGGGAAAGTACTGAAATGGTGCATCAAGGAAGGACATGGACGGAGTGGGTCCCATGGTGCAGGCGACCCTCGCCCAGCCACCCGCAACCCCAAATTCCAAGTTGTTCTCAAAACTACCCAGATCCCAGCTATAACACGTTGTTCTAAGTAAAGATACTCACTTAGCTATATAACTACAGAAAATGAGAGCCATCATAGTAACTGTTTTATGGGAGCATTTCATGGCATCAAACGGTGATAAAACTGTTGATGGATGCAGGCTACGCACCCATGTACAAATTAATAAAGCATTAACTCAAACTGAGAAGCTGCTGCTGGTATTTTCTAGCTCATAGCATTCTTCCTTAGAAACCTGGGGGGGAGGTCAATTCCAGGCTGCCAATCCGGGAATTACACAGAAGACGGGCCCTCTTCCCACACGGCAGCCCCCCAGGCCACCTCACTGGGATGTGACTGGGCCTCTGATTCATACGCCAAGGGCAGCTTGGCCAGGCCAAGTGTGGGCAGTGGAAAGCATGCCGCACACCCAAATGTAAATGCATTAAAAGGCTGCTGAGGAAGGAACGCAGACCTCCCTGATGTATTATGGCTTTTTGCTTGGGAAGGCGGGGTGGGGGGGGGAGGGGTGTAGGGCGGGTAGCATCGTCAAGGGCCGAGCCAGACCCAGGAGGCTGCCCACACCCTCTGCACCTAAACTCCCGATGAGAAGTTGTTCCAAATTGTCCCGCGTCATCACCATCACCGTCATCATCATCATCATCCGTTCTCTCCAAGTTCTCACATTTCGGAAGTCTGAAAACTATAAATAAAACAGCATATAAAAAAAATAGATGAAGGAGCACATAGCAACGATTTCTCAAGGAGCTTTCTCTCTCCTCTCTTCCAATGGAAGTACTGAAGCCTTTCCAATCATTTGGTACGAGCATTAGGTAATACGGCTGGAGACCAGGACAACAAATCAGCCACAATTTTCCTTTAAAATATGAAAGGTTCAAGGGGGAAAAGGCACTACAGACGTGAGTCAGGAGCACCCAGGAAAAGCAGAAGGAGGCGCGCACCCCTCCGCCCCCGCCGCTCCGTTCCCTTAAACACAGCGCTGTCCTGAAGAGCCCTCTCCTCTCGGTGTCCCTCGCTGCTGCCCTCCCCCTGGTCCCATGAATGAAAACAAATTGTTTTCGGCTACAATACCACGGGGCTCCGCTTTGACCTGCGTGGTACAGTGACTCTGTGCGCCTTGAATTTTTACATACAGCTGCATAAAGCAATTTTCATGTAAATTTCTAGGTAAATCAGCCTGCCGTTGGTCTATTACATGGACACATACACAGAAACCATTAAGTTTGACAGAAGATTAGAAGTTGCCCTTGTTTCTTGGGATGCCTTCCCCCGCCCCCGCGCCCCACGCCTTCGACAGCCTCTGAATTAGAAAAGCAGGAGTGGGAAACGTGCCTCAACCACACACAGGAGCCCCACAGGAGCGGGGCACTCATCTTTGCCCCGCACATCCCCGGGGCTTGGATGCAACGTGATCAGAAAGAGCCTCTCTGGGAAAGAAAGAAAACTTGATATGAAAATCAACCTTCAAATGAGCAGAAGGAGTCAGGTAATTCTCTCGCCCTGCCGGGGAACGACTAGGCCACCTCCGGTACCCTGACTTCCTCCCGAAGATAAACCAGATGCAAGCAAACAGGCCCTGTGGCCTTCGGAGGCCCCACCACTCCCATCGGTAAGGCCATCCTGGCTCAATTAGCTCACAGCAGGTGGAGGAGTTTCCAGGGTCAGAGGAGCACACTGGTTCTTCAGAGATGCCTTGGCCTGGGAGCTGGGAGCCAGGGCCCTCCCGACTCAGCCAGCAACAGGAGGGAGGCCGACGACCCAGCCATCTGGCGGCAGGCTATCCAGGCCCTTCCTCTAAATCTGTCCCTACCCAAAGGAGGCACATTTCTTGAAATGTTCTGAGGCGGGAGCATCCACAGAGCACAAAGGGAAAGATGTCACCCAAACCTGGCCCAGGATGTTTGTTTATGCAATCTTTAAATAATTCCTCTTTATCTCTATTGAGCCCATCACAGCATGTCACAAATAAATGTGTCGCCTTGGCCTATTGTTTGCAGCTCAGGATTGTCAAGCGAGAAGAAAATATTACAGAGACCGAGGGAGATACACGCAGGAGTGTGACCTTTAACTGCACTACCTATAACCAATCTCATCAAATTAAAGCACTGTATATTTTCCTTAATAATCTCTGATTAGGCTGGGGCTATGAGTGGACACGAACACCCGCCATTGCTATGCAGCGGGATGTCTGCTTAGCACCAGCAAAGCGTTTGGGAATAAGTGAGCAAAATGCTTTAATTTGATAGGGTTAGAATCCTGCAGGCTCTGGGGTGAAAGGTCCCCAACAGCTCCGCTCACACTGAATATGCAGAAATAAAAAAGTAAATTGCTTACATCTGCTGCAAGCGGCAGGGAAAATGATCTGATTGGATGGTCCGAGGGCTCTCCATCTCTTTTGGGTTAGAGAGAGGGTTTCAGAGCATCAAAAGCTTGTAATTGGAGTAATTCTGAATTAATGGACACACACACACACGCACACACACACACACACAACATTTTGAGGCAGCTGTTTGCAGAAGCCTGCCTGTTTAGGAATGCTTACAGATTGCAAAGAAGCAACTTTAAAAATAATCTTTTACCCCACCCCCTCCCCGCATGAATCCTGACTACGGGTTTGAATTTGACAACAGGTAGCAAGTATAACGTCCTTATCTGGCTCGTCCTTCTGCCACGGAGCCTGGGAGCTATCAGACCTACATACCTACTTGCCCACTTTGTACATCTTCCTGAAATATGTGTGCACTTCGATTCTCCTTCATGCATGAAAAGATGACTGGGAAAGGAGCTTCACCGAGATTCCTCGAAGTTGACATAGAAAGCGCAGGTTTTGCCTTTTGCTGTGTGATGTGGGATTTAATCTGAGTATTTGATCAATCAGAATCACAGGCCGGACTCAAGGTCTTTGGGGCACAAGCCGGTTCAGTCTCACGCAGGATGTCAGGAGGCGGCCTGCCGTGTCACCCTGATGCATTCACAGGACCCCGTTCGGGACCCTGCCTCACTGATCGCATCAGGCCTGTTTGTCTAGTGTTGTATGCCGACTAGGCCGAGGTTGCGTTTGAACTTTGTTTTCATTTCATTTCACTCCATTTCATTAACTTACACCAGCTTGCAAATCTAAGTAAGATCGTCTGGTCCCATTGTCTGCAGGCTCCCATCTTGCCCTGCCTCCCGTGGTTGAGAGTAAGCCCCCCAAGGAGGGTGAGTTACTGAAACTGAACGGGCCGAGGGAATGCAGTCTGAGAGGCCAACTTTCAAGAGCTATTTCTCAGCCAGGCATTGATCTGGGAAGGCAGCTTTGGCCAGACAAGCACTAAGCCTGAGAAGGAGAATCCCAAATGCTCTCAGATGCGTTTGCCTTAGAGGGACAGCTCCAAGCTCCTTGGAAATCTTAGTAGTGAGCGGGGCTGATGTCCAAACGCAAAATTTGTTTCCATGTTCTCATTACTACCCGAAGCTATTTGAAATCATCCGAAGAGCCTATTGTTTCCTGCAAGCATCAGGTTGCTAGGTTTTGTAATGCCATAAACAAGCTGAAGCATAGTCTAGATCTCTTCTTAGATACATACGTCTGCATGTGTATGTATATAATATGCCCATCCTCGCACACATACACACATACGCCCTTATTTTTTAATGGGAGCAGATCAGTGGATTTGACACTAAGCCACACAGAGAGAAGTCTGGGTCCGTTCCTCCCAGCAACTTCCATGATACACGGAGACAATGAAGTCTTTTTAATGTCTCGATTTAGGCAGCATTGCTCGGGGTGGGTGATGAAGATGCCGTGACCTGGTTTCTCTTAGAAGAATTCTCTACGAGGGAGAGTCCCTTCCTCGGGAAGGCTCTGCCTCTACCAAATGGTTCTGCTTTGGTCTCTATCACCCTGAAATCTCCTTTGTCTGCCGGGCGCTTCCACAGTCTATTGGAAGGTATTTGTCAACAATTATATGTCTATTAAGGAGTAGTCAATCAGTGTGGGCCCAAACAGCCAGGCCTCCAGGGTCCAGCTATTGATAGGAAACTGTCAATATCCCATCCAGTGCTTTTCTCAACAAAACACACCCGCCTCGCCCGGATCAGTGTCTGCGAACCCTCTCAGGACTGCTTCACTTGCCAGGTTCTCATTCCTCCACTTTCTAAACTAGTATTTCGTTTGAATGAATCAAAAAAAAATCTGAATAAAAGATACTTATTAAAATGCTGTTTCAACCGGGTTGGGGGGGGCTGATTTAGAATATAATTAAGAACAGTACGGAAGGACTGTGCTTGTAGGTGGCTGCAATTACTCTTGAAAATTGTAAAACCGGAAGAAAATTAATAAGGGATCCTTTAAATTAGCTTGACAGTAATTAATATCTATAAATACTTTCCATTCCACCAACACAAAGTTTAGAGTTATTTACCTAATTTAGGACAAAGGTCGCGGTACTAGCCAATATATTTTTATGCATATTCAATTTACAAATCCTACTGCGGATTTTGTAATTATTATCAGAAAGGGCTTGTCTTTTCTTGAAAGAAGAAAGACTGGGAGTTCCCTGTGAATGTTTTAAACTGAAGAACCCCCCACACACACCGCCCCACCACCAGCAAAAACCAAAACGTGGGGCTGGGGGAGGGGAGAAGAAAGGACAGAAAGAAAAGAAACACTAAGGAAGGCTGTATCCTTTGAACTGGCAACCTTCCTGCATCACAGAATACACTAGTTGTCCTACAACAAAAGACTGCAAGAAACCCTCTCCACAAAGGCCCCAGACACCCCCACAATATTTAAAGCAGATGTAATATTTAGAGTCTCTGCACCACGTTAAGATGCACTTTTAAGATATCTTACAGCCAAGGTTGGTTAAACTTATAAAAGCCAATATTTTCTCCCTTCCTTCAAATGTTCCCTTGCGATTCTCCGACTCCTCGATCTGATGGAGAAATTAACGTCAGGCGGGCCTGATGATGGCTCAGGGTTCAGGTAACAGGCAAATGAATTCAGAGCTAATGCATGATTAGACTTGCCCCTCTAAATCCAGCCTTCTTTCATTCTATCCCATCTATTGTCACTGAAACCAAATAATTCAGATATTGGGATAGAGTACAGAAAGGTCAAAAAGGAATCCAGATGTCCAGTGAAAGTTTTTTTGGGTTAGTGGAAAATATAGAATAAAATTTGTAAAGTGTGGAAATGAGCCAAGATCTCTCAGGTCTCAGGTGGAAGGAGTTTCTGTCCATTCTATTTCTTCTTCTTGGAGTCAAAACAGAGTAGCTCAGAGGTACGCTGATCAAATTACCTGTCTCCAGGCTAACGAGTGCTCCCCATAACCCAAGAACCCTGGGATCTTTTTTGCATTTTATGACCACAAACTAATGGCTTTTAATGCATATTTAGTTTTACAGGTGCTGTTGATGTTCAAATCCACTTATAGATATTCAAATTTCATCCGCTGTATAGATTTAAAGGAGCCCTGTGGTTCATTTTAGATGCGCACTCAGGAAAATTATAGATGGCCTTAAAATGTTCCAAGAGCATGAATAGTGAAATGGACCAGGTCAGGAACCCACGTACTAAGAGGTCCCTGAGTCTTTACTTCCACAGCAGACAGTCATCTTTGCAAGGGGCAGCTGATCTCCTCTTTTGAAAGCTCCATTATGTGTATTTACCAAATAAACAATGCAGGCAAGTTAATGATTGTCATCATTAATAATATGCATTATAGCAAGCCGTTAAATAAATATACGTGCCATAGATGTCTGCCAGACCATCACGCCTTTTTCCCTACATCAGATCCAAGGCATTGTCTTTGTTGTATTAAAAAGAAAAAAAATCACTCTTCATAAGGCAGCAGCAACAACAAAAGAAATCATTATTTAAAATAACTCACCAATGTTCAGATGCTCCGATTTTAAATCGGAGAAGTCAGCAAGTGCACAGTTGGGGCAAGAACTCGGTCCCCATAGACTCGGGTTTGCAAGGCACAACCACTAAGCAGGATACAAAATGTTCTCAATGCTTCAATAATTAACTATCTCTCATAGGAAAAGACAAATAAACAAATAACATGATCTCTTATGAGTTCAAACTGAACAAGTTGTTTGGTGTGAAAGGCTTCTATGCTGATTCCCTCTTAAAAAATTTATTGTGTGAGCATGAGAATAGTTGCTCGCTGACAAATTCTTTCAAATCAAGATATGTTTACAGAACGCTAGGATTGAACCTTGAAGAATTTCAACTGGACAACCGAGAGACCTGTGTGTAACTGCACACAGATCTTAGCAAGATTCTTTGGTGGAAACAAGCCTCTAAGATTTTTTAAATTACATGTTTCCTTAAAGTATGTATTACTCCAGCCTCTCATTAACTAATACTCAATTCAAGAAACAGAAAGGGGGGGAAAAAAGCACTACCTTAAAGCAATAGGCTAACTAGTGAAGAATTACATATTAAAAAACTAATCCTTGGAAGAAAGAGCTTCCGTTTTACTTAGTTACAATTTTTAATGCATGCAGACACATGGAAGCAGGAAAAATAGGCAACACATTATTTAAACATTGTATCTATACATAGAGGAGAAATGTATATTTCATGGGAAAAGAATATTAGCATTATTGGCTAAGATGAAGGAGAACATTTAGTCTCCTCTGATTTTCTCCTTTAAAAGGGCAACATAAACGCTTTATAGGGAGACCATTAATTATGATCATTTTATTGACCAAAAAGAAACGCTTTGACAATGTTATGTGTAAGTGCATGCTACTTTCTTTTTACACAGAGACTTTTGTTGAGAGAGTTTTAAGAAAACTTTTTAGACATTTATTTCCTAAGTCTCCTTCAAGTTCCTATCAGCAGGAGAGCAAACACGTTGATAGCAAGGCTCATTCGGAAAGGCGGAAAGGCGAGGGATCTGGCAAAGGTCACACAGCCTTCCTGTGACCGGGTGCTCGTCCTCCCAGCTTCCATTTACTTCTCAGAGAAATACATTTTTTGCTGGTGTTTCCCATCAATTAAAAGAAAACCGAGAAAGAGGAAGGAGACAGGAGAGAGAATGAATCAGAAAGATCATAAATGAGCAGATCGGGTGGGAAGCCTGGGCTGAAATTAATTTCTTGTTTGGTTTTTGTCTAGAAGAGTAATCTTAGAAAATGTCTGGCTAAGACTCTATCAGGGGGCTCTCTCTACTTTGGAATTAGCTCTCACAGTCCTGGAGAGTCCCAAAATGTTAGCAAATTAAAACAATTTGTCTCTCTGGAAGCCCCAGTACATCTTACTGCTTCGAATTGAAGAGGGATAAGGGAGCCCACGTGTGCTTTTGTGAGTAACTGCTCTCCACTTGCAACTTTCTTTTTTTTTTTTTTTTTTTTGGTATAGAACCAGCCTAGAATATGTAAAACTGACACATAGTGGAAATTCATTTCTCGGAGGTAGATGGTTATAAGGTGTTATAAGGTGTTGCTGTGTTAGATACATATGAACCTGACAGGCATGAATGTCATGCTGTGCTTTTTGAAAAACCAAAACCAAAAAAAAGGGGGGGGGGAGGTTAACCAAATTAAACACCAATATGCTTTATTTTCCACGTTTTGGACATATATCTATTTCTGAAGGGTATTTTTCTAGCCTTGCATGTCTAAATATACAGGCTCTTCTCTCTCTTACAAATCTCCTGACGGTATCCAGAGGGGGAGGAATTGCTTATAAATGAAAATCTCCCAGGCTGAGCATTCCCTGACAAAACGTATTTTTTCAAAGTACTGGGAAAACAGCTTCATTTTAGGGCATTTGAAAAGAACACATAGTTTTATTTCAAAATGCAGAGATCTCTACAAAAAATATGCTTGTATAAGGAAGAAATTAAGATTTTTCAATAAATTGCTTTGTTGAAACATTTTTATTCAATTCAATAAGCTAAGGTATTTTTTAAGTTTTACATAAATTTAGGATATCATTAGATTTTGGAGTTATTTAAAAACAAACCAGACCTCTCATTCTTTTATTTACACACACACACACACACACACACACACACACACACACACACTTCCTACCATGAATTATTAGAGAGGCCGATAAAGAAACATTGTGGTGTTGTTAGCGTAAAATACAAGTATTTGCTAATTATTCTTGTCTATTTAATTCGAAAGTATTATTTCCTGTTTTTCAAATCGGCGATTTCTCTCCGAACAATGGATTAGGACACACCTTCAAATAATAATTAGAAAAAAAAAAAATCCGATTTCCAGAATATTTAAGGGTGAAATTCCAGATGCTACTGGCAAAATCTATGGTACCCTACTGCCATCTACTGACCATTGTTCAAATGTAACGATTTAAAGGTACCCTTTATTGTACTTTAAGTTTATAGGTTTAAATTTATAGAATAAAATAATTTTCGGACCAAAACACTTTGAAAGCTCTACTGGAATGACTCATTACTTTGAAGGTTACTGCAGATGCTTGAAAATACATCACTACTGTGAGCTGAACTCTGTATATGGGTAACTATCCCTTTCTGGGCTTGGCTTTGCCTTCTGTGGCTCTCAGGAGAACGTAGATTCCCTCTCTAACCCTTTAGCATTCTGAGGGCAGGATTCGAGTCCTCTCTATTCCTCACCACCCACCACCCAAGATACACATGCACTCTCGGTCTCTCTTCCAAACTAAGCAGTCTTCTTTCCTTTTGTCGGCTCCACATCTGACATGATTTCAATGCCTCTTGCAAGCCAGATGACTGTCCCCTGACCACAGTTCCCTTCACTTACTCTTCCCTTTGAATGTTGAATCTGGAAGAAAGCACTTTGCAGAATAGGTTGGTCACCTCCTTTACTCTGCCTGTTCTACCTTTGTCAATATAGCCAAAGGTCATGGTAGGTATTTTGGCAGTCACAAAATACCCCATATGATTTGCACTCAAGAAATCTCCTAGCTCTTTTCTACCCGTGTCATTTGTTGTTAAGCTATGCCCTCCTAATAGACTTATAAAGATTCCTGGGTGTTTTTTGTTCTTTGGGTTTTTCTGAAACTAACAAAATATTCTTATATTTAGTCCTTTGAGATATATTCTACTTAGAGATGGCCCATTGTTCCAGCCTGCCAAAGCATATTTGTATCCTACTTTTATCTTTCCAATTTTGTGGCGATCATGTATTTGTTACCTAGCAGTATTATTATTTAATTATGACACTTCCTATGGCTCCTCTCCAAACTACTTTTCTCTATCGCTGTAGACATCTTCCACTTCGATCACAGACCTTAAGGAAAAGTTTCAAGGGTGACGTTTATGTGCTGAGCACATTGCCTAGCAAATCATAAAATCTCAAACAAATGATAGCTCTTCTTGTAATTATCATTAATAAAAATAATTAGTACAGATGCGTGGTATACCGTAATCCATGACATCACTGGCCATGATGCAAATATCTGTTATAATAATAAAGTCACTCTACCAATTACAGTTTCTAACTCGAAGCCCCTGGTTTTTTCCTTTTCTGCTCTTCACAGTTCCTCACCAATAAGCAAGCGACCTAATCATCTCCTCCAGCGGGGTAGTCAGCTCATAGAGGATGATTCGTCAGAGCCAGGAGCCTCTGCGCTTCGGGACAATTGTGAATTCACTTGCAGAACACTTCCCATTTGCACACATCCTGGCTTCCAATTCTCTCCCAATACGTATTCTTCCTATTGAGGGGAACACAAGGTTCTGAATCAAAGAAAAGATGAAAGCCAACGAGAAGGGGACCGGCCTCCAGCTTCTCCTTTTGCTCAGAGTTAATTGCTGCCTCCCCTTGGATGCTATTCTTGCTCTAGGAGTAACCAGAGCATGACACGCAGCTCCCTGAGCCGTGCTGGTTTCAGGTCATTCCGGGACTGGCATAGACTGACACAGTTCTAGAATTCATCCCTGGCTTTCTGCTCTTTGGAATGGCCCAGAATTAATATATTTAGGCCAGGGTTATTCCATTTTAATAGAGCTTCAATAGTATTGGGGTCTAATAACCCACTTTTTAGCTCCTGGAAATTGGACTAAAATAGATAGCACTCACTTAATCCACAGCATCTCTAAAAGGAGATGAGGAGAAGGTTCATGTCTCTCCCACCAGTAAAAAGAAAAATCAGACCATCAAAATCTCAATCTAAAAAAAAAAAAAATTACACAGGTTTGTGTTTTTTTTTAATATTGAAAATGATTCCATTTTTAAAAATCCAGTGTTAGGTGAAAACCTGAAAAATGACCCAAGGAGTGAAACAACACCTTTTCTCCCGATAAATGTCATAGGAACTATATAAAACTTTCAACTTCTTGCTAAAAACATCAGGTTCTAGAATACCAGATTTTTATGGCAAAGTTATAAAATATGGGAAGAACATAAACAGAGTTACACGGGTACCAACAAAGGCTGATACAAAGACTTTCCTTGAGCATTTGTGATTTGGGGCTTATAAGGAGCCTCCAGAGACCAGAGCTCTCTTAGAACCATTCCTCCCCCCTCCCGATTTCTAGAAGGTTTTTAAACCACTGGAGTCTCTACCTAACCTCTGACTTCAACCAATCCAGAAAGTATGATCCCTGCAGACAGGGGAACCTGCCCCCAGCCGTGCCAAAGTGTGAATGGACAAGCAGCTAGAGGGTTCTCGGCGTCCTGCTGTCGGCCCCACCTGCTCCAGTCTCCCAGCACTCACACAGACACATTTAAATGTAATCACTAGTTTTTGTTCCCCTTTGATCTCACTACTACTTCTCCCGTCCTCCTCATCGAACCTTCTCAAAGTAGAGCTTCACCCTGTCTCCAGTTTCCGTCTCTGTCTCTCTGACATTCTTTCATTGATGTTTTGACTTTTTAGGGGCGCCTGGGTGACTCAGTTGTTTTTTCGTCTCTCTTGGGCTCAGGCCATGATCCTGGGGTCCTGGGATCAAGTCCTGCGTTGTGTTCCCCCTTGGTGGGGAGTCTGCTTCTCCCTCTCCTCCTCCCCCCAAACCATGCCCTCTCTCCAAAAAAAAAAAAAAAAAAAAAAAGTTTCGTTTTTTTAAATAAGTGTTTCATGTTATCAAATTATAAATTAAAATACATTTTATGAAAGTAAATAGGATAAAGGGCTCCTACTATGACAAAGAACTGTCCATCCTACCTCACCCCAGTTCGCTTCCCCAGATCTCTTTAATGCCTTTCATTTTTTTTCTTTTTGAGGGGTAACTCTAAAAATGTTGCTTATACTGCCTTACCCTGATTTTATCTACCTAAGACATTTTCTATTGAGGGGCGCCTGGGTGGCTCAGTCGGTTACACTTTTGCCTTTGGCTCAGGTCATGATCTCAGGATCCTGGGACCAAGCCCCCCGTGGGGCTCCCTGCTCAGCGGAGAGACTGCTTCTCCCTCTGCCTCTGCCTCTCACCTTGCTCTCTCCCTCTTTCTCTGTCTCTCTCTCAAATAAATAAACAAAATCTTTAAAAAAAAAAAATCACACACACACATTATCTATTGAACTCTGTATTGTTTCAATCTCCCCTCTTCCTTAAAACATACTCTTCGTGAGAGCAGGGCCTTTGTCTAGAGTGTTCTTTGCTCTATCTGTGGATACATTTGTAACAACTGGAAGTTTCCTTGTATTTCTTTTCCACTTTTTTTTTTCCTAAAGAAGTAGCAGGACGAAAGGATAGCTGTTGGCACTGCCTTATGTGGACATCTAATAAAGAACTAATTTTTTGCCTGAAATGTTTACTAAACTAACCCTTTCCATGCAATCCGCCCTCGGGATCACCACACTGGTTCTGGGGGGAAAAGGTGAGTAAGTGCCATTTCGTCGACAGTAATTACATCTATTGTAGCTGAGATTGCGGACGTTTTCTGGCTTTACAATTCATCTTTCTATAGCTTAATTTGTAGGAGAAAAAAATGATTATGACACCATATTTAAAGTTTCAAAGACACTAACTTGAGTTGATAGTCATGCCAGTGGCACAGAAAATAATTTTTAACAGCACTGCTTGAAATTAAAAGGAGATTCCAATGAACTCTGAAAACTGTGGGTGATTCTATTATGCATAGGAGGCTCCCGCTTGCTCTTGGGTCTTCTTCTTGGCGGTAGGCTCTCTCTTGCACATCCCAAGGATGAAGGACTCAGGAAAGGGCTAAGTATGCTGTCCACCCATCAGGTCTCCCTAATCTTCCTACGGGACACACACAAAACACAGCTGCACACACCTGTGCCCCACGCACACACCCAGCTACACCCAGGGTCCCAAACATATACACGTACACCAGACATAATGTCTCTTTAAAAACCAGATTTATTTCATTTGATTTTAGCCAGAGCAAAGAGAACTAATAAGCCACAAAACAAGAATCCACACACCTAGACACAGGCACACACATCTATATACAGATTATGACTCAGCCCAAATCGTGGCTTTAATGCAAAAACCACAATGCGAGGGATATATTTGAAAAAAGGAAGAGTTGAATTGTAATGGGATTATTTTCCTTCTGGAAGTATCCAGCCCTGTGACCAGCACATGACTGACCTTCCATGTGTGATTTCCTTCCTTATCCCTCTTTCTCAAAAGCCAGTCTCTTTAGTTGACATATGCAAGTATCATACTTCACATGTAGAATGAGAGATGATCTATTGAGGGCCCAACATATTAAAATAAATAATAAATTTCAGAAAAACAATCTGAAGTCGAGAACTTTCCAAAATAAAGTCTCCCTGACAGAGATCTTGCTGTTTAACATTCAGTCCCAGGCCCAAGAGAAAGGAAGCGCTCCGAGCAGATGAAGTTACCCCAGGCACAAGGCAATGCGCTGCTGGCCGGGCTAGGAGCACAGGTGGGACCTATTAAAACTTGCGGTCAAGTTCTCCCTTTTCACACTGTCTGTGCGTCCTTGGGTAACCTCTCTCTGAGCTTCACTTTTTGTGGCAAACACAAAGCCTGGCACATCGTAAGTGCACAAACAATATTAACCATTACAACGTGTTAAAGTCAACACCTTAGTTTTGAATCCTGTCACGGATTGATGTCCTTACTTGTGAGGTCAAGGTGAAGCTGGATGTACGTGAGTCCAGGGAAAGGGCAAGGGGGGGGGGCAAACGTTAAATGCCACAAGGTGTGTAGAGATGTTACTTAGTCCGGTAGAAATATGCGAAGGTAAGATCGAGCTATTTGGAATTGAAGGTAGATATTTTAAAGCTGGTGCTGTGGGGTATCTAGTATTTTCATAACTGGTCTGAGACTGGGTATAAGGCCTGATCTTTCAGTTTAAAGAAGAGAAAACTAGGGGAGAGCTCGTAACTGACTCACTAGGACTCGGCTGCTAAGTCAGAAGTCAGGAATAAAGAAAAATGGAGACCATCTTCTTCAAGACCCTGAGTTTCAGTAACAAGTAAATGAAACCCAAAGATCTAAAAAGCCATCCATTTTGCTAATCTGTTTTTGAAAGTTTGAAAAATTTCACATGCTAAAGAAAGTTTGCTGTTTTTCTTCTCAAAAAAACAATTAAACTCGATGTTAATGAAGGTTCAGGACATTTTCTAGAAAAATATTCAGTCTCATAGGATGTTAGTGGAAAGGTCATGTCACAGCTTTTCCTAAAAGCAGTTTGGCAACATATTTCAAAAGCCTCGCTTTAGTGTGATTCGTCTAGAATCATGTAATTTTGTGACTGTAACTTTATACTAAAAAACAATCGAATGTACACAAGACTTTGTATTCAAAGATCTTCACTATGGAATTAGTTACAATAATTTAAAAAAATGGGAGAGACCACATACGTATCCAACAGGGGGGTATTTATAAGACATCCTTATGAAATTCTCCACAGGCAACAATAATATTATATACTTTTAAAATAAGACAACTCTATGGTATATCATTGAGAGAGAAAGAGAAATTACAAAATAGTATATTCCGCATGATTTGTTTCATTGAAAAATAATATGTATGATATTTTGATAACTGTGGTAGCTTCCAAGAGGCTGTTTCCCCCCCTTTTTTTGTATATGTTCCAGATCTCTGGTGAATTTATATAATTTTTAATCTGAAAAATATTACAAATATATATATGCATGATAAAGGCTAAGAAGTCAATTAGAGCCAGTGTAAGTGCTACATGGGGAAATGTCAGTGATCACGAAAAGCTGGGTGGAAACCTCTCTTTAGATTTTTGGAAGAAAGCCAACAGAATCCTCTAGTTAAAATCATGGCCAAATTTTAAGAACACCCTAGGCTTTTCAATCTCTCTTCCTTCCTAGACTACAGCTGTCTTCAAGCAACCTATGAGTCATTAAAACGTGGCCCATGGACAAGCTTCCACATTTTGATAAATACATGTTGATCAAAGGCAGACAGTGAAATGAATACGTTTCTTATGAAACTAATCCTCTCCAAATATGCTATTGCGTTTCCCTGTAACTCGGCATTTATGGTGGCTTGCTAATATACTTTTGATTAAGAACAATATTTGTATCATATATCATCCCCTTAAAAGGAAAAAACAAGATCTGGCCCCAGAAGGCAAACCTACGTCGATATCCGGGCCTCGGCTCACCGTGAGTTAGACACGCTGTTTCCCAGCACTGGGCAGGACCCAGCAGGACCCAAAGAACCGAGCACAGTGCTTTCTAAGACGTAAGGAATCCCAACACCTCCAAATGAGTTACTGTGTTAGCCTAAGCAATCCCTGTGAAATCTCTCTCCAAATTATGAAGGTAAAGAAGTCTTTGATGTAAGAACGAAGTCAAACGTAACCAAACATGTCTTAAATGTATGGATTTCTCGGGGCCCTTCGGAGGGACTAAGAAGAGGAAGCAAAGAGATTTCTTTCTTTCTTTCTTTCTTTCTTTCTTTCTTTCTTTCTTTCTTTCTTTCTTTCTTTCTTTAACGTAGCAGGATATTTACATGAAATTTCAGCTAAAGCACTAAGATAATAGGTACCACTTTCCAAAGTGATTCTCAGACTTGAGTACGTTTTCAAAAAGTAGCTGGTTACAAGACTATTTAACACCTTGCCTACAGGGTGTATATAAAACGAACTGGGATATTTCTGAATCTGACCAATGTGGGGTTGGTGGATACAACACGGGATGTCCAATTAACTTTGAACTCCAGATAAAAAAAAAAAAATTCAGTATAAGTATGTCCCAAATACTACATGGGACATACTTATACTCTATATTTTCCCCATTTATCTGAAATTCAGTGTTCGAGGGCATCTTCATTCCCCCCCCCCCCAATTTGGCAACCCTTTGTCAACAGGGGTTTCAATAGCCCAACTCAGGTAGCTTAAATGCGTGTGCCTTGTTGTGATAGGGCCACAGTACATAGGCTGCTTTTCTGATGACAGAACAGAGTAGATGACGCTACATTGACACAGGTTTGCACCCCCAGAGTTTGTCTGGAGAATGAACGCTTGAGGGTTTCCTGTGGTTTCGATGTGAGCCACACAAGACAAAGAACTAGATACGTCCCAGACGATGGTCTGGGGAAAGGGAACTTCAGCAGAAGGTAACTGGAGGCTATGAAGGGGTCACAAGGGACCAGTTGGAACAGGGAAGCATGTCCCCCTTCAACAGCAGTGCAGGGTGTCAGATGCTCAGAGATCCCTGTGTATGAGAGAACAGACACGGGCACAAGAGAGAAGGAGAAGGGATGGGGGGAGCAATACCAGAATAGAAAAAGTTAGTTTCAGGAGCGCCTGGGTGGCTCGGTTGGTTGAGCGTCTGCCTTTGGCTCGGATCATGATCCCTGGACCTTGGAATCGAGTTCCACATCGGGCTCCCTGCTCGGCGGGGAGCCTGCTTCTCCCTTTCCTTCTGCTGATTCCCCCGCTGCTCGTGCTCTGTCAAATAACTAAATAAAATCTTAAAAAAAAAAAAAAAAGGTTAGTTTTAAATAAATGCCAAGATAGAGAGTACAGAGCTTGATCTCCAGGACAACTCTCATCAAGTAAGAAGTTCCCTGCTCTGCTGTTCCCCTTAACTCTTTTCCTTGCTGGGGCTTCATAAACCATTCTGCGCATGGGAAGGAAGTATAGAAGCAGCAGATAGAACGGACGACAGCCAGCCCTGCTGTTCTTCTGACCAGCGGCCAGTCTGAAGGGAGACAGAGGAAGAAGAGGGGAACAACTCAAAGAGCAAATATTTTCTTCTTTAAAAAAAAAAAAAAAGATTTTACCTAGTATTTGACAGAGAGAGAGAGAGAAATCACAAACAGGGAGAGTGGTAGGCAGAGGCAGAGGGAGAAAGAAACAGACGGGTCTCGATCCCAGGACCCTGGGATCACGACCTGAGCCAAAAGCAGATGCTTCACCGACTGAGCCACCCAGGCGCCCTCAAATGTCTTCTTCTTATGAATAAGAATAAACATTGAAGCAATTAAAGTGAGGCAGTGTTTTGTGGCTCCGGTGACTGGAGAATCTAACAGGGATGAGAAAGATCACAGATGGACCTTATTTATTCAGAGTGGATTTAAAGGTAAATGGAAGACAAAACTAAAGCTGCCTTTACAGCTGCGCATAATGTAGAGGGGGAAACGGCTGCATAAATCTCAGATCGGGCACAACGAGCTCTTCCCTATTTGTAAAACCCTTTGTTTGCAGAATAAATTGCATTTTACTTCGGGGAGCGTTCCCACTTTAATCTACACCCAGGAATTTGAGAGGAAAGGAACCAAATGGTCTTTGGCCCCACACTGTGTAGGCTTTACCTCAAATAACACCCCCCCAACCACCTGTTGATTTAGCTGTGATTCCTAATTTATAGATGCAGAAACGGAGGTTCAGAGAAGCTGACCCAGCTGGTAAGAAGTGAAGCCAGGATTTAAGGCCAAGGGTGACCTTTTCTGTCCACCAGTCTTGCCAATGTCATTTTCATCCACAAGAACAGACCACTGCAACCTGAGCACTGTGGTCCTCGTTCCCGTGGACCAGCCGGAAGGGTTCCTTCCACCTGCCCGCCTTTCAGTAGTCATTGTTCAAGGACACTGAGCCTCAGAAGTGCTACTGTCTGGATCAACTCTCCAGATCACCCAGTCCATGAATTTGCTACACTCTTCCCCACCCATTCCCACAAAGATGCCACAGATCATGGCGGAGTTGGGTACAGGACCTGCCCTGAGCTGTGGCCCCTGAACTTTTAGGCCGGCAGAACAGAAGTGGAACAAGGACAGACTCTCCCACTCACCTACTCACCAAAGGGTGTATAGATGTGGCCAAGGCTCAAATGCTGTGGGGGCTGCAGTTTCTTTACCCAAGAAGGAAGCAGTCAGGCTCTGTGCTGTCAAAGTCTCTTCCTGCCAGACAAACTGTGGCTGTTCTCTCTTCAGAGCATTAGAAAGATCCACTTACATATCAATGGAAATAATCAAACCCAAGACCCAACATGTAAGTCTTCTGATCTATCTGGTAGGAGAAGGGCCAAGAACAGATTTTTTGGATCATTTCCTCAGGATTTCTCAGAAGTCAAGAGAGACATTTTTTTTCCTTCTCTCTCCCCCACCTTTTTTTTGTTGTTGTTTGTTTCCAGACAAATTTTTTTTTAAGATTTTATTTATTTATTTGACAGAGAGAGAGAGACAGCCATCGAGAGAGGGAACACAAGCAGGGAGAGTGGGAGAGGAAGAAGCAGGCTCCCAGCGGAGGAGCCCAATGTGGGGCTCGATCCCAGGACCCCGGGATCATGCCCTGAGCCAAAGACAGACGCTTAACGACTGAGCCACCCAGGCATCCCTCAGGCAATTTTTTAAATTTGAGAAATGCCAAATAGGGTTACAAAAATCATGACAAATCTTAATTGTGAACATTTTAAAATTAAGTAAAATGATGAATGCTTGTCTCTGAACCTTCTCAGTATATCTGTGGCTGCAGGTACCACCTTACTTGGAAATGGCCCCACGAGTGTGAAGTTGAAGCCCTGTCTTAACAGGGAGCCATCCTGCACTTACCCCCTGATGGGTTTTGCCCCCAAGGTCGTCTATAACACACACTAAAATATTTCGTTATTTTACCCCTTTTCGAGATGAAAATGCCATCTGTCATTCAATGATTCTTCAATGTCCCAGCTGATATATTCTAAAGTTAAACCATCTGGATCATTGATGGACTCCTTCTCTTTCATCAATGGCCCTGATTCCTCCAAGGGAGTCATGGAAGGCATAGCATTTGGTTTTCAGGCCCTAATAAGACCTGACTTTCCCTGGATTTGGGGGTCATCCACTAATATACCAGGATGAACTCACAGTAATGGGTCAGAAGAAATCTATCTGTGTAACTCTGAGGCCTGCAGGGAGGTCAAAGGAGTGGTAGGAATGATGGCAACAGCAACTCTAATTGAACATCTACGATGGGTCGGAAAGTATATGGTGGTTCAACACATGGACTTCGGAGTTAGACAGACCTGAGCTCAATTCTTACCCGCCAGGTATGTGTAAATATTCCCATTTTACTAATAGCTTTTTGTCAGCCGTAAAGAGCTACTATCAAGGTTAAAGGTAACGTGGCATGGTGCCTAGTGTCCTGAAAGTACTCAACAAGTATTTGTCACATTGTCTTGTCACTGAGAGTCCTGGGTGGACACAGAAGTGCTAGACAGAATAATGGTGATTTGAAAATACAAGAAAATCAATGACAAGAAAAATGATGCATTTGTTTTCCATCAGTTTACATCTCAGGAGGCAGACAAGACTCACACACAAAATAATTAGGGATAAAAGGGAGTCCCCAGAAGGACTCACAGGGGCAGAGAACATTTTGAAGAGGTGACAGCCAGAAGGTTGAGCAGAAATTGGATGAGCACAGAAGAGCCGGGAAGTACGGTAAACACAGGACACAGCTGCGTACGCAGAGTCTAGACTGCTGGAAGGGGCGCAGGATGCCTGGCTGAGGCAGCACTGTGGGAAAAAAATTCATGAGCCAGGACCATCCTGCTCCCCAGTGCCAGTTTCAGAACCAGGGACTTGGTGGCCAAGTCAGTGAGGGATCCTATTTGGCTACCAGCGATGGCTACTATTTACTCATTTATTTGTTCATGAAACAGACGTGGGTCTCTGGAATGTGTCAGACCCTGTACTGATAGGGTCTTTACAGAGATGATCAAATAAAAATGAGGTCACGAGGATGGGCCCGAATCCAATAAGACTGGAATCCTTATAGAAAGGAGACATTAGGACCCAGAAACATGCAGAGATGGAAGACAAAGTGAAAATACACAAGAAGAAGATGGCCATCTACAAGCCAAGGAGGGAGACCTGGAACAGACCCCTCACTACCCTCAAAAGGAGCCAAACCTGGGTGACACATTGATCTTGGACTTCCAGCCTCCAGAGCCATAAGCCGCCCAATTTGCATTACTTTATAACAACAGCCCTGGAAAACGAATACAAATAGGAAGCTCTATCCAAAAGACTTCCTGAAACGTACATATTTTATTTTACTTTTTAAAAAGTTTTTTAAAAAATATATGTATATATTTTATTTATTTGACAGAGAGAGAGAAAGCACAAGCAGGGGGAGCGGCAGGCAGAGGAAGAGGGAGAGGGAAAAGCAGGCTCCCCACTGAGCAGGGAGTCTGATGCGGGGCTCAATCCCAGGACCCTGGGATCATAACCCAAGCCAAAGGCAGACACTGAACTGACTGAGACACCCAGGTGCCCCTAAAATATACCTATTTCAAATTTTATTTAAGAACGCCATCATAGCTATGACACGGGCACAATGACACTTGGATCTAACTTGTCTTTTGCAACCCCCTGCCCCCAATGTCCTCCTACTTCCTGTCTTCTCAGTGATCTCTTCTTCTTCAAAATCCAATTAGATATCACATGCCCTAGGAGACTTTCCCTGATGCCCCCACATCTCATAAGAAAAACTCTTTTTCTGTTCTCCTGTTATACTCATCTTCTATATTATATTTTTTGTTTATAAGTTTTCCTTCACAACCAGATTAAAAAATTCCTGAGGTTAGAGTCTCTTTGTCAACTGTGTATCCCCAACACCAGATACATACTAGGCACTTAACTAAGGATGAGTTATAGGGGTATATCTATGAATGGATTGTTAGAGGCCACCATTACTGTAAGCCAACCACTACATCTAGATCTACAGAAATTATAAAACAATAATCAGAGCAGGATAAATAAGCAGAGACTCTCTCAACAAGCCCCTGGACAATAGAACTATAAAGACACCATCTAAACCTTGACAGAAGTAGATAAAGAACACATGAAAAGATGTGCATTCTCCAGGATAGACTATATGTTATGTAACAAATATGTCTCCATAGATGTAAAGGAATTGAAATTGGACAAAGTATGTTCTCCAACCACAATGGATGATTAGAGATTGATACCAGAAGGAAATTTCAGAAGTTCTTAAATATGTAGGAATTAAGCAGCACATTGTTAAATAACCAACAGAGCAAAGAGAAAACCTCTGGGGGAATTAAAAAATAATTTGAGACAAACGGCAATGTAAACACAACATATAAAAAAGTATAGGACACTGTGAAAGCAGTGCTTACGAAGATATTTGTAGTTGTAAACACTTACATTTAAAAAGAAGAAAGACTGCAAATGGGTGACCTAAGTTTCCACCTTAAGAAACTAGAAAAAGAAGAGCAAACTAAACCAAACCAAACACAAGGAAGGAAATATTATGACAGAGTGGATGTAAATGAAGTAGCCAGTAGCAAAGCAGCAGAGAAAAATCAATGATATCAAAATGTGGTTCTTTGGAAAGATAAACAGTATTGACATACCTTTAGCTAGATTGGCCAAGAAAAAGGGAGAAGACTCAAATTAACCAAAATTATAAGAGAGGAGATAACCACCAACCTTACAGAAATAAAAAGGATTAGAAAGAAATACTATGAACAAGCGTATGCTAACACATTAGATAATTGAGATGAAGTGGACAAATTCTTAAAAAGACACAGACTACCAAAACTGACTCAACAAAACCCAAAAATATCTAAATAGACCAAAGCAAGTTAAAGATTAAGTTAGCAATTTGACAAGTTTCCAGAAGGAAAAGCTTATGCCATACATTTTATTTATTTATTTATTTATTTATTTATTTATTTATTTACTTACTTACTTACTTACTTACTTACTTATTTAGAGTGTGTGTGAGTTGGGAGAGGGTGCAGAGGGAGAGGGAGAGAGAGAGAGAATCTTAAGCAGCATGGAGCCCAACAAATGCTTGATTTGATCTTACAACCCTGAGAGCATGACCTGAGTTAAAATCAAGAGTCGGACGTTTAACTGACTGAGCTACCCAGACGCCACTCAGCCATACGTTTTCTTAAAAGAATTAGGGGCACCTGGGTGGCTCAGTCGTTAAGCGTCTGCCTTCAGCTCAGGTCATGATCCCAGGGTCCTGGGATTGAGCCCCGCATCGGGATCCCTGCTCTGCTGGGAGCCTGCTTCTTCCTCTCCCACTCCCCTGCTTGTGTTCCCTCTCTCACTGGCTGTCTCTATCTCTCTGTCTGTCAGATAAATGAATAAAATCTTTAAAAAAAAAAAAGAATTAATACCAATCCTTCACCTCCCAGTTCATTCTGTGAGGCTATTCTTGCCTTGATTCTAAAACCAGGCAAAGACATCACGAGACCAACATTCCTTATGCATGTAGACGCAAAAATCCTCACCGAAATCCCAGCAATGACTATGACCACAAGTGGGATTACCCAAGGAATGCAAAATAGATTTAACATTTAAAAAATAAATCAACATAATACAACCTATTAATAAATAAAGGCAAACGCACACGATCATCTCAATAAAGTATTCGATAAAATCCACAGTGTTTATAATAAAAACAAACAGCAAACTAGAAATAGAAGAACAGCTACTAAACCGTGTTGGAAGCATATGCGAAAACCTACAGATAACATCACAGGTGTATTGTCCGAATCCTTTTCCTCTACGATCAAGGGGCAATATAACAAGATAAAATGTCTGCTTCCCTTTTGCAGTCAGCATTGTTCTGGAGGTTCTAGCCACAGCAGGTAGGAAGGAAAAGGAAAGAAAAGGCATCCAGATTAGAAAGGAAGACCTAAAAATATCTCTATCCTTAGATGACACATCCTTACATATAGAAAATGCTAAGGAATCCAAATGTACACACACATGCACAGACACACACACAATCAGAAGCAATAAGTAAGTTCAGCAAAGGTGCAAGACACAAGACCAATATACAAAAAAATCCATTGTATTCCTACATGCAATCAATGAACAATTAAAAATAAAGAAAACAACCTCTTATACTATCATCAAAAATAATAAAATAGTTAAGAATAAATTGAACCAAATAAGTTTGGCTTACATGCTGGAAGCCATAAAACACAGCTAAATGTGCAAATAAATACTTTGATTGACATCTTGCACAAAAATTAACTCAGAATGGATCATAAGACTAAATTTAACTGTAACGTTTCTAGGGGAGGAAAAAAGGAAAAACATTTTGTGACTTTAGATTTAGCTAAGATTTATTTGCTATGATGTCAAAAGAATGACCCATGAAAGAATCTAGAAAAGAAAAATTTATAACCCATAAAAGAAAAATTTGATAATTTTTACTTCATCAAAATTAATAACTCATGCTCTTTCAAAGAGACGGTTAGAAGAATGAAAAGACAAGTCACAGATTGGAAGAAAATATTTGCAAATCACAAACTGACAAAGGACTTAGGCCCAGATTATATAAAGATCTTTCAAAACTTGATGATAAGGAAACAGCCACCTTTTAAAAATGGGTATAATATTTTATTTTTTAAAGATCTATTTATTTAATTGAGAGAGAGAGTGTGTACAGGCGAAGAGGAGGGGCAGAGGGAGAGGGAGAGAGAGAAGATCAAGCAGACTCCCTGCTGAGAGAGGAGGGTGACATAGGGCTCAATCTCACAACTTTGGGATCATGACGTGAGTCCAAATCAGGAGTTGGACGTTTAACCAACTGAGCCACCGAAGCACCCAAAAAATGGCCATAATACTTTTAAAAGAGGCTTCACCAAAGAAGAGATGCAGATGACAAGACAAAAAAAGTTCCCGAACATCAGTAGTCATCAGGGAAGTGGAAATTAAAACTACAGTTTAAAAAAAAAACAAACACTTGCGTACCTATTACACTGGTCAAAATTAAGATGATGGACCATTCCAAGGTTGGACAATGATGTGGGGAATTGGAATTCTCCTACAACACTGGAGAGAATGCAAAATGATAGGATCACTCTGAAAAACAGTTTGGCGAATTCCTTAAAATGTTAAACATTGACTTACCATCTGATTCAACAATTCCATTTCCTTGATATTTTCCCGGGATAAATTAAGCATGTGTCCAGACAAAGGCTAGTAGCAATAGCCCGAAGCTGGAAACAACTCAAATGTCCAACCCATACATAGATATACAAATGCGGCATAGCCATAAAATGGAACACTACTGAGTTACAAAAAGAAATGAATGTCACACAATGTGCCCTCGCTGGGTGTTATACGCGACTAATGAATCATTGAACGTTAATGGGATAGGCCGGTGATGGGTAGTAAGGAGGGCACGTATTGCATGGTGCACTGGGTGTTATACACAACTAATGAATCATGGAACTTTACATCAAAAACTAGGGATGTACTCTATGGTGACTAACATAATATAATAAAAAAATATTATTATAAAAAAAAGGAAAAATGTTTAAAAAAAGAATCATTGAACGTTACATCAAAAACTAATGATGTACCATATGTTGGCTAATTGAATTTAAATAAAAAATAAATAAATAAATAAATAAAAATAAAAAAATTAGATACTTAGGATAAAAAAAAGACATGAACAATTGCTATACATAACATTAACGAATCAAAAAATAATTATGCTGAGTGAATGAAGTGAGACAAAAATAAGTAGTGCCTGCCTACTATTGGATTCCATTTATACAAAATTCTAGAAAATATGAATGAATCTACAGTAACAGAAAAATAAATCAGGGTTCGCATAGGGGACGCAGGTGTGGGGAGGGGCAAGAAGAGAGAGATTGCAAAGAAGAGGCGTGAGCATTCTTTTGGGAATGATGGACATGTTCATTATGTTCATTATTGTCAAAAATGAACAAATCATACACATTAACAGGCACAATTTATTAATTAAGCTGCTTAAGTATCTCCAGATTTAGAAATTAGTATATAAAAAACTTATCCCCTTTTAGACATGATTGTTATTATATGGTATTTTTTAACATGACATAATATAAAAAAAATTATGAATAGGATATAAATATCAAATAAAGATTCAAAGTAAATAAGGGCACCTGGGTGGCGCAGTCAGCTAAGTGCCTGACTCTTGGTTTCTGCTCAGCTTGTGGTCTCAGGGTTGTGAGATCGAGCCCCACGTGGAGCTCTGTGCCCTGCGTTGGGTTCCACGCTCAGCACGGAGTCTACTTAGGGCTTCTCTCTCCCTCTGCCCCTCCTCCCCATGCTCGCTCTCCCTCTCCCTCTCTTTCTCTCTCTCTTTCTAAAACAAATTTAAGAACTTTTAAAAAGAAAGATTAAAAGTAAATAATCTACAATATTAACTTGGGATTGCAGGTGCATTATTCACTTGATTTTATTTCTAGAAAATACAAATCATCAACAATAAAAATCTATTACTCTCCTAATACAAAAAATTATAAAAAGAAAGTATGATACTGTTCACACTATGCATCATAAACTCAAGCATCTTTTGCTTTTAATCATGGGAACTTCTCACTGCTAAAAGGCCATGAGCAGTGAAGATACCATTTTAAGAATATGCATGATCTATTTAGCCCATAATTGGGAGACATTTTGGTATCATGTGTCTGACTCTCTGAGCTGTAAGCATTGAACTCAATCCTGACCCTATCAAACGTAGCATACTTGCATATTGCAGAGAGGAAGCATAACTTGACCCAGGGGGTCAGTTGGAACTATCTTATAAATTCTAATTTCCTAAAACTGGATATAATGGAAGATGCTACAAAAGCCAGAAAATCCAACTCTTCTTCCCCTTTCTTCTGTAGTTCAGAGAAACTTGGTATCTTTAAAAGAATTCAGGATTGGGGCAAAAGCTTTGGCTTCCATGGGAATGGCCACAGTCCCTTTGCATGACTGGTAGGCACATCGCTTTGCCTGTCAGGGCAAATTCTCCTTTGAGATGCAGATACCAACACACTGTGGTGAAGATCACGTGTGCCAGCAACCATGAAAGCAGTGTGTCATCTATAAGACATAGTACAAGTCGGTTTACCACATTCCCACTGTTCACTAGCAGGCTAGATGTGAGCCTTTCACCATGATGGGGGCAATAGACGGACAGACAGAGAATGCAAGTGCAGACACAGTGCACCTACTTTAACCCAAGGGTCAGCATTCCTGGCATATGTTCCTCCCCATGTGACCATCCTTCCTGCCTCTTGCCCACGAGTTGGGCAATCGTGTGTTCCAAAGATGTGTTCCAATGATGTGTTCCAATGGTGTGTTCCAGTTGTCTTTTTTTCTTTTTTAAGATTTTATTTATTTGGGAGACAGAGCAAGAGCAGGGGGCAGAGGGAAAAGCAGACTCCCTGCTGAGCAAGGAGCCCAATGCAGGGCTCGATCCCAGGACCCTGGGATCATGACCTGAGCCGAAGGCAGATGCTTAACACACTGAGCCACCCAGGCGCCCTCCAGTTGTCTTAAAATGACACTTCAACATTGCAGTGTTTTTGCCAACAGAAGCACGGGTTCTTAACCATGAAGCAGAGCTAGATGTTATATAAATATTATACAAAGAGAGAACAGTGTGATGAGTGGTGTCTGCCAGGGGAAAAAAAAATATCTTCTTCCAATGTTTATTAATCCTATTTCTCTCCACTTTGATCTTGGGGTGATATGGGAGACACATGTGAATTAACAAACGACCCAAGCACTGTAAATCCTTCTATTGCCAATAATAAGCAAACTGGGGTTTTGTGTAGCCATCAGATGTTGTCTGTGGGGCTTAATCCACCAGTGACAGAGAAAGCTCCATTAATTTGTATACCCTTTTTGTTGGCGATGAAAGCCTTGACGCTGAAAATAATATCAATTGCTTGTAGTTATAGAATCTTCTCTCTACTCTTCCAGAGTGTGGGTCACTCTGCTTCTCCATTACCGAAGCCCCCTGCCTCTCTGAGTCTCTAACGCCACGTCTGTAAGTTGCCCATAAAAATTAATGTGCAGCTGAAGCCTGACCTGCACATGGGATCGAAGCTGGGAGGCATGAGCGTGTTTCTCGAATCTCACCCGTTCCAAGGAAAGCAAAGCTGCTTCTGCTGTGAATACCTCCTTCGGCTTTTTCTTGGACAAATGCTTTTTACAAAAACTTCACATTGAGCTTTTTTTTGAGGGGGGCATTCTTTATAATCCCAACAGCTTCTCCAACAACAAAAAAATCAGACTTTCAGAAGTGCGCTGGGCTTTTTCCTCCATGAATATAAAAACACTGCCACATGTAGCTCTTAAGCGTGCATATATATTTCGTGTATATTCTAGACGCAGAGGAAGATGTTCTAAATCCCCTGTTTTTTCCTCCCGAGCTTCCAGCCACATTTCTAATTGCAGTCCGTGTTAAGGATCTGCAAGAGGAGAACGCATTGCGTGAGTGCGTCTCGAGTCCTAACGAGAGGTAAGGGGCTGTTTCTTGCAGACCTGTACGAAAAGCATCCTCGGAAGGAAGAACTCCGCCTTAGCGCGCAATTAGCAAGGTCCTTGACAAGCCTTGTTTCCGCTGGCTAAGGTGTGACAACTGCACATTCAGGCTACAGACGTGATACGGTTTATCCTCTCTCAGTGTTCGTCTCTATGGGTGAAGCCTTATGGCCAAAGAAGGGAGGGAAAATTGTTTCTAACAGAAATGCAGATAAAGCAATGCAGTTTTTCATTGGCACGCTCCTGACAGACTTAGATCTGAGGAAGCATCCGGCATCCTAGGAGGTTGCTGTGTTTGCAGCCCATTTTCATGATGGGTAGACTGACACTCTAAGTGTTCAAATGCCCATGTATAAGCTCAGTGGTTCCTAATCGAGAGACCTATGATTGAAAGTCTAGTGTATAACTCAGACTCAAGCTCAGACTCCACTATAAGAATTATTTCATTTCTAATTCACTCTTTATTGGCCAAAATGATTGAAAACGAAAGCAAATATAGACAATTCTAGATAGCGCTCAATGTATGCTGGGGAAACGCAGAGAGTTGCCTCCAGAAAGTCCCAAACAGCAAACGCCAGGCTCAAGTTAGCATTCCAATAGCTTTTCTAATGATTTTACCACCAGTTGATTTGTTCTGAGACAAATAGACCCTTTTCTATTCTACCTTCAAATGCCTGAGAGAACACAAGACTGAGGATTCATTGCTGAAAACCCCCAGTGGGTTAAACATCTGCATTGGGCTCACATCATGATCCCAGGGGCCTGGGATCAAGTCCCACATCAGGCTCCCTCCTCTGCGAGGAGCCTGCTTCTCCCTCTGCCTGTTGCTCCCCTTGCTTGTGCTCTCTCTCTCTCTCTCCTCTCTCTGACAAATAAATAAATAAAGTCTTAAAAAAAAAAAAGAATACACCCCTAGTTTTTTTCATTTGATATACAAAATGGTGCCATTTATGAATAAATGATAAATTCCTAAGACAGACAATTTAAGATGAAATTTATGGTAGGGTGACGCTTCTGTGACAGCGACAGCAGAATCATTGTGGAAAAGGGGGAGCCCCACAAACAGAATTCTCAGGGGAATGAGCAGAAGTAAAAATTCTATGAAAAATGCCACTCTTTTTGAAGTCCTAAGTGAAACGGCTTTTTCCATAAGATTGGTCAGATACACCTGATGAAAGGAAAAGCTAAGAAATATTGAAGTGAGGGAGAAAATTTATATTTTTCTAAAGGATATAGAGTCTGTAGTGTGACAGGAAGAAAATATGAAAATCTGATTCTGGGTAACATCGCTATAAAGGATTTTACTGGAATTTTCCAAGTTCCTGGAGTTACAGGATGTTTTCTTATTTTTTTCTTGGGAAAAAGGACTCTGAGAAAATTTTTTATCATTCTGGATGCATTGAAAATAGGGTAAGTGGCATATTTCTTCTTTAGGAGTGGAGCAAAATGTCATACCTTTGCAGATATGAGCACAGATGAGACATCTTAGGACCCTATGCGTCTGTTGGGATGCCTTCAAAGAAGAGACAGCCATGAAGGGCTGAGGCTCTCATGTTGCCACTTATAACTGAATAAAGCTAGGAAAAGTAGAAAATATCTCTGTGCTCTATCTCTTCTATCCACTAAGAACATAAGGAAACCAATCCTGGGAATGGCGATACGAAGTATAATTTATTATCAACATTATCAGGTCATAGGTTTGCCTAAATTCAACAAACTTCAAAGATGCTAATGAAAGCTTCTCAGTGAACACGCTGGCCCACAAAGTGAGAAAAACCCATTTTTGGGGTGGCTTCCTCAATTATTAGTAACCAATATCTTCTCTATAATAGTCAGCCAATTCCATTCATGAGTATGTGTATAGGGAGGACCTCGAAACCAGGGAGTTCTTCATCAAAACTTAAAAGACCTTGCCATAGTCGACACTCTCAGAATGAGACCCATTATTTGTTCAGAACAGATGCCCTTAATCACTCTAACAACTAGGTTAATATCATAAATTCCAACTATTTCCAGCTAATGGCAATCCGTCATCGAGCTTTGGAGACCAGAATGGAAAAAAGCAGGCTTACAATTTGCCAGGATGATTTAAGGCCTGGCATTTAGAACTTTATGTTTCCATTGTTTTTTTGATGTGCCTCTTGGCTCTTCCTTTTCTTGAAGAAAGCTCTCCTCTAGTCACTCCCAAAGAGTCTAAATGCATGTGAGGATATACAAAACCCAAACAGAAACATGTCCTATTCAATATGGCGATGGTCCGTCTCTTAAGGATCATCCAATATGGTCCCTTAAAGGACGGTGATGTGCACAGATAGGCAAAGGATCTCAGTTCATCCAAATGGTGAATGGCAGCTCTGTCTTCATGATGGTAAATACCTGAACAAAAACTGGAAAGTCAGTGAAATATCTAGATATTTGGACTTCCCTAATGACTAAACAGTCCAGAAGATTGATCCTGGGTTTCAGTTATATATTACAACATACAGACCGAAGCTGAATCTAAATTTGATCTACAGAAGCTGATAAACCAAAAATGTAGTAGATATTTTGATTGACATGGAATGGCTTCCATGCTTTACCTCAGAGAATGTCCAGAATGATGAAGCCTTAGAGATTACATATGTAACTCCTTCCATTACTGAAAAAAGTACCAGAGGCAGAGAAATCCTTCCCCCTGTGACAGAGCTGGTCAGTAGCTGCACCAGGACTAGACCCCAGACTTTTGGACAGGCCCAGGCTTCCCGTGTTCCACCTCCAAGGTGAATATGGCCCATCACTTACTAACTGTCAAAGCAACTACGGCCATACTCCGGTGTTGCCTTGATAACCCTCAGGCAGTGTGCATTCAGAGGCCACATCTGTGTCATCCAACACTGAATGCACAGTGCTTAGCATAGTCCAGGGAAGCCCACCCACAAGGTAGCTACTGGATTTAGTTAAATGGAATTGAATCGAACTGGACAAAAATAGCAACAACAAAACAGCAATGGTAACAGCACACACTTCTACATGCCTACTATGAGCAAGACATTATTCTAATGTAATACTATTATGTTATAGTCATGAGCTAATGCTAACACTAACCCCTGACACTGGGGCTAGATAGAGTCCAAACCATTACGGACACTGGAAGTTGTCTACAGTCATTATTACGATTATGGCAAGTGCACTGCATGCTCTCAGAGCTCAGTCATGAAAAAGAACACTCTTCACCTGAGCCTGACCATTGCCACCCCACAGCAAGGCCGAGCAACCTGGGCCAGGCTGGCTCGGTGGAAGACCAACCGTGGTGGAAAACTAACCATGCACCATGTTTGGAAAGTTGCTTGGAATAGAAGCCAGACTTTTATTAACATAAATTTTACAAATATATACATCTGGGTCAACGTGGAAGATTCCTAACTTGGCAAAGCCCAACAGGTTAGTAAGAGGCCTTGGGAAGCCCTGCTGGGCCTATTGTAGGTTGGCATTTACAGTTCAATGGCTGTGACGGGTAGAATGTTTGTGTCCTCCCCAAAAATCATATGTTGAAGCCCTAACATGCCCAGTGTAGGTAGCTGTGTTTGGCTCTGAGGCCTCTAAGAAAACACTTCAGTTTCAGTGAGATAATAACGGTAGGGCCCCTTATCAGGTAGGTTTAGTGTCCTTGTAAGAAAAGACACCAGAGAGCTCACCCTGCCCGCTGTCCCTTGACCACACCCAGAGGAAAGGCCAGGAGGTAACACCATGAGCTGCCAGCTGTTTACAAACCGGGAAGAGACTCTCACAGGAATCACATTGACCAGCACCTTGATCATGGACTTCTAGCCTCCAGAACTGAGAAAATAAACATCTACTGCTTAAGACACCCAGTCTGAGACATCTTGTTCTGGCAGCCTGAGCAGACTGATACAAGGATTTTGGGTGTTGTTTGTCATTCTGAGAAGGAGAGCCGAGAAAGGAGGTCTCTCCCCAGAAAGCTACCCAGCCTGCCTCATCATGCCATATTTGGTCCAAAGTCACACAGAGGTCAGCGGGATGAAGATACCAAACGTCAGAATGGCTCCCAGCCAGAAAGGCCAGATCTGGCTCGTATCCCTCTCTTGGCCCCACACTCCCTTACCGCTGACCACTGCACCAATCTCCACTTCCAGGTGTGGCTGTGTGGTTCAAACCACAGAAGACCGGAAGAGCCCTCAGCACAAAGCCTGGCCATTGCTGTTAGCATTTATGAGTGGAGACTATGAACGTTTGGGTAAAGAAAGAAGATCTTTGACCCAAACTTGAGATTGAATACAGGCCCCCCTCCCGACCACCCTCTCCTTAAGCAAGTAATTCTTTGCCCTGAGCCTCAGTTCTTCAGCTGTGAAATAATCATATCATCTGTCTCCTGGGGGCTCTGGGGACATTGCACCACTTCTTGGCTTCTGGAGATGAATGTGATCACCCAGAAGAGAGGAGTCTTTATATGTAAGATGCCCACTCTGGGGCCTATGTCCTATGTTTGGGGCTTTGGAAGGAGTTGTGAGGGAAGGTGCTAGATCTCCTGGGCCCCAGGAGAGCCTTGACTCTGAGGCCTATCCTGGGCAAAGCACGAATTGGCTGTGAAGCTCAGCACATCTCCTGGACTTGTACAGCGCTCTGGGTGGAGACTCTGAGGACTCAGCCCTCGGTGATACGTGTGACCTTGGGCGAGTCGCTACCCACTCTGAGCCTCAGCAACTTCACCTTTAAAGGAGGGAGAAAGCAGGATTATTTCCCAGGGCTCTGCTACCCCATGATTATAAAGAGTTCCGTCTCTTTTATCGGAGTCTATATTCGCAAACTATGAACATAGGGCAATTTTATTCTGTACACTTGGTCAGAATGATTTGTATTCCACAGCCTAAGTCCCTCACAGCAATGCTGATGTGTGTTTGGACTGCAATAACCAAGTGTTTTATATTTTATAAAAGCCAAATTAATGATGAAAACTCACTAACGGTATTTTTCCTCTTCTCAATTCAAAGAAAATTGGATCCTTCATGTGTGTCAGAGTTGGTAGCTCACTGCTGTTAGGAAGGAGGGGTTATTTGAGATCCAGGGAAGTGTTATGATCTGGGGAAATTTCTAGTACAAGGAACCAGAAGACCACATTGCTGAAGCTTGCAGGTAATGCACCTTGGCTAGCTTCCTAGGGCTGCAACCTTCCTCAAAGGGGGTCTACCAAATCCAGAAAATACCACTAAGGTCCCACAGTGAGGAACTGGGCCCCTGGAGAAAACAGGCTCCTGGCAGGGCACACGGTGGTGTCCACACAGGCATCCCACATGTGGACAAATGACCCTACTGCTGAGTCACTTTTATAGCACAAGGCCACCCTCCTTCTCAACAAAGCCCCTGAAACTTTGGTAGGAATATGGTAGGAATAAACTCTCTGAGCTTCGACAGAATCTCTCCAAGCTGTGAGAGGTGGAGGGAGAGGCATATAGAGTGGACATCTCAAGTCCACTCCCTTATCCATGGAGAAATAATCCTTCACTGGAGGCAGTAAGATCACATCTTTCCCAGCAGGAAAACATTCGCAGTGTACCAGGAAAGGAAAAAGGTGGGTCATGACATAAACTCAACCACTGAATCCTGGACTGTGTGTTTTCTCTGTCCTTCTCTTATTTATCTTTCTATCATCTATCTATCTATCTATCTATCTATCTATCTATCTATCTATCTATCTATCTATATCTATCATCTATCTACCTATCATCTATTGAAGCTATGCAACCCCTCCAGCCAACCTAGCAGTCTTAAACCTTTAGCAAGTACTCTTAGCCTACGTAGTTGATTAACGAAACTTTTCTTTGTGTATCTATAAATCATGCATTCTTTCCTAAAAAAGAACAGTCCTGCACATCACCAGGTTCTCTTGCAAAACCTCTGCCAGGCACCAAAGACCAGACTTTCTCGCCCACTTTCCAAGCACGGAGATAACTCTGCAGCTAGCATCATCCAGTCTGCACGTAATCAAGAAATGTCATAGACCACTATACTCCCTTAACTAATTAAACCCCTTTAAAAATCTCTGGGCCAGGCAGAAACCTTGGAGTTGGCTTTTGGACAAGAGTTTGCCTTCTCCCCCAGGTGGCCAGCCTCCTGAATAAAACTCAAATTCCTTTCCAATGAAAACCTGTCTCTTGAGTATTGGCCTTTGGAACGATGGGCAACCGAACTTGGGTTTTGGTAACTCTATTATGTATGTATGTATGTATGTATGTATGTATGTATGTATCTATCTATCTATCTATCTATCTATCTATCTATCTATCTATCTACCTATCTAATTCCAAAATAATAGGCACCAAGATGTTAATGCACCTATCTCTAGCAGGTGAAAGTACGGGTCATTTTTCATTCATTCAATGTGACTCAGTCTTCCAGTTGCTGGGACCTCAGCAGCAACAAAAGAGATGAAATCCTGACCTTCAAGAGGTTTACAAACTGGTGAGAAATTTCATTTAGCTAATTTATTTATTTGCTTTTTTGCATTTTTAAATTTTTTAGAGTGAACCTGTGTTGTTTTATGGCCAGCAAAAAGCATTAGTTAAGAAAAATAAGAGTGAAATGTCCTTGCTTACCATTCTTGGGTTTTTGTGTTATTGGTGGACAAGCACTTTCTTTCTCTCCAGGCTTCGTTTACAAAATCAGAGCTTTAAAAGTTAAACAGATATAAATTCAAATTCCTGCCCTGCCACGGGGCAGACCACTTAATCTCTGAACCTTGATGTTGTCATCTCAAATGGGGCGTCCCTCATCCTCCATCGGGTTGTGGTGTGGATGCAACAATCCCCACAAAGGACACACGGAAACGTGAGCATGAAGAAAAGACTCAGCAATGGCTCGGGTTGTGCCTCCAAGAAGCCCTGATTTTCTAGGGAATGGGTGTAGCTTTTCAATCAGTGATGATAGTGTCATGTGTGGGGCAAGTTGAACAATTGAAACAAGGAAAACTTGGTTCTGATCCCAGCCCCACTAATTTCAAGCTGTATGGCCCCCTAACCAACCCCTTCCCTCAGCCGATTTTCTCACCTCTCAAGGGAAAAAAATGAAAATATCTTCCTACACTAATGTTAGGGTGATCAAACAAGGTGATGAGCCTGCTTTGAGAACTGCACTGTCAACCGCAGTGAGTTGCATCAACTGCATGGTCAACCATGTCAACTGCATGTTCAAGTACACTGCCAACCACCCTCTTGGCCAAACCAAAATTCCCACCTTCTGATAAGATTCTGGGAGGAGAAGACAGAAAAGGACTTGAGTTAACAGCATACTCTTGCTTTGTCCCTGTTCTGGAAGCAATTGAACTTTTCCCTATGTTTTATCCTTCTAATAGTTATCTGTTCTTCTCCAAGGGATGAGGTTGGGTTCCAGGTCATCATGGGAAGACCACCAAACATCCTTCTTATGAGAAGACATTTCCAGGTCAGACGTATCTTCCAAGCTCATGTCAACCCATCCAAATGAATATTCATATCCCAGAGGAAACACCTTCTTCATGTCACCAGACTTACACCTGTATCCTTTCTCACTTAATGGCACCATCCACCATCCAACAATTGCCTTGGGCAGAAATGGAGTCCTCTTAGACACTGTCGTCTCACACACTCAACAATTAGTCCCAACCCCTTTGCTTCAGTCTCCAAAATACCTTCCACCTTCCCTTACCCCCTCTACCCCCACAACCATGTAGGCTTTCCTTTCTTCTCCCCTGGAGGAATGAATCTGCACCCTAACTGCTCTCTGCCTCCCTGCTGCCTGCTACATAAATCTGGTCATGCCATCTGCCATCAAGAGGAGACATCAGGGCCCCTGTTGCCCCTACCACATCATTCAGACCCCTCTATACGACTCTGCATTTCCCACTGGCCTCATCTTTCTCCCTTCTTTGCCGTTCCTCCAATGCTCTTTCATTTCCCTGGGCTTTTGCCAATGTTACCGCTGCCTGAGCACACTTTTCCCATCCCCAGCTGAGCTCCCGAGCTCAAATTTTAACTGAGCTAATTCTGGAGAGTGTCTCCCATCTGGGAAACGCTTATGAGCCCCGGGCTGTAATTTGATTTTGAAATGTGCCTGGCCCCTATGCTCATCACTGTCACAGTAACGACCATGCCACATTCTCATCTCAATACCTCCTCCGGGATGGGAGCCACATCCTATTGTACTTCATAATTGTGACACTCAGCACCATGCTTGCCCCCATTAAGACACCAGTGCTTCAGGACACCTGGGTGGCTCAGCTGGTTAGGTGTCTCCCTTTGGCTCAGGTCATGATCCCAGGGTTCTGGGATCGAGCCCCTCATCGGGCTCCTTGCTCAGCAGGGAGCCTGTTTCTCCCTCTGCCTGCTGCTCCCCCTGCTTGTGCTCTCTCTCTCTCTCTCTCTGACAAATAAATAAAATCTTAAAAAAAAAAAAAAGGAAGCCAGTGCTTCATGAACGTCTGTTCAACACGTAAGTGAGTAACTGTGAACACGCACCATGGGATTTGGCTTCTTTTTGTTCCTCTACAATTTTATGGCTCAGAGAGGTTGTCTCTTCTCCAACTGGAGTAAAGTCTTCCTTCTGTGGTCAATGCTTTGCCTGCCTCTTCTGGGCTGTTCCAGGAGTAGCATTTAGCCTCAGATGGAAGAAGGTAAAAAAAAAAAAAAAAAAATTGCCGTTTTGATCCTGGAAAACATCAGCGACAACTCGTGGTAGAAGTTTATAACCACGTTGAGGTGCTACCTGGTTGCCAGGATTTGGAAAAGAAATGATTCAACAAAGACACCAAACAAGGTGCGGTGTGAGGAGAGGCATGTCATGCCTGGAACGCTGCCGGGCAGGAGAAGGCCCAGAGCAGCGGCGGCTTCCAGAGGACGCCCCTCCTGACCTGGGAGAGAAGGCTTGGCTTTAAATCAAAAGGATGTCCTGATGAGGTGGGGTAAGCCAAACAGATGCGGGAGGGCTGGTTAGAGAAAAACAAAAAACCAACTCAAATCAGTTCATCTAGGACAAGGGAGCTGGAGAGGGGCCATGAGCCAGAACACGGAGGGGCAGGAGAGGCCCAGGGACTTGTCTGTGTCCGAAGGACCAGTGGGAAGCAATGCGTTTAGGACAGCACTTCTGAAGGGGTCCAAGGGATCCATTCTATGGAAAGCCAGCATAGGACTCCTTAATTTGACTGACAGTCTAATCCATTCTACAAAACCAAGGGATATAGTGAGACAGGGTCATCGTTACTCCTGAGAAGGCAACGTGGAAGACATGATGGGTGAGATCACTCATCGTTTCCTTCCTAATACAACGAGGAAGAGCACAGACAGACTAAGGTTAAGGCTGTTTGTACCCCAGCTCCACAGGTTACTAGCTGTGCTCTTGGACAAGTCACTCGAGCTCTCCGGCCTGTTTCCTCATCCCTGAAATGGCATGGCCTATTCACCACTCCGATCACATTTGCAGTGGGAAGGTGTATGGCCTGGTGGGAGCATATTTTCTAGACTCAACTAACATGCAGGAAAATGGTATAGACGCATTGAAAAGACATATGTGTATTTATGATTCTGGCAAAAATCTCCAAACATTATAAAGCCAACATTTAGCTAAATGCATGAGAGAGAAAGATCAAGAAAAATATGGAGGAGTACAAAGGAAAGATGGGCTGGGATGGAAGTGGGGAGGGACACTTTGGGCCTGGGAGAGGAGATTGAGGGAGTAGCAGGGCTAGTCTAAAGACCTGTGACCCCAGCCCATTAGAGCTCCCAGGCCCTAAGGCTGATGCTCTTCAAGCTATTCCAGGTCCTGTGGTCAGCAGTTGACAATAGCCCATTCCCAACCAAATTGGCATTATTCTCCTGCACCATTCAACTAGGCCCCCTGAGTCCACAGCAACATCAATGACTAACTTCAAAAGTGGTCAAACTTAGAGCAGATCAGAAAGGCAATCAAGGTAACCCTAGTGCTTTTGCTCATACCTCTGAGCCAACACCAAAAAGGCCTGGCGAAGAAGTTGAAGATTCAAAGACTGTTTCTTTCTAATCCAATGGTCCTCCCTTTTTTCAGTCTCTCCTTTCTTACAAACCTAGGTCCTAATACAGAGGGTCATTAACAATGCCTTAGCACATATTATATGAGCAGAGATAATAACCCAAAGATCCTGGCTCAATTTCAACCCAGTTAACCAAGGCCATTTCTTGCAAAGACAGTCATTAGAGCAACTAGGAGACTCCCTCCCACCTCAAAGGAAAAGTAACCCTTCTCTCTGGGGTCTTGGCCAGATGCCAGTTCATGTCATTTTGATTCCACCCAGCAGGACAAGAGCTTTTGCAGGAGATTGGGAATTGGAGTTGCTTCATGTTTCATGGGTCATAGGTTCAAATCCCGTTGAGGGGCTGCTTTCAATAAGACCTCTGTTAATGGTCAGGGGATGGGGAATGAACCTGGGAGCATTTTCCTCACTCTCTTTATTTTGCCTCAACGACTGTCTCACTGGAAAAATTATATAAGCCCAGTGCCCAAAGCCAAGTTGGCCCTCTCCCATCCCATAAGGCATCTGGCTCCATTTCTAAGAACTGAACTAGAATCGCTCAGCTGCCTGGCGGGGGGTGGACCTTCATTTCCTATTTCTATGATTTATGCAACAATATAAATTACTAGGATTCAATAAAGCAAAGTCGTATAACAAGTACATTAAATTCAGGTGCTCAATATATGAAATAATATAAAATGCTGATCAACACATTTTGACATGGTAGTCAGTGCTTGACAACGTGTGATCACCTGTATGCATTTACACGCCTGGGTATGGAGGAAGAGAATCCTAACACAAAATATCCAATGGTGATGGCTGTACATATCAAATGCTTATTAGGTGCTAGGCCCTGGGTTGGGTTCTCAACATGAATCATCCCATTTGTCCCTCACAAGGCCCCTTTAAAGCCATCACTAATAAGATCCCAGTAAATTAGATGGTTCAACTCCCCAGGGTCATACAGCCAGTAAATAGAGACGCCTATATTCACACTCCAAGCATCTGGGGTCAGAGACTACACTCTTAACCACTATATACTGTTTCTTTCAAAATACAGAGGTTGATGGGTGCCTGGGTGGCTTAGTCGGTTAAGTGTCCGAGTCTTGATTTCAGCTCAGGTCATGATCTCAGGGTCGTGAGATCAAGCCCCAAGTCGGGCTCCAAGCTGGGCATGGAGCCTGCTTAAGATTCCCTCTCTCCCTTTCCCTCTGCGCCCCCCCCCCCCGCCCCACCTCACATGTTCTCTCTTTCAAAAAAAAAAAAAAAATACAGAGGTTGACAATAGCAGCCCCTAAGAAGTGAGACTGTGGATCTGTTTTACATTCCCATTTACCCTTTTCTAAATTGTCCACATTCTCTACAATGAATGCATATTACATTTCTAATCAGGACAAGAGGATATTTTTACATCTTCGCTGTTTTACATGGTCTGCATTGCAGACAAAGTAAAAAATAACTCCGTACCAAGGAGTCTTTTAAATAAGGTTCTTTCTGGAGTTTCCAAGACTAGAGAAAACTGTTAGAATAAGGCAGTTGAGCAAGCTTCTCCACTGAGAGTCCATCTCTTTACAAGCCTGGTCTCGAATTCCTTCTTAAGCACTGTGTTTTCTTTCCCTCCCCCAAATAACAGGGCCTCTTGACCCATAGACCCACAGACCAAAGAAGACACAAGAAATTAAGGGGCAAGAAGTCGGGTCTGAATGTCCAATTCTTGCGTGCTTCCCAAGGATGAGGTCGGCCTCTGGGTACAGCAATTGTAAGGGCCTCTGGAACTTGGCAACATTTTAATAGCACAAGATAATTCCCCATCTAACCGGTAAGAAATACGGCCTTGAGATCAATACGGGGTGAATTAGTAGTCAACAGCGATCAAGTACGACAGAGAAAATATGATTCATTTCTTGCAAGGGCTAAGATCTCCAACAGTTTATTGAGAAGCATTTGAAGATTGGGGAACTGAGCCGGGAGGAATGCTTTAATTTCATCGACAAGTGGGTTTGTGGAGGAAGGCACAGACACTCGAAGGCTTTCGAGGCTTTATTTTCTCTCTTTTTTTATTTTTTTGCTGCAGCAGCAGTAACCTTATGGCTGTACCTCTCCGTGCAGCTGTTTCTGCAGCTCTAAGATGAGTCCCAGGCAGGCAAAGCAGCGAGCTCACACCTTGCTGCATGAAAATGAAGTTTCCAGCTCAGCGTCCCGGACGGTCATTAATCTAATTAACAATTACTCAGTAGCAACGAAGTTAAGAATGTCACATCTCATGGCATACTTTTAATTTCAGATGCGCTTCTGAATGTGATTTTTCCTGACATTTAACTGCCTCGCCGTATGTCTTTCTTCTCGCAGAGAAATACAATTTATTCATCAAGGAGGCAGTTTCATTTTCCTTGGGTGCTGGAGATATAAACAAATGTGGATTACCTTAATATGAAAAGTGATGGCCCTCGGCGTCCACCTGAATATGAATGTTGAGAGGGATGGAGAAATCATTTTCCTCGGTGGATTTGGCTATTAAGTTGGGATGGCGAAAGGCTTGGATCTAAGCCTCAGTGGCACTACACGGCACTTTTGTAAATAAAAATTGATCTTTAAATGGTTTTAAAGAGTGCTTACCGAATAAATTTCCCCCCAAATAGGTGTTCCTGTGCATGCATGGGAGGGGATGGGCAAGAGGCTTTAGACATCCAACACTCCCACAGCCCCCACCTGCTTCTCTACCATTTTGGCAATTTAGCAGTGGGAGGTGATGGCCTCAGTCACTGCAAAAGTTCTCCGGCAAGGCTTTTGAGATGATAGATTTGGAAGAGGGATGTGAAAGTCCATACCCTTCTCCGCAGTGAACATCTCAAGTTCGGTGCCTTTCGTGTCTGTGCCTGGGGGAGTCCCTAAGTACAGACCTCAACTCTAATTCATTTCGTGGCATCATCCCCCAAATGCTACCAGGTCATAAAATATTTCCTCAAGGCAGCGTGTCATTTTCTAGAGAGAGAAGGAGGGTTTAGAGGTTAGAGAGGGAATCCAGAACTGACTTGGAGCACACAAGTGAAAGATAGACTGATCCCAAATCAGCCAAAGAAGTGGCCCCAAACTTTGCCCTAAGAGAGTTCAGAGCTGACCCACACGTTGACCTAAGGGAAGTTGTACAGACAAACTCCCAATAACGGATAGCTGATTCCAAGAATCCCTACATGTTCTTCTATCCCACTTAAAGCCTAGCCCTTGCATTGTGAGTCTATAGAAAGAATGAGCTGTCACCAAAATGGTTCAAGCTATGGCAAGTTGCTCAGCATTCAAGTATCTCGGCCATCCCCAGACCAGGAGCCCGAACCCCTCTGGGGAAGTTCTTCAGTATCCTGATGTGTTTCACCTGCATGCCTGCCAAGGAACAGGAAACTCTCTGCTGGGCTCGATGCTGAGGGCAGAGAGCGCCGGAACACACAAAAATTCGATGAAACACCTTTTAATGAGATAGCAAGTGAGTTTCAGATGAGTTAAATGTCACAGTAGAGTCACCAAACGGATATGTGGTAGAGGTAAGATTCTAACTCGTGTGTGGCTGACTCGTGCACACATCTCCCTTCTGCTTTACCGAGCTGCGTGCAATCAGCATAAACTTTGCCTTAAGCATCATCTTAACCGTTTCTGATCTCTGTAGTTGTGTCAGTAATAGCTCAATTATCCAAAATATTTAGGAAATGGGGCATTCTGGTCAATTAAAAGTCTACCTGAGCAAATAGAGTCTAATGAAAATAACCAGATTGTCAACACCCATTCATCGCCCAGCAGGAAGCTGCCCCTACTCTGCCATCATTACATATCCTATTTGCAGCCTGCATTTCCTTTGATCATAACCGTTAATGATTCTATTGTAATTGTCGATACATCTTGTCTTCCCTGTTCTATTTTAAGTTCAATCCCATAGGACAGGGTCTCTCTTGCCGCACTTCATCCCCAGTGTGTGGCATAGAGTAAGTCCTTGGTATGTATATGTGTATGTGTATGCATATGTATATGTGTGTACATGTACACATACATGTGCATTGTGCATGTATATTACAGGTATATGTATAATGTACACATGCATGGATATTATACACTATATAGTGTGTATAGTACCTATTGTCATATAATATAGTATATGGAAAAATTATATGATAAATATATAGTATGTTACATGTAATATAATAGATGATGGATAATATAAAGTATGCTTACCTCATTATATATATAGTAATCTATAACACATCTATAACACATTAATATATGATATACTTTATGGTATATTACAAAGTCAGATATAGTTTACATTATGCATCATGTATTATATACATAACATTATATAATATTGTTGCCTTATAATTTTATTATATAACATACCATATTACAATATACTATAATTTATATTTATAGTAATATACTATATGTTATATACTATATATATGTTATATACTATTGTTATATATATACCTATATATATATATACCTATATATAACTATAGTTATATTTACCTATATATATATTACATATATGTATGTTCTATACTATAGATATATATAGTTATATATATATACCTATAGTATATAACATACAGACATATATATATATAAAATAAAATATGATGGAATAAATGAATGAAAGCAGGACAGAGGGGACACCTGGGTGGCTCATTGGGTTAAGCATCTGCCTTTGTCTCAGGTCATGAGCTCAGGCTCCTAGGATCAAGCCCCATGTCAGCCTTCCTGCTCAGCAGGGAGCCTGCTTCTCCCTCTCCTTCTCCCTCTGCCCCTCCCCCTACTCATGCCTGCTCTCTCTCTCTCACTCATGTGCTCTCTCTCTCTCTCTCAAATAAACAATTTTTAAAAAAAGAGAGAGAGCGAGAGAAAGCAAGCATGACAGAGTCTGAGGTGGAAGTGGTGAAGAGCATTATTCTGAATGTGCACTGATCTGAGGATGTCCCCAGACACAGTTGATACCCAGGGTTTGAATCCAGATTGTATCTCTAACCAGCTAAGCATTTGTGGGCAAATCCCTTAGTCACCTGAGCCCAGGTAAAATGAGGACAACTATACTAGGAGTTAGCGTTCCTTGACACTTCCTATGTACCAGGCACAGTGCTAAGCACTTTGCATGTCCAAACTTAATTAACCTGCCAATTACCCTGTTAGTCGGGTACTATTACGGGCCCCATTTAGAGGCGAGGAATTTAAGGCACAGCGATGGTAATTTGTTCAAGGTCACACAGCTAGAACAGGATGGGCATTCTGGCTCCAGGGCCTACTTGCTTAATTCTATATAGCAGGGACTCAGTGAGACAGTGACTATAAAGCATTTCACCCAGCACCCAGCACGTACTAAGCGCTCAGTAAATGCTAGCTCGCTAGCCTTTGCCTCCCCCTTTTAAGGCCGACAATCTCTGGCTAACCACATGTGCTGTTAAAACTTGACAATATATTTATTTGCCTTATAAAGAATGGAAGAAGAAATCAGCTTGCATAGATTTTATTTCCAAACTATCTATAAATAATAAGTTAAAGAAAACTTGCCTTTCTTATTTAAAGGTCCAATTTAGATTCTTTATCAAAATGATTTAAAATGCCTTTCACTGGGAAACCATATTTCAAAGACTTTATTTATTAGACTTCTTGAAAGTGTGTTTTTAATGCACATTCTGACTTTTTGCCAAACCTCTTCTCTGAAACAGTAAAATTAGAGCCGCCCCCTCTTTAAAGAGTTATATTTATTAGATTTTTACATATTGATACAGTACAATCTATCAAAATAAATCTGAGAATTGCCACATAAATCTTCCACTCTCCCACCATTCTTTACATCCAGAGTCTCGACTGTTATTTCCCTCTGATAAACGTTCAGAGAAGTCTTGGGGCAAGGAACTTCTTTTCACAAGAATCAGACCTGCCATCTTCAAGTGTAAGTTTCCGTCTCATCGCCGTGGCTCCACTTGGGGCCCGAGTGGCTGTGTGTGTTTTATCGGACACCGATAATTAAATGTAATTACCTTTTAAGCCTAAACAGCTGTGAACTCTACAAAATGTGCAGGACTCGTAAGCCAAGTCCTAAACCGGTGTTTGAACCTCTTGGGGAAAACGGCAGAAGAAAGTTACCATTGTGTATCTTTTCCTGCCAGACCCTTCAAAACCTCTCTTCTTTTTTATTTAAATGAAAGACAATGACTTCAAAAGAAGATGCCTATTTCTAAAACACTGGTGGTCGGATTCTGCATCATTTCAAATAATGCATGTATTACAAAAATCACCAGGGTGATTTTGAACGTGAGACTTTCTTTTCTATAATTCAGAGATCTCTATGGCGATATGTGGTAGACACCAATATGGGTACTCAGGGGCGCTGATATCTATCACATTTGATATATGGGTTACCTGTTTGACAGCGTAGAGGTAAGAAATTCTAGCAAAAAGTAAGATCTCAGGCTTCCGTTTTCCAAGACAGGAACATTATAATCTTCAATGTAATCGAGCATTGTAAGTGCGGGCCTTATATCTTCCTTTTCACAGACCCATGAAATAGTCTGTCTTGCATGGGGCTCCAAGTGCACTTACCAAATGATGACAAATTTTAAAAAATGACAACTTTTGTCATCTAATTTGACCCTCCATATTGAGAGGGGAAATAGAGTCTGAGTCCATTTGTGCACTGCCCTGGTTACAGACAATGTTTGTGTCCCCCTCCCCACCCAACGCTCATACGTTGTAGCCTTAACCCATGATGTGATAATATTTCATAATATTTGCAGATGGGTTTTTTTGAGCAATAGTTAGATCTAAATGAGATCCTGAAGTTGGGACCCTTGTGATGGGGTTAGTGAGTGCCCTTAGAAGAAGAGAGGAAGAGAGAGAGATCTCTCTCTCTCCAGTACATGCACCAAGGAAACACCATGGGGCTAGGGGAGGGCAGCTGGCTGTGTATAAACCAGGAAGGGAGGTCTCACCAGAATCCAACCATTCTGGGACCCTGAACGTGGACTTCCCAGCCTCCAGAACTGTGAGAAATAAATGTCTGTCGTTTAAGCCACTCTGTCTGTGGTGCTTTGTTATAGAAGCCCAAGCCGAGAAAACCATCAAAATCAATGCTCTTTGAAAAATGAAAATAAAGATGTGACAGCATCCATGCCTTGAGGAGTGCCCACAGCCTCTCTCTCGCTCTCCTGGTCCAGTGTCCCCTTCCATCTTTCTATCTCTGCCATCTCCGCCAGTCCTGCTCTCCAGATGGCCACATGATGGGGTCCAAACCTCGGAACGCAGCATCCCAAACCCTTTCCTCTAGGGCCCTACGGATTTCTCTAGCTGCCTCTCCAGGAGATCACACCTCTAACTGACACCTGCACCTTGGCCTGCCCACCGTCTATTGCTCTTTCATGCCGGAAAGGATCCTGGTTTCCCACCGTTTCCAGCCCCACCTGTGCAGCCCAACCTTGACCCTCTTGATCCAGATGTTTGGTCGATATGGATTTTTCTGCAATTCCAGGGTAAACTATGTTCCTCAGGGTAGGTACATATCATCCAATACAAGCAATTGGGAGGGAGGTAGACAGGAGGGACGGGGAGGCCAAGAGGAAAGAATAGAAGGAGGTGGGTTCAGTCAGCGCCGGTTTCCTTTGCGCCTCCAACACATATCACCTGCTGTCTCTACTCACGTGCCCCTTGGGACTTAGAGGGACTCTCTGAACAAGAGACAACAGCAGGGCTATCCCAGGGTTTGAGCACGACTGAGAGATTCTTGCCATTTTGAATACAAGGAAGGGAGGAGGGACCTAATGGTTCTTATGAACCAGTACGTGCTTTAACTACTTTAATATATTCATTTTCTGTTGCAACCCTGAAGGGCAGGTTCAAAACAAAAGAACACAAAACAAAACCCTTCTTTTAGGGGCGCCTGGGTGGCGCAGTCGTTAAGCGTCTGCCTTCGGCTCAGGGCGTGGTCCCAGCGTTCTGGGATTGAGCCCCACATCAGGCTTCTCCACTAGGAGCCTGCTTCTTCCTCTCCCACTCCCCCTGCCTGTGTTCCCTCTCTCGCTGGCTGTCTCTATCTCTGTCAGATAAATAAATAAAATCTTTAAAAAAAAAAAAAAGACCCTTCTTTTACAAGTAAGCAAAAGAAGGCCCAGAAATCTTGGTCACTAAAGAATTTAGAGCAGGATTTGAATTCAGACCTTCTTTCATGCAATCAATAGTTTTTGTTGTTGTTGTTGTTGTTTGTTTTTTTAATATGAGTAGCTACCATGAAAACCACTCAGCCAGGCACTGAGGCTCCAGGAATGATATGACCTGATTAGCGTCTTCTAGACGCTTCCAGTGTGGGAGAATGGAGCACACTTGTAAACACAATAAAGCAGTAAAGGATAAACAATATGCAATAAACCGTCCCTAGTGTTCACTTGTCTACACTGCCTGAGAACCAACATTCATTGAGCATCCACTGAATGCCAAGTACTGTCTAGTGACTTTCCCGTGTTTACACTTTTAGACCTCGCAGAATTCTATGGGATTACCTGTATACTATGCATTGTGCAGAAAGGAGTTTAATTAACACGTCCACGTTTCCTCAGCTGGCACGAAGAGGAAAGCTTAAACCACTTTCAGAAGCTCATTCAAAAACAAACTCAGTGTCAGAAGGTTTCATTCACATATATTTTGTATATATCTTATTTATTCACTGAGGCGTGAATGCATTTAAAGAGTCCTGTGGGCAGGGAACTGGGATGGGATTTAGACCCACAAGATCTCAGACACACCCAGTGTCTTCAGTTGCTTTCCAGCTTTGCAGTCATTGGCCATAAGGAGTGGAAGGACACCGAGGAACAAATCCAGCCACCATGAGCCCGTCTCTGCTACAGCAGCTGGGATGAATGTCCCTATCTTCTGCTTACACAGCGCTGGGGCTTGGCGACCCTATACATCAGCCCCCCAAGAGTATTCCACCAGTCAGCCATACAGTCCAAGAGATACTATGAGATACGTTTAGTGGGTCTACATAAAATCCCTTTTAGCACAATTCTGTCCTTCCGAAAAGAGGAGAAAGAGAGAGAGAGAAAGATCATATTTGTACAAATCTGGGTCTAGAAGTCCTGAAAAGCAGTCAGAGCTGAGGAACAAGAGAAAAAGCAACACTCAGGAGGTAGGGATTTTTGACGTTGGTAGCCCTCTGAGAAGCCAACAAGGTCAGGGGGGCAAAACCCAACCAAGAGTGTTCATTCGTTCTGCAAGGCAGTGCTGAAGGGTGCACCATGCGAAGGGAAACAGCCAGATTCACAGGGAGAAAACAAGCCTTTGGTTTAGTACCTGGCTTTGTATATTATTTTTTTATTTTTTGCCTCTCATCATTTCGCTATTTCTAAGGGCTGATAATTGCACGATTCTGGTATCTCAGTCAGGTCTCTCTCTCTCTCTCTCCCTCTCCCTCTCCCTCTCCCTCTCCCTCTCTCACTGTTAGACAGTAGAATGGATTCTGTGCTGAAAGGTTATAATCAGCTTGGTAATAGAGTATTTCTGATGTATTGTTGTTTTGTTTTACCTTTATTGTTTTTCTCCTTATGATTGTCCTACAAATAAAAAAACCAAACCTATCAATAATAGATTTTTACTTGGAAGTTCTATAGATGCCACTAAAGTAACTATTTCCCTGAGTGGGTGGTTCTGATCATAGCCATCTGTGTCTTCCTTGATTCTTGAGAACAATCCTATCACTGTAGAAAGCATGCCTCAGACCATTTTCCTTTGATTCTGGAGTCAGGGTGAGTGGCTTAACTCTGGGCCTAGCTGGGTTTAAGAGTTTCTGACTTGGAGACTATTTATAAGGCCTGGTGTGATAGGGAAAAAAAACTTGCACCAGCCTATGGACGGTGTTCTTCCCATACCATACAGCAGATACTGTGAGCCTCTGGGATGAGGAATCAGGGGTTTGCTTTCCATTCAAACGCTCCCCAGAGTTCCATAACACATGGTACCAAAGAGTTATTGCTAGCAAGTTCTCTTCACTACTAACGCAAGCCAGATCTCCGGAAGGAAAATTAGTCTTATCCTTAAAATACAGTTTTGAAACTAAATTTGCCCTCATGATACCCTATAACATGGCCCCCAATGGTCCCTGTTCCCTGGTATCCACAATCTGGTGTAAACCCTTCCCTTGAGTATGTGCCGAATCTAGTGACTAACTTCTAATGAATAGCACGTGATGAAGGCAATGAGATGTCACTCATACAAGACTATCGGTATTCCCGTGGCTAGAGGTAGACACCATCGGTTCCTCACAGGTGGCTAGCCAGGAACTGGGGGCTTCCCGTTGATCACAATGGCAGCTTGCTTCCCGGAGAGAGAGCAAACCAAGCGAGAAAGATAACACATCAAAGATAGAAGCCACAGTCTTTTTATAACCTAACATTAGAAGTAACATCCATCAGTCCTGCCACGGGCTATGCGTCAGAAACCTGACATTAAGTGGAGCCCAACTCAAAGGAAAGGAAAAGCTGCACTTTCTGAAGGCAGCAACGTCAAAGAATTTATGGACCTCAACATTACCCTAGCCCCAATCTAACTGGCTTAGCAGGAAATCCTTCCATTATTCGGGCCACATTTGCTCTTCCATGTTCACTTCGGAATCCATGAACTTACTTGGTTCTATTGAAAGAGGAGAAAAGCCTCTAATCTGTAACACTAGCCTGGACATTGAAGCAGAAGAGGTAATGTCCTAGACTTAGCATGTCTCTCCTCAGTAGATGAGGTCTTCTTTGCCCACAGTGGTCAAACAAAGATTTTACACCCTGCACTTGTGTTCTTGGTTCATTTCAAGCCATGCCCCGTTCACAAATACTGTCATTTCAAAGCCACTGCAGGTTGGTCCACAAAGCATCCCTCTGCACTGGAGTAAGAAGTCCAGAAAACAGTCAGGTGTACTCAGAAATTACTGATCACCCTGGTTATACACTCACATTCTTATCCGATTTCCTCAATGAGTTAGCTAATCAAAACCTCCATCCTGTTAGATCTCAGAAACCCCCGACCCCACCCCTTACATTTCTTCAACCAAAATAGAAACTTGGGAGTTATTGTCCTTTTCGTTCTTCTCTACTTCTTTAAGACCTCTCCAAGAAAGATCAAGTGCACACAGTGTCTATTTCAAAGGCTTTAAAATTCTATCTCAAAGGGCAATTCAGCCAATTATTATTTTAAAGTATACCCTTTCTTAGAGAAATATCAGTCTGTATAGATTTTCCTCTGAGAAATGCAAATGTGGGGGAAGACTTCTTCTCTGACCTTGAAATTTTTTGAATCATTTTATAGTATTTTTAAACATTTTATTTTTTAGGTAATCTCTACACCCAACACGGGGCTTGAACTTATAACCCTGAGATCAAGAGTCGCATACTCTACCAACTGAGTCAGCCAGGCATCCTAAAACTTTTTGAGTCATTTTGAAATAAAGGGTAAGACATATGGTTTGTGAATCCAGGGTTACTAGTCTTGGTTTGCAGCAGCTGACCCGAATTTGGTGAACTTGAACTTTCCTATGGGCAGCCGCTTCATTCAGATATGGTCATGTCTGAGCCTCAGACCCAGGATTTCTGTGGTTGACTCTTTATAGATTAGTTTAGGACTCTCCTTTGACCCATTAGGGAAGCACATTCAGAAATATAGTACTCAGGCTTTGAGCAGAGGGAGGGTATTTTTCTAAGGATGGATCATTGTATAAGGAGACCAGAAATGGGCCCAAAAGTTAACATCTATGATGCTATGCTAATGTCAGTGACAAATACGACAGTCGTATTTGGTCGATATGCTGAACTATTCCCTCGGTCACCTTTCTCATGCAAATGCACACACTGGCTGATTATGTCATCATCCCTACTGTATTTTTTAACCTGCAACTTACTAGCTTTAAACTGCCTAAAAGAAGCCCCCAAATTATATTATAAACAACTGAGCAAAAGTGCTCAAGCCACTTAAAGTGTGTGAGCCTAATACGTTTCTAGCGACTTTAAGGAATAACTGAAGCAAACGTACTAGAACCGGACTTACTACTTTTTCATAATGGGATGGACTAAATTACCCGTTATATAGGAATCACACATGAAAGCCTTCCTCTACATCAAGTGATAGATCAAAGGAAGGGAAGATGAGTGGTCTACAGGCATGAACCACACCTCCCGAATTCTGAGACCCGGAGTGAGCAGTCTGCATTTTAACTACCTCTCCTTGACATGAAACAGTCTTCACGTGTCTCCCACTGAGGAAAGTCAGGTAGGCTCAGCTACAAAGATTTTCCTCCTTTGCCCCCCCCCCCCTTTCCTTTACCATTCCATCGGAAGGATGACAGGTCCCTGACTGGGCTCAGGTGAATCTAATTTAAAATCTGGACTTGGCGCGTCCCTCCCATCTGAGCTTTGCAGGGAGGGCATCTGTCAGCCTCACAGCGTGGGTCCCTGGCATATTTACGGCTTCAGTGACGGCCTGCTCATTCCCACCACAGCTGCAGTCGCTCCCTTGTCCCACCCCCATCTGCATGGAAACTACCCAACCAGATATTCTGACTTCCAGTGACAGATGAAAGCACGCTGTGTCCTCTTGTCATCCCGCTGCCCTCATCCCCTCGTTTCCAAGAGTACTGAGGGGCCATCAAAGTGTCATTCCAACAATCAGCCTGCAGTTGTGCTACGAGTTTATCAATATTCTAAAGAAACCACTCGTTCATTCCCTCACTCGTTCTACAGACATGACCAAGGGTCTCCTATGGGCCAGTCACACTCTTGGTCACTGAAATACAATTACAAACACGCCCCCCCAACCGTGACCTCATGGAGTTCACTTTCCTCCTGCCTTCCATATGGGTAGCTTTTTGGCCCATGTTTATTAATTTCTGAGAAGTGGATGCAAAATGACAGCCAGGTCTCTGCTGAGGAATTCTTTTGCAGATTTCCGAGGCCTAACCTACTGCAGGACTTGCCCAGGGTACACACATCACCCCTGAGACAGGAAGGTGTAGTTGAACCATCAAGGGCCTCGGATTAGAAGCTAAGAGAGGCATCGGGCACATGGCTCATTGGACACGTCTTCAAGGCCCAGTTATATGTCAGCCCAAAGCCCACGACTCTGGACGCACAAAGACAAACCAGTCACACAGGCTCAGTTCTCAGAGGACTGACAGTCTAGGTAGTACAGGAGTGGGGAGAACAGATAAACAATTAAAAAACATTCCTAGGAGGTGCCTGGGTGTCTCAGTGGGTTAAGCATCTGACTCTTGATTTCCACTCAGGTCATGATCTCAGGGTTGTGGGGTCAAGCCCCATGTTGGGCTCTGTGCTCAGCACAGAGTCTGCTTGTCCTTCTCCCTCTGCTCCTCCCCCACGTGCTCTCTCTCTCTCTCTCAAATAGATAAATAAAAACCTAAACAAAAAAAAAAAAAGAAGAAGACATTCCTAGATGAGGTTTGTGCCGGTAACAATAAATTCTGTTAAAATAATGAAGAAAGGAAAGGAAGTTTGGCAGCTGGGCCCAGCTCTTTACCCCTTCGCCCTCAGTTTCCTCATATAAAAAATGGGCATGATTCTGGATAATCCTCAAGGTACCTTCCCCTGCACCTAGAACGCAGAGCCCAGTCTGAACCAACTGCCCAACTCCACCCATCTACCTCTTTTCTGCACTTCTCCGAATGCTTCAACCTGCCCACGTGTCTGACCACTCTGCTCCCAGCCATGACCGCTCACATTTGGGGAGCACTTAGAAGTTACCAAGAGCTTTTTCACATTTAATATGCATAAAGATCTGGTCCGATGTTGTTCTTTCCCTTTAATGGGTAAAAACATCCAAGGCTGGGGGAAGTGAAAGAATTTGATGACGATCTGAGCAGAAATAAGAAATTCAGCTGAATTTAAAATGAGGCCTTCTACCTCCAAATTCCACACCTGTGTAGATTACTGATCAGGACAGAGCTGAGGAGGGAGGAAGCAAGAGCCCTGGTGCTTGGTCCCTGGATGACAGTGGGCGTCAGCCACAGAGTTAGATTCCTGGATTAAGACTTAACTCTTAATCACTTTTGATACATGCACATTTCTCCTTTTTTATTTATTAATAAATGTTATAAAGAATAATTAATAAACACCTCAAAAGCAAAGGGCCCCAGAGGGCCCCACAAAGGCAGTAGGACCCAGCCTTCCAGCAAGCGAGCCTGTCCTGTCCTCAGAGCGTGACTTCTCCTCCAGCTACTCCCTCTAACACCAGGTGCCCTGCCCCGGTGACCACTTCTGGACAGGAGCCTCCGAGAGCCTACAGAGACAAAGGCCAGGAGATAGAGGTGAGCCTGAGTTTAACGATCCGAGGTTTGCTTCCCACACAGGATCAATCCAAACCGCAGTCCTCAGGAGATTGTCAAGCCAGTTCTTCTTATTTTACCCCTAATCCAAGTTCACAGATATAAGATCACAAGTTCCTCTTTGGGATTCTCAAATCAATAGACACTGCATGATGAACATTTATTAATGAATAGAAAAGAGAGAATGTGCACTTATTAAAAGCGATTAAGAGTTAAGTCTTTTTTTTTAATTAATTGATTTATTTGAGAGAGAGAGGGAGAAGGAGCAGGGGGAGGGGCAGAGAGAAAGGGACATGGGTCTCCATCCTGGGACTCCGGGATCATGACCTGAGCCAACGACAGATGCTTAACCAACTGAGACACTAGGTACCCCAAGAGTTGAGTCTTAATAATACAGCTAACTACTAGATAGCCAGAGAAAGGCATAGGTTTTTTTTTTCTTTGTTTTGTTCCCCTTGAATCAAGTTGACTTCAATGTTTTTTACATACCCACTGGGCAGCTCACACCGACATCCCAATATCTCAAGCTCATCCACTTCGTCAACATAATCTTCATGCCCGTGTTGGGAGTTTTGTCTTATTCTCTCCATTTCATGGAGGAGGCACCTGGCTACTTCCCGAGGTCTCAGAGCTGCCATAACGGCTGAGCGTGAATGCAGGTCTGTCTGTTCGCCAAGCTCACACCCTTCAAAGCCGCATCCCTGTGGCAATAATCCGCTCTGTTCTTAGGCCACAGGTTGCAAAGCAGAAAGTAACCTTCTCGTAGGGACTTGCAAAGCACCAATAACTACCCTTGTCCTCTCACTGCATGGAAAATGTTTCTCCTACCTGGCTGTGAATCTGACTTAAAGCATGAACAGCTTAAAACAGAGGGGAATACCCATCACCAGCCTATTAAGGAGGGCACGTATTGCATGGTGCACTGGGTGTTATACGCAACCAGTGAATCATGGAACATTACATCAAAAACGAGGGATGTACTGTATGGTGACTAACATAACATAATAAACAATTACTATAAAAATAAATAAAATGGGGATAATAAAAAAAAGACAGAGGGGAATAAACACATTTAATTCATTGTTATCTTTTATTTGCCTTTTCTTCTAAAGAGTCAGGTTACTGTCCATCTACTTTGAGAGCCCTAACTAATGGAGCAGGAGCACAAGTGGGGTTTTAGAAATAATGCCTCCAGAAAAAGGTAGTCCCCTGAGAAGCTAGGTCAGGACACGAGGCAGCGTGTGACCCACTATTTTCACAGTGAGCTGTGTGTCTTGGGGCTGGTGCCTGCAATGGAGTCCCCTTGCACGCTGACTCTGGGTTGGATCTATGATGCGCAGTAATGGGGATAATGGGCCAAAGGCCTCCTCGGTCCAATGCTGGGCCTACTTCCTCTCCTGGAGTAGCTGCTTTTGGGAGTTGTGGAGAGCCCCCCTAAGAAGTTATGCCCATCTCCTAAGCCCCAGCACCTGTGAATGCAACTTTATCTGCAAAAAGTATCTTTGTAGATGTCATTCAGCCAAAGGTCTTGAGATAAAATCACCTGGGATTATCCGGGGAGCCCAAAATTCAACGACAGTGTCCTTATAAGAGAAAAGCAGAGGGAGATTTAAGACACAGAAAAGGAGAAGCCCACATGGAGACAGAGGCAGACAATGGAGAGAGAGAGCCACAAGCTTATGAATGTTTGAAGCCACCAGATGCTAGAAGAGCCTGCCCCAGGGTTCTCCCCAAGAGCCTCTGGAGGGAGCATGGCCTTGTCTACGCCTTGATTCCAACTTCTGGCCTCCAGAACTGCGAGAGAATAAATTTCTGTCATTTTTAAGCCATCCAGTTTGCAATGATTTATTATGGAAGTCCCAGAAAACTCAGACTGGGGTCTTCAAAGTCTGTGTAAAAAGTGTGGCTGTCCTGTCAGGAATACCACATGGAAAGACCATGTGGAGAGAAGAGGCCCTGAGGCTTTCCTGTGAAGGGGAGAGGCCCAGGCTCCTGGTCAAGGCACCATGACTCTATTCCCAGTCACTGTGTGACTACAACCCCATGAGAGGCCACCAGCAAGGTCAGCAGATCTGCTCAGCTCAGCTCACTGAGCCATGGGAAACGGTAAATGGCTGTCATGTTAAGCCTCTGAGTTTGGGGAGATGTTTTGTGTAGTAACAGACCACTTAAAAGGAAACCAGGGGGCAAGTCAGGCCAAGGGAGGTCTGAGGACCCTGAACACTGAAAATAAAGCATCACAATGGGAGGGAAAAGGTCATCCGGGAACAAGGGGAAGCAAAATCACATTGACCACAATGTTGCAATCTTAACCTGGACTGTGGGATCGAAATCAGCCCGTCAAACACTGAGTCCTCAGCCAGAGATAACACAGAAAAGTGTCTGTGGGGAACCGAAGAGACAATAACCTTAGCGCTTTGGTAGGTGATGAAGACGGGCCAAGTAAAAGTGAACACATGGTGATACACGTGTGTTGGGGTCCTAATGTCACCATAACAAATCGCCACCAACTCAGAGACTGAAAGCAATGAAGACGTATTTGCCTATCATTTTGGAGGTCTGAAGACCAAAATTCGTCTTAGAGAAAGCTGAAGCTCAAGGTGTTGGCAGGGCTGGTTCCCTCTGCAGGCTCTAGATGGTCTCCTTCTCCTCGCCTTCTCCAGCTTCTAGATGCCACCTACATTCCTTGGCCCATGGCCTCTTCCTCCACCTTCAGAGCACATCACTCCAACCTCTGATATTGTCCTTGCCTCTTCTGTCTTGGACTCTGACTCTATCCAATCACATCGGCATGGCCCTTGTTGCCATGGAAGGTCACCCATTCATAGGTTCTGAGAACTTGGGTGTGGGCATCTTTATGGGTCCATGAGGCTACTTTACATTTAATGAGCATTGACTCTGTATTAAGCACTGAGCTCTTACTATCCTGCTTAATCTTCATGGCAGACCTCTGAGAGAAGTACTACCATTTCCCCCCTTTAAAGGGGAAACTGAGGTTCAGCAAAGTGAGCATACACCCAGGTTTACGCAGCATGCAAGAGTCTAAGCCAGGATTCCCATCAGGGTGCCTAATCCCAGGACCTGTGCTCTCACTCTCTGCACACCTGCTCCTCCGTGCTCTCTCCCCAAGGACCAGCAGAGGAATCAGCAGCAGCCAGTCCAGTTCTAATGCTCCCATTTTCCAGAGACCCAGAGATGTAAAGTGATCTGATGTGCCAGCAAGAGGCAAACAAATCCCATTTTATTCAGTCACTCACAAATATTTGCTGAGGTCCTACTAAGTGCCAGACGGTGGGGATTCCACAGTGAATAAAACAGAGTCCTTGCATTCCAGTAGAGAAGATGGACCACGTGTAAATAAGTGATGACAATTTCTAGCATCCTCCACGGATGAGTGTCATAAAGAAAAATAAACCCAGACAAGAGGATGAATGGTGGTAAGGCAATTTAGAAAAAGTAGTCGGGACCCTTCTGATGAAGGGAAATTTGAACAGAGACCAGATGACCCGATCCCAGCTTTAATGCACAATGCTCAGTCTTCCTCCCTCTAAAACACAAAATACAAAAGGAAAAAGCAAAGTCTTTCTCTGGAGGAATATGAGTACTGAAGTATGTGCATCTGGGTTAAACAAAGCTACAATGGTAAGAGCATGCAATTAGATCTTAGTCGAGGGTGCTTGGCTGGATCTGGTCATTAACAGCCAGGGAACGGACACCACGTTATCATACTGGAGAACAGAGCTCTCCTCCCACACAATGAAACATCACTTTTGTTTTTCCACTTGTGCAGAGTGTAAGTCATACAAAATGGTATTTCTTTCACTGTGAAGCCTTTCGTTAGTTCCCACCAGCTCCCCAGCTCTGCAAGAGACTTCAAGTGGGAGGAAATAGCACATAAAAGAGAGCCCCCAACCCAGTTGAGGAGCGTTGCTGGCTTGTTGTGTCCCAGAATTGCCCACAAAATCTGAGCTGCCTGGGATTGGAAGGTCTTGAGACAGAGGGTGGGACTTGATTTGGGTTCTCAAGTAGCTAACGTGGTCTCCACGTGGGGACACTGCAGAAATGGCCCAGTGTGTCTGGGACAGAGAAAGGAGATCAATCTGGCCATCTCAAGCACACCATGGTGGAGTCACAAGTGGGCCCCTCCTTGTGTGGAGCCTTGAGCAGCATCAGGATAGGAATGGTGCTGTGACAACAGCAGAGTTTTCTGAAGAACAATCTAGAAGTAGAATGGATGGAAAGGGGAGAAAAAGTAATTGAGGGACCACTTAGAGACAAAAGCTCTAATGGAAACTGGGAAAGGAAGCCACAGAGACAACCTGTTGGAAGAAGGGATTGTGGTTTTTTTTGTTTTTTTGTTTTTTTTAAGATTTTATTTATTTATTTGATAGAGATAGAGACAGCCAGCGAGAGAGGGAACACAAGCAGGGGGAGTGGGAGAGGAAGAAGCAGGCTCTCAGCAGAGGAGCCTGATGTGGGGCTCGATCCCAGAACGCCAGGATCACGCCCTGAGCCAAAGGCAGACGCTTAACAACTGAGCCACCCAGGCGCCCGGGATTGTGGTTTTATAATGAATCTACTAGACTATGTGGATCAGTTTCCTAGCATCCCCTCTCTCGTATACGTCTTGTTGGGGTGGACCACAATGGAGATTTAGGGCCTACTTGGAAGGCGCCAAGGAAGGAGCAGACATTTTACAGCTCATAAATTGTTGTTGACCTGCTGACTTACCTCCTTTGTGTGAAGCAGTGGCTGGGCCCCTAAGCACTCTATCTGTTCCCGGAGATTTCTTTAGCTACTCCAGCTCCTGGGTATGGTTTACGTCTTCAGCTCCACAATGAAGGGTTCCAGGTTCCAAGAACTGATTTCCTTTCATCTTCTAGTTTATTCTTGTTGTCCCACACTACATTCATCTTCCCTGCCTGACTGTATGCCCTGGGAGCTTAGGACTCCAGCATCAGATATAAAGATAACAGCACAACAGCCTTACAGAAAGTTACAGCAGTTAACCGGCTCCCACAACTACGCAGCGTCAAACCCTTGTAACAGATAGATGCTTAACCCTCACTGATACAGAAAGACAATGAGATAGGATGTTGAAGCCTCTGGTGATCTTAATGATTAATAATAGTGAAACCAGGGGAGCCTGGGTGGCTCAATCGGTTAAGCACCCAACTCTTGATTTCAGCTCAGGTCCTGATCTCAGGGTCATGAGATCGAGCCCCGCATGGGGCTCCACACTAAGCGTGGAGCCTACTTAGGTTCTCTCTCTCCCACTCCCTTTGCCCCTCCCCTCTCTCTCTTTAAATAAATAAATAAATATAATAGTAAAACCAATAACTGACATTCATTGAAAACTTCCTATTTTTCTAGTGCTCATACAAGGTATTTTAGAAAATCTCACTAATCCTCGTGAGAACCCTAGACATAGCTCCTGCCACCTTCAGCTTTCAGCAGGACATCATCTGGTAGTTTCCAAATCTAGAAACTTACAGCACTTGATTCAAAGCTGTGTCCATCTGACCCTGCGGCACTGGCCACTAATACATTCTGTCTCTACCGTATTGGGGAGGGAGGAACCAAGGCTTGCTAATTTAGAGTCTGGCGATAGAAAAATCATGGTGCCCTGGGCAGAAACAGGCCCCACCAATAAAAGGGGTTAGTGAAGCATTAGAGGAAGGGTAGGGAAGGGAAGAATGGAGGTGAAAGTTATTTGGGACATGTTGTAGGTCAGATAACGCAAAAAAACTTGATACAAATGTTCAGGTTAGAAATGACATGCTTATTTTGTTTCAGGGAGAATGTTGGACTGGTTTTGTACTTGTCAGTAAGTGTGTCGTCTCACAACCAATCTGCCTGTGGATGGGAAATCACATGGAAAATTGCCAACGGAGGTATCATTTTCAGTCTTCCCACTGGGGGTGGGAAGAAACGTTTCACATCCCTGGTGGGAAAGAAAACAAAACATTTCCCTGCAGTGATCAACACCTTCGAAGTTGCTCGTAAGAGAATAGGCCCAAGCTAGAGAAAGATTTTGAGGCCCCTGGGGTAAGGGGAAGATAGTAATTCCAGGGGCAGAAAAGGACCAGGAGGAGCACAGGCAGTCTGTAAACTCTGGGTAACCTGGTCGAAACTAGAAACCAGACAGGATCCAGGAGCTGGAAGTCTCTTGATGGCCAGGTGATATGGCTTATAAAGAAAGAGGCCAAGAGGCCAGACCATGGGAAATGAAATGGGCTAGTGGCGGGTCAAGGAGCAGGAGAAGCAGTAAAAGTTGAGTGATTTCTTGTGTGATTAAGGGTTTATTTGGTGTTATCTGAAGTTGGAGGGAAATCCGATAGGGGAGCCCGGTTTCTAGGCCTCTATACATGCCTCCCCCGTTTGATAGAAAAAAACAGCTCACAAGTTGTATATGGAGATTATTATTTTAACCTCTTGATCTCCCCCCTCCAAAAAACAAAAAGCCTCCGTTTCCGATTGCTATCTGAAATACGTGGTGATTTGGGGAACTGTGCTTCTGAAATCTCAGAAAAGTATAGATAACGGATCGGTGTTGCTGCCTGATATCAAGCAAAAACAATCACTTGCCATGGAACCATTCTCAGATAAAGTTCTTTTTATAAAGTCATCTGAGGAGTTGAAATCTAAAACTTCTTTCATGTTCTAATTTTCCTTTTTTCAATAATCACACACATACTGCAAAATCAACACCCCCCCCCCCCGCCCCTGGTAGAACATGTTTGAATTGGTAATTTCATTAACGTGAGAAAGAGACTTTGTTTTAAAAGTAGACAAATGTGCCAATAATACCTTAGATGCTAACTAATTGAATTTAAATTTTAAAAAATGGAAAAAACATAAAATCCAAAGTATAAAAAATAGATAAATGTGAGAGAATGATTTCATGCAGGAAGGTAGAGTGAGTTTAGCTGCTTATTCGTACTGTAATAAAAAGCTATAATCCTCCTCCCCACTGAATATGGGTGTTGCTGTCATTTCTCAATAGATTTGCACTTTTTCTATGTTTTCGGATTTTTAAAAAACATCGATTGAAAAGCCTCAACACTGGCTCTTTTAATTTACATCTGAAAAGCTGTACCTTGTTTTAGATCATTAACTGAATTTTTGAATAATGCATGCTAGAATGTTAATGTCCATACCAGCATTGATAAGTAATCACAATTTTTTTTTACATCACAGAAGAGATTCATAAACTTTTAAGCCTATTTTCACAAACTCCTTTCCATATATAGCTAACTTAAAGGATTATTGAAATCTTTCCCCCATTATCTTCCAAAATCAAGATAAGAAAGTGCAATTTCATAGATTTCCAAAATCCTATAGACCAAAATATTTCTGTCTCTGAAACAAGACCAACAAAAATTTGAGCAGAGAAACCTAACACAGTCATAAAATGCACAGTGGAATAGAAGCTAGTATCCTCTACTTCCGTGCATTCAAAGGATGGCCTCAAGGCTGAGCAAAGAAAACAAAACTGATACTTTAAAAAAAAAAAATCTGAGTGCTCCTAATGCATTTGGGAGCAGGTGTCGAGGCGGCCAAACGGAACTTTGGGGTCACCGGGAAGGAATGTCAAAGCTGAGTTATTAAGTTTAAGTAGAAAATATGGCCTCAAAGTTTAGCTTCGAACGAATTAAGGATGTGCCAAAGGAATGAGTGAAATATTTTCTCTCCGAGTCACGGGGTTCGCAGGTTGGGATCCAGCATCTGGGGCTTATTACATGTGCTTTAGGTGACAGGTGGCTTCAGGAAATGGAGCCCTCGTAGAGCTTTTAAAATATTTTCCTGAGAAGGGTAAATAATTTGATGCCTTGCTGGTTTCCCTTCTGCGGGCTGTTTGAAATACAAAAACACATCTTAAGCCACATCAAAGCTGTTTCATGTGCAGGCAAAGGCAAACATCCCCAACTCTGACACTTGGCCACATCGGTTTCACTCCTGGCATTTTGAAATCTGTTCCGTACACAACTGGGGGAGATCAGTTACCAAACCCTATTGTTGTATTTATACAACTAATATTTATCGGTCGTCTTTTTAATACTTGATTTTCATGAGCCTGAAAACTTTTATTGCCCAATTAGTTCCTAGGGATAGCCACAGATGTGCAGCCAGAGAAAATAACCTCAGCTTTGGCACCAAAAATAACACGATGAGAAATCATTTCAACTTTACAAATAAAAGAAATGCTCTCTTGAGCGCTTGCCAAGTCAACGGTCATTTCGCTGAGATCAAAGACGACGGATGATTTATTCATAAGTGTTTTCCTTTGCCTTCGTTTTTATTTTTTAACTGTCTTTTGTTGTTGCTGTAGGTTTTAGTCTTTTACTTCTGCCTGCATTTTGTTCAAAACTGTGTGTATTTTGATGTTATGTACCATCGAGGGGTCCCACTTTGCCCTGGGAGACGCTCCTCACTGAAAGTTACTCAGAAACGGCTAACACCATGTATTAAATTCTAAATAGTCATTCCCAATCTAGAATCACGGTATTATAAAGATGTTATATTTAGTATTAAAATTCAACTAAAATCCATTTGATTATTTTAATTTTAACATTATACCCTAACACACACAGTTCTTAAGTTTACGACCGTGTGGATATTTACACAGAGATGGCCCCCAGTACCGCCACCATTTCCTTCCAGGTAGAGGACAATTCCAGCAGCCTAAAAGTAAATAGCCAAGAGATGTTTTAACTTACTTTTAAGGGACATTTTTCTTTTTAATAAAAAGTGACATTAGGAAAGAGTTCTAAAAAGAATCTTTTCCATAGGATTGGTCAACTTTTTTTTTTTCGTTTCACTCATTCCTGCAGACTATTCTTTTTGGCAATACCGTCATTCTTCTTCATTTCAGAATACACAGAGAGATCGGGGATAGCTAGCTAGTCAGGTACATGTATCTTAGCTAGTAAGTGCAGTTCCCCGTTCTTCTGACTCACGCCGCTGGGAGGTCATTCCTTCCATACACCCAGCCAGGGGGAAAGGGCTCCCTCAGCACGACCCCCAACTCTTCCCGTGGGGTTCCCTGAACGGCAACCCAGCCCGAACTCCCATAGTCTGAGATGCTTTGTACAGAACCTGTAATTAACATTGGCCTCCAAGCACGTGGGCTCCAATGACCGGTTCCCCAGCTCAACCAGGCACATGCCCAATTTTCAGCAAAGGCTAAAATAAGTGATGGGCCAAAAAACAATTGTAATCTCATATGGCATTTGAATAAAAGAGAAACCACGTAAGAGAGTGTGAAAAGAGAGCAAGAGAAGCTGTTTTTCTTCTGTAATTCGGAAATACGATCATTATTCGGTGTCCTAGAGTCACACCAGATTAAGTTCCTTGCCCTGAACACTAATTTCCTGGGTTTGTTTGGTTTTTGGGGGGTGGGGAGGGGGGTTGGTTTGGTTTTTGTGTGTGTTTGTTTTTTGTTTTGGCTTCTTTGATTGTCTCCAATGCATTCTAAGTTTACAGGTTTTTAAATTGGGACTTGGACAAACTGACAGGAAGCCCATTTGTTTTAGTAAATTCCGAATATTTCTTCCGGATCTTCAAATATGGTATTATAAAGATGCTTATTACAATTCAACTAAACCAATTTGATAAGTTTAATACTATTACACTACCGAATTTATGTCCCTGTTGTGTTAGAACTGCATGATTTTCCACCGTATCTGCATACGGAGCTTCTTGATAGAGTGGATTCATTTACAAAGGTTTTTTTTTTTTTTTTTTTTTAAGATTTTATTTATTTATTTGAGAGAGGGAGAGAGAGAGAGAGAGAGAGACAGTGAGAAAGGGAACACAAGCAAGGGGAGTGGGAGAGGGAGAAGCAGGCTTCCTGTAGAGCAGGGAGCCCAGTACGGGACTCGATCCCTGGACCCTGGGATCATGACCTGAGCCGAAGGCAGACACTTAACAACTGAGCCACCCAGGCGCCCCTACAAAGGTTTTATAGTATGCACATGTACATTTTTTTTTTAAACTGAGATTCTTGAGAACAGGTTTTCTTCATTTTAGTGCACGATCATTTGCACGCAGTTCCGGACAGACACTAGGTACTTTAATAAATATTGGTGGGGGTCAGAGATGGCCAGAATTGTGATGGCTTTTGGAGGTCCCCTAAACCAGAGATTTTCAAATTCAAGTACTTGGACCTGTTGCATCCAAATCACCCACGACAGTTTAAGGATACAGATTCCTGGGCCTTTCCGCCAGAGAGGATAATTTAATAGGCCTTGATTGGCGCCTAGGAATCTCAAAATTTTTAATTATCCACATCATTTCCACCTGCCACCATGTTAAGAATTACTGATCAGGTTCAACCCTACCTAATGCAAAAATGGATTTGATTTGCCTTTCAGAAGATAAAACCCTAAACGTATCCACAAATTAGACTCTTTAAACCTTAGAAGGGAATGTGCCCTCAGAAGTTATTGTGTCGATTCCCTTTCTTTTGTACCCAAAGAAAAATCTTTTTATAATTTCTCAAAGTTAGGAAACTGGTGAGCTGCAAAGTCAAGAACAGGACTTAGACCTCAGCACCATTGCTTCTCCAGTGGATCCTGCTGAAAACCAGCCTTCAGCCTCTCACATTCTTACCACGTATGGGATCTTCTCAGGGACCATGGATAAGATCCCCCCGCCTGTGGCTTCTCCCAAATGATTTCCTTGTTTTCTAAATAGCATGCACTGTGATTCCCGTGAATATATAGCTATATAGTCAGGAACTCAGATCAGCATTTGAGCTAAAGTAGATGTAAAATACTAAATACTGATACCAATAAGGGGTTTTGTTAAATTCAAAAACATCATGTAATGAAATAGGCTACACCTATGGACACAGTTAAATAAACGTTAAATAATGCTCTTTACAATTGCTTGGTCACCAAAGGAAGTCTGTGTATTCATATAGAAGAAAAAGGAATAGCAGGGCTGAAGAAATGCTTATTGGAAATTAGAAATTTCCAAGGATTCCAGAGCAATGTAGAAGAACCCCAGGGGAAGATTTATCGATGTTTCTTCAAAACAGGCCCCTGGAGAAGAACCCCTGGTCCCCACAGTTTTCCTACCTGCTCTAGAATGGGTCATGAATATTCCACACTCAATTTGCTCCAGGCTTTGTCTTATACCCTCTCTTCATTAGTAGGGAATTATTTTCTACTTCTGGATCCAAATTCAAAAATACTATGTCTGAGTGCAGGTGACTTTGAACTTAAAAAGATTATGGGAAAAGGAAGGAATAGTTTGGTCAAAATAATGGGATGAATGATTAAAATAATAAGCATTAATAATTATCCTGAAATCATAACAAATACTCAAATAGCAATTTTGAGGTTGTAGTTCCAGGTAAGAGGGGATGAGCAACAGGCCACCTCGTTCCCCACTGAATGCAGCTGGAGAACCTGAAAGAACACCTAGAGTGGCTATTTGAGGACTCTGGGAATTAAATACTAGCAAGGAGATCAGGGAAGACAACCAAAACTCTCTCCCTGTTTTCTTTCTTTCCTATGTGTTTGCACAACCCAGCCGCCGACCCTAATGGTGTTTGTAACAAGAAAGACAGCATCAGAGACCCAAAGCAGATGAAAGCTCTAAGGGAAAGGAAACCTTTCTAATTGTTGGAAGTGTGTTCCAAGAGGGTGGCCTGAATCCCCCTGATCCCTGTCCTCACTGTGCCTCCATTTCTGTAGACCCTTCTCTGCCGGCCCTCCACCTGCTGGACCCTTGACATTCCAGCCCACCTCGGGTATGAGTGGCAGTCAGATTCTGTCCTAGTTTGTGTCCCACTCAAACATCATTCACAGAGCCTCAAAGACTAGAGCCAGCAGGGCATGGGGACAGGAGGTGTGGGTCAGTTCTCCAGCATCATTTTATATTTGTAATTTTATTATGTAAAAGTAAAACACAGGCAAAAAGTCACAGCGAATGGAGTAAAAGGGTGGTTTTCAGGTAAATCTTAAAGATCTTTATTAAGAAGCACTAAGTGAGGTGTCTGGGTGGTGCAGACACTTAAACATCCAACTCTTGGTTTGGGCTCAGGCTGTGATCTCAGGGTCTTCAGATTGGGCCCCACGTTCTGTGCTCGGCACTCAGCTTGGAGCCCTCTTGGGGATTCTCTCTCTTCGCTCCCCCCACTCTAGCACACTCTCTCTCTCTCTCAATCTCTAAAATAAATAAATTAATTTTTTAAAAAAGAAGCACAAAGTAATGCAGAGACATAGAAAGGACCAATTCATTTCTCCACAGCATTAGAAAGGATTAAGTTACCAGGATAAAATGTCTCTTCTGGCTGAGCCTTTGGATGTCATCGCAGCCTTGCTTTCTCTCTTAGCCCACAGCTCAGAGAGGGAAGGATAATCATGAGTCTGTGATTCCATCACAGCCTGAACTAGTGTTTCTTAGACAGAGAGGCCGAGGGACACGCTAACATAGACTATAATTCTAGGATTGGAAAACCGACACATGGTGAATGTGTGACACACAATCGATTCACGATGAATCACATTTTTTTAGAGACAATAAAAACTCAAAGAATATTCGAAAGGACCAATCAGACTAGACCGAGACTATCCAAGTAAGGTCTTAAAACTTAATGACCACAGTCCCATCTTGTTATTACACTTTCATAAAGGACCATGTGTGCCGTCTTGCTGTCTTTCTCTCCCACATGTCCACATTTCACCTGGGGTAACTCCAGAACCCACGTGGATGACCAGCCCATACCCTGTCTTCCCCAGTCCTTGACCTTCTCAACTCCAATGACCATGATCCAGAGTCTACTTCAGTCACATCCCAGAACTTGCCATCACTCCAAAGAAATCATAGTCCACATTTTGACCATCATTTCTGGCCTTTTCAGCCCCTTCGCTTACTCATTGACTGAATCACAGCCTCTTAAAGCCTGGATCCCTTCATCATCATTCAGTTTAACTTCCTTGACTGTCTTTCCTCCTTTTGGACCCTATTGGAAACCCAGGGCCGTTGGTCAGAACCTGTCCCTGAACAGCCCTCTCCATGCCTTGTACCCCATCCTTCTACTAAACTCTCCATCAGAGCTTGAAGCTTTCTCCTCCCTGGTTATGTTCTGGGTGACCTAACACTGCATAATGAAATCACACCAACCATGCACATTGGGTCAACACATTCATGATGTCTAACCTCAACTGGGCCATCAGCTCTGAAAACTCATAACTCTTACTCAACCATATCGCCCTCAGGCTCAAAGGACACATTTCCTACTTCACTGAGGCTTCCAGATTCCTCCCCTTCCACTGAATTGAATGCTCCTCCCTCCTTGGATGTCCCTTGGTTTGTGCCAAACTCTTCCACCTGCTTTATTTCCTTGCATCCGATTTCTAGCCACTCCTGATCGATCTATCTGATTCACGATCTATCTACCCCTGTACCCACGTCCTCTCAAGCTCCCCCTCACCAAGTTTTTCTTCCTGTTTCAAACTTCCTCAAGGAAGAATCTAAACACGCCACGTCCTTCCATGACTGCAGATTCACTTCTCAAACTGCAAGTCACAGCTCTGACTTCCTCATGCCAAACAGGTGACTCTTGTCTTCACTTCTCATCTAACCAGACTCTCACTGCATTTGACGTTTTAGTTCACTCCCTCGTCTGTTTTACTCGAATGCCACAATGCTTTATTTTTAATGTTGACCATTTGACTTTGAGTTAGGTGACTTTCATATATATATAAAAATTGAGGGACTGTGATAACGAACTCCCATAAGCCCATCACCCAGCTTCAAGAACTCTCGATTCACTGCCAATGTTTTTCCTCGCCCCCACCACCTCTATCCCTGGTTATTTTGAAGCAAATCACATACGTGGTGTCATTTCATCAATAAATATTTCACTATATATCTCAAAAGATTAAGAACGTCTTTAAAATCATTTTTAAAACTATCATTGTCAAACCTAAATATCAATAAGCCCTTAATATCCTCAAATATCCAGTCGCATTCAAATTCTCACTGTGATTACAAAGGTATTTTGTAGTAACTTGTGTGAGTCAGATCCAAACAAGGTTCATACTTTGCAATTGGCTAAACACATCTCCCTTTTATCTTGCAGTTTATTTAATGAAGAAACTGGGTGATTTTGTTCTATGATTACCTAAAGTGTGAATTTTGCAGATTGCAAAATTTAATGTCATGTAAATTATTTTTCTCCTTATATTTCTTTCAACTTTATAGCTAGATCCTGACATGTGAGCGGCCTCAAGTTTGATTTTATACACACACACACACACACACACACACACACACTCCATGACCTGTAATGTGTTTTTCCAACAGGAGGTACATAATACCAGAGTGTCTCCCATTTTATCTTATTAATGCTATTGGTGGTCATTTCCTAGGTCCGTTATTTCATCTGAGGCTTCAAAAGGATAATATCCTAATTCAATGATTACTGAATTTATTACCTGAAACACTTCTCCTTGCTCCCTAAAACAACTCCCTTAGCCTCCAACCAGGGACTGTTCTAGACACTAGGCATATACCAGTAAACTCTGGAGACCAAAGTCTCTGCTTTCTTAATGCTTATAATTCAGTAGCATGCAATCCCTGTGTATAGTAAGTGCTCAGGTACTGGGTATATTCATGGTTCTCTTCCTGCTGAGTGCTTCTTGAATGTGAATATCCCCATGGTTTTATCCGTAGCACACAGCTCGTCTTATGTTTGAACCTCCTCCCAAAGCACTCCGCTTCCTCCCTTTCACACCTTGAGAGAGCCAGAGCTCTTCTAAGAAGAGCTCAGCACTCAGGAGCACTAAAAAGTTTCTCCACTTTCTCTGGAAGGAAAATACTGTTTCTTCCTCACTATCACACACAATGAGTCTCCAACCCTGGGTCAAGCTGCAGGACTCTTGTTTCTCAGTGGCCGAAGTAATAGCATCAAACACAGGGCAAGTCTCCAGAAGGCTCCCTGCTGCACCGACCAGTTTTTCCTTCTAAATATTTCTCAAACCATCCCCTCTCCCCTTGCCCTGCATTCAGCACCCTGCTCGGGATCCTTACCACCTCTCTGTACCTGAGTAACTCCTGGGTCCTTAGACAGCATCCCAGGACCTCAATGGGTTGGAGAATGGAGAAGGCAACCTAGATGCTCCCTGCCATTACCCTGCTTCGAATAGAAGGGCTCCATCTCTGTCTGCTTCAGAGGTAGGTCTCCACTTAAGGTTATTCTTGGAAAATAACACAGAGGCAAAGTTCTGCAACTGAAACAAAAAGTTAGAGAAAACAAAAATTTGCCCTTGACAGGCCACTGCCTGGAGCCCTGTCATAGCCCCCACAGATTCGAAACGAAGTGCACCATCTTTATGTGATGCCAGGACCTCACGAACTGCGCCCTCCAACGCTCCCGTGTCTTCCTCTTGCACGTCATCTCCCGATGACACTGAACTGCTCACGGTTCCCAGCAGACACTGTGTTGTGTTGGGGCCGTGGGCATTTGCTCATCCTCTCCCCTCTGCCCACTGCATTCCATCCCATCCAACCCCATTCAGGTTTTACAATCACTTCGAGCACTATCTCCACCAGGATGCCCGCCCTGACCTCCCTGTGGGCTATACCAGTTGAGGGGGCCATAGCTGTGAGCTCCAAAACCATGCTGTGACTCATGACCACTGCTTCAAAACTATTAGGCTGTCCCTTCCCTGTCCTGAGGATCTTTCAGAGACAAGGCCTGAGTTTAGCCCATCTTTGTCTCTCTGGTGCCTGGCAGTCTCTGGCTGGTACACACATTCAGAAAATGAATGCTGGATGCATGCATAAATGATGGAGAAATGTGAGTGAGCAAGCTTCTTTTTCTGCCCCACACTAGACACGGCTGTGACTCTCAAACCACTGTAGTCTTCAGGACCCCAAAGACTCCCTCACTCCCTTCCCTGCAAAACAGAATGTAATCCTGCATGATTCAAAAGGCACCTGAATTGCTTCAGGGTCATTATTATGAACATCAATTATCCCAATAGCAGCCAAGAACAGATGCAAAACTTAATAGAGTTTTCTGGATGACAGAATGCTGGATAAACAAATCTAGGCTGATTATATAATGAAAGATACCAGAATGTGGAAACATGAAGATATGGTCCTGAGCTGCAAGGGCCGTGGTCTGGGGAGTGGTAAATCCGAGAAATCCTCCATGATCCCCACTCTGATCACAAAAAATCAGGCAGAGTTTGCCACTGGGCTGCAACAAGTAAATGTAAATGAACACCCCACTAGATGGGGATCCGAATGCTCAATTAGCATTCCAGAACATACCCAGGGAGTTTCAAAGAGCCTAGCACTGTGGTGTCATTGCAAGGAGGGAAATCTTATTCCAGCAAGCCTCTTTCATTATCCGGCGCTGTGAAAAGCCCTCCATGAGGTGCTGGGAAATTCTCGACCTCCCCATGTACCAGGCCTCTTTCCTGCCAAGAATGGTCATGTGCCTCTCTGGTTTCTTTAAAAAGCTCCGGAGCTATTCACCTTGCTCTTCAGTGAGATTTCATTGCCCCTTGGATACATAATTTTTCATTACACAGGATTTGCTAATTTATATTTTTTTAAATAGATTTTACTGGCAAGCCTGCATATAACTGCAGTGGGCGCATCGGATGGATTTTGACACATCTGTTGTCTTCAGTAACTGTGCAAACACGGCGAATGAAATGCAGAGCCCAGAAATACATCCCCACGGTGAGCAAAGGGAGCCTCGCCCCAGCTTCTGCTCTGACAAAGAGAATCCACCTGCAAATCTCTGGCTTATACTAGGTAGTTGGATACGAATAACAGGGATTCTGATAGTGGATTTGCAAACCTCGTCATAGTGCAATAATAGTAAAACAATACGTCTCTCTACTAAAATAAATATATTGAGCTCAGGGTTGTTGAAATTAAATTTCAAAAGAAGAGAAAAGCCGTACACGCTGTGTGTGTGTGTGTGTGTGTGTGTGTGTGTGTGTATTTGTGTATGTCTTCATGAGTTTCCAAACAGCAGTGAAGAACCCCGTTCATGCATAGCGTGGGCAGCCACTGCGAACAATGTCCTTCACGTGAGTTTAATTTGCTTTGTAAATACAAGTGTAATTGGTATTTAAGGGGCCATTCTAAATTGCCGTCACCCCGTCTGCCTGAGCATGAGTAATCTAATTTTTCTGCAGAGCATGCTGTGGTTTGATTGACAGGTCTCCGAGGACCGTCTTGTATGTCAGCATCAGTGAAAATGAGTTCTGAAGTATAGTCACACCCCCACGCACGCGTGGAATCCCAATCACCCACGACTCCTAGATCCATTTGCCCTGCGTCTCGCTGCTGATGAATAATATATTCATTTGCTTCTGGCTAAAAAAAAAAAAAAAAAGTGAGAAACCGCTGGTGCATATTGATGGCATCCTCAAGGAGCCGTAATTGGGAGGAGTGGTCTGCCGTTCCTGTACATGCCAGCGGACCTCAAGCGGCTGTCGTGCGTCTTCTCTCTGCAGCCGGCTGGAAAAAATGAACCCCCAAATCGTCAGGTGATTGAACCACTCTCTCTCTTGTTAAAACTGGGAAATTAAAATCTAGCGCCTTGACAAAAAGGGAATTTGCTTGCAAGTGCCACTAAGTTATTTTAACTGAGCCCTAAATATCATCAGATTAAAATCGCGCCCAGAGAGGAAAATGTTAGTTTTAGTGTCGACTTCTATTGTGTTTGATTAACATGCAATACAGGTGTGCTCTTCTGTGTTTAAATATTTAACGTGGGAATTTAAAAAACAAAATCACACCATCACACGTCAATGTTAAAAGGGCAGGACTAAGTCTACTTCTGGAGAAGTTGGCCACAACGAAACGTGAGCTCCAGCTCATTGAAGAGAATAACCAAGCAATGACCCCAATCATTCCCTGTTTCTGGGTTAAATTTAGGGGTTAGCCGAATGCTACCTGCGTTCAGTACTGAGAAGCCCTTCCCTACTAGACCATAGTTAGGTATTTAGTATTGTGTCATCTGTACTAAAGAGCCAGGGGCTTTATTAATGCCAATGTGAATTATGTTGGATAAGATGTTTGTATACACTAATTTTGTTCTCTATTAGTAAAATTAGTTCATATATTTGGGCTACTTTATTTTATGTATGACAAGCTATTTTTTTAAATAATTCCAGCTTTTGGAAGTATCTGAGAAAGGATTGCTTTGTGTGATAAAGAACAGACACTTGCTGCATATAGAGTGCAATTCTCATTCGTCTTTTTCATCTCTCCAGAGTAGCTAGTGTGTAATAGGTGCCCAATAAACTGTCCGTTGAAATGGGAAATGAATCCAATTAGGTAGAGAAAATAAGATGACTCGCTGTATGTTGCCACTTTAGGATGCCCCAGAATATATTTGAAACATTCAATGAGGGGCTCCTGGGTGGCTCAGGCAGTTAAGCGTCTGCCTTGGGCTCAGGTCATGATCTCAGGGTCCTGGGATGGAGCCCCGCGTCAGGCTCTCTGTTGAGCTGGGAGTCTGCTTCTCCCTCTCCCTCTGCCCCTCACTCCTGCTCTCGCCCTCTCTCTCTCTCTCTCTTGCTCTACTCTCTCTCAAGTTAATAAATAAAATCTCTAAAAAAAATAAAAAGAAAGAAAGAAAGAAGAAGAAGAAGAAGAAGAAGAAGAAGAAGAAGAAGAAGAAGAAGAAGAAGAAGAAAGAAAGAAAGAAAGAAAGAAAGAAAGAAAGAAAGAAAGAAAGAAAGAAAGAAAGAAAGAAAGAAAGAAAGAAAGAACCCAACGAAATTGTAATGTACAGGACACTGACATTAAATTCACTAAAGAGAGCTCTTACTCTGTGCTTCCTCATCAAATGCCAAAAACCATACTTGTCAACTGCCAAACACTTTCCAAAAGGGGGGACTCACTGCATGTCTTAGGTGGTTTTCCCAGGGGTCAAATTTATTGCTTTTGCTGAGTCTGTCCATCACCGTCTCCCCTAGGGCACATTCGTCCTCTCCCCTGACTCAGCTACCACTCCAGAGCTGGTCGCAGAGCCCCAAGCCTAGAACAGGAGCCACAGCAACATCAAAAAGCACAGAAATGTGTCAATGACCATTTATGAGCATAACTGGGTGAATGTGGTCCCTCCCTGGCAGAAGCCACTTCCAAGAACTTCCACACATGCAACTTCCATTCCAATCTAATTCCTTCCCCCATCCTCATCATCAATCCCCCCACCATACATACAACCATAAAGCATAAATGTGCCTGTATATATGTGAATATGAGCGCACACACCTTTGCACATATAAATTGCCTTTTTTTTACAATTCCAACTTGCATAAGATCAATAAAATTGTGTAAAAATGCCATCTCATTTTATTACAAGGGCCCCAAAGTGCAGTTCCATGGCAGACATAATGGTTTAGCACAGAGATAATGCAAGTGTAGGAATTGCTTTAGAGGGAAAGAAAATTAAAATCATGTATTTGGGTTTTTTTTTTATTAAGGTGAAATGCACATAATTTGAAATTAACCATTTTGAAGGGTACAACTCGGTGGCGTCTAGTACACTCACAATGTTGTACGATAAAAATTATCCTTAGGGACCCACAACTCGACAGTGGTTAAGAGATAGGATTTTGAAATCACACAGCTCCGATTTGAATTTCAGTTCTACTGACCACGAGTAGCAAAACCACTGGGACCCAAAGGACAACAACATCACAGGGATGGTCCAAGGGCTAAATACCTGTTAATGGTGTGTCTAAACTCGTATTAGAGTCCTGGAGGCATCCTGCATTGCTGTTATTATTTGAGACTGCCTCTAGCAAAAAAAAAAAAAAAAAAAAAAAGATTTAAAAAAAATAATCTTTGGGGGAAAATACCCATTATTATTTCAACATTACTTCATTTTCATGTTTAAAAATTGACTTAGTATTTTTACTTGCTTAATCTGCATGGAAAAATACAAGATTGATTGATCAGCTCAAGACTTGTGACTATTTTCCAAGATTTTAGAAATCAAATAGAGGTCATTGTGCTGATTTTCAGTTATTTTTAACAGCACGACCTTTAGATCCTGGGAATAGGAGCCCTTATATTGGATCCTTTACTTTAGGCCCACAAATCACAAACACAAATAAATACTTTTATTAAAGAACACACAGGCGTGTCTGTCACTTGGGATTGAATACAGCATGGCTTGTCACCTTGAAGGCTCTACTGGTGACCATTGTCCCTGCAGGCCATACCACTTGCCTTCTGTCCCCTTGCAAAAAGCCACTGGTCCCAAGGGGTGCAGGTTTGCAGGTTGTGAAGAGCAAAAGGAAGGTGCACATGGCTTGGGAGTGAGGGAAGCATTCTGAATGGCAAAATCAGTTGGGAAAGTAAAAACATGAATTAATTAACTTGTCAGTATTTTACTCTAAAATGAATGCAATAGAGTTTTGTATATCTTTTCCCTATAGAGCCCAGGTTCTAGTTTTCAGGCTTTCTCTCTGTTCCAGCTTGTGTTTCCAGAGTGAATTTATGTAGAAATTAACAAGGTGTTCACAACATTTGCCCTTAATGCTAAGGACCATTTTACAGCATTAAACAAATTTGTATAAAGCTTGAATGTGAATAACTGTGAATACAGATTAAGTATAAGTGAAATGTGAGGCCTTTTCTGACGTTGGTAGAGAGAGGAGAATTGAGCTCTAGAATTGGAAAAAGTTTCATTTTTATAACTATATTGCATAATATTTCATTAAGTTTTCAAAAAGTAAGAAAACATTTCAGCTTTTTTATAATTTTAGTTTTAAATTTAAATTTGGGCTTCTCTTTTGTTTCTAATAGAAATAAGAAGCTATTGTAAAAGGAAAGAACACTTTGATTTTTTTTATTTTTGTATTAATTTTGATTGTATTTTTGATGAAAAAATAATACAATTTTGTTTGCTTTGACTATGATTACATTTTCTTTTTTCTCCCCATGTGTCTCTAACCTATCTAACTGTTCTTGCTTCCCCACAGAGCTAATCAGCATCTTGAATTAAATTTGGTATGTAGAGTTTAAATGCCTGTCTTACATGTATGCACGCTTTTACTATGTATCCATAGCATCATATATAACATATAGCATTTTTTGCATGCTTTAAAATTTTACATATATAATAATCACAAGCTTTTACAAATAGTTTTTTTTTTCACTCGAGATTACATTTTTTTAAAGAGTTAATTTATTTATTTTAAAGAGAGTGACAGAGATAACAAGAGAGCCCAAGTGGGGAGGAGAGCAGGGAGCCCAACGCGGGGCACAATCCCAGGACCCTGAGATCATGACCTGAGCCAAAGGCAGACACTTAACCAACTGAAACACCGAGGCACCCCTTGAGATCATATTTTTGATATTTATCAATGTTGACAAATATCATATTCATTAACTTTAACTTTGTATTGACCTCCTGACTGTAAGACAATTTCTTAATTCTCTTATTGACACATATGCCAGTTTTCACTTTTTTAAGCAACGCTGCTCTGATCTTCATTGTACATTTCTCTTTGGACACTATGAGAGAATTTCTCTAGGGAATATACAGGCAGAAGTAGAATTGCAGGGGTGCCTGGGTGGCTCAGTCAGTTAAGCATCCAACTCTTGATTTCAGTTCAGGTCATGATCTCAGGGTCATGAGGTCAAGCCCAACTGTGCATGGAGTCTGACTGAGATTCTCTCTCTCCCTCTTCCTCTGCTCCCCCCACCCCCCGACTCTGTCTCTCTTTCTCTCTCTCTCTGAAGAAGAAGAAGAAAAAAAAAGAAGAAGAAGAGGGAGGGGGAGATGAATTCTTTCAGGGTACTGAGGAAATGCTTGCTTCAACTTCACTAGCCATTGTTAAGTGCTTTCCAATGTAATTGTATTAAATTATACTCCTTCCGGTACCTAATATCCACTCAGTTACTCCAAATCCTCACTAGCACTTGGTTTATTCAGACTTTTTAAAATTTCATTTCTCATCTTGTTTTCAGTCTGTGAGTTGTCCCCTTACATCCCTTTTTACTAACTCATTTAAAAGGCAGTTTATATTTCATCCAGCATTTCTAGGAGCTTACCGTGGGAGAATTTTTAGAAACCCCTTTCAGTCACATTGTGGAAACTAAGCATATCTGTCAGGGGAGAGTCAGAACACAGAGATGTATTGAATGCAGGGAATTTGGTTACTAGGAGACTGAAAGGGTGCGGAAGCAGAGGGGAGAAGGGAATTCCTGGAACAGCCAGAGGGGCGGGCATATGTAGATGAGGTCCCTGCTGGACCCAGGAGCCTGCAACTGACAGGGCCATGCAGCTTCTCCTGCGCCATCAAAAGGCACTGCTGGGGCTGGGGCTAGAAGTAGCATGGCTAGTCTATTCCTCTCACCTTCCAATCTCAGGCCAGGGTCTTCCGTTGCAAAACATTGTGACAGAACCCAGCTGTCACAGAGTCAAAAACCATAGTTCACAGCTTTCCAGCCCCTGAGCACAGAAGAGCGGGAATGGATTTAAGGACAAACAGATGTCCAACACACCAAATGACCTAATTTTTCTCTCTGGAAGCTTTTAGAATCTCACAGCTGGCATTCAAAAATGTCATAATGACATCGTGTCATCGTGTAGCGGTCATTATGGTAGTCATTTGATGGGCTATTCTGTGGTGGAAACTCGTGTTTTTTAATTATGGGGAAAAAATGAAGTGGAGCTACACGTACGGGCACAGACACATCTTACAAGCATAATGAGAAAAAACCAAGTTTCAGAACATAATGTGTAATATGCTATCATGTTTATGAAATCTGAATTCGTGCAAATCAATACTATATATAGTTGGTGGATAGACTCTTAGGTAATAAACATAAAAAGGCACGGAATGTTAAAATACCAATTATGATTACCTTTGGAAAAAGAAACAAAACAAAACAAAACAAAACAAAAAAAGCCTGGAAAAACAAAACAGAGAAATGGGACTGGGAAGTGGTGGGCATGGAATTTCAGATTGTGCTCTGTGTTATGCTGGTTTAAGCTAGCTAGTGAGAACATGGATGCATTCATATTATCATCTGTAACATGTCGTATATCTGAAACACTCTAGTGAAAAAGGAAATAAAAGATTGAAAAAATCAAGTGAGTTTTGGGGCGCCTGGCTGGCTCAGTCGGTGGAGTGTCCAACTCTTGATTTTCACTCAGGTCATGATCTGAGAGTCATGAGATCAAGCCCCGTATTGGTCTCTGCCCTGGGCCTGGGCTTGGAGCCTGCTTAAGATTCTCTCTCTCCTCTCCCTCTGCCTTTCCTCCCCCACCCCTCTCTGTCCCCTTCTCTAAAAAAAAAAAAAAAAAAAAAAAGGAGGAAAGAAAAGAGGGATGTGGGAAAGAGGTGACAGGGAAATAGAGGAAAGAAAGAAACTTTAGAGAAATTATAAAAAATTATTTTCCTTTAAGTATAATTCTGCAAATTTTCTATCTCCTCTTTTCACTCTCAACTGTTTGTTTTTGTTTGTTTGTTTTCCAAAAATGGCTAATATTTACCCATTACATACCAGGCACTGTTCTGAGAACTGAGAACACAGAATTTAAAAAGATACAGATTATGACGGGGGCTCCTAAGGTGCTTACCTTCTACTGGGGGAAGCAGACAGCAAACAACAAACGAACACACATATCAGATGGCAACAAATGCAGAGAATTAATACAGAGTGATGCCATGCCTGACGTCAGAGATCTCAGCGACAATGAGCCAGCAATGCAAATCTGAGGGACAGAACTTTTCCAAGCAGAGGAATCATTTATGCAGATATTCTAGGGAGAAAATAAGCCTTATGGGTTCAAAGAGTAGAAAAGAAAGGATGCTAGAGCGCAGGAAGTGAGGAGGACATGAGGATGGGTAGTTGACCAACAATGTTCATGGAGTTGGCGAGGCATACAAATATCATCTGAAAGGCTGTAACCAGATGAGACCACGATGGCGCACCCCTGGCCAAGCAGGACACTAAAGAGAAAGGACCACCTGTTCATAAGGAATTCCTGTGTTTTCTCCAGCTCTCTGCAACACCAATGCCTTCCTCAGAGCGCCAAAATAATGACAACTAAGACCTAGGACACTAGGGCCCTGATAGCAAACTGATTAACTTCCGCATGTATCTCTAGACAAAGGATTATGAACAGGACTGGTCCCGCAGACTAAGTCCTTGACATTTTAAACAGATCATTGGTCCCTGGAGAGGCTCAGCTTCCTGCCCCTCTGAACTTGGGGGTTCACAAAGAACTAATTTGAAAGCTTTAAAACAATGTGACCCATTATACTCTAAGCAGTTGAAGTGGGTCATGGCATTACCTATGCAAAATGACAAACTAAGTAAACTATTCCCCACCTCCACAACCCAATTATGCGGACATTTTATCAGTGAGAATCCATTCATTCTGGGTAGGTGAGAGATATTACCTGCAACATGGAAGGCTCTTATAGCATGAGTAAACTCAGGAAGGAGACAAGTGCTCAGTAACTATTGCCCAAGAAGTGATTTAATTAAAAGGCGTTTGTGCAAAATTATGTTAATCAAGTCCCACGAATTCCTCTGTTTTTCCTAGAAAGAAAATAAATCCAAGTGGCAAGAAAATTAACCTAAGATCTTAGGAGAGCCACCTACAGATCTTTCTAGTAAATAAAAAGAACATGAATCAAAGCATCATCATTTCCTTTATCCTACCCGTGCCCTACCTGGTACTAGAAAAATCTGTGTAAAGGAAAGTTTCCATTAGCCTGAGGCCAAATTCTGACCAGCTAAGTTTTTTCAGCTATATTAAGGGGCCCAGGATTTATGAATCTTCTCCCCTAGGAGGACTAGAGGAGGTGACTGATAGAAGGGAGTAGAGTAATGGAATATGAAGAGGCTCTTTGAGGGAAAGACTGGAGAGATCTAGGAAACCAATGTCAGATAAGAGGGAGTAGATAGAGATATAGACAATAATACAGATTTAGCTGTAGATATAGGTCTAGATATATGGCACCCAAAAGCCCATGAATGTGGGAACATCTCTTCCACTGGGTGGGACAAGAGGGAATATGTTAGTTCCATAAAGGCAAAATGTGGTCCTGCTTTGAGATGTTTATCAGACTCTGCTTTCAGCTTGGTGGGTCTCCAAAAAGAAGTCAAGTTGGGGAAGATTTCAAGAGAATGATGCTGTCTCTCCCACCATCTATTGGGTCTAGCTCTTTGTGGATCACTGGATGGGAGGGACAAGGTGCCATCAGAGGATTCTCAAATTATGCTACCTTGAAGCCTGCTTCCCTCCAAGTTCACCCCCTCTGCCTCCATCATGGGTGTGAAGAGCACCCCCTCTGGCATAGAAAGGAACAGCCATGTTAGGAGTCCAAGCAGCACATACTAAATTCCAGACTCACAGAACAGACCTATCAGAACGCAGTTATCAACACTGACATACTGCACTTGATTGCTTCTTACAACCCACCACAGCCTGCTTCTAAGTACACACAAGCCCTCGTATATTTAAAACTATTCAGTTTATTAAAACAAGATAAACAAGTTTTTGAGAACGCACATTTAACTTAAAGTCAGGTATAATGGTATTTTTTTCTGTGATTCAGTATTCCTGGAGCTAACATTGGGTGATTAATTACCCCTACTATTCTTGACATGGGTATTGCTGGTGCAAATCAATATCTAGAAGTTATTTTGAGTTCTTTTAAGAAGAGAAATGCCAAAGACCTAAAAGAATTCAGGCCGGAAATATGAATAATCTCTACCATTTTTTCTATTCCATCTTGATTTGATTTTCATGAGAATCCTGTTTCAAGGGACTTCTGTGTACTAGTTGTAGATCAATGCTTTAGAGAGAGAGAGAGAGAGAGAGAGAGAGAGAGAGAGAGAAATGAGAAGGCCACAAAGGGAGGGTGGTGTTTGAGCAAGAGTAGGTCTTTTAGTTCATGCCCAGAGTGTCTGTGTTTTTATTTTCTAACTTTCTGAAAAACAAAGATCTTATATTGTCCCAGAGCAATAAATAAAATGAAATAATGGCAGGAATTTTGTATCTCAATATACCTAATTGTTTTCATATATACTTAATAATATGATTGCAATTTAAACAGTTATAACCATTTTCTCTCTCTGAAATCTGAGGCTTTCACACGGCATGGTGCTCGGGCACATGCCTACCTCCCTACTCCAATACAGGTTTAAATTTTACCTGTGAGGGAAGAAGTAAGAATCTATAAATTTCACAGAAGACAATAGAAACGTTACCAATGAAATAGAATTTTATTGACCTCATGCTTTCGATTGTCTAGATTTTCCCTGAAGAGCTAAAACATTTGCATAGGTCATCTTTTTGGATTCCACAAGGTTTCTCTGAGACTTTAGTCTCATATATATTTCCCTGTGGAATTTTCCCACTGAAAAGAGGGGTGATCAAAACAAGTAGGGACCTAAACTCACAAAAATGGGAATAATGCATCAAGCTTACAATTTGGGTAGAAATTAAGGATGCTGTTTACATTAGGATGCTTTTATATTAAGATACTAATTATATCTAGGATGCCATTCTTTTTTAGGTATTCTGGGTGACAACCTGACACAAAGTGAAGAAGAGAAGAACACTGTGGAATATCTACCTCTCAGTTTCTGGATAGTTACATTTAATAGAGGAAATGAGGATTGTGTTACTACAAGGAAATTTCCAAGCATTGTATTAGCACTGATATTTGTTCACTTTCCAAAAGCCAGGGTGTACTGGTTTTTTATTTCACATGGTTATATTCTCCTTTTTCACATATTGAAAAATATTGTGTTCACCAAAAGACAAGCGTTTTCAAAGAAGGTCAAAGTCACTGAAGAAAGTCATGATTTTGAAATACATTTTCTGATGGATGTTGAAGACTTGTTCCAAAGAAAGCATAAATAGCAGACAGGTCGGTCTATCTGGGCTCTGGACACCTACAGGTTGTGTAGTCAGGAGATTTTGATAAAATACCAATAAGAAATAAATAGTTCTTGTATATTCAAAGCCATTTTTTCCTGTATCATCAAAATTATTTGTAACCAGCTGGAAGGTTTCTTTGAGAGCTTGTTTTGTTGCCAAATGATACAAGAAGTCACTTCCCTCCTCCCCCCCACAACCTCCAAATCCAGCAAGGAACAATGTCAGCATCGTTTCCTAACATCCCAGAGACACTCACTGGCTCTGCTTACTAATATAAACAACTTGATTTTTGACATAACTACACACCATTAGAAAAAATGCTGTTTGTGAGAAAAGAGCTGTGGATGCCATAGTGTGTGATGTCCCAGGTTCTAGTGTTTCCCACCGTGTTAGCTCACACTCAATGGCCTTCAAACTCTTTTCATTGAACAATTCATAAATATTTGCAAACACATACCTGATGTAAGACTTATATCCAGAATTTACAAAGAATGCCTAAAACTCAATTGTAAGAAGACAAACAACCCAGTCAAAAAGTGGGTAAAAATATGAACATTTATCCAAAGATATACAAATGCTTAATAAGCACACAAAAGATGCTCAATATTATTAGTCATTTGGGAAATGCGAGTTAAAACCACAATGAAATATCACCTCACTCATACTACAACGGCTATAATGAATAATATATATAATAACATATGAAGCCTAGGATGTGAAGAAACGAGAACTTTGTATGTTGCTAGTTGAATCATAAATGGTGATAGTAAAACAATCTGGCAATGTCTTAAGAATTTAACCTAAAACCTTCATATGACCCAACAATCTACTTCTAGGTCCATACCCAAGAGAAATGACAGCATATACACAACAAATACTTTCACACGACTATTCACAGCAGCATTATTCATAATAGTCAAAACTGAAAACAGTCAAAATGTTCCTCATCTAGTGAATGGTTAGTTATAATGTAGTATAACTTACAATGGAATAGTATTCAATAATTAAAAGAAACTAACTACTGATACATGCTATGTCATGGATAGATATCATAAATAGTATCTGAGGTGAAAGAAGTTAGACACATGGGGCCACATATTGTACACTGACATTTCAAATATCCAGAAAAATAAAATCTATAGAGATAGAAAATAGGTTGGTTGCCTGGGACTGGGGACAGGAACTGGGCAGGTGAGGGAGCAGGGACTGACTATAATTGGGTAAAAATTATCATATTAGAGGAATGAAAATATTCTAAAACTTATCTATAGTGATAATTGTACCACTTGGTCAAGTTACTAAAAATCACTGAATTGTACAATTGAAATGGATGAATTTTATGATATGAAAAATACACCTCAATAAAGCTGTTAGAAGAAGGTAGACAAGGGAAAGAGGAAATGGGAAAAGAGAAGAAGGAAGAGAAGGAGGAGGAAAGTAAGAAGGAGGTAGAAGAAGAAGGAAGGGGGGTGTACAATTCAGTACTATAAATTACATTCACAATGTTAGGCAACCATCACCATTAGCTATTTACAAAATTTTTCATCACTCTAGATAGAAACTCTGTACCAACTAAGCAATAACTCCCTGTTCTCCCTTTCCCCAGCTCTTGGTAACCTCTAGTCTACTTTATGCTTCCATAAATTTGCATATTCTGTATATTTCCTGTAGGTGGAATCTTAGAATGTTTGTACTTTTCTGTCTGGCTTATTTCACTTAGCATAATGTTTTCAAAATCCATCCATGTTGTATCAGAACTTCATTCATTTCTTTGGCTGAATAATATCCCATTGCACGTATATATCACATTTTGTTCATCCATTCATCTGTCTGTTTTCATGCCAGGTGCATATTTTTTAAATTACTGTAACTTTGTAGTAAGTTTTGAATTCAGAATGCATGACTCTTCCAACTGTGTTCTTTTTCAAGATTATTTTGGCTATTAGAAGTCCCTTAAAATTCCATGTGAATTTGAGATTGATTTTGTATTTCTGAAGAAGTGTCATAATTTTGATTGGGATCGTGTTGAATCTGTAGACCACATTGGGTAGTATTGACAATTATGTCTTCTGATCCATGACATGGGGATGTCTTCCCATTTATTTAGGTCTTCTTTCATTTCTTTAACAAATATTTTATAGTTTTCAGTGTACAACTTTCTTACCTCCTTAGTTAAATTTATTCCTAGGTATTTCCTTCTTTGGGTTGTAAATGGAAATGTTTTCTTAATTTTTGTTCACATTGTTCATCACTGACATATAATAGAAAGCTAAGTCTAGAGACATGCTTTTTACTAACATAGTCATCAGATTTTTATGCAACCTCGGACAACTGACATAAACTCTTTTGTTCACAATTTGATCTTCCATGAAAAGATGTTGAACTAGATCAAAGATATTATCAAACATTATGAAAAATAATGCTGGGCTCTGTGGTCCGCCATGCAACACATAAAGAGCTTGGAAGTCATTACTCCCAACCTCAGAATGAGATAAATCTAAACAAATTGAAAATCAGGAACTCTTCTTAGATCCGTCAGAGAATTAAAGTCAGTGGGCAAATTGCTACTCCAAAAGGTAGAGAGACAGGTGGACATAGAAGACCACAGTATACTGGGAGCAAAAACTGCCACTGGAGCCAGCCAAGTCTTAAGAATACTCAAAGGGAAATTGACTAATTACTGGAGACTGAACACAAACTAGCTGGAGAGGTAAAATCTCCTGGGGTGCAGGCTTGTTGCAGGGAGAGTAGGGTGCACATTTTCATGAGTCATACCTCTAAGAGTCCTGCTGGGTTCTCTCTTTGAAGATTACAGAAAATTCCTTGTTGCTTTGGCAAGGAAAGGGGAACATTAATCATTTTGAAATATGTGCTGAATGTTCTGTTCTCTTTTAAAAAAATGGAAATATCCAACTCTAGCTCCTGTTAGACTTTCTGTCTCACTAAGAGGTTAAAACAAAAAGCTAAGAAACATTTGTGTAGGTCACAGCCCAGGGTCACAGGCTCACTGTAAGGCTGAGACCTAATCATAGGATTATAGAATGTTTTCCCTCCCTCCACCATATCTTACCATCACATCAATACTTTGGTATAAAAACAGGACTGGAACTGAAAGAACTGAAAGGCTGAGACCTATTTAAGAAGAAGCCTCTATGGAAACCCAAAGACAACAGAGGAGACAAAAACAAGAACACATGTTGAATTTTTAGCCTCTGATAACTGTAAGTACAGCAAAGAGTAAATACAATGTAAATCTTAGCAATATAAACATAAAACCTCACACTAAAAACTGTCATGCTAAAAGACAAAATAACAATATGAAAAGAAAAGCAAGATTAGGAGACTTAGCATTGTTAAAATGTCAATATTAAGCAAAGCAACTACAGATTCAATGTAATCCCTATAAAAATCCCAATGATATTTTTGGTAGAAACAGAAAAATCCATTCTAAAATTTATATGGAATTTCAAAGGATTCTGAATAGACAAAGCAATCTTGAAAATGATGAAAGAAACGCAAAAGAGTCACACTTCCTGATTTTAAAGATTTACTTATTTATTTGAGAGAGAAAAAGAGTGAGCACCTGGCCGGGGGGGGGGGGGGGGAGGGCGCAGAGGGAGAGGGAGAGAGAAAATCTCACGCAGACTCCTTGCTGAGCATGGATTCCAGTGCAGGGCTTGATCTTAAAATGCTGAGATCATGACCTGACCAGAAATCAAGAACACTTAACTAACTGAGCCACACAGGCACCCCCACACTTACTGATTTTAAAACTTAGTTCAAAACTATAGTAATCAAAACCACGCTGTATTGCTGTACAGATAGACATAGAGATCGATGGAATAAAATAGAGAGCTCAGGAAAAAACCCTCACACTATATGATCAAGTAATTTTTTTTTAATTTTTTTTAAAGATTTTATTTATTTGACAGAGATAGAGACAGCCAGCGAGAGAGGGAACACAAGCAGGGGGAGTGAGAGAGGAAGAAGCAGGCTCATAGCGGAGGAGCCTGATGTGGGGCTCGATCCCAGAACGCTGGGATCACGCCCTGAGCCGAAGGCAGATGCTTAACCGCTGTGCCACCCAGGCGCCCCTGATCAAGTAATTTTTGACAAGGGTTCTAAGACCCTTCAATGGGGAAAGAACAGCCGTTTCAACAAATGGTGCTAGGAAAACTAGATATCATGCAAAAGAATGAAGTTGAACCCCAAAATAATACCATATACAAAAATTAACCCAAAATCTATCAAAGACCCAAATGTAAAACCTAAAACTATATTCCTCTTAAAAGAAAATAAAGTGCAAAATTCATGAGATTGGATTTGGCAATGATTTCTTGGGTATGACACCAAAGGCACCAGCAGCAAAAGAAAAAAATAGCCAAATTGGACTTCATCAAAGTTTCTGCATTGAGAGACACTATCAACAGAGTAAAAAAGCAACATACAAAATGGCAGAAAATATTTGCAACCACATATCTGATAAGTGGTTAGTATCTAGAGTATATAGAGAACCCTGAAAATTCAACAATAAAGAAACAAAAAACCCAATTTTAAAACAGACAAAGGATTTTAATAGGCATTCCTCCCAAGAAGATATACAAATGGCCAAACAGCCATGAAAAATGCTTGACATCCCTAATTAAATGCAAATAAAAACGACAATGAAATACCACCTCGCACCCATTAGGATGTCTACTACCAAAAAAAAAAAAAAAAAAAAAAACAGAAAACAAGTGTTAGCAAAGATATGGAGAAATTGGAACACTTCTGTGCTGTTAGGAGAAATGTAAAATGGTACAGCTGATATGGATGACAATATGGTTGTTCCTCAAAAACTTAAAAACAGATTTGCCACATAATCCAGCCATTCCATTTCTGGATGTAACCCCAAAAGAACTGAAATCAGGGATTCAAAAAGATATTTGTACATTTATACATACCAGCATTATTCACAATAGCTAAAATGTGGAAACAACCCAGGTGTCCATCGATGAATAAATGATTAAGTAAAATGTGGTATATACATACAATGGAATATTATTCAGTCTTAAAAAGAAAAGAAATTCTGTTGTATAATGAAACATGGATGAATCTTGAGGGCATTATTCTAGGTGAAATAATACATTCATACAAAGACAAATACTATGATTCCATTTATACCAGGTACATAGCTAATATCATAGAGACAGAAAATAAAGTATGAGTTTTCAGGGACTGGGGGGGAAGAAAGTAGTGAAGAGTTATTATTTAATAGGTTGAGTTTAAGTTTTACAAGATAAAAAGAGTTCTAGAGATTAATAGTGGTGATGGTAGCACATTATGGACGTAACGTATCACTGAACTGTACACTTAAAAATGATTGAGATAGTAAATTTTATGTTAGGTATATTTTACCACAATAAAAACTATTGGAAAACTAATAAATAATAAATATAAATGGTTTAAATACACAAATTAAAAGATAAGAGACTGTCAGAGTGGATAAGAAAACGAGACCAAAGTACATATGTTGTCCCCAAGAAACACAGTTTAAATATAAAATACAGATAGAATAAAAGTAAAGGGCTGGAAAAAGATACCATCACAATATTAATCAAAAGAAAGCTGAAGTAGTTCAATTAATTTAGGACAAAGTGGATTTGGGGTCAAGAAAAATTATCAAGAATAGAGGCATTACGTAATAACAAAGGGGTCAGTGTTCCAAGAAGACATAACAACCCTGAATGTATGTGTATCTAAAAACAGGGCATCAAGACACATGAGGTAAAAAACTGATGGAACTGAAGGAGAAATAGACAAATTCACTATTTTAGTTGAAGACTCTAATTCTCCTCTTTCTGAAATTGGCAGACCCAGCAGGAGAAAATAAATAATATAATTGAACAGGAAAGTACCATTAATCAACTGGATTTAATTTGCATCCATAGAATACTTGATCCAATGAGAGCAGAACACATATTCTTCTCAAGCTCACATGGCAGATTTGCCAAGATAAGCTGCATTCTGAGTTATGAAAGACACTTTTTAAAAATTAAAAGAATAGAAATCATACAAAGTATGCTCTCAGACCTTAATTTAAACTAGATTTAAACTAGAAATTAATAAATGAAAGACAGCTAGAAAATCTCAAAATATTAAATATTTGGATGTTAAGCAAAGTATTTAGAAATAACACATGGATCAAGGAAGAAGTCTCAAGGGAAATTAAAACAAACTTAACTAAACAAAAATGAAAATAAAACTTATCAAAATGAGTCAATGTCACAAAAACAGTGCTTAAAGATAAATGTAGAGCATTGGGTGCATATGTTAGAAAAGAAGGAAAGATGTACACTCAATAATCTAAGCTTTTATATTAAGAAACTTGATAAAGAAGAGCACATTAAATTCAAAGTAAGCAGAAGAAAAATAATAAAAAGTAGAGCAAAAATCACTGAAAACAAGAATTAACAGAGAAAATCAATAAAAATCACAAGCTGGTTCTTTGAAAAGATCAATAAAATTGGTAAAGCTACAGCCAGGCTACACGAGAAAAAAAGAATCCTCTCACACATTAATAATATCAGAAAGGAAAGAGGGGGACTTCATAACAGATCTCATTGACATTAAAAAGATAATAAGAAATAGTATGAACTCCTGTATGCCCACAAATTTAGTAACATAAATGAAGCAGGACAATTCTCTGAAAAGTAGTCTATCAAAACTCACACAAAGAGAAATGAATTACATATAATTGAAGAGAAGAGAAATAGAAAATAGAATAGCCAACACAATAATGAAAAGGAACAAAGTCAGAGGACTGATACAACCCAACTTCAGGATTTACTAAAAAGCTGCAGTGATCAACGGTGTGGTATTTGTAAAACAGTAGATAAATAGATCAATGAAATAGAATTGTGAGCCCATAAAAGACCCCCATGCTTATAGTCAAATGATCTTTGACAAAAGAGTAAAGACAATTCAACAACAACAAAAAAAATAGTCTAGGAGCACCTGGCTGGCTCAGTCGGTTGAGCATTCAACTCTTGGTTTCAGCTCAGATTACGATCTCAAGGTCCTTGGATTGAGCCCCAGTGTTGGGCTCCGCACTCAGCAGGGAGTCTACTGGAGATTCTCTCCCTCTCCCTCTACCCCCCCCCCGCTCTTGTGCTCTCTCTCTCTCAACATAAATAAATAAATCTTTTTTAAAAAGCTTAAAAAATAAATAGCATAGTCTTTTCAACAAACAGGGCTGGAACAACTGGACATCCACATGCAAAAAATTAGTTGCGACACAGAAAACACTTTTCACAAAAATTAACTGAAAACGGATAATAGACCTACATGTAAATCACAAAACTATAAAACTCTTAGAAGATAACAAAGGAGAAAATCTAGGTGGCCTTGGGCTTGGTGATGACTTTCAAGATGCAACACCAAAGTACAATTCATATCATCAAAGATTGATAGGTTGGACTTCATTAAAATAAAAACTTGTGCTCCACAAAGACCCCATTAAGAGAATGAAGCTACAAGCCACAGAATAGGAGAAAATATTTACAAAACATGTATCTGATGAAGGCCATTTAATACATGAAGAACTCTTCAACTCAACAACAAGAAAATAAACAATGCAATTGAAAAATGAGTAAATGATCTGAACAGACACCTCACCAAAGAAGACATACAGATGACATTAGGAAATTGCACATGAAGACAACAATGACACGGTACCATACACCTAACAGAACGGCTGAGATCCCACTCTGCCAATACCAAATGCTGATAAGGATAGGGAGCACCAGGAATTCATTCTTTGCTGATGGGGAGGGAAAATAGCAAAGATACATAAGAAGACAATCTGTCAGTCTATTACAAAAGTAAGTATAGACTTACCATATAATCCAGCTATTGCACTCATTAGTATTTACCCAAATGAGCTCAAAACTTACATCTACACACACACACACACACACACACACACACACACACACACCTCTACACGTTAATGTTTAGAGCAGCTATATTCATTATTGCCAGAAATTGTATTCGACCAAGAAGACCTTCAATTGGCAAATCAATAAACAAATTGTCATATCCATTTAATTGAGTATTATCAGTAATAAAATAAAGTTAATTATCAAGCCACCAAAAAGACATAGAGGGACCTTAACTGCATATTTCTAAGTAAAAGAAGCCAGTCTGAAAAGGCTGCATATTGTAGGATTTCAACAATACGACATTCTGGAGAAGACAAAATTATAGTTATTAAAAAGGTCGATGGTTACCAGGGTTTTCAGGGGACGAATGAGTAGGTGGAGCACAAGGGATTTTTAGGGCAATGAAACTGTTCTGTATGAAACTGTAATGATGGATACATGTGATTACACATTTATCAAAACCCACAGAATGTGCAATACAAAGAGTGAACCCAACATAAACTATAACCTTGGTTAATAGTAATGTACCAATATTGGTTCCAGTTACAGCTAATGAACCACACCAATGCAAGAGGTCAATAGGAAAAATGGTCTGGGGGTGGTGAGAGCGTTCATGGAAATGCTCTGTACTTTCTGTACAATTTTTCTGTAAACCTAAAACTACTCTAAAAATAAAGTCTACTTAAAAGTAATAGTCTTTTTATTTAAAAAAAAAATCGTGTTATAAACACTAACATGTCCTATTGAAAAATGGACCTGTTTGCCCAAAGCCTTGACTATGTCATTGTCGTATCCTGAACTTTCACATTCTATGCTCTGCCCTGTCTTACTCCCTGGAGATAAAGATGAGAATTCCAGGACTCCAGACACATAGTTCGAAAGCTCTTGAATCATGATCTTTTAAGGCCTTCCCTGTACCAATACCATGACTCCAGTATTTTCTTTTCTTATAATGAATTGGAAGCCAAGATAGAAATGTTAACTTTAATATGTCTGAATTCAATAATAGTTGTAAACTTAGACAGCAGCCAGTCTAGCCTGTCTTCTCCACTATGGGGATATTTCAGTGGTTCTATTGAAAATACAGACTTTCAAAAATGCAAAATGCTCATTTCAAAGCAGTTTGATGAAATTGCAAATCCTTAGCTTAAACAGCATATTTCTTCTTCATCTTCTGTTTTCCTGAAATGCAGATGGTGGGTGTTCTCATCTGTACGAGCTGCATTAACAACATTCTCTGAAGGGAGGTCCTACCAAATGACTGCAGTCTTGAAATAGATGTGGAGCGCACTGATGCAGCACATGGGGGATGTCACAGGAAGCCCTGATCAAAGAGGAATGTGAGCTCCAGAACTTCCGATTTATGTGCATTACCAATGCTCCACTCTGTCAAATTCTAAAGCAGGAAGTAAAGAACGTGTCTAGAGATACTCGTGTGGACCAAATGATGGTGGGCCCCAGACGTAGAATCAAGTCACCGCAGTGATATTTTAACACAGGTAAAGCTGTCTGCATTGGGTCTACACGAATTTGAGAATGGATTTTTAAGTTACATCGGGGTTTCTCTAATATATGGCTTACTTTATGCCATGGTTGCCTGGCCAGGTGAGAAAGAGTTAAATACAGTAGGACAAGGTAAATTGAATTACAACCTAAAACAATATTTGCTTTGTAGGTAACATAAAAAGAGAGGTTGGGAGATGAGTTTTAGAAGCTGGTAATGAGGGAAATTTCAGCCAGAGACAGTCCAAAAACTAAAATAGCCAGAAACAAGTCACATCCCAGGCAAACAATCAACATGGGATCCATTTAAAGTCCAGAAATAGGTCATTTGAGAGACGAGCCTGGCAGTTAGCATAGAAAAAGCAAAAAGGAAATCCATCAGCAGCCACCTGGGTGCTGCCCTCAAAGGACACCAGGGATAGGGTGTGTGTGTGTGTGTGTGTGTGTGTGTGTGTGTGTGCTAGGTAGCAGAACCATCTGAAAGAACCAGAGCTGACTTTATTCCTGCAGGGAATATGCAAGCAAAAGACAAATGCAGAGGGTAAAAGATGAGTGTCCAGAAGATTCATGGAGAATCCTGGTACTAAGACCAGAGCTTTGTCTGCATTGCCCTGAAAAGCACAGTTCCTAGCACACAACCAGAGCAGAACCACACCCAGACTTCCATGCAATGAAATTACTCTCAAGGTCAAGACTGATCCTTAAACCTAGGTCAAAATTAGTCCCATTGGTCAAATGTATCCTTCCTGCATTCCAGAAAAGAAGGCCATAGGAGAAGAAAAGACAAATAGATAATACACTCATTTATTCATTCAACACAATGATTGAGTCCTTACTCTACGAATGTAAGTATGCAGGGAAGAAAAGAGCCGAGTGCATACAGCCAGCTTTGGCATATCATTGGCCTTTAAGATAAAACAGTGAGCATCGTTTTTTCTAGGACATTTGTTTTATCCATCCCAGGGCATAACTCATTCCTCTAGAACCAAGCATCATGAGGAAGCATCTTGAAGAAATCTCCCATGGTGAGATGAGTGTTCTAGCTCACAAAGCAGTGAAATAGAACAGTCTAAAAATATTTACCACAGCTGTTGTTAGGATGGCCAGCATGGAGAATCTAACCCTTATTGTACCCTTTAGCATTGATTTGATCATTATCTATTGAGAAGCCTATTTATTACATCTCAGGCACTGTTCTAGGTCCTTGGTCAGCATCGGTGAACAAAACAGATGTCCTGGTGCCAACATTGCATCAAAAGAAGCACAATAAACAATAAACGTAATTAACTCCTACATTATATAGTACAAGATGGTCAGTTCTAGTTACAAGATGGTGAGTTCGATAGAAAAAATAGATCATAGTGAGAGAAGTCAGGAAAACAATGGGTCACGGTGTAAGCAGATTACAGTTTTGACTGTGGTGCTCAGAAGATTGAGGAAATCTCACCTCATCGAGGAAGTGATCTTTGGGCAAAGACTTAGAAGCAGTGGAGAATTTAATGATGTGGTTATCTGGAGAAAGAGCTTTTCAGGGGAGGAAACAACCAGTGCAAAGTTCCTGTGGTGAGGAAATGTCTGGAGTGTTAGAAATGTAGCAGGAGTCCAGTGTGGCCAGAGCAAGATGAGGGAAAGAGAGAGTAGAGTAGTAGACAAGGGCGGACAGGTAGTCCGCAGTTAGGGAGAGACAGATCATGTTGGGCCTTATACACCAGTGTAAATGTTTAGGTTGATTAGAGGGGAAATGGGGAACTTCTGCAGATTATGATCAAAAGGGTGACATGATCTAATTTTTTGTAGCAGATATTGTCATCTTCATTCAATCCCTTGGGCCCTCCTGTGTACCCCTCCTCTGGCTTCTGTGTGTTTTCCCTTCTCACAAACACACCTGTGATTTTTCTCTGGAGAACTGTCCTTGGGCTACTAGGGCCTTGACCCCAGCACAGAGGATGCACAGTACCTGGGAATGTACATCACCAGGCTGGAGTCCAGAATTAATTAATGCCCAGCACTAATCCTTTCCTTCATGCTCGACAAACTCTAGGACATAAATGCTACTCCAGAGCACCATTGCTCTGAATTAGGCTGTGGCTGGGATTTTATCCCAATCACACCCTTCCTTGCTCATTCCTTTATCCCTTTCTTCATTACCTTATTAGTTTCACCTGGGTACATTTCCTTCAATAATTTCCATATGCCTGAATTGTTATCGTGGGGTCTACCTCAAGGGGATCTGACCTGAGACAGTTTTCAGAGGAGACTCAGACCATGTGGGTAGCCTTGGGAACAAGGGAAGAATCAGGTAGTCCTGTTAAGGGGTCCTGCAATAATCCAGGGTTCAGGCAGTGGAAGGGGGAGCGACATGAATAGAGTCTGGATATGTGTTGAAGGTAGAGACACGAAGATGTACTGATGAATTAGAGGTGAATTGTGGGAGATAAAGAAGGCTCTTGGCTGAGTTTCTCTACAGAGGAACCTCCATGCCGCAAGATGAAGAAGGTTGATTGTGAAGCCAATAGACTGGGGAAAAACAGGAGTTTGGTTTTTGACACATTATGTTGAGGTGGCTAACAGACAATTCTGCAAAGCTATTGCGGGTAGTTGGCTATTGCCAGACTGGGGCAATCCAGGGTGCAGACACTGGGACAGAGGTGGGAGTTCATGAACTTGATTGGAAACAATACTTATTATAATTAAGGGGGAAGAAGCAGGATTAGACCAGGAGAGGTACAGATTATGATGTAGATCTGATAAGCCTTGGCCAAGCCAGTTGAGTGCTCTGGAGTTAAGTGCCAGTTAGAGAATTCCCACACTGGACAGAAATGATCAGGTTCAAGTATCTTTGCTTTCTTCAGTCATTGACTGGTGACAGGCTGGGGAGAGCCTAGCCTCAGCTCCAACAAAGCAGCTGCTCTTAAAGGTACTGAAGCTGGTGACTGACAGCCAACTATATTCCTTGACGCTGAAGGGCAAGGCAAGTTCTTTCTTGAAGGGAGATGAAGGGTGGTTCATGGTGCAATAAAAGTCTGGAACAAGAATGCGATCTAGGCTAAAGATGTAAATGTGCTCATCATCTGCAGGTAGATAACATTTAAGGACATCAAATGGAATTTAGATAGAGAAGAGGACAAAGGACCGAGCTTGGTAGTGCAAAAGCAAGAGTCTAGAGAAAAGAAGAAAACTAGGGAAGGAGCCTATAGGAGAGCAATTCATGAGATGGAGGAAAAACCAACAGAGTCAGGCGTCTTGGAAGGCGATGAGGAGGGCAGAGCAAATGCTGCTCTTGGTCAGCTGAGATGAGGACTGACAACTGACCCAAGGAGGCAGCAATAGGAGGTCACACGTGACCTTGATAAGAGTCCTTTCAAGTGGAGTGTGGGGCCAGAGCATGGCTGGAGTGGCTACAAGGAAGAACAGGAGGCAAGAAAGTAGAGACGGATGAACAGACACCTCTTTTGAGAAATTTTGCTCTAAGTGAGGTCATGATCTCAGGGTCCTGGGATTGAGCCCCACATTGGGCTCCCTGCTCAGCAGAGAGTCTGCTTGAGGCTTCTCTCCTTCCCTCTCCCTCTGCCCCTGTTCAGGCTCTCTCTATCTCTCTCTCAAATAAATAAATAAATCTTTAAAAAAAGCCCACCTTTCAAAACCAAGCCCAGGATAAGCGCCCAGGCTGATATTGTCAAGCCTGTGTCTATATTATAGACTGCTTTATATACTGTATACTATTGAGTATACTGTATAGTGTAGTTGATCTCTTGGTTTAAACATTTTAAAAAGGCTATTTGGGGCCAAGGAACACTGTAGGCTCCCATGCTACACAGTTCAAATCAGACCTGAGTGACATCATGTACAAGTTTAAGCACCCACTTAATGCTATAAATATCTGGTAAAAGAAAAGGCATAAGGAGGATTATATCTGGTGGTGTAGAAAATTCAAGAAAAATCCCTTGATTAAACTTCAGCACCTTTCACCTTCCATTGAGCTACTAAATTACCCTTAGGTTCCAGCTCATTATGGAAATGCAGCCCCTTCCAATGAAGTCATTTAGGTTGGATGTTGGGCAGAATATTGTCCGCCCAAGAAGCTGAGTCTGGAATATTAAGAACAAAACAAAGAATTCAGAGGGCTCTGTGGGATCCATGTCTCCACGAGTGTGGATGCCGGTCAGTGTCCCTGTGCTACCACCAGCGGAAGTTACTATCATAACCCATCACAATTGTACAAACACAACATACCCAGGAGTTCAAGACGAAAGTCTCAGCAATCCTTCTTCTCAATTGTCTCCCACAGTTGTTTCCAGTTCCAGAAGCACCTAGATTTCCTTGCAGCTCAGTTAGCACCTTCTGAACAGGTTGGGGCTTCCTCAGAGCCAGAACAAAGAGGAGGAAGAAGAGGAAGGGGAGGGGAAAGAAATCTGCCACGACACCCACTCTGTTCCTCCCAGTCTGTTCCTCTCTGTTCCTCTCAATAGCTCAAACTGGAGAACCAGGGATGATGCCAAATTTCCTCCTTTTCCTCACTGCTGTTCTCCCAATCCAAGCACACCTACACATTGTACTTCCTGAATGAAGAATGGCAAATGTCTGATGCTTTGCTATCACCCTGCTATTGGTCCTCTCATTGTTACTACATGCACATGCAGACTTTTTACCTCAACAACCAACTGCTGTCTTCTCCACCAAATCTTGGAAATCTCCTTGGCACATCACTCCTAAAGGGTATCTGCCATCTCTCTAAACCTTCCCCTCCTGTCTATGGTCACTATGGCTACCCTAGTCTGGACTCACCTTAGCCTCTCTGCCTTGTCTCCTTCGAGTACCACATCATGGCCACAAAAGCTTTCCATCTAAAAAGTCAGTGCCACCATGTCACCTCCTTATTGAATATCCTTCAGTCCTGTCACCTAATAGAATCAAATTCCAGATCCTGGGCATGGCATACAGGGCCTTCCACCCTGGTTAAGCCACAGCTCCACTTTCTTCTGCAGCAAGCTGCTTGTCATCCCTGGCCTCACATATCTCTTCTCCACTCCATGCCTCCCCATGTACCTGACTCCCCCACTCCCACTCCTTCCCCCTTCTCCACTCAGGTGACCGGGCCACTGCTTCCTAACCCCTATGACACAACAGGAGGTCACTATCTCTATCACCACACCTACCACATTGTATTATCACCCTGCTAAGCATCTGCCTCTCCCTTAGTCTATGGTGTCTCTGAGATCAGGCACTCACTCTTTGCTTTTATGGTTCCAGTTCCAAAATATCCATCCAGCACATTGTAGGAAATTACAAATAATGATAACAGCAGGAGCTTAATACTGACAACAAGCCTACGAGGTAGATACTCTTATTCTTCTCATCTCAAAGAAGAGGCAACTGAGAAATTAATAATTTGCTCAAGGTCAACCCAGTGAGTTGTCCCGCAATAGTCAGACTCCTGAAAACAGGCTTTTAAACTCTACAAAATGATTATACTAGAATTTGCCTAAGTAGAATCGGGAGTTGGGAGGATTCAGGAACTACAAGGGGCTATAGAGGAGCCCAGTGGAAGCTCCTCCCCAGGTTCTTTCTATGCCCTCCCTGAGCCCTCAGTGATAGGGAACACCTTATTGCAGGCAAGAAAATGCAGAGCCCCCAAGGTCTTTCTTTGCGACCTGCTTATGACTCTTTACAGACTGCTGTTGGAATTATATCATAGTTTCTTAGAGACAAGACCCTTCGCTTTCCCCCTTCTGCTGTGTTGGATTTAGGTACCTAACTTGATACGAGATGTTAGAAGGAACACAGCTGAATTGTGATCGTATCTTTGCACCCAGATGCCCGCCAGCCCCTGGATCCATCAGGTAAGTTTGGCCACGCTTCAGGGAAGGTATTTCAGATCCCAAGACTCCAAGAGCTCACATAATAAAGATGGCGACACAAAATGCTAACTGCAAAAGACCTCCCCACTCACCTCTCTTTGTCTTCTTTGATGAAATCTGTTTGCTGTATAATGAGTGTTATAAGGAGGGAGAGGAGAGTGGCTGAACTGGGGGGAGGAATTAAAGTTGGTAAAATATAGAAAAGCCCATATAAACTTCAGAAAAGTTACTCATCAGGGCTGGGCTTGAAAAAGAGGCTGTATAGTCTGTTTGTTGTTTGAATGTTTGTGTCTTCCCCAAATTCATATGTTGAAATCTTAACCCCCAATATGATGGTATTAGGAGGTAAGACCTTTGACAGATAATTAGATAAGGGTGGAGCCCCCCTCAATGGATAGCACCCTTATTAACGATATCCCAGAGAGCTTTCTTGCTTTCTTTCTGCCATGTGAAGATCAACCAGAAGGCGATTGTCTGCATCCCAGAAGAGGGTCCTAAAGTGACTCCAACCCTCCTGACACCCTGACCTCAGACTTCTAGTCTCCAGAACTGGAATAATAATAAATTTCTGTTGTTTATAAGCCACCCAGTCTATGGTCCTTTGTTATAACAGCCTGAATAGAATAAAACACTGTTAAGAGTCATAAAGACTATTTTATAAGATTCCTTCATAAATGGAAGAAAATGTCCTATGGTCTGTAATCTGCCACAGTGCTAGACACCTAGAAGGTGCTCCAAAAGTGTTTTCTGAATGAATGAATTCTCAAATGACCAAGTGAGCATGTCACTTATTGTTAACATTTATTAATATTGATGATTCACATCTATTGAGTTACAAATATATTCCAGAAAAAAGAAGATGGACAGAAGAATCAGCTACTGATGGGGGACTACTGGACTTCTGGCAATCAGGATGAATTATTGAACGTTAGTACATCAAAGGGGCCCAGTAGGAACAAGGGACCAAGGGAACCATCTGTTGGGCTTCTGGTTTACTGTGCACATAGCTTTCTAAATTCATTTGAGTTAAATAAGTCACTAAGAGTTCTAAAATTTCCCATGTTCTCACAAAGTTTAGAAATCATTACTGATCTTTATTAACTCAGTAACTACAGCCAAATTAGGAGTTTCTGCCCTTTTATTTTATCCTTAATTCATTAACATTTTAAAGTCAAATTCTCCCAAATTCTCACATTGTAAATAAAATAAGAAAATATCCCTATTATGATAAAGATGCATTAAAAAAGGATTAAAAAGTTTAGGAAAAGCTTAAAGTAGAATAAATGTTTTGAATTGTCAGAAAATAAATTTTTTGAGGATGTTTACTTTTTTATTTTAATTCCAGTATAGACGACATGCAGCATCGTATTCATTTCAGGTGTACAATACAATGATTCTATACATTACTCAGTGCTCATTAAATAAGTGTACTCTCAACCCCCTTGACCTATTTCACCCATTGTCCCTACCCGCCACCCCTCTGGTGACCATCAGTTTGTTCTCTCTACTTAAAAGTCTGTTTTTGGTTTCTTTCCATTTTTCTTTGTTTGTTTTGTTTCTTAAATTCAAAAAAAAAAAAATTTAACCAGTTGATGATCCAATGCATCATAGCAAACAATATTCTCTTAGCACTTTTGGATCTTTAAACTCTGTATAAGTGCAAAAACCATCAAATCTTCCATTTCTAATTTGGCTTCTAGTTGGTTCATCAATGCAACAACTTGGAGTTGCTTTTTTCTTAGTCTCAGTGCCTAAACCTCGATTCATATTTAAGCAAGTGCCAACATAGTCTCCGTCCACAAGATAATAGCTTTACCACATCCAGCTTTCAGTTATAAGTGTCTTGTAACAAATTGGCCCATTTTAACATAGGATGTGGACAGAAGTACATCACAGAGTATAGTTGTTATTCACCAGGCATCATCCAACAACAAAAAAAGTACTTAATATGATCTGCTTCTCAATTAAGTAGAAATCAGAGTTTTGGGGGAGGGGTGGTTTTGAGCCGATTTCTGTTGACCTGAGAGCCTTAACCTCAAGAGCTGGAATTATAATGCAAAAAGTCTCATAAAAGGACAATGAGTCCATCGACTAATAAAGTGGGATTTAGGGCACATTAAGGACAATAGATTACATAAAGGAAGGGAAACACTTCAGAGAAGAGCTAACTCTTCCATTCACTCTACAGCTTCTGAACCATGAATTTCCAGGAGCTACACACAAGCAAAGGAAAAGTCTAATTTCCCCATGGATTAACAAAGACTAAAACTTAACTTCAAAAAATTATAATACACATAACATAAAAACATGTTTAAGCTATATTGGAATATAATTAAAGTACAAACACTTCACATGTGTAAAGTGTAAAGTCTGGTAGGTTGTGATATACGTACACACATGAAAAACATCACCATGATCAAGATAACGAACAGCTCTGTTACCTCCAAAAGTTTCCTTGTTCCCCTTTGCAGCCCTTTCTTCTCCCCTCTTATATACCCACCCTCTCCCCATTTCCTTCCTTCTCACCCCTTCTTATCCTGCCTCCCAAAAGAAACTGCCAGGCTGTTCTCTAAAGTGGCTATTCCTTCTTGGATTGCAAACAGCTGTGCACGGGCATTCTAGTTGCTCCACATTCCCACCAACGGTTGGTATGATCAGTTTCAATTTTAGCCATTCTATCAGCTGTATAGTCTTATCTCCCTCTGCTTGGAATTTGCATTTATTAAAGACTAATGCTGTTGAGCATCTTTTCATCTGCCTATTTGCATATATATGTATCTTCTTCGTGAGGTATCTTACCAGATCTTTGGTCCATTTATTTTATTGAGTTACTTGTTTTTATATTGAATTTCAAAAGTTCTTCATGCATTCTGGATACAAGTCCTTCATCAGAAATGTTTTGCAAATATTTTCCCCAGTCTGTGACTTGGTTTTGTTTTTTTTTTTCTTAATAGTATCATTTGAAGAGCTGAAGTTTTTAACTTTGTTAAAGTCCAATTAATCGCTTTTATTTATTTTTTTTATGAATCAGCTGCTGTATTGCCCTTAAGGAATCTTTGCCTAACTTTAGATCATAAAGATTTTCACTTGTTTTCCTTTTGAAGTTTTGCAGGTTTAGGTTTTATATCTAAGACTAATTAACTTTGAGATATTTATATTTTTCATGCTATGGTAAATGCATTTTCTTTATAACCTCTATTTCCATTTATTTGTTGCTTGTATATAGGAATACAATTATATTCTGTATATGGATTTACATCCCACAACCTTACTAAATTAACATTACTTCTAGTAGCTTTTGGAGATTTCATTGGATTTTCTACATATATAATCATGTCTGTGAATAAAGAAAGTTACATTTCTTCTCTTCTAATATGAGTGTCATCCTCTTTTTTCTGCCCTATTGCTGTGGCAAGAAATTACAGTATAATGTCAGTGAAAATTTGTGAAAACTAATATCCTTTCTTTGTTCCTGATCTTAGGGGAAAGCATTTAGTCTTTAAATGAAAGTATGAGTTTAGCTGGAGGTTTTCAGTTGATGCCTTTTATCAAGTTTAGAAGGTTCCTTCTATTCCTCATTTCTAAGAGTTTTCATCAAGAATGGATATTGAATTTTTTTCAAAATGCTTCATTTGTATTTAATAGGATAATCAAAAGATTTTTCTTGTTTATTTGGATAATATAATGAATAACATCAATTAATATTTTTCAACATTAAAATAACCCTGCATTTCCGGGATAAACTCCACTTTATCCTGTGTATTACTCTTTTTATATATTCTTGTATTTGACTCGATCCAATTTTGTTTAGAATCATTCTGTATGTTTCTATGAGATATATGGGTATATGGTTTTCTTTTTTGTAATATCTTTATCTCATTTTGGTACCAGTGCTAGCCTCAAAAAATTAGTTTAAAAATATCCCCTTCTGGGGCACCTGGGTGGCACAGCGGTTAAGCGTCTGCCTTCGGCTCAGGGCGTGATCCCGGCGTCACGGGATCGAGCCCCACGTCAGGCTCTTCTGCTGTGAGCCTGCTTCTTCCTCTCCCACTCCCCCTGCTTGTGTTCCCTCTCTCGCTGGCTGTCTCTATCTCTGTCGAATAAATAAAATAAAATCTTTAAAAAAATAATAATAAAAAAAATAAAAATAAAAATATCCCCTTCTTTTCAAATCCTTTTTAGAGTTTGTAAATAATTATTGGGGGATTTTTTCATAAATATTCGGTAAAATTCATTGACATAGTCATCTGGGCCTGAAATTATCTTTTGAGAAAGTTTTAAACTAAAAATTACATTTCTTTAAGAGTTATAGAGCTATTTTTAAGTGATCATTGTTAGTTTATGACTTTCAAGAAAGCTGGCCATTTTTACCTAATTGTCAGTTTTATTGTCTTGACATTTTTCATAATTTCGTCTTCACATATTTTTAATACCTGTAAAATCTGTTGTTATGTCACCAACATAATTCTTTTTTTTTTTTAAGATTTTATTTATTTATTTGACAGAGATAGAGACAGCCAGCGAGAGAGGGAACACAAGCAGGGGGAGTGGGAGAGGAAGAAGCAGGCTCACAGCAGAGGAGCCTGATGTGGGGCTCGATCCCATAACGCCGGGATCACGCCCTGAGCTGAAGGCAGGCGCTTAACCGCTGTGCCACCCAGGCGCCCCCACCAACATAATTCTTAATACTGATAATTCATGTCTTGATTTTTCCTGACCAGTTTGGTTAGAATTTTATCAATTTTATTGATACTCCCAAAGAATTAGATTTTATTTCTTTTCTAATTCAGAAGTTTTGTTTCCTATTTCATTAATTTCACTTTGATATTTGATTATTTCTCTTATTCTTATTACATTGGGTTTAATTTGCAGATATTTTCTGTTTTCTTAATATAGGTGCTGAAAACATTGGCTTGAGATTTTTCTCATTTTATAATAAAGGCATTTAGTGCTATAAATTTTCCCTGAACACTGCCTTAGCAGTATCCTACAAATTCTGACATAGTGTGTTTTCATTTTAACTGAATTCAAAATACTTTCTAACATCCTTTCTGAATTTTTTATTGACCTATGTGTTTTTCAGAAGTATGTTATTTGGTTTTCAAATATTTGGGGATATCCCATATATATTTCTATTATTGATTTTAATTTAATTCCCTTGTGGTTACAGAACATACTTATATAACCCTTAATCGTTTAAAATTAATGACTTATTTTATAGCCAAGATTATGGTCATCATCTCCAATGAGTGCCATCAAGTGGTATCTTCCACCTGAGAAACTAAATCTGATCCATTGAAATTGGAACGATTGAAAATATAAAAGGATGGAAAGGGATGCCTGGGTGGCTCAGTTGGTTAAGCCTCTGCCTCTGGCTCAGGTCATGATCTCAGGGTTCTGGGATCAAGCCCCGCTTTGGGCTCCCTGCACAGAGGGGAGCCTGTTTCTCCCTCTCCCTCTGCAGCTCCCCCGTACTCATGCTTGCTCTCTCTCAAATAAATAAATAAATAAATAAAATCTTTGAGAGAGAAAGGAAGGAAGAAAGGAGGGAGGGAAATCTTGCTGGCTGGCACCATGGAAACTTCTGGAATTTTTAGAAATTTTAAAAGAAACATTTTCTATAAATCAGATTCCTTAAAACTATTAACACATGTCCTTTCAGGAACACAAATTATAGATTTCAAAACATGATTTTGATTCAACTCCAGATTCTTCCTTTTTTTTTTTTAAGATTTTACTTTAAAGTAATCTCTACCTCCAACGTGGGGTCGAATTCACTACTCTGGGATCAAGAACCAGATGTTCTACTAACTGAGTCAGCCAGGTGCCCCTCAAATTCTTTAATTAAAGGTAGAATTGATTCAAATATTTGGGCTACAGAGACCCTCATTTGACAATGAAAGAAGCCTGGGACAAAAGGTAATCATCCAGATTTCTGCCACTTTTTATTGTAGTTTTGCTCCTAGTCCTAACTCTGCCACCATTGCTGCCTACACTGGTCTTGACATCAGAGTGATTACCATCCATGAGCTGAGTCCACAAGCACATTCAATCTAATAAGGAATTCATTTTTATGTATTTGTTGTTTTACTGGCAATGAATATTCTATACGCAGTATAAGTTCTTCTAAAAAGCAAGATCCCAGGGGTGTATGGGTGGCTCAGTCTGTTAAGCATCTGACTCTTAATTTTGGCTCAGGTCATGATCTCAGGGTCGTGAGATTGACCCCAGCATCAGGCTCCACACTGAGCATGGAGTCTGCTTAAGATTCTCTCTCTCCCTCGCCCTCTGCCCCTCCCAGCTCCCACGCTCTCTCTCTCTCTCTCTCTCTCTCTAGAAAAACACATAAAAAATAAGATCCCTGGGGCGGCTGGGTAGCGCAGTCGTTAAGTGCCTGCCTTCGGCTCAGGGTGTGATCCCGGCATTCCAGGATCGAGTCCCACATCGGGCTCCTCCACTAGGAACCTGCTTCTTTCCCTCCCACTCCCCTGCTGTGTTCCCTCTCTCGCTGTCACATAAATAAAATCTTAAAAAAAAAAAAAGATCCCTTCCAAGTAATAAAATGAAGTGCTTTATGATGGAAAAGGCAATCCAAAGAAGAAGAAGGATAACAACTTATTATGACTCAAAATACAATTGAAAAAGGCATAAAAGCCAGTGACAAAAGTTGTTCTCAGGCCAAGAATATGTACCTTCTGGCCATTTAAAAAAATGCCCTAGATCCTGTTACGGCCACCCCAAGCCCAGACCAAGCTCCCTCCCTGATTCAGCCTGTGCATTAGGAATTCTGCAAATGAGTGTTCATGGTTCACAGGGGCTTCAATCACAGAAACCTAGTTGTTGATCTTTGGATGCCTGCAGGCCAGCAATCTGTGCTACAAGTTTATCCCTCCTAGAAAAAAAAATGTTTTTGAAAGGAAGGAAGGGACGAGACAATAGGATGGAACCAATACAAGCATCTGTAACAAGCTAATTGGACCCTTGTGGGCCACCAGCAGGCACAAAATTAAAACAAACAGAGCCTCTCGTGGTGCACGTTCAGGGCTGTACCCACCCCAGGTCTATCGGCTTTTCTCCTGCCTCCTCCCCTGATCCCCATTTTTAAAGGACCTAATTATGGGTCTTTCAGAAGGATCACAAGCCAGTTTTCATCTAAAAAGAATAAGGTATTTTGCCTCCGAACTGGAGACACTGTTAGAAGTTGGTAATTAGTATGACTTGTTAATGGAGTCTGGCTGTGATTAAGCGGTGATTGAGTGTGAGTTTGGTGCCTGTCAGTGGGTAAGCCTGGGAGGGCGAGAGATGTTTAATGAGACACCTGTTGTTGGGGGCCCACTGGGGTTCATTGCAGCTGATTGGCACTTGGATGCAGTGTGTTCAGGGTGGGGGCTGGGACGAGCCTGGCAGGCGGTTGGCATCACAGCAGAGCCCGCCGCTCCCTGCAAACCAGGGCTGGCTGCGTTTCCTGAGCTGTCCGTCCAAGGCCACAGTCACATGTTCCCAACTCCCAGGGAGCACTGCACTCAGCCTGCAGGAGGAAGAGCCCCAGGTTCTCCGTGGCCCCTTCTCCCTACCAAACACCAGGAAGGGCATTGGGCATTCCTCCCCTCACCTAGCTTCCCCCGATCCCAGCGTGTAGATGAGGAAGCAGAGGCAAGGGAGGTTAAATAGTGTGCCCAGCTTCACATAGCCACCGCCACTGCCAAGGGACAGATGCACCGTCCTCAGGGACAGTGCCTCTCAGACTTTCAAAGGATCCCTGAGGAAAGCATTAAAATTCGGATTCTGATTAAGTCGGTCTGCAGCAAGGCGTGGAGAGACCACATCCCTAAGAGCTTCCAGGCGACGTCTGTACTTTGCAGGTCCACATATAGGATACTTCCTTGTGTTTAAGTCGAACAGAACCCATACAAGAGCTATGTTTATCGTGCACTTCAGTTTTATGATTAAGACTACATTGTACTTGGGCACCTGGGTGGCTCAGTCGGTTAAGCATCTGACTCTTGGATTTTCTGACTCTTGATTTCGGCTCAGGTCATGATCTCAGGGTCCTGGGATCTAACCCCACTCAGCAGAGAGTCTGCCTGAGGATTCTCTCTCTCCCTCTCCCTGCTCGTGCGTTGTCTCTCTCTTCCTCTCTTTCTCTAAAATAAATAAATAAATATTTAAATTAAAAAAAAAAAAAAAGATCAGGGGCACCTGGGTGGCTCAGGGGGTTAAGCATCTGCCTTCAGCTCAGGTCATGATCCCAAAGTCCTGGGATCGAGCCCCACATCGGACTCCCTGATCAGCGGGGAGCCTGCTTCTCCCTCTGCCCTTCCTCTTACTCGTGCTTTCTCCCTCTCACTCTAGCAAATAAATAAAATTAAAAAAAAAAAAGACATTGTACTTTTAAAGGAAGAGGGAGAAGGAACATACATAGGACAACTATACCTCATCTTTGCCCCCAAAGAGAGCCTGATGCTGAAGACGGTCAGGAATTGCCTACTTAAGCACGTGGCTGAGAAGACAAGTGCACAGAGCACAAAAACATGGGCCAAGGCTGAACACGTACAGGAGTCCACACTGCACATTAATGCATTGGCAGAACATTTCCCGAAAGGGACTAAAAACCTCATTTCAGGGGCACCTGGGTGGCGCAGTCGTTAAGCGTCTGCCTTCGGCTCAGGGCGTGATCCTGGCATTCCGGGATCGAGACCCACATCAGGCTCTTCCACTAGGAGCCTGCTTCTTCCTCTCCCACTCCCCCTGCTTGTGTTCCCTCTCTCGCTGGCTGTCTCTGTCTAATAAATAAATAAATCTTAAAAAAAAAAAAAAAAAACCTCATTTCAGGGACACTGCTCTTTCAAGGTGTCGGAGATCCAACCGCAACCATCCACTCTGACTCCTGCCCCTTCCCCCACCTGCTGGGGCCTTGTCCACATCCACGTAACAAACACCCCCTTTCCAGGTCAGTGACCAGGGCCCCGGGAAAAAAACAGCCTTTTGTTCTTTCCTAACAGTTGTTTCAGGCTGAATGTTGACTCAAAACACACGTGGGGAGCCACAAAGACACCTGCAGCCACCTGGACCGGGATAGCCTTGGGTTCAGGTGGAGGGGTTCCAAGCCTCCCCCTGACCTTCCCGGTGGTTTACCTTGCAATTCGGGCCACATTGTTTCAGACGCTCTGATGAATGTTTTCTGAGCTGGAAAAAAGACCCACAGCCTCCAGTCCAAGTTTGGGCAAACTTGAGTAAAGTTTGTTGAGCATAAAAATACCTGAAGAACAGAACAATCTTAGATGCCTTCAGGTTCCCACACTAATATTAAAGCAGATAAAGCTGCATGGGTAATTCACGGAACAAAAACGCTCTGTTTTAAATTTCATAGATTATTGAGGGTAAAATGATTTTGTTCTGATTATCCAGATAACCATCTCATTTCTTGGCTTCCCTTCCCTGGGGGAGACCTGGCCTGAAGGAAATACAGTATTGCATCAAATATATTTTCCTTGTATTCCAGTGGTCAGGGTATTCATTTATTTTTCTAGAGAAGGAAAATATTTAGCTGATGTGGGTCAATTTTATTTCAAAATTGATAGAAACATACATGTCATGTGAGCCCCAATTGGATCTAATGAAAAGTAAATCTCTGAATAAGTCATATAAAATGTCAATATATATTCTCGTTCTTCACATTTCTACTTATGACATCAGAGTATGAGGTGTTCTCCGGTTATTGACATGTGTCATTTCCAACAGAAAAGTATGCTTTAGACTTCTAGAAGGATACCGGAATTTCAGATCCATCTTTCAGTAGGGATTCCATATGCTTTTTTGGTACACATGGGGTTGAGGGACAGTCATCTGCCAGAAATGCACAGGAGATGAGATATGGCTTATGGGAATCTTCCTTTTTTCCCTGTTATAATTTTCAAGTCCCAAAAGGTGCTACGTCTCACAGGTCCCATATGAAAAAGGAATATGCAAGATGTTTTGGGATGGACTGAATTCACAGCAGACCTGACGACAAATGCGTTTGGGCCAGAGGTCCAGTTCTGCCAAGTCCTTGGGGTATAGCCTCAGATCCATGGCTTAACTTCTTTGAGGCTCAGATTCTCCATTAATAATTTGGAAGCAATCACATTCTCTTGGGATATTTTTATGATAATTAGAGGTAAGGTATGGAAAGTTCCCAGTATATGGCAGACACTGAATGAACGCTGAAGAGGGTTTAGCTTGATCACTACCCCCGGCGGTGCAATCCCACCCGCATGACACTGGTCACCATCCCCTGGTGGGAACTTGGAGGGCATCCATTTAATCATTGCATACCACACACAGGTGGACTGCAAAACCACCCGTCCGGGTGTCATCACCTCTCACCTGGACTATTGCCATAGCCTTCTAACAGGTGTCCTTGATCCACTCTGGGACACCCTCTCCCCTGGCATCCGCTGTCTACATGAAAGTCAAAGTGAGCCTTTTGAAATGGAAGTCAGATCAGGTCACTCTGGATCACATCAGACAGAGTGACAGCCCAAGTCCTTCTGCTTGCTCAAGGCCCTCCCTGATCCAGCCACTGTCGCCCCAGGCCTCACTTCCCAGCACTCACCTGCCCGCTCACCCTGGCCAGCTGCCCGGAGCTCCACATGGGTGCCAATAGGACAAGCTCAGCTCCTGCTCTCCCCTGCTTAGAATGTTCTTCCTCCTATTCTCCACCAGGTTCACGCTACCATCCCATCTGTGTTCTGTTCAAATCACAGCGCCCTTCACAGACGAGCCTACATAAATTCGCACTGAGCCATGCCTCCTGGGGCTTCTTACCTCCTTCCCTGGCTTTGTTTCCTCCACAGCACTGATCTGCTCTAACATATCTATTTGGTGGTTCCTAAACATTAATATCTTGTTCCCTCCCCTAAGGGTAAAATCATCATTTTTGTTTTGTTTTGTTGTGATAAATTCCAAGGGCCTAGAAACATTACATAGTATACCATTAAAAAAAGATGGGGAATAAATTGATAAATAAATGCATAATAAATGACGGAGCTCCTGACACACAGTAGGGCCTGCATATCTGTTGAGTGACTGGATGGACTTGTTCCTTTTAATAAGACTTCCTTCTAAAAAGGAATCAGCCTCTTGTGGGGCAGAATCATATCTTTGACCTCAGCATCTCAGTGGGAAAGCATCAAGGAAACATTCAGCCATCTACACAACCAATCTACAAAATAAGAAAATCACAATGGAGGTGGGGATGAGACTCAGCCAGTGAGAAGAATTGAAGCCCAGAGAGGAAAACTAATCAGGGCAAGAGGAACTTGAACCTGGGCCAGGTCTTCAGGCCTTAGCTCACTATTGCTTTGTCCTTGCTTCGCCCTTGGCTGGGCCTACCACCCCCTCAAGACTCCTGGGCAGCGCGTGGGGCTGGAAGAGTGTTCTTTCAGTGACTGACTGAAGAGCTGGCCTCTTGTTTCGGTGTAAGTCACGAACTCCCTTACACGTCTCACAGGGAGAAGCAAGGTCTTCTTTATTCCTCAGAAGAGTGAAAGGTGACAGCCTTGGAATGATTCCCAGTAAAGCACCAGGAAGGGAAAGCCACCGTGCGCTGAGCGCCTCCTGCTCTTTGAGCAAGGCTCAGTGGAACCTTCTTCCTGAGATAGGCATGTGAGGGTCCAGCAGACCCTCTTGAGACTGTCTGACCAGGACCATGACATTCTGGACATGCCAGAATTCTTCTCCTGGTCTTTGCCCCACATGCAAGCTCCATGCCGCAAAAGCCACAGGTCTTAAGGGGGCAGAGCACCCTCCACACCTTCCCTGGCCCATGACCCCTGGTGACCAGCCTCAGCCACGGGCAGAGTATGTGAAGGAAGCAGGCCTTCTTGGAATCCACTGAGCTTAATCCCAGAATGAACTTGGAGCTGTGACCACTGGGACCTGAACACATGGCCAGAGGCAGGAGAGTTGGGGTATAAGCAGGGAAGACTGAGCCACCAGTAGGGCGGTTAAGAACTGCAGGTGGCCAACCCAGTGTGGGCGATGCGAGGGGATAAGTCATGCAGATGAGCCCCACCCAGAGGTAAGGCTGTAACCTTGCAGCGGAGACCTGGGAAGCCTGCCCATCAGAATGCCAGAGCACATCACTAAGCATTCAGTGACGCGGGATCATACCCAACTGTGTTATAATACATGTCATCTCTAGCACATATTCCAGAGTGTGGGTTTAGTCTTTCTCAACTAATCTTTTTGTTTTCTTCCTCAAGCTCCAAATGAAAAAAACCCTTCGGGCTATCATTTTCAAGGGCTCCATGGGACTAACAGATATTTATTGTTTTTATAACTAAGATCCCAATGCACTTTCTGGAACCTGTAAAACCAAGAACTTTCAGGATGTGGCCTTAAGTAGGCTTACGTGTGTCAAGGTGTATATACATTACATTATAGCACAATGCAACGTACTAAGCATCTTATATATTTTCTAATTTAATCCTGGGGGCTAGGCGTGACTCTCTACATTTTCACAGATGAGGGAAATTGGAGAAAATACGTGACTTTATTAGTCAGTTAGGGCTCCCATAATAATGTATCACAGACCGAGTGGTTTAAGCAACAGAAGTGTATTGGGGCACCTGGGTGGTTCGGTAGGTTAAGCCTCTGACTTTTGATTTTGGCTCAGGTCATGATCTTGGGGTCTTGAGATCAAGGCCCACGTTAGGCTCTGTGCTTAGCACGGAGTCTGCTTCTCTCCTTCTCCCTCTCCCTCTGCCCTCGCCTCTTAAATAAATAAATCTTCAAGGAAAAAAAAGAAATCTATTTCCTCATGGTTCTAGAATCCAAAAGTCCAAGATCAGGGTGTTGGCCAAATTGGTTTCTTCCGAGGCCTCTCCCCTTGGCTTGCTGATGGCAGTCTTCTCTCTGGGCCTTTACATGGTCTTTTCTCCTGTGTGCGCTCCCTGGTGTCTCTTACTCTTTTGTGTGTCCAAATTTTCTCTTCTTATAAAGACATCAGTCAGACTGGGTTATGGTCCAATCTAAAGGCCTCATTTTAACTTAATCACCTCTTTAAAAGCCCTTTCTGCAAATACAGCCACATTCTGAGGTACTGAGTGTTAGGCCTTCAATATATGAATGGGTGGGGGGACACCATTCAGACCACAACAGGGGCCATATACTCTGGTTTGCCTGGGAGACCCAGTGTGAGCTTGTTGTCCCGATGTAATTATTAAATACCACCTTCTCGCTCTCAGAATCACCCCTGTTTGAATGACCAACCCCACGCTCACTCTACAGAGGCAGCAGAATTCATAAAACATCTCAAGAACAACAGAAGGCATTTCAACTCTACTCACCAAATCTGCCTGCCCCCTCTTACCTCTCAAATACTTCCTTTGTACAAACATGGTTCCCCTGAGGGGAACTGTGCTTACCTGGCGCTTTGTAGGATGTGGGTAAGGAAATCAGGACTTGGTGGGCAACGGCTGGTCACAGTACAGCATGGCTTATCCCCAGTTTCAGAAGGAAGTGTGGCCTGTTTGGACGAACGTGCGCATACAGGTCCTCTTCTCCTTTCCCTCTCTCCTCACTTTCATTTTGGCTGAGCATGCTTTGCTACTGTTCCTTTGTTCCAAAATTAAGAGCATTCTTTTAGTCCAAAATGAAGAAGGAAAGCAAGTGCGTGCGTCCAGGACCATTGGAGTACCTGCTCCATCTTGGTGGATGTTCCAGCCTGAGCCTTGTGCCAACTTCTGCTGTTGTTTATCTCTCGCCCTTCCCTGACACACACGCACACACACGCAAAGGCCCAGGAGCATATGGTGCTTCAGCACCTCCTCTTCGATGGCTCTTCAGCATCTCCTGTGTCCCATGCAGCAAGACTTTCTCTCCTGGGGTGTGCGTGCTGGGCCCCTCACTGGGACTGCTACTGTATCATCTGACAGAAAACAGGCTGCATCTTGCTGGGCTCTGCCTCTGCTGGGAGCTGCTTAGTCTTTTAACAGTTCATTCACTGGGGAAGGAAAGATGGCGACCAGAGACTATTAACAGTGAGGGAGTTTTGTCTGGGAAGGGAAGGAGGGACAACTCCGGGAACATCTGAAATCCTATAGGCAACGCAAACTTGGATTGCTTGACCTCTCTGTTCTAATTTGTCATTAAAAAATGAAAATAATGACAACAGCTTCCATAGAGTGTTGGCCATGTGGTAGGCTTTGTGCCAAGATCTTTAAAACCAAATTTCAGTTGAACCACATAAACCTGTGTGAGGCCCGTCTCTCAGGCAGTGAGTGGCAAATCTGAACTCAGATCTGCCTGTCCTTCTAACAGCTCTTGCTTCCATGGTACCTCTTCTGATCGTTTTTGCAATCATTGTTAGGGCAAGCTTCCTAAAACGCATTAATAGTGTCACTTTAGCATTAAAAAAAAAAAAAATGACTCCTTCATCTCTGTAGTAATATGCTCCAAAGCCCTTGCCAAGGAATCTTTCTTCCACAAAATATTATTAAATGCCTGCCTTCCATCTTGACCCCATCTCCACACAAAGGAGGCTTGGTGGCCTCTTGTGTTCGAAAGGATGGGTTGCTCTGTTTCATTATTGCGGGACTTCTCCAAGCCTGAAGTGTGTTACTGTTAATTGTGAATTTCCACTTAGGGAAGAGAGCATGGGGTGTTTCCCAGAGTGGATACCTCATGGAACCCTTCGTCTTTCTGAGGATGTCATGGGCCTGGTCACGTGGACAACATCCTCCTGGAAATGCTGGCCTCTCAAGTTGCCATCTGGGCTTCCAGGCCCTGCCTCATCGTGTGTCCCCATCATTTGGCAGGAACATTTTGTCTTCTAACAAGTAGAGGGCAGTCTTTTACCCACACTAGAACTTGCCTCAAACTCAAACCTAAACTCAAATTCTCTCTTCCTACCTATCATGCCACACTCTGCCTGTCCCTACTTCAAGGCCTATACCAAAGCCTACAGACCCTGCCCTTAGCTTGCCTGTAATTCATCCTAGCTACCCAGTTACTCCCCGCCACGTGCTCTAATTGCATGCAAAGCAGAAATTAACACTAAATCTGCTCCGCACCAACGATTCGTTTTTGCTGCTAAAACTGTCCTGCGCTTACTTACATAAGCTAGAGTGCAAGCTCCACGCAGTGTTCTTTCCTCTCTTTAGTTAAACCAACAGCATCTGCCGCTGAACCGGGACCATGACTCTCCAGGCTGGCCACCACCCCTCCTTTTCATTCTGGCTTTTCATTCTGTAGGATGACTGACTTGTCCCAGCTTTCCTGGGACTCTGCTGAAATCTCACTCCTATTCCAACATACTTGCTTACACCAGACGTTCATCAAATGGGCAGACACTTAACCAGGGTTTGCTGTTAGATTGATGGGTTCTGATCCAGGGCAGGCCCAGTGTAGGGCAGGCTGTAGGCCAGGCAGGAGTACAACAGAGAATCTGGAACAGACGGTACTCCCTCCACTCCAGCTAACAAGCACAGGAAATAACACTAAATACCTTCAAATCAGCTCCTCTGTGCAATGCATAGGACTGTCTGTAATTCATTAGTTGTATGTTAGTTTCTCTCTGGAGACAAACCCCAGGCTTGGCTGAGGCATGCAGGTAGGAGTTTGCTGCCGCCAAGATTGCCTCCCAGGAATGGGAGAGCTATTGTGCAACTCTGCTGGGTCATTTAAAATAGTTGTCATTACATATCTGGCTCGGGAAATTGCAGAGGCCATATTTTTTAAATGAATATAAAGTTGAAAAGGAATTTTGACAAGTCAGATTCACCAAAGCCAAAGCAGGCCACCCTGACTTGAGCTGTCAGTAAGGTGTTAGGGAAGCCACTGGGAGATTAACACCCTTTCACGGTGACCCAGCTGTTCTCTTGAAGGTGATAACATGCAATCAGGCACAGGAGGACGAACAAAAGCAAGTGGGGGTGACAACGGGGAGTTTTCATATCTAAGGATCCGGCAGACCCCCTACTTATTTTTCCCAAAAATGACATTTTTTTCCTTAATCTAAGTAGCATTATTTTCCAACCCGCATCAACTACAAGAAAGGAAAGAGTTCACTGAGTATTTTTCCTCCTATTATTTATATTACATTGATTTTTCAGGAAGCTACTACATGGAGAGAAGCTCTCCATATAGAAAGAAAACCTTTCTGTGTGTGTATCTATGTATATTAATTGATTTTTGTTATGCCATTTATATTACACCGCATTATTTGTTATGTAAATATGTGTACACACACACACACATATATGGACAGAAAGATGGAGACCAATGCCCATCTAAACACAACCTGTCCCATCACCAAGTGGGCATGTTGTGCGCCATGTTGGGAAAAGTCAACCCCCAGACCCACCCTCCCCATCTAAAGTCAGGATTCCTCTGAGGTCATAGGTGAATTGAACTGCTGGAACCCAACTAACAACCTATTAAGGGGAAGGACTTGTATTTCCAGGATCCTGCTCTATTTTTGTTCAAATGGAAGTACAGCAAATACAATGGACTCCAAAACTTGCTTTTATAGTTTGCATGAAAATAAAGCCTGGCTGGGGGCATCGACTTTCCAAATGTTTAGGCACTCCATGCACTGTGGAATTCAGTATTGGGGTTTCTCCCGTTTTTAACATCTCTATCAAAATTCTTTAAATAGCTTGAAGGCTCTACATGTCACCCCGTGTCAGCAGTTAGCAGAACTCCCCTGCTCACACATCTGTCCTCCTGAGAAGTAGCAATTTAACCCACCCCTAATCCCATTAAATGGTATCCAACTTGTTTGGGCATTCTGAAGACTTAGAGATAGTTTACTGTGGTCTGAAATGATTGCCCTATGTGGGCAATGTGAAGTTTTTTTGGTTGTTGTTATTTGCTTTTAATTTAAGGACACGTAACAAAGAACAGGAGAGATAATAGAAAATTAAAAAGCATTTTTTTTTTGAAAAGGCAAAGAATAGAATAGGCAACACCAGCAGTGAAATGGCAGTGGTCTGTCTTCTGAGTCCTCATTCGTGTTCTTCTTACAGCTCTTATCACCCAGTGTTTTAAATGAGCACTTACTAAATCAGACGGAATCTACATCTTCCTTTAGGCAAAGCTAAGAACTCTGTTCTGGAACTCCCAAAACACTGGAGCAGCGCTTTGTGAAGTTAATCATTAGCTAGTATGAATAATTTTAAAATATAAGAGGAAATAAATAAAAGCAAATGAGATTTTCTTTTTTTAATAGCAGGAGGAAGAATATGGAAACATGCTTGTTCAACAAGCAGTTGGGAATGTTCTTGGACTCTAGGGTCTGGTTTTGCCTTGGGGTAGCTCCAGCCATCTCCTGGAGATTCAATTTCCACGTCAGTAAGGACATGGATGGGGTGAGACCAGCTGAACTTCAAGATCCCTTACAGCCCTGACAGTCTGTGGGTCTACAGAAAATAAAAAGGAATCAATTAAGATTCATTAGGATATTATTTTGACTTCTGGACTTCCAGCCTTAGAGAGAATGATAAAATTTGGTTTTTAAATACAAAAGTAGTAAATGTTCATGGTAGAAAAATAGAAAATAATGTCTCTCCCCCTCCTCCCCCAAATATTCCTAAAATCCTAGTACCCAGAAATAGCCATTCTCAACATGGTAGTGTTTACCTTACGGAATATTTCCTAAGCTAAAACATAAATACGCATATACCTACACGTATAAATGAGATCCTATGTTGCATAGCTGAAGGTTGTAGTCATTACTTTAAGTTTTCTAGGGACCAGGTTGGCATTATGTATCAAAAGTCTTAGAAATACATGTATTCTTTGATTTAGCAATGACATTGCTAACAGAGTAATAAGAGAAGTATACGAAAAGGTCTGTTAAAAGGATGTTCACTATACCATTGTTTAGAATCAGTCTTAAAAATGGAATCAGACCAAATGCCCTGAAGTCAGGATTCTGTTAGGTAACTTCTATGGTACATTCACACTATGGAGTACAATGCAGCCTTAATCATGATACTCAGATATATTTATTTAGGAATATGGATAACTACCCAGGACCAGTGTTTGGGGCAATTCCTCTGACAACAGCAGGTAAAGGAGCTTACTGAAATGCTTCCTTAAAGCCACAGCAAAGCTGCCAGGACGGCACAGCCCCGATCTGGGCTGCTGACAACAATTCCAGGCTCTCCATATGCTCTGCAGCTTCCAGAAATGGCAGGCTAACATTTCCCTCCTGCTGGCACTGGTGGGCTTGCCACAACTGTCGCTGTTCCCATCCTCACTCTCCAAGCTATATCCCAAAGCCTTTGCCCACTCTTACCAAGGCCAGAGAGACACATTCTTGAAGCTGAAGAAGAAGAAGAAGAAGAAGAAGAAGAAGAAGAAGAAGAAGAAGAAGAAGAAGAAGAAGAAGAAGAAGAAGAAAAAGAAAGAAAGAAAGAAAGAAAGAAAGAAAGAAAGAAAGAAAGAAAAGAAGAAAAGAAGAAAAGAAGAAAAGAAGAAAAGAAAAAGAAAAGCCTGCTGGGTTGCGGCCCTCTTGCATTTCTCAGTAGCAGCAGCCTTCCTTCCCCTGGGGCCAGGTGGCAGGGGTGAGGGCAGCAGGAGGGGCAGAAGGCAGAGGCAGCTAGAAGAGGCAAGAAAACCAGAGGAGTGTGCAGAGACGTCCAGCAGAGGGAAGGAGGGCCACAGAGGAAAAAGAAATCAAGAGACAAGGCTCTGGAGCCAGAGCAGGAAATGGGAAGCCATATTCTTCAAATAATCATAAAGAGGATGAAACTAAGATGCTGTCGTGCATTCTTTCCTTTGGTCATATGACCAGCAAATGAAGGAAGGAAATTCAAAGTAGAGTCAGCCAGGTTCTGAGCTGTTGACTGGTCCCTGGGAAGGGAAAGCTTTCCTTCTTTCACCTGCTCCCCTTCCTTTCCTTCCATCCCACTTTGATTCTCCTGGTCCACAGATACACTTTCCCAACTCCGTTGTCAGAGCCCAGCCAAACGTCCCAATGGCTAGGGTGGTGCTAACAAGACGGGGACCTAGATGGGAGAAAGGCTGCTAGTCGAACTGTGCAGGGTGGGATGTGTGTGGAGGCTCACCTATGCCTCCTCTACTCTTCAACCTGTCGATCTCCAGTGGGGTGAATGCAGACTAAGAGAGTCTGAAAGTCCCATACAGTAACTTCCTCACCCTCCCTTGGTTATGGTTTGACTATACCCAGCTTCTACTGGGCATCCTCTGGCTTTCCTTTATACCTTAATTTCTCTTAATTTCCTTTATTTCTTATTTCACTAACTCCATGTATATTTACCAAATTTGGACCGTCAACAACCCCCTTTCCCTTTATGATTTGGAATACTGTCCAATGATTAAACTAATCCAACTCCCTCTCTAAAATGAGACATACTTTTCTTCAACATCTCTATAGTTTCCACCTCTATACTTCATTAATGTGCAACGATGAATGATTAATCAATTTACCTTTTAATTGACAAACACAGTAAACCCAAGGCACAACTATCAGCAATTAAAAGCCTGCCCCAGCATCCCCTTCAGCCACCTGGCAGTGCCCGCTGCCCCCACCCTCTTACATTTTTGTGGACCCAACCACCACGAGGCCATTGGTAGGTGCAGCTTTTGCTGGCCTGATGCTTTTGTGCTGTCCCCTGACTTCCAAGAATCCTGATTTTGTAACTAGAGGGATACAAAGTACGAGGGAAGTCCTGGTATGACACAAAGCTAACAGAGAATGTAGATAACCACATTCCCCAAAGAAAGAGGAATCCAATGAGTCAACAACACAGCTTCACTGTAGAAGGGAATTCAATTACTGGAGCACCTACTATGTGCCAAATACTATGCTAGATGCTTCATGCCCACCAGAAACCATTATCTGTCTGCCTCCTGGGGAGCCTCCTGACTGCCTGATGAAGACATGGCACACCAAAGGGAACATTTAAACTCAGCTGGCTGCTTGGCATTCCTTAAAATGCAAATCTCTTTGCCCTGCACCCCCTCCCTGCCCCCCCCCATTGTACCTTGCAAAGGAAGAATCAGGACCTGCCTCCTTATCCAGTTGCCAATGATTTTGTGTGTTGCCCTCTCTTATTAGTTGAGAAATGCTTTGAATGATCAAAATGTTTGAAGATTCCCCCAGTTTTTTCTTCTGAAAATTGCCTCTTATTCTGCCCAGGGTTGGTTTCTCTGGTTTTTGATCAGTTTCCCCTCTATCCTGCGGGTTTTCACCGTGTGCTGATGGGCACTTTGAACTTGCTGAGTGTTACAAGTGGGGGCTAAGCTTGTATTATGTAGTAGGTAATTTCAAGGACATGAAGCTAAATGGAGGAAAAAAGGATTCTAAGATTCTACTGGAGGAATTTTTGCCCAATATCATACTCAAAATAATGACTCTGAACTTTTTCCCACCAAATTACTCACTGGGAAGATGAAGATGTTAGAGTGCATGGCTTATAACCTCCATCTCCATAGAAATCATTTAATGCTTGAAGAGATTTTTAAAACCCATAAATCTGCATCCTATTGTAAGATTCCTGTGCAGGAGGATGTTTTCATGAAGGCTGCTGAAGTTTCAAGAGAAGCTTCCCTACGACAATAGGGTTGGGATCATAACTGAAAAAAGAAAAATATAGAAGTGTTCGTTCTTAACCTCTGCTACACTCAAGATGGATCTGCGATTTATCAAAATGGTCCAGATTCAAGAAAAGTCTACCTGGAGCTGACCTCACACATATATGAGCCAAAACCTAAAGCAAGTTAGCCTTGAGTCAAAATAAAATCTTGTTACATCAAACAATGAGGAAAGACCTTTGAAACAAAAGTTCTTTCAGCCTTACATGATCTGGTGGACTGCAACAATTCTCCCTTTTGCAAATATAGATACTTCCTAAAAGTTCAAAACCAATGATGTTTTCTGGATATTTGTACATCTCTTTCAAGACCCAAGCCCCCTCCTGCATTCCTACATGTTTCAACTCATTCAAGTAACTTTTTCCAGAAGTGTTCAATGCATTTCCATGGAGACTCCCAGCTCCAAGAATCTTACTTTGCATAGGCTGGGTTAGAAAGTCAAGGTATCTTGACCGTCCTGTGACAGTTTCTCCATATTTTCCAAATACTGCTCATGATTTTCTACTTGAAATCCCTTATTTGTATATATTTCTTGCTACCTAAACTGCAAGCTTCACGAAAGCAGAAACCATCTACCTGCAAAAGTTGCATCGTATCACTTTATAGCACAAACTATCATTTTATAGCACTTTGCAAACTATAGTTACTCAGTAAATAAAAATAGAAAGACCCAGAAATTCCCCTTCTAGAAATGCATCCTACACATGCAAAAACAGATACTCCCTGTAGCATTGCCTTCCACCATAAAAATTAGGATCTACATAAAATCCCATCAACAGAGGAATGGTGAGGTAAGAATCCATAGCATGCAAACTATGGATTGCTACGTATCTAGAAATATATAAAATATATATACATGCACTTGATAACAGGAGAAATTAGATAAGATGTGGCAAAGTGTCCATGATATTATGTGAAAAAAGTTCAAAAGGAAAGTTGCAAAAATATGTATAGTATGCTCCCATTGTTAAAGATTTTAACAAGTGCATACATATATGTTATAGTATGTACTACAACCTATTTTTTATACATCAAAAGATGTTTGAAAGGATGTAGAGTGTGCTCTCATGGGCAACTCTCTGACGTGGTGGAGAAAAGGAGAACTGTACTCCTTTATATGAATTTTGATGCTGCTGATACTCTTTGTGCAGAGAATGTGTATCTTTCCAATAAAGCTTAAGGAAAATAAATATTATCTGAATGAATGAATGAACGAGTGAATGGATGAATGAATGAATGAGTGAGTGAATGGATGAATGAATGAATGAAAATCGAATGAATGAAGCCTACATTACCAAATGGTTCATTCTGAATACCTATTCTGGTTATGACAAGCTGCTGCTATCAGTCCTCTCCTAGGGATGGAAATATTACAGGATAGGGACAGGTATTTACTGAAAGGCAACATAGCATCATGCAAATTACCGTATCCTAGGAGTCTGTAGACTAAACTCCTAGAGCACCTACGACCTACAGATCTATGCGACTAGATAGCCTCCCTAGATCTTAGTTTTCTGATTTATAAAATAAGGTGGAGCTGATTTATAAAATGAGGTTTATTTTTTAAAAAAAAAGGGTTCCAAAATTCCTTTGAATTCTAAATTCCTTACCCCTTGAGAGAGAGAGAGAGAGAGAGAGGAGGGTCATCAAATGACCAGAGCATTAAAGATTTTAGGTGCACCGCTATTAGAAGACAGGCAGTTAACAGAACCTGACGTTGAAAAAAAGAAGTACTTAGAAGGTTAACTTCATTTTATACTTTGCTTCATGATATACATTTAGGCTTTCATCTGCATTCAACCCTACATAACATCCTATAAGACAAGGGAACACTGTTTACAGCATGACATTTCAAATATCCAGATGATGGTCCATTTGGAATAGATTACAACTCTGCTTTCTGTCATCAAGCTTTCTGGGGTCCATATTGCCTCCATATGGAGCCAGGAACCATTTGTTGGTCCAGTTATCCTTCACGGGGCTGGGGGGGGGGGGAGAAAAAGTAGGGGGAAAGTTTAACCCAGAAGTATTTCTTAATATTCTCTTCTTTCTAACTTTTCTAGATTAGAAAGTAAAAATGTATATCCTGGTTGATGAGCGAGGAGCATCCATTAACAATGCCCTAATGGAAGGGAACCTGAATCTCATCAACATGAAATGTAACTTCCTGTCTCAGAAGCCATATTGATCCATGAATTTTACTCCAAGTACGTTGCAAATATAAGACCAGGAGGGTCACTCAGATATAATCTAATGAGAAGAGCTTCCTTTTCATTTTTCAGTCTTGGTTTTGTTTTGTTTTTTTTTTAAAGGAAACTTCTTTGAATCATGACATCCTATTAACTGCAAAAGGGGCCAACGCTTTGCATTGTCCCCAGTGATATTATATACAGTTCTTTTTATGGTTTCTGACAGAGGATCTTAATTAGACCTTAGAAAGGACAAGTTCATTTTTTAGCCAACTTTGAAAGACGATCTCACCCACCTAATTCTACTTGAAAATCAATACATACAGTTCTGCCTTTAGCAGTTCCTAGAATGATATCCACACCGGGCCACCTCCCAGACACCTGCATCTAGTTTTCCTTACTTATTCTTTTGTTCCTTTAAGAGCTCCAAAGAAAGATCCAGTCTGACTGCCCTGAGAACAATGGGAAAGAAAAAGTTTCAGAGTCGGAAGAAAGATAGAAAGTGTTGCTCTCCTCAAACTGGGAAGCCTGAGAATTTTGGAACAGTTGTCAGAGAGCTGATGAAATCAGAGCTGGCCAAAAAAAAAAAAAAAAAAAAAGGCCACATGACTTTTCTGATATGTACTTGCCTCCCACAAACTCTTCTTCTGCCCTTCTGCTATTCCTTCCAAGCACTTCCCTACCTCCCTGATGGTTGACCAGGCATCCCATCTTCCCCATGGCAGAACCTCAAACTGGACCAGTCTTCTTCACCTGAGCAGTGTCCAGCAATGGAATCTTTTCTTCCAAGCCTGTCCAAACATACCTCACCTGTGTAGCCCCTACCAATCTGTAGATACTCAAACAATTAAGCTGTTAAAGTAAGAACTAAAGTGTAAACCTTGTTTCAGCGGCTTCTGAGAGTAAACCATAGATCCAAGACAAGGCTTCCCAATTCCTATCTGCCAACCGTACACTTGTTCCCTCTGAGCCCAGGTGTAATCTTACAAATCTAAATACTGGATTCCAAGTAACGACTTCCAGTGGCTTAAAGTTGGCCTGAAAGATGGAAACTATTTGCCATCATTGCCTTATCCTCTAAAAGCAAAACTGCAATTGCTTAGAGATGCATGGATAGCTGCCAGAGGAGGTGGGCAAGATAAGTACCTTGTCACAGGTAAGGTGGACATTTCAATGACTCTACGATGATGCCATACCACCTACCTATGAAACTGACCCTACCTTAAATATACCCCTTCTGGGGGCGCCTGGGTGGCTCAGTTGGTTAAGCTTCAGACTCTTGACTTCTTCGGCTCAGGTCATTGATCTCAGGGTCTTGAGATTGAGCCCCGCATTGGGCTCCACACTCAGCAGGGAGTCTGCTTGACATTCTCTCCTTCTCCCTCTGCCCCTCCCCCTTCTAAAATAAATATATAAATCTTTTTAAAAATATATATACCTCTTCTAACATTGTAAGGCCAGAAGTTCCCATACAGTCCATCTGCAACATGCTCTGGGATGATAAAGCCAGCTCTTTCCATCCTTGACTATTTAATGATTTAAGTCATAAGCCTTAAAATCAACAAAATCTTCCATAAATGTTTAAATCCAGTGGGAAAACAACATGAATCGCCACTGTTCTTGGATGCCATACTCACACAAATGTGTTTTTATGTCACCCAATTCTAAACTTGTGAGCATTTATTCAAGCGTATGGCAAAAGCACGCGGCATTCAATCATAATGAAAAGTAACCCACCTAAAAACTCTACTCAGCAAATGTTATTAATTAGCTGAAATTTGGGGGAAACTTTCTTCTTCTTCTTCTTCTTCTTTTTTTTTTTTTTTTTGTTAAAGATTTTATTTATTTATTTGACAGAGAGAGAGAGAGACAGCCAGGGAGAGAGGGAACACAGCAGGAGGAGTGGGAGAGGAAGAAGCTGATGTGGGGCTCGATCCCAAGACTCTGGGATCATGCCCTGAGCCGAAGGCAAACGCTTAACGACTGAGCCACCCAGGCGCCCCCTGCGGGAACCTTTCTGAAATCATATAATCCAATTTGATCTCCAGAATATTGTACTGAAGTAACACATTTGTCATGCATGTATCATGGACCCACCATGTACAAAGTAGCCATCAGAATCGATGACTATGTTGACACCAAAATTATCCAACTTTGGCGAAACAAGCCAATTTTTGGCATCCGTATGGAAGCATCATTTCTTTTCAGTGGCTTGGATTTGTGACTTTTCTCCCTCTCACCCCACCCCCACCTACACATGCCCATTAACACAGGAATCAAATTACCCTTGTTTTATTCATATCAGGGCACTTCACCACAGATGTCTTCTGAAAACCTGTTAGATAACCAGAATCCCTCATTCATATTCACACTGTGTCTCAATCCTTTCTGCAGGATTTCAACACATTTTTCCAAATTGTGTAGCATTCTTCTCCTGTAAAGTTTCTGAAGTTCGCCTTAGCTTTCTCTCAGATGAAAACTGCCTAACATACTAAGTAACTCTTATTAATAACGAAGTTTGATCCATCCAATCAACTGTTGCATGATCATTTACACAATGTAGCCAGTAGAAAATTCCAGTTTAACTCCTCACAACTCAGCTAATGGCACCCTGTTCAAAATTAAGCCCTTTACAGGTTTTCTTGTTTTTTAACTCATTTGCCACTAAATCAAACTTAATGTTTATGGAAACTCAACTTCATACTAGAAGGACAAGGTAATGAGATTACCAATTGTTAGGGAGTGTCAGAATCCCATGGACCTGCAAAAACCAGTGAGGTCTACACCTGATGCTACTTTCCCCTACCCAGAAATCTTATAATAGTCTCAAGCTCAGTTTTTATTTCATTCACTATGAGCTGTACCCTCATCTCCAAATAATTCTGGACCATTTGGATTTCATGATTGGCTGATGAAAACTTTCTCTACAATGAGGAACTGGTTTTCATAGCAGGACTAGCATACAGCTACATACATGGTGAATAATTTGTGTAATGCTCATGTTTTTCCAAAACGCTACACTTTTGAGGAAATAAACAAAGACCACCCAAATGATAACAAGCAGAGGCTATCCATCTATATTGAGTTAACTATATCAAGGGAGCCAGCCGCCACTGAATGTTCTTGGCAGAGACTCAAAGGCAGACAGAGCAGGAGGAGAGCATGCGGGGGATATGAGAAGGCCTCAGGTGTGCTCCGAGTGGAGGCTGGAACTGGGCTACCTAGAAGGAGGGCACCTTATGTCATCGGTTAGGGCAGCATATTTCGCTTTCTCCACTTGGCCCTAAATTGGAAGCAGGGACAAAAATTCGGGAAGGTGTCAGTTGCTGACCAAGTCTTGGCCATCTGGTGCCCATTGTTACAGGGGTTTGGTTTCCTGGACTTGTTGCTGCAGGTTGTGGGTCAGAATCCTGTGTTTATTCACAGTCTGGCCCTTGGTAATTTGTATATTCAATCTCTCAGCTGACACACTCTGGAGAACCTTGCTTAAATCCAGCAACATTAAAATGGCCTTGCTGTACTAACAAATGGTACCTCCCATCCAAGTAACACACTTAGCATTTCTTTTCTGTGATGACAAAGTAGAACTCATTCAATATATATTATTTCGAAGAAAGGGAAAAAGACAAATGAACACTAAATATCCCGCCATGTGTAAAAGGGAACCCTGTTAACATTTCGGAGCATACATTTCCACTGTTCGTTCTTTATGCAAAATTTACAAAAAGAGGATTGAACTGGGCATGGTCATTTACAAACTCTTACAAACCAACAAAAAAAACACCCAACAATTATGAGCGTTCCTCTGCTTTGCCATTTAGCAATTTTCCCTGTCATCATTTTAATGATGACTATTTTAATAACTGCATATAGGAAGGGTCCTGTAATATAAGTAGCATTCTGCTCATTTGGGATCTTCATGGCATCTATGGTTCACTAGGATAAAAAAAAATATTGCAGAGAACATTCTTGCAGGTAACTCTCCCCGTACAGCTCTGAAACACAGATTCTCAAGAGAAAAAAAAAACTTTGGGGCGCCTGAGTGGTTCAGTCGGTTAAGCATCTGCCTTCGGCTCAGGTCATGATCCTGGCTTCCCAGGGATCCATCCCTACAGTTGGCTCCCTGCTCAGCGGGAAATCTGCTTCTCCCTTTCCCTCTGTCCCTCCCCCTGTGTGTGCATGTGCGCGCTCTCACTCTCTCTCTCTCTCTCAAATAAATAAGTAAATAAGATCTTTAAAAAGAATTAGAAAAATTCAAGCATTAGTGATAAGAACTAACCGAGAGGCTACAGAATAGGGAAGACCCATTTGTACCCGTTTCACCACCACCTAAACGCCTCGCTTCTCCTTCTGGGCCCAAGGTTTTTATGCCTAGGAGAAAAGCTCTCCAAGGATGCAGCCACTGTTCCTGCTGTTCCTGAGCGCATCGCGGCCCCGGGGACCCAGGCAGCAGCACCCAGAGGAGCTCCTCCCGAGCCTGGCAGAGCCCTTCAACCTGGGGGCCTGGGCACTGCGCTGGAGGCTGGAAGCCTGCTGCCCCCAGGCTGCCTGCTTGTCCCTGACAGGCTGCTGAAAACAGCACAAAACTCGCAGAAAGCCCTCTTCCCGGGGACTCTTTAAAGTTCAGAGTGCTTCGGGCTGCAGCACCTGGGAGCCTGGGGCCCTTCAAGCTGCGTGGCCACCGCTGAATGGAGCCTTGAGGTTACCTTCCCGCTGCACGGACACATCTCTCTTCCTGGGTGAACCAGAGGAGCAAGGGGTTTCCTGTCAGGTTCAAACATTTTAGAAATAGCATGAAATGCACCTAAAAGGCCAAGTTGCCCCGACAGGAACGCGCTCCCCTTCAGCGTTAGGGAAACAAGCACTTTTAAAAATTGGGGCCAGGGGTGGAAGCAGGTGGAAGCCGTGAGGCTCATACAGTTCAGGGAGGCCCTTTAAGAGAATCTGAAGTCAGTCTTAGAAAATGAGCTGCAGGGCTTTAGAACAGACCTTTCAGGGACCCACTCAGATCTGCCGCTAAACCTCCCCGGGGGCTTGAGAATACACGGCTCAGGAAGGTTCCAATTCATGCAGATATTCGGGTGAGGCTGAGAGTGTGCATTTCTAAGGAATTCTCTGGCCATTCAATAGTTGCTGGCCCCACACTTTGCCAGGGCTCAAGCTTTGAGACTCACTGGTGTATACAACTGGCGGTTGGTGGCTCTTGAAGAAAAAGAATACAAAATTCTTTTTCGCAATTTACAGAAATCTTATTGACTTTTCCACATTTTCCACATACACACAAAAACACAAGACACTGCTAGGGTCCCTCCAGGGCTCTTGGAAGGGTTCCAGCAGGTGAGGAGTACTGAGGTTTCACTTGCACCTTGCATCATGGTCAGGGCACCACTGGGGGGGGGTGACTGCTCTAGGGGTCAGTAGAGCTCCATCTAAGAGGCTGCATTTCCAGAAAAAGAAGAGATCATGTCAACTCTTGGAAACACACAGTGCTTCCCCTCACTTCGAATGCCAGACAGTGGTTGTTACAGTTACCGTGGGGGGATGGCTGATACTGTAGAGGCAAACTAAAGAATTCAAACCCCGACCTTGCCATGGACTGGGTGACCTTGGTTCATCAGTACGCTCTCTGGTCATCTGTCGCTTCACTTCTAAGATGGAGATGATTAAGTCATCTCTTTCGCAGCACAGCTGTGAGCTCAGCACCCGGGAAGGACTAGCAGAAGCAGAAGCAGCAGCAGCATGACGTAGATGGTGCCATTGACCCTGGAGGCAGATCGCCTGGGTTTGGATCCCGGGTCTACGTCTTCAGAGCCGTGCGAACAGAGGCAAGAGAAGTCCTCTCTCTGGGCCTTGTCTCCTCATGCAAGAACTCTATCCCAATCAGCATCCAACCATCATAGCATCTACCTCAGAGGCCTTGAAGGATGATGTGAGTGAGCATAAACAAACATGCACAGAGCCCAGCACAGAGTAAGGCGCCGGAGGAAGCCTGACGCATGGCGGAAGGCCCCTGACTCTTACCCGTTGTCCCTTGCTAAGCATGTGGGGAAAAGTCCATAAAATTCTCTCAAATCGAAACCCAGACTGAACCAAATGGCTTTATCTCATCCACTTCAATCACCAGAATTTATCATTCAATTTGTGAACAAAAATAATTTGATGAAAATCGTAGTCTAACTGGCCTGTGTCTGCCTTAACCTTCCACTGTTTTCCTGCCAAATTCCACTGATACATTAGAGTTGGTGGTGGGGACAGGGGACCTAGTTTCTTAGGGGTCAACCAAATTTGTCCTTTCGGGGGAACCACTGATTGGCCTACCTACTGAGAGCTTCGTGATTTTTATTAATGTGTTGTGTGGTTGATCTTGACTATGTGGAATACTGAAATTACCAGGGGTAGTAAGCGGGGGACAGTTAGAGAGGGTGTTGTCATTTTGTGAGTCACCAGCAAAATGGCTAAGGTTTTAAGACCACCTGACAGATGGCTGATAATTATCAACGAGTCTGTTGGAAGCCATCCGTAAATGGGGTCCAACTATGAAATGCAGAGGTTGGGAAACAGCACAGAATTCTGGCCGAAAATCCTAGAACAAGTAGCAGGGGCCACCCCTTCGATAAAGAGGCCACCTCTGTCCCACGCCCAAATGAAGTTTCTTTGGGCAATAAGGGGAACCCCTGAGAAGGCAGCTCTGAAATCCTCAGTTGACCAGGGCCTTCACTTGAAGGAAGTTGTGTTTCACTATTAAATGCTAGAAAATATCACATACGCAGAAAGGAGTAAAAGTATGAGAACTCTCTACAAGATTCTAAAACACGAATCAATATATTCAAAAGCATGTGTGGCAGCTATTATGGGCCATGAATGATTCCAACACCAGGATGGGAAGCAAAGCGTTTCATGCAACGTCTTTGTGATCAGGTCAATTGCAAACTGCCTTACGATTTGTGTTCCCCATAGCACAAGGCACATAGTACGTACTCACTTAAATCTGGTCAATGGTAATACGCTGCTGGTATCATGAACTAGAACGACATGGTCTGCTAATATCACGTTCGCCAAGGAAGATAGGGTACTGTCATGTGTCTTCTATATGAATACGTGCTGTCTTCACAAGGAGACCAGGAGCGCCTCTAAGAGAGGGACTACATGGTAACCAACAGGGTCCAGAGGGCACCAGCCACGGGGCCTGGTCTTTCTGTGCAGTTTGGTGTCAACAGCCTGCACATGGCGGACAGAGTTCCCCGTGTCCCCACTCATTCTCCCTGTAATCCATACCCACCATGGGAACAGAGTGCTAAAGATACACAGAGTAAGGAGCCTGCTTTCTCAGAGCATTTCCAGGAAGGTATTCCAAAGAGCAGACATCAAAACCAGTCCCTGAAGGGGATCGTGGTGGTGATGGTGGCAAATGGGAGGAAGAATATTCCAGGCAAAGTGAATGCCGTGAACAAAAAGTACAGAGGCACAAAAATGGACATCAGGGTATACAGCCCAAAATAATTGAAAACAGGGATTCAAACAGGTAGTCACATACCCATGTCTATAGCAGCATTATTCACAATATCCGAAAGATGCAAGATGCCCAAATGATCAACGACAGACGAATGGATAAACCAATGTGGTATATCCATACAATGGAATCTTATTCGGCCTTAAAAAGGAAGGAAATTCTGACATATGTTACAACATGGATGAATCTTGTGGATCTCATGCTAAGTGAAATAAGCCAGTCGTCAAAGGACAAATATTGCATGATTCCACTCATAAACAGTACCGAGATGAGTCAAATTTGGAGACAGAAAGTAGCCTGGTAGTTGCCTGGGGGCTGGATCAGTAGGGAATAGAGAGCTATCATTTAATGGGTACAGAGCTTCAGTTTTGAGAGATGAAAAGAGTTCTGGAGACGGTCAGTGGTGATGGTCCCACAACGTAGTGAATGTACTGAATGCCTCTCACCTCTGCACTTAAAAATAGACAAAATTGGTAAAATTTATGTTATGTGTATTTTTTACCATGATAAGAAAATAATGCTGGGGTGCCTGGGAGGCTCAGTCAATTAAGCACCTGACTTTGCCTCAGGTCATGATCTCTGGGTCCTGGGATGGAGCCCCGAGTTGGACTCCCTGATCAGATAGGAGTTGGCTTCTTCCTCTCCCTCTGCCCTTCCCCCCACTCGTGTTCTCTCTCTTTCTCTCTCTCAAATAAATAAAATCTTAAAAATTTATTTTTCTTTAAGTGTAAACCAAACCACTAAGCCCTGCGTTAAAACATTAGCTTCTAACTATTTAGACGTCTATACTTTCAAAACTACTGGGCAGTCACATTTTATACAAATTTGAATTGTGCAAATTTGAAACAGACACATTGAAATAGTAATAAATACGACCTTATAAAAAATGGGAAATATGAATTTTCCTCTAAAATTTTGTACTTAACCAAGAGCCATATAACTTTAAGCTATGGGAATTGTGAACTGTATTGAAGATCAGACACATGGCAGCTTTAACTGATAAAAATCCCATCATCTTTGTCAATGACTTCTCAACTCTATAGCACGTGATTTTAATGAATATTGATTTATTATTTTTAAAAACACTGTCATAAATTTTAAATTTTCCATACTCTATATTCTTGAAACACAACCTCTTATTTGGTGGTACCATCGCTAATATTGAAAACAAAACACAATTAAAAATAAATAACTCTGGAACAGAAGAAGTGACAGCATCTTCAGAAGTCAGTCAATCATTTATCAATGATTTATCTATCTCTATAGATTAAAAGGCGTATTTGAAAATTCTTAAATGCTGTACCTTCTTCAATGGGGGTGTCCTGAGAACACAGTCCCATGACTACATTTTTCTGGAATTGTGTCTATAAAAATGAATTCTCCACATGCACTGCAAAAGTCTTGTCCTATGGAAGTCCAGTTTCCCTTCGGAAATGCTTTCACCAGACTTAGCAAAAGGCTAGGCTGCCAGTCAGGAGTCCTCTGCAATCCCCGTGACCACGGTGATCCCATTGCCATGTTCAATGTCGGCAGAGCCTGCTCCCAGACACAGAGCCATGTTTGTTCAAAGACGTCCAAGCACCTGTGAGGCTGACCCGAAGGCACTAGGCTGTGCACCTGCCTGGCCCCCCAGCACCCGAGTCTGGGAGCACTTCCACTGAACTGGGAGGCGTGGATGGCTGGAGGCTGCCTCCCAGTGTTAAGAAACTGCCTCAACTCCTACACAGCTCTTACCTCCTGAAGCCAGTCCTGAAAAATCGTCATCGTATTAGACCTTGGATCACTGGCAGCTCCAAAAAGTATACAAATAATTCAATAATTGGCCCATTGGAGAATGTAATAACTTGGCCCTAGAATCGTATATAGTCCTAATCAAATCTAAGAGTATGAGAGGATACATGAATAGAGAGAGACAGACGCGTGTCTGTCAAACAACCAGAAGAAAATTAAAGGCTGGGAAAATATTACCAAACATACTGGAGCCACATATAACATTAAGCCTCTTCTCAAAGACACATTTTTCTCTTTCAACCTTTCCAGCAGGGGCATAGTCTGATTTTATGTCTATGCCCAGGGGGGTCTGTGAAAAGGCAGCAGCGAGTAACAGAGGCAAGTGTCCTGCCTCCCTTTCAAAATCTGGAAAGAAACCAACCACGATATGAGTAAGGAAGCACCCAGTGAGGCATGAGTATCATCACATCAGAGGCCAGCCAGCAACATGGCCCATCGTGGCGACGTTACCTGACTCCCTCTGCCCGAAAGTACAAGAAGTTGGAGTTTGGAGAAGTGACTTCCCATTTGGGGCAGAGTTTTCTAGGGTAGCAGAGGCATAGTCCCCTGCAGAGGAAACTTTGAAGAGTCCCCCTCCCCTAGCTCTGAATCCCCCCATGAAAAGACTTCCCCAGGCCAGTCCTCAAAAGTTTATTAGCCCCCCCTCAACACACACACAACAGTAAGCTTCCCAGCAAGGACAGGACGGCAAGAATTAAATGGGATAAAATTAGAATGTTAGAAGCGGCCCTTCCATAACCAAGATGTATCTGGAAATCGATCCTAAGAGCCTACTCGGATTTCTGTTTCCTGCAGAGGTTTCGGTGGGGGCTGAGCAGTGGAGTGTCTGGGTCCCCACTTATCTCCAGACTAGAATCGACATAAGGAGAAAAAAAGAAGTGCATTGTGTTCCTAACTCGATTCATCTCTGATTTTATTTTTAATGCCAGGACTCCCTCTCTACTTTTCAATCACACAAAATGGTCCTTATTAATGAGCTCTCAAATTGCATAAAGAGAGATCTAAAGCCTAGAAACACGAATATGGCCCGTGGCATTGTGGCTTTGAGCGCAGAATGGCAGCTCTGCGCCAGTGAGGAGGACCTGACCGCCGCAGCTATGGAAACCAGAGCCAGAGGAAGGGGGAAAGAAGATGCCCGGAATAAGCACTAGGGAGCTGCAAAGAGGAGAAATCCCAGCAAGGAAGATACACTCAGCATCCCGAAACGTAAACACACACGCACACATCTCGCTGGTAACTCAAGTGACGCGACTCTCATATCCCGATCATTTTTGCTGTATTGCTGGGTGGTAAAATTATAAAATCATAGTCTCTCACATGAGCAACCATTTTATATATATTATATATAAAATATGTATATGTATGTATATATGTGTATATATGTATATGCACGTATATATGTACATGCATGTGTGTGTTTATGTATATAAAAACAAAAACAAGGTTTTTTGCAAGATATAAAAGGGCTGGGCCTTCAATCCATTATGATGATCCACTGTGTGTTCCTCCTCCTTTCCAGATGGTACCAATTAAGAGTAAGACCCTCGTCCTAACAGATGTTAACCAAATAAGCCCAATCTGAGGCTTTAATGAACAAAACCAGACACATTTACTATACCCAAGAGAAGCAAAAATAAATATAATGTATACAGTGGGCCACTTGGGTTAACTTGCGGGGACTGGGGCTTTGACCTGCGGCTGTGATTAGTTTCAACTTTCCCCAGTATTTGTAATTAGCATACGGAAGGCTGAGAGCATTTAGCACCATCCCAACCTTGGATTCCTTCCACTCACTTTCTTTTTCCTTAATACCGTTTGAAGAGGCAATCCACCTCTAAAATACTTTCCATTGCTTCTCGTGAAACGCGAAGCATGGCTTTTTAAGATTCTAAATCAATAACGATTAGCAGCTAAGTGCGCTGCTTGCTCTGTGTCAAGAAACTATGTCGTTTTCGAGCTCTGTCTGCAGGCTCGGGATGACCGTGGCTTACGTCACCTCCGTAACCTGGGCCTCCAAGGGTTCCTTCCAGTGAGGATGGCCATGGGCAACGGCGACAGCACCTCAGGAGTTCCCACTGGCTCCCAGAGCCCCCCACGGAGCCCTAATATTTTCCTGAACAACAGGTGGCAGTAGAGAGACACATTCTGCAGGAGCTAATTAGAGCGGTTTCTGTTGCGGGAGGGGGTGTGCAGAAGCTGCTTAAAAGAAAGGATTGGGTAGTAAAAAAAAAAAAAAAAAAACTGATTCAAATTTCTGTGCACACGCTGTTCTGTTTCTACATATGTCGCACCTAGCCCAGATACTCTCCCCCACCACCTCCTTTTCTTATTTAAAGAACTCACCTTGCGATATAAATAGCTTTCTTGCAGCGGAGACCTCCGTTTTTGCAATTCACAGACCTCCAAACACCAACACCGCCCTCCCCCCCCACACACACACCACACATCTAAGAGAGCTTGAGCTTGTCAAAAGCACAGATTCCAAAGCTGCAAAGCCAAGGGGTGCTTTGTGAGAAAGCTGCCATATTATGGGAACATTTGGTTCTGAACTGCCTTAAAATGGTGACCTTTTTTCTATTGCCAAATAAACATTCTGCAAGCTGCACTGGTTTAGAACAAAAGTATCATCTGATAGTTGATCAAAGAGTTGTCTTTTAGATCCTTTCATCATTTTGACCAGAAAAAGGTATTTGTTTGAATTCTGAGCAGAAACTGGTCCACTTCGCTTTGAATGCATATCTCACTTTACAAAAAAAAAAATCTTTTAGGCATGCACAGCACAAAGCTTTCCTCCGAAAAGGGAAAGAGGGAGAGAAAGAGAGTCTTAATAAAACACCAAGTCCCAGGGAATCTACAGGATTTAAATTTTGTATTTAAAAAAATACTGAAGTTGTCTGTTGCCAGTGGGAACTGGCCCCAGCTATTAGTAATTGCAAACATTAGTCATAAAGACACGGGAAATACAATCTGTAAGCTCATCTAGTACATTGTGCCCAAAAATACAATCTATGGAACTCAATACCACCCATTTTGTTGAAGTGTGCCACCCAGTGACGCAGTCCAGTTTTTAAGGGCAATCTGCCAGATTCGATGCGTCAACTTCTCTGGGCAGCTCTCAGGAAGCAGGACCACACAGCTGACTTCCTCTTCCCTACATCCGTTCTGTTTCACCTGTGATCTCATTGATACGCTCTACTTCTGATACTATGGATTCCAAAGTCCCAGGGAAGAAAAGGAAACCTTTGACATTTACGGTGATATTGGACATGTGAGTATTTAATAACTCAGTCTGCTAGTCTGCCCCTCTGTGTCTTGGTTGCCAGAAAGTAGAGGTGACTCTTTCTCATTGAATACTGTGAGATCTACCAAGCTCACAGAGAATGAACATTTTGAAGTCTTCCCAACATTGACTGTGGTCTGGTGACTCATTTATAGAAGTGACTACTTTGAAGGTCCAAGCCTAAGGAGGTAGGTACCAAGCCAGAAATCTCGGACTCACCTTTGATTCCTCCCTCTGCCTTCCCTTTGTCATCTCTACCCAAATAATGACCAATGAATCTTGCCTCCATCGTCTACATATATTTCCTACCCACGTAACTCCTCCTCATTCTTCCAGATTTACTAAGGCCTTGGTTCCTCCTGAAAATGTGTTCTCCTTTCCTCTCCTGCACCTAAATAAAATCTTGCAACTGAGTATTCCCTAATCCCCAGCGTCCACCTCTATCATAAGGAAGTCACAATGTATTAGGATGGCCTCGTTACGTGCTTGTCTTCCCTAAAAGACTGTGAGCTCCTTCAAGAATATAACTGTATTGGGGCGCCTGGGTGGCACAGCGGTTAAGCGTCTGCCTTCGGCTCAGGGCGTTATGGGATCGAGCCCCACATCAGACTCTTCCGCTATGAGCCTGCTTCTTCCTCTCCCACTCCCCTGCTTGTGTTCCCTCTCTCGCTGGCTGTCTCTATCTCTGTCGAATAAATAAATAAAATCTTAAAAAAAAAAAAAGAATATAACTGTATCATTTTTCTCTCTCTTCTCCATCTGTGCCTAACCCAGGTGTTTGGCAGATGGATGGAGGGATGGACGTGTGGGTGGATGGACAGTTAGAAGCACTCCAACAACAAGACCCTGGCTTCCCCCCTTGTCCTGTAGAGTTGCCAAGGACACCAGTCCAGATCACATCTGTCATGAGGACGTTCTTCTCAGCCGCATTGCTTGGGCAGTGCTTGAAAACAAATTATTTTTAATGGAAATGTAATTGACAGTCGAAGACGGTCCCTGAACACCAACCCTTGAAGAAAGCCTCAACGAGACAGCTCTAAGTCACGAAAGACTTGTCTTCGAGGCTGGACCACATTTAAATTCCAAACAAATGGGCTGCTGGGCCAGTCCCATCTCTAAGCCAACAAATGTAGCTCTGCTATCGTTTATATAGCCTGGCTTGAATTCTTCTCGGTGGAAATGTGCCTGCTTACACAATGGGAGGCACTTGATCTACTGAGATTAATGGCTCTCTTTTTGGATAGAAATCTCAAGAGAGAAAGGTCAAAACTTTGACGAGCCACAACCCTCTATACCATATCATAGTGTTGTGTGCTCTTAAAAATATCAGCAATCATTCCGGGTAATTGCTTTATACGGCATCCAGATAGAGTTGCCAGATAAAACACAGGGTACCTAGTTACATTTGTTTCAGATAAAGGATAATAACTTTAGGTAAATATGTCTCATGCAACGTTTGGGATGTACTTCTACTAAAAAATGATTCATTGGTGATCCAGAAATCAAATTTCACTGGGTGACCCGTCTTCGTATTTACTAAAATTTGGCAACACTAATTCAATGGTATAAGGACAGGCATCTCATCCGAGATTCCTGTGAGGGGAGATCTTTCACTGCGAGTTAAAAATAAAAGTTCTATCATTTGTCTTGGTCCCGCCATGTGGAAAATACTTGTTCGTGCTCTGCCCATATGCTGGCCGTCCCTGAGGGAGGCTGCAGCCCTTCCTGCCTTCCCAGCACCATGTCAAAGCCAGCTCGAGCTCATGAAATCAGAATATGTTCGCTGATGGATTCCCTGGATTCTTTCAAAATGGTCCTCTGAGAATTACTAAAAATGAAAATCAGGACACTGGTCCTACACCCAGCCATGCCAATGGAGAAACCTCAGGGAAACAGAGGCATTGTCCAGAAAAAATCTTCTCTATAATCATCTTAGGTTTTGTGACAACAGTTCTGCAGTCACATAGAAGTTTCTAGACATCCTGCACGCTTATTTCCTTCTCTTTGGCTCCAGGTACGAATGTACAGGGTCTAGACCAGGGTAAGGAAAAAGAGGCACATAGGGTGCAGGGCTTAAGGGGGTATGGAGTCCCAGAGCAGTGCGGGTGGAGGGTCAGCCCCTGAGAGTAGGGGAGCTCCTTAAACTTTTCAGCCGGGTGCCTTACTCCCCTCTCCCCAGCCCTCGTTCTGCAATTATAGTTTCCACCTGAGCCGAAATTAAGAGTTGGATGCTTAACTGACTGAGCCACCCAGGCGCCCCAAGAGTTTAACCCTTCTAAGGGTCACATGGTAGTCACTAGTAGGCAGGAACAACCCAGAGTTTTGAGGAAAGAGATTGCAACCTTTAGCAAACACAAACCACAGTCCCTCACCTACAAAGAAGTACGTAACAAGAGTGCAATGATATACGTGAACTTGCTCCTAACTTCATCAACTCAGTGAGCACCGTACAGTGTGGGCTCGATTCCCTGGACAGCTATACGGAGTACCACACGTGGGGGGGGGGCTGGGGGAAGGGGGCAGAGGAGGTGGGGCTTAAACAACAGAAATCTAGTGTCTCAGGACTCTGGAGGCTGAAAGTCTGAGATCAGGATGTTGGGGGTGCTGGTTCCTTCTAGCAGCTGTGAGGGAAGGATCTGCTCCAGGCCTCTCTCCTAACTTCTGGTGGCTTCCTGGCAATCTTCAGTGTCCCTTGGCTTGTGGAAGTATCAACTTGACTTTTGCCTTCGTCCTCACATGGAGTTCTCCCAGCAGAGCTGTGTCCAATTCTCCTCTTTTTATGAAGTCGGTCATATTGGATTAGGGCCTACCCTGATGAGTTCATTTTAACCTCACTACCTCTGTGAAACTCTATTTCCAAACAGGTCACTTCCTGAGGTCCTGGGAGTTAAGGCTTCAACATACAAATGGGATGAAGGGAGGTCACAATTCAGCCCCTAATAGAACGCCTCTACACAGACTGGTCAGGGCCATACTTGTGGACTCCCAAGGCCCCTTGGACAGGTGACTGTTCCCCTCCAGTTTCATTTTTGTCTATGCATATCTTTCTACCCACTCCCCATGGACACCCGTGTATTCCTCTCTCCACACAGGGACAGCGCCTGGACAGCCAAGAACATGGTAACCGGCCCTGGCTCCGCTAGCCACACTACCGAATCGTGCTGGATCAGTCCCTAGGACACTCTCCTCGTCCCTCAGTATCCTGCGGCACCAGAACTAAGTGAACTTCAAAGACCCTTCCTGCTCTGGAATTTTAGTTTCCTACTTGCCTCACTATCAGCATCCCTTCCTGGGAAAATAGAGCTAAAGCACCAACACATCTCAAATCCCAGAGGGATTCTTTTCCGTACAAGCAAAGAGCCGAAGGTCACAGGGGAGGGTTGTGGAAATTTGGGCACACCCACGATTGGACTGGGCCTCTCAAGGAGACTCAGGACAGCTGGCTGGGAACCAGGCAGTGGTCTGTAAGGGCCAACTGGAGTTCCTTCCAACCAAGTGACATGTGACATCTAAAGCAGGAGAATCATTCCCAGAGAGCAGGACAAGATGTGACGGGGGGGGGGGGGCAGGAGACAAACTACGGTGGGGAGGGAGGTGTCAGAAAAAGTGCTGTTGTCCTGGAAGGAAACAGCCAGCGGTGAGTTTGAGATCTGGTTCTTTCTGGAATGGCTGTGTGACCTGGGAAAAAATACTGAACCTCTCTGAATCTCCCTTTCCCCATTTATAAAATGGGTTAATGATAGCTGCCTCAGAGGCCTGTTGGAACATTAAATATAAAATACCCCACATATACTCTTGTTGATCTTCAGATCCTAGAAATCTTTCGTCTTTTAAAATACCCCACAACCTGGCACACCTATTCCAAGAGAAGTAAGTTCTCAGCGTCAGTTCCTCTTTTTGGTTTCCCCAAAGGGCTTTTAAAATGAGACTCCCTCCTAGAAGAGAGTCCAGGAGGGAAGGACTGAGGAGCAGAGTGGTGAGGACTAAGGGGAGGAGGGGAGGCGTCTGCAGTTCCGTGCAGCCCTGGCTGCTGTCCATGGTCGTCACGCTCTTGGAGCCTCAGGGTACAGCGAGGACTGGGGATCAAGATGCCAGGCGCCTTCAGGGGACCTTTCCAGAAGGCTCAGAAACTATGCAAGATGAAAGCCAAGGATGCTGAGCAGAGCTCTCTGGTTTTTGGCAAAAGATGGCACCAGGACAGGACGCCGGATGATTTCATACGCATACGCCCGAAGGAAACGAGGTGCGGAGCAAGCCCGGCGCGAAGCCCGGCCGACGCTAGGTGGCGCCGCGCAGCCAGGCAGCCCGAGGCAGCGGCCAGGGCTCGGTTCCCGCAGCACCGCTCCTGGGAGCAAACAGGTTCTGCTCTATTCATGGGCTCTTTCTGCCTTCCCACTTGTAGTTGCTCAGTAAAACACCATTTTTTTTTTTTTTTTAACTTTGTAACACTCAACCCCTCACAGACACGTACAGGCCAAACTGGATGAACACAAGACTCTAATGGACTTACCAGCTTTTCCTTAGTTAAAATGAGATTTAAAGAACTGCTCACCAGGGAACCCAAAGATACGAAATTGCTCTAAATTTATGACTCTTGCCTGTGGGTAAAGTCTGAGTTGAACAATTAACATTTATGAAGTGTTAATGTAAAAAGAAAAAAAAAGATCTAGCTAAAAAATCATACGGCACTTTCCAGTGAAATTAAACATAGCCCACCCTGTGACCCAGGAATTCCACTCGTAGGGAGGAGTGTTGATGGCCACAAAACGTGGGTGCCGCGAGAATGCTCGGAGCAGCTTCTTTCATCATTGCCCAAAGCTGGAAATAATCCAAACGTCTATCAGCAGCAGAATGGATGAACAAATTGTGGTATAGTCATACCCGCAGTCGCTCACAGCAATCAAAAGGGCTGATCCGCTGACATGTGCAACAGCTTTACGTGCAGTGAAAGGAGCCAGCTACCAAACACTGAATACGCTATGATTCCGTTTATGTGAAGTTCTAGAACAAGCCTGCTTTCCTACAGTGATGGCGTATCAACGGTCGCCTCTGGAGTGCCGATTACTTGGAGGGGGCACCGTGGACGTTTCTGGGATAATGGAAGTGTTCCAGTTCTTGATTTGAGCGGTGCCTACACAGGTGTGCACATACGTGTCCATATGCAAGGACTGTCCACTTGGGTAAAATTTGTGCATTTGACTATAGGAAATTATACTTGCGTTAAAAGGAAGGAGGAGAGGAGATAGATCACCTCCTCTCCTGCATGTCCTGTGTTGACTTCTGCCATTTCTAAAATGTCGGCTCGGGAGAAATTCACCTTGGCCCTCGGAAATGGCAGGGTGGACCGGTAGAGAGATAGGCCTTTGGGTCAGTTGCCTTGGTAGCTCTGGGTAAGGGCGCCACCCTCTCCGATCTTCCTCAATTGAGAAGTACTCACTTAACAAGTGATGAATCCTTTCAACATGGTGGAAAGTGTGCCGCCTTATATGAATTCGTGGTGGAGCTTGCAACATTCAGTGATAGCAAGATTTCACACCATCCTGACTCTTGATTCTTATACCCTTTTTAGGATTTGTCTCAGCACTTGTTCCCCCCTCTAATGGGAAGAATATGGCCTATTTCTGGCATCTGTCCCTCCCGTCCAATTTTTCGTTGTGTTTTGAATAATTTAGCTAAAGACTTCATTAGTTTTTTAAAGTGCTTATGTTTCCAACTAATGAGTTGTCCAAATCCTCATCACACGACTTCCATTTCACTCATTAGAACCCTAATTGTCAAGCAGCTGAAATGATTCTTATTGTTTATTCTAATTGCTATTAGGAAGAAGTGCCAGAATTATATGTGATTTATTAGTCACATAAAAATAATGAGGAACAAATAAAATTATTTTCCCTGAAGTTATTCTCAAGGTACAAGAAAGGGCATGTTTAAGCAAGGCCAATCCGGGAATCTCTAGAAAGAAGAGAAGCCTGTCTCTGGGTATTTCAACGTGCCTGTTTTATCCACAGAGCTGCAACCGTCCCACTCCCTTCAGGCATGTGGGGCCTTCAGAGATTGCTTCCTGTTGCCCCCATCAAATCCAGTCTTGAAAGTATCTGGTGTTGGTCATTATGCCTCCATGGCCAGGGGACCCACACTTGCTACTCCTCCCCAGTGTCAGGGATAGGGGAGATGGGGCCACAGTATTCAGGGGCCAGCGGCCGGGAGCCTGGAGCTCATGACCAAGGACTTCTGATGGGTAGTGGTGTGCAGTGAGTGCACTGAACAAGATACCTAACAAAGAGCAAGTAGGGGCCAAGCCCAAACCCACAGGCTCTACAGCAGGGTCTAAGGAGGGTGCCTTTCCCTTGTGCCTAACACTTACCCCGGAGGGATCAACTATTTGTAATTTGCACAAGTAACTGTTGAGGTGAACAAGGGCCCTAGATTTGGTTTCCGGAAGATTGTACTGCTATTATGGTCAACACACCTATTTTGCGTGCGTATTATGAAGAATGCAAAGAGGAAGTGGATGTCCCTCTCATCTCCTGCAAAGAATTTACAACCAAGGAGTGCACCATAGTGCCTGGAAGCTGATCCCTTCCCCCCTCACCCTCTTCACTTAGCCTGCTCCTTTCTGCGTTTCCTCTGAGAGGCCATATTTGATCTTCCTACTTTGAGTTGGGAGTCCCTCCAGTGCATCCCAGATTGCTAGTGCTTAGGCCAAGCCTCACCACAATTATAACAAATGGTGCCAGAATTTACATATATTCCTACGTATACTGCACATTTAAAAAATATCATCACCCATAACCTAATAAGGTCATGGCCTCAGTTCACTCATCTATAAAATGGGAATAACATTTTATTCATGTGTTGGTCGAAAGATTAAACAGAAAACTCCCCCTTTCGTTTGTCTAGGCCTCTGTGATATTCTACTTTGCCAAGAAATCGAGGGCACGACTTCCTTTCATGCTCATTAGTCACAAAGGGAGAGAGACAGGAAAGCAGTGTGGTACCCAGACAGGAGGGACTGGTCTTCTATGTTTTCTGTCCCCCACCTTCGTCTTCAAGTAAGTACCTGCTGTTCTCATAAGCTGAAAATTTTTACATCATTTTTTAAAACGAGCCAGTTTTGTGAGGCTAGCCTAACAAAAATCCCTGCTTCTGCCCTTCCTGCCGGTGCCTAGACCTGGTCTCAGAGCATGGGGTGCGAGGCCAAGGCTGGGGCTCTGGTGCATGTAAGCCGCTTGCAAAAGTTAAAGGGCAGTGAGGGAGAGCAGGGCCGTCCATAATCAAATCCTGCAAGGTGTTTATTGATCATCAGCAAATCCGACTTTACACATTCTGCTTGCTTTGTGCACTTTTATTTTTATGTGAGTGGGGTTTTTTTAAGGCTTCCATTTATTTGAAGTGGAGATTTTTGCCACACAAGGGTTAAAAAATGCTCTGGCCATCAGTGATGGTCTGGACACCACTTGACCCAGCAAAGCAAAGGCATGAAGAAGGTCAAGGCCGCACTCCCAAAGCTTCCCCAGAGGACACGGGCAGGTCACTGGGGAGCACATGCTCCCTTGGGTAAGGAATGTGCTTGACAAGAGAGGACAAGGAAGTGCAGCTCTTCAGGCAAAGGCAGAGTCCCTGGAGTGCTCAGACCAGAGACCGCTAGCGCTGCACTCCTCCTTGCTCACCCCACAGCCTCCCCGCAGAGCATCAGGGGGAGCTGGCCCGGGAGCTCCAAAGGGCAGAGCAGCAGCCTCGGGCATCACAGTGGATCTACTGAAGCAGACGTGCCTTTCACAGGAGCCCCAGGGGAGGCGTCGGCCCATCGTCGCTTGAGAAGCGCCACGGTAAACAGCTGACCCCAGGTGATCAGGCCTGCATGTCCACATATCATCTCATTAGGACATTGTCTTATTCTCATCTTAGGCTCCCCCCACCCTACAGCAGGTGAGTAGAAGAGATGGCACGGGCACTAATTTACAACTGAAGAAAATGACTGAGAAGAGTAAGTGATGAGAACAAAGCCAGCTAGCTCATTAGTTACAGAGCAAAGCTTGGAACCCCAGCTTTGATCCCCAAGTCCAGGAATCTCTTTGCCACACTTACCTGCTTCCAGGTACTGGATGCGGAGCAAAGAGCAGCTCAGGGAAACAGGTGTCACCAGGTCACTTACAGACGGGTCATGCTCATCATTATGAGAGAGATGGTTTCTATTGACTGAAGTATAACATTTCTTACCCTATTGATTTCCTTTACCCTCTGTGTCCAGGGCTGTCCGCTCCTTTGGTTGGAGTGAGGCACATTCACTCTTTCATAAACACTCTTTCAAAACTCAGATGGGTAGACCTTGAGATACTATAATGACCATAGCAGAAGTTACTGGTTGTTTGAAAATACCCATTCCCATCTTCTTTCCCAGTAACAGAGCCCCAGCTTTAGTTGGGGTGACATTATACCTAGGGGAAGACTAATTCCCAACTGACCTTGTAGCTGTTATCACCATGTAACTAAGGTCTAATGAGATAGAAGCAGACATTCTTAGGAAGGATTATGAGAAAGCTCTTTAAAGGAGAGACAAATGGCCATCCAGGCTTTCTTTGTCCTTCTCTCCTTCCTCTTTTTTCCTGTCTGGATCATGGCTGTAATGGCTAGAGCTCTGGCAGCCATATTGGACCATGAGGTTCCTTTAAGTGTGAGAGCCAAAGACTAAGGATACACAGCAGCAATAGAGAGAACTCGATTCTCCAGTGGGCATGTGGAGGTACTTTTTTAGGACGGTGCTATATGAGAAAAATATCCTTTTATCTTTTTCTGTTTAGTTTCTATTACTAACAGGTAAATTTTCTAATTGATAGAATACACAAAGCCAAGATATCCCTGACTTTACAGAACTTAGGGGCTCATCGGCTGGAACTAATACAATGTGACAAGTGTGGGACAGGGAACCATAGGTGCCATAAACCCAGGGAACCTGGAAGATGCAGGAAGATTTCTCTGGAGAAGTAAAATCTAAGGTTAGGACTAAGGATGGGTTCAATTTAGACACACAGAGAAGGGAGAGAAGAAAGTTCCAGAAGAGAAAAGAACATGCACAAAAAAACCACAGACAGGACAGAGAGCATAACCTGTCCTATTAATGAATTTGAACTTAATCGCAGGAGTCGTAGTGTCTGCTGAAGGCTTTTAAGTAAAAATTTTCATGTTGGAGAAATTCGCCATGCTGTTATGCCAAGTAAGGGACTGAAAGGAGAGGCTTGAAGGGAGAAGACCAGTTGGAGGCAAGTGCAGGAGTCCAGCTGAGATCCTGAGGCAGCCGGGACGAGGCAGGGTGCTAGCAGTAGGAGGGAGAGAAAGGATGGATTTTGAGGGATATGTGGTCAGTGGAATTGGCAGGGTGCAGAAGGTAAGGTAGTGGGAAAGGCCAAGAGAGAGGCTCAGTGTACTGGCTTGAAGCGATTTGGGGACAAGAGAATCGGCTCATTCTGGGTCCTCTTGTGTCCAACACCATTGTAGGAAAAAGTTCTTTCATAGCAATAGATTGTTCTCGAACTTCACTTGTGGACATGTCAACGAGGCAGCCCTAACCCAGCTGCCCCTTACTACTGAAAATAGGTAAGAAATCCTTTTGTAAAGCACAAAGGTAACATGTTATATCTGAAATTAGCACCTCTGGGTACTAACTTGATGAAAATATTTGCAGGGCTTTGTGTGAAAGTAAAACAGAGCAGGTAGATTTTTATACAGACAAGGACATGAAAATTATCTTATACGGGAAAAAAATGATTCCAAAATGGATTCTTAAAAGTCCAAATTCTATGGTTCTCTTAAAACAATGCAGTCAATCTCAACTCTCAGGGAGAATTGGGGGAAAGGTTCTGAGATTCAGTCCAGGAAATATGCTGAACATTAAGGAAAAAAACGTTCTGGAAATAAAGAGAAACCGGCCTCACTGCCAGGAGAGCTGTCTCTCCCTGAATTCCAGGCCCAGTTCTGGCTACCAACTACAGAAGTTAAGGGGGGGGGGGGGGGCGGGGGGGGAATGGAAATGTGTCTGCAGTTACAGTGGCTGCCAGAGGAGGGCAGTCTAGCATGATTCCTGCAAGAGTCAGGGCCGCCCCAGGCGCAGAGGTATAAATTACCAGAGGCTTCCAAACCACCACTCACTCACAATCCCACCTACTGAGCTCTCTGACTGTGGAAATAACGCAGAATCTGGGGTTGGAGATAAATCCTTAAAAACAGCGGTTGCAGTATAACGTGCAAGAAAGGAAAATGGGAAGCAATCTAAACATCGAATGTTGAAAGAACCACCAAATCCCTTATGATATACGTAAAATACTACCCTTGCTCTCATAGAAAAGGATAAAGAACAAAATGATCGTGTTTAGTTTTATATTCAGGACACAAAATGCTGTGTATGTGCTTGAATTTATTTACATAAGCAATTAAAACTAACTTACTATGGGAAATAGGAGTAGACAAGATAAAGCCTAGCAACCTTGATAATATAACATATGAAGATGTAAGGATCAGCAACCAGGACACGCCAGGCAGGAACAAGAAGTGTAATATAAGGCAGAAAGCATAAGTGTGAATTAGAAGGGAAAAAGTCAACCAACCAGAAAGTTTTAAACAATATCTTAAATTATTCATGGATTGTTTTTTTTTTTAAGCAGAATATCAGGGGCGCCTGGGTGGCGCAGTCGTTAAGTGTCTGCCTTCGGCTCAGGGCGTGAGCCTGCCGTTCTGGGATCGAGCCCCGCATCAGGCTCCTCTGCTATGAGCCTGCTTCTTCCTCTCCCTCTCTCCCTGCTTGTGTTCCCTCTCTCGCTGGCTGTCTCTGTCAAATAAATAAATAAAATCTTTAAAAAAAAAAAAAGCAGAATATCAGAGGGGGGAAAATGTGTTTGTTTAGATTCATGGCATTGAAAACCTACATAATGAAATAAGTAAAAACAGAGTACTCAAGTATCCAAGTCCAGAAGTTAAGAAAACCAACAATAAAATATACCCACATAATCGATAGAAGAGGATAATAAAGGTAAAAGCAGAAAAGGAAAGAAGTAACAGAGAAGGAAATGAAGCATTTTCTAGAAAACTACAAGGTACAAAATTGACCCCAGAAGAGGGAGAAAACATAAATAAAGCAATACAAGGGAAAACAACACCAAAAAAAGAAACACATAAGGACTGTAACAATTATGAGTAGAGTTGCATGCCTATAATAGAAAACTCTGCAATATATTAAAAGAATAAGATTCTTTTGAATAAGCTATGAAAAAAAAAAACTCTTTTAAAAGGTAAACAAGCAAGGTACCGAGTAGCAGGTATGGCGTGACCTCCTTTGTGTAAAATTTGAAGACTCAGATAGACTCATAGTATCATATGTTTCTACTGTTAAGGATCTATTAGCGTTGGGGCAGTGTGGCAGAAACTACCATGGAGACTCGGGAGCCCTATTCCCTGGATTGTTATCCCTGGTCCACTGCTTTCTAGCTGTGTGACTGTCAACAATTTCCTTAGCTTCTCTGTCCCTCAGTTTCCTCCTCAGTAAAATGGTAACAACCATACTGAGTAACTCACGTATCTGTGGGGATTAAGTGGGTTAATTCATACAGAGTGTTTTAGAACAGTGTCTAAAAGTTTTATAATAAATATTCACCAAATGTTAGTTATGGTAATTATTTTATACACACTTTGGGATATACTCTTTTATGTCTCTTCCTAAAAGGAAGCCTAAGAAATCCTCTGGAAATTTTGGAAGTCCTTTGGAAATTAGGAAGGAAAGACAAGGAAGGGTGGAGGGTTCTCATAGACAAAGGGAAGGAGGCTTTCACTAAAAGGACATTTAACATTTCCGTTACACTTACATAATTGCATAGGACGATGTGGACGGTGGATTTACTGGACACTGGTTTTCTTTCTCATCCTTCTCTGATTTTAAACCATATTATAGTTTAAAATGTTATGTTTCGTCAAAGCAGAACTATGTATGATATATACAAATGAGAAAAAATTAGAAGGAAAAATTCTGATAGCATTTTGGTTAGAGTAAGGGGATTCAGAATCTTTTTTTCCCCCTCCTTCATTTTAAACTGTTCTTTTGTATTTGTTTTCAAAGGTACTAGACAAAAATGAATACTTTCTTGTTATAACCCTTCTCCATTTCCCAGCCTCTCTAGAGTAGTGAACCTCTTTCTATACATTTTTTTTCTGTGCATAACATAGATGCTTACATCATTATAGAAGTATGTAAGTATTGGGTGTTTTTAATAATATAATAATATAATACTTCATAATATGTTGTCACATTTTAGAGTTGTTCTGCAGTTTTTCTTTTTTCAATTAAATATTGGTCTTGAAAGAAAAACCAACCTTTTTGTATCAGTACACAAATATCTACCTTTTTTGTTAATAGCTGGGTTGATTTCCCTAACATGTTCGTGGCAGCATTTATGTAACTGTTTCTTGAGTGATGGACATGTAGTTTGTTCTCGGACTTTCACTCTTGCCATTAATACTACAACACACAGCCTTCTGCACTCCTGTCCATGCCCACAAATAGTTGATTTCTTCCCTATTCTGCATACTTTTTAGGATGTTGTTGCATTGCCTTCATAATATGAAATAATTTTTAAGCCAACAAGATTAAGGATAAGAGGAACATTAACCTGCTTTCCAATGGAAACCCAAGAGTTCTACAGTGCAATTCACCCCTCAAGGCAACAGCACCCGAGTGAGTATCAGGACACCTAAAAGTGAAAAATGTTTGAAAAAGCCCACACAAATAAAACAATAATTATTTTCTTCAGGAGCTTGTAGGAAGTACAAACGTAAATCTGTAGATTAGCCAAATGCATAGATGTCCTTGCATTAATTGTCCATTGGGATGATTAAGGACAAACCGCGTGTAATAGAAACATCACGAACACTTGTGTCTCTTGGCGCAGCTGCCAATGACAGGGGACTGGACTCAATGAACTGAGAGCCAGCCAGGTGTGATTAATCTTATGCCCTCACTACCACTATTACCAACCGATGACAAACCTTTGCAAAGATCCTCCCTCCATAATTTATCATCTTGTCTCCTAATAGGGTTTACTGCTCATGAGAAAAGACCCACGAATCAATTAGATATGTTTATTATTTTATTTTATTTTATTTTTATAAGTTTATTATTTTAGATAAGAAAAGGGAAATACTGTTTTCCTACCCCCCATATTTCTTCCTCTGAGTTTGCATACAGGCCACCACAAGCCCTGTGTCATTTATCATACCCAAGACCAGACGAAGTGAAAGAAATCTCTAGGGAAACGAGGTGTGTGGGGGGGGGGGTTGCTGGTGGTGGGGGGATGTGGATCTGCAGATCTCTTGGTAGGGGAGAATGTTCCTCTAGCCAGCTCTCCTGTGAGGCAAGCCCAGAGACAGGGAGGCTGAGGTTTGCCCTCGTAAATATCAGAACAGAATGTGCTCTTTTGTTTAATGCAACTCTACTGAATAGACAGAGTTTGACTTAGGGGAAGAAAAGAAAACAATGTGGCCATTCTTGGTTAAAATTGTCACACTTACTGAAGAAGAAAATAAAATGAATGTTTTCTACGTAACACTGGTTACAGGTTAAAGATGTCAATATGCATATTTGGGAGAGAGGAAAATACAAGCACACGCCCTAACACAGAAATTTCTGGGCTTTGTGTAGGCTACTTGGGGAAGCAATAAGACCAGGGGGGATAAAAAAGTAGACTACATCTCAAATGGTTAGTAGATGTCTTTATGTAAGTTTTCAGGTAGGTCTAAAAAAGAAATCTTTTATCTGGCAGATAAATCTTAAAATCACGTTTTAACATGTGACCCCCGTATCCCGATCCCAGCGTGACAGCACAGTTCATGTCCGCCATCCAAATTTCTTTCTGCCTTCAAAGTCGTCCTGGCTCTGCCACCTCCCAGCACAACATAATTAAATCACACTTGTGCTTTCCTTCTGCTCCACACTCCTCTCAGTCTGACTTCTTTTATTTTTTTGAGATTTTATTTATTTATTGAGAGAGAGAGAGAGAGAGAGCACAAGCAGGGAGAGCTGCAGAGGGAGAGGGAGAAGCAGGCTGCCCGCTGAGCAGGGAGCCCGACGCAGGACTCGATCCCAGGACCCTGAGCCGAAGGCAGACGCTTAACTGGCTGAGCCACCGAGGCACCCCCTCAGTCTGACTTCTGTGCTGTCTCCTACATATTCCTTTTACTGAACCCATCCCCTGTGCCATGAAGAATCAAAGCAAAAGATAAGGATACACAGACATGTATCAAACTCTTTTTTGAAAGCAATGGCTGAATTGAGGCCTGATTTATAGTTTCATGGCACACTTGAGAAAATGTCTCAAATTTCTTAAATTTTTTTCATTTCTTAAAGTGCTGGTGATTATTCCTCCTGTGCCAAAGGCCTTACGAGGAAGAGTTCTGGCTGGAACGCAGTCTAACCTTCCATCCCTTACACCAACACTTAGCATGTTGTCAGCCATCGGAGGGCAACTAACTTGAAACCTACTCCAATATGCTTTCTTTTGCCAGTTTCTACAACAGACTATAAAACTCAACCCCACCCCCCCATGTGAGTCAGTTCTGACCTAAGTGATACAAGGGAAGTGTGTTGGTCTTTGCAGAACCCTACTCTTGTCTGCCCAGAACACAGACATGAAGGCTGGCTGAGCTGCCACCATCTTGCAACCAGGAAGGAAATGCCCAGAGAAGTCTGGAGATGTAGACTCGTTGTCGAGTTGCTGAACCAGTGGCTTCAGCTGCCTACTTCTGGGCTTCTTAGGATATAAAGGAAACAAGCTTCTACTTGGTTCTTTAAGCCAGATTTCTGTCAATCACAGCCAAACGCAATCCCTAGACAAGATGTTATAGGCAGCAATGCTGATAGCCTAGCTTCCAAGAGTTTATAATATCTTGAGAGGCTGGTATCTAACCACTTCACTGAAATATTGAGCAGAATAGGAAAAGCACTAAATTGAAATTAACAGAAGTCCACAATATGGAAGCAGAAAGAGAAAGGTTAGGGTGCCAGGGGGACCTAGGAGACCCTCAAAGAAAAAATGGAGAAGACATGGGAGCTGGGCTTTGCAAAATGAAGAGGATTTTTCCAGGCCAAGGAGGGCTGGACACCCCCCACACACACACGCACGTACACATACTCCAAGCACCCAGCATGAAGAAAGGAACGACAGTTTGAGACAACCTGGTTCTCCTAGGTAGTTGGAGAACTGGACAGTGTTGAATGACAGTGGTGTTGTCTGCCCTGTTTGACCTTCACACAAGACAAAGCAGTTCTAGCAACCCTAGCTTCTCCTAAACCACTTCTCACTTTTTCTTCCTTTCTGTAATCAGTGGTAGTCTCCATCTCATCTTTATTTACTGTAAGAAGCTAGGTATAAATCATTGACTATTACTCTGCAAAGAGAAAGAAGGAAAAAAAAAAAAAGAAAACTTAATTGTTTCCAACAATTGTTAATATGAAAATCTAACGACTCCTTTTATATGAGTGGTTCTTACCCAAAGGTGATTTTTTTCCCCTGGAAGACATTTGGCATTTTCTGGAGACATTTGTGGTTGTCAACGCTGGCGGAGTGGGGTGCTACTGGGAGGTAGTGGGTAGAGGCCAGGGTTGCAGCCCACCATCTTACCGTGCCCAGGACACCCCCCCAACACAGAATTATCCCTTCAAAAGTGCCAATAATGCTAAGGTCGAGAAGCCCTGCTTTTACGTTATTTGATGGTGATAGGTTGGGGTGCCCACATGCGGTTCATATCACCAAATGGGTTCATCAGGGGGAAGTGGGGAAGCGGCAGCATCCTCCTGAGAAAAGATTGGTGGTCACTGTAGGATGAACCATTGTGTTTTCTAATTAATACTGAACCAAACTACATTGACGACAACAGCATAATGACACCGTCTAATACTTTTGGACTCCCTCATACATGGAAACCCATCTAACAAGATTCTCAGTAATAGGGACGCCTGGATGGCTCAATCAGCTGAGTGTCTGACTCTTGATTTCAGCTCAGGTCATGATCTCAGAGTCGTGAGTTCGAGCCCCACGTTGGGCTCCGAGCTGAGTGTGAAGCCTATTTAAGATTCTCTCTCTCCCCCTCTCCCTCTGCACCTCCCCCCCCCAGCACTCGCACGTGCTCTCTCTCTCTCTTGCTCTCTCTCTCAAAAAAAAAAAAAAAGATTCTTGGTAATAAATATTTGTTTAAGCAACTCATGAAGGAACAAAAACGCATCACACAGGGTTCAAAATTCATTTCTTTTATAAAGTTTTCTGGGAACAAGGTGATACAAGGTGGCTCTGGCTTCTTAGCTTTTCAGAACTGTAAAGCCCTTGCAGGCAACAAAAATGACACATTCTTAAAATAGTCAGAAAGGCCCTCTTTACTATGCACTATTTTATTCAGAAGGAACTCCATGCCAAAAATACTAGCATCTTACAAAAGCAGTCTTCTTAGGAAAACTTTTTTAAAATCATATTGAACTACAATGGATTCAGCCTTTGTTAAGAACCGCGCTTAGATCACAGATGGGATATTGAGAGCCGTGCTAAATCACAGATGGTATATTTTTTCCTATATTTCACAAAACAGGCAATTTCTATCACTTTTTTTTTTCTTTTACATTTTGCTCTTGGTAATCCTGTAGATTGAACAACAACAACAACAACAAAAAAAAACTAAACTAAAAAGAAACGTGGAAACATTTACTTTTAGTGCTTTTTATAATCTTACTCTTCAGCGGATGGAAACATCACTGAATATTCTGTGTAATTTACTTTAAAAAAAACTTAGAGTGTAATTCATTTTAGGTGAGCAATTTGTTTTATGAGCCGTGTATGTTTATTTGGGGTTGCGCTGTTTTTTTATTGAGTGCAATAAAGACACTTCTTATCAATTGATTTGTTGTATCAGCAATGGGCTTCTTTCCAGACTGAAATATGGCAGCTTTTCCGAAGACATTATCCAGCATATAATTTCACCACAGATATGAATCCGGGTTCATTAGGGCCCACTTGCACTGCCTGTTATGACCTAATTTCTAGGATTCCTGCTTGATGGTGGCATTATCTTTCCCCACACACAATGTATAACATGGTTGTCAAATGGGTTCTCTCTCTTTGATGGTTCATCGCATACCCAACTTTGAATTGTGCCAACTTTTATACCAGCTGATAAAATCAGAAGTTCAAAAGTTCACTTCTGATCCCATGTGACCTGGAAACTTCAAATACTATGAAACTTACACCTTTTATAAATCATTTATTGCGGGGCTGAAACGGGAGGTCTCGGGTTACTGTTTTGATGGTGTTAAAACACGCTGTCAGGAGGTGATTCCTAACCCGAATGCAGATTTGTACTTCCCAGCTGTGCATTATGCAAGCCCATGCCTTCTTTCTAGCCTGAGTATGATGACTACGGGCCTTTTGGGCTCAGCCGACTTACCAAGATGCCCAGACCAAGGGGCATCTTGCAAAGCGTGATATGAGTGCTATGATGTCGCAATGGGATTAGACTTATTTGCACATTTCGGGAGTGAGAAAATCTCATGCTGAGAACTAAATCACGGCCGATGCGGATTTCTCAAAAGTGCATATCACAATGTCCTGGGGAACATTTCATTTGCACTTGGGTAATGCCATGCGTGAGGCAGAACAGAAGTGATATACACCCTCAGAAAGTGGAACGGTGAGATTTAACAGCTGTGCAAACGGCCCCGAGAACGTAAAATCAGGAGGCTGTGTCTTTAGAAAAGTATTTCTTTTAAATCCCCAAATATCACATCTGGTGGCATCAAGTTGTCATTATGACATAGTATTTAAGATGATTTAATGGGTTATTGCAGGATAAGAATCTTGGAGTTCATTTAACTACTGTGCATTAAGGGAATGTAGCTGTTTGAACGGTGTTCTGACAAAGCAGATAAAAAGCTGTTCTTGATGTCGAATGACTTTATTATATACTTCTTTTTTTTACTGTAGTCAGTATAAATAGAGATATTCAAACATAAACAGAATATATAAAAGACAAGGGTGAAAGTGGAGCTCTGTGACAGAAATTTAAAGCAAGCAGCACGTACCAAATGCAGAAAACTAGTCACTGTTGAAAATTGATGAGGCCTGTTGACTCTGTGTAGGGATATGGGAACGTCACAATACAAAAGTATTGTGGGTCTGCTGTCCCTTGTTAACAAATCGCCGGACAGGGCCTCTGCCAGCTAAAAGGTCGGCCCCCAACTTGGTGGCAAGGTCTCTCGGATCTGGGAAGCTTCCTCCTGGCTTTGTCCCCACCCCACACCCCCACACACTCCACCACCCACATCGGCACGGACCTCTCCCCACTTTCCTTCAGATGTACATATCATTTCTATTTTTTCTTTATTTTTTATTTTTTAAACTTTATTTATTTTAGAAAGAGACAGCACACAAGGTGGAGAGAGGAGGAGGTAGGGTTGTGGGGAGAGGGAAGGGGAGAGAATCTCCAGCACACTCTGCACTGAACGTGGAGCCTGACACGGGGCTCGATTCCACGACCCTGAGATCATGACCTGAGCCGAAACCAAGAGTCAGATGCTTCACCAACTGAACCAGCCAGGTGCCCCCCGTGCACATCATTTTAAGTAGAAAACTGAGGTTCTACTTAGAACAATTTCAGACTGGTTATGTAGGCCCCAAATCAAAATCCAACATCCCAGTTTCCCAATCCGTGGCTGTTATTACCTCATCACATTCCTGCTGCCACTCATGGCAACTGTCCCAGGGGACATCGACCGGACGTGTTTTTCCAACCTGGAAAAGTACACAAAAGTCTTTCTGTTGGCCTTGCTATCCCCACAGTAAATGTGTTTTGCCTCACTATCCTAATGTGCTAAGAACTCCTAAGGAAGGGGATTAAATAAGCAACCGTATGGGAAAGGGCAGACTCTCAGCAGATTTCGATGACTATTTAACAGTGTCTTAAACAAAAGAGAAGTTTAGTCTGGGGCTGGTCCTACTCGGGAATGTCCTCAAGGACACAAGCTCTCCCAGTTGACTGCCTTGTCATCACTCCTCAGGGCAGGTCCTCACACCAGCGGCAGAATGCAGGCAGAGACAAAGCAGAGAAGAAGCAAAGAGCTGGCACCGATCACCTCCTGAGAACAGTTCCCAGAAACTGCCATTCAACATGGCAGCTTCCATCCAGTTGGCCAAAACTCATGCTCCATGGCCACAACCCGCTGCAAAGAATAGAACAGAATATCCCATTTTGATTTTGAGGAACCATGTGCCCAGGCAAAATCCTACCATGAGGAAGAAAGACAATGGAAACACCATAGTTGCTGTTGGTGGTGAAATGTGCATTTGTCTGTGGACTTATAATAGTAACAAGATTCCTCCCTACTCACTGTTTCTTTCATAGGTCACAGGCTCTAGCACTAAAAATAGCACATACATTTTATCTCTTGAGCCACCTCTGATTAATAGCTTAACCCGATTAATGGCTGCTTGATTAATCATCAACCCTGGTTAATGACTTTTGAGAAAGAGTCTGAAACAAAGTGTGGTCTCAGGGACAAAGAGTTCTGCTATCCATTGGTGATGCCTGCAATGCGAACAGGAAGAGAGAGTGGGGACGAAGCTGTTTCTTTTCTACTCCTGTTTGGACACTCTCACTCGGCACTTTCAGATTAACGTAATGGTTCTATAAGTCCAGCAGCATATTAATAACTAATGCTCCTAACACTTCTATGTCGCATTACCCAAAACAATCTATGCATACAGATATGATTTCCATATAGTTTTCCTATGAGATAAAAAAGAAAAAGCATGTCTATGATCCCAATTTGGAGATGAAGAGAATAAGTGTTAAGTAGAACAGTGGGCTTCCACTAAGGTCACCTAATAATTCATGGAAGATCCAGAATTTGAATTTAGTTCTTTCAGAAGCAACAAGATGCTCTTTTCACACAATATTATCCCCCAAAAAAATGGCAGAGAGAGAGAGAAAGAAAGAAAGAGAAGGAGGGAGGGAGAATTGTTCTCTTGACTGTCTTGGATCAGAGTGATCGTACGTTATCTACCAGTGATTCACTCTTCAAAGTTTGGATTCTTTCCTGCTAATAAATTCCTGTGTATCCAACAAACCCAAATGAGACATTCATTTGGTGCAACAAAGCTGAAATTTACACAGGAAGTTGACTGAAAGGAAACCTATCAGGAACTGGGCTACAGATATGAATAAAAAATTAGTTTCTGACTATAGTAACCTTGCAAACATGTAAACGAGTAAATGAACTCCAATGTGCTGAGAGCTAAAATGACAAGGACTCATGGTGGGACACAGGAGCCAATGGCCACCATAACAGGTGTGAGTGGACAGGCTGGGTGTCAGAGTGGCCTCACTCAAGAAGAGATGGATGGGTCCCAAAGGGTGGGTGGGTGATCACTAAGTATACTCAAGGGGTAGCCAGCCAAGCCAGGAGGAGCAAATGCCAGGACTGGGTACCAGAACAGCATGGCAGGTTCAGAAAAAAACTGGGTGGGGCGTGTGCATAATAGAGGCAAACAAGAGGCAGGGTGTGCCCTGGAGTATACGGCGTGAGGTAGACGAGAAGATGGTCGTGAGAAGCACTCATGCACCTGGAGTAGACTGGGCTTTATGGAGTTTAGCCTGTAAGCACTGGGAAGCCACTAGAAGGTTTTCAGCAGGGGTCCAAAACAATCACATTGGACTTTGAAAAAGACCACTGTGGAAACTGGGCTGGAGTTACCCACGTCACGGGCAGTACAACCCGGCAAGAAATGACCAGAGCCTAAACCAAGAGTTCTTCCTCTGGGACCCACACTTTTTGAAGATTTATAGAAGCTCTCCACTTGTATGCCCCAAATGTCGGAATGAGCATGTCTCTGAGGCAAAGCTCTGTACCTTTCCCCAGGTTCTCAATGAAACCCAGCATAAGAAGGACAACAACATTCTGAAGTTGGAAACTGTCTGGCCTAAACTCAGGTCACAAAAGTGCAACAAAAAAAAAAAGAGAGAGAGAGAGAAACATAAGTGTTACATAGGAGTCACGTATAAAACAAATAGGGTTTGAGATGCAGGATTTGCATTTAATTTTTTTTAAAGATTTTATTTATTTATTTGACAGAGATAGAGACAGCCAGCGAGAGAGGGAACACAAGCAGGGGGAGTGGGAGAGGAAGAAGCAGGCTCATAGCAGAAGAGCCTGATGTGGGGCTCGATCCCATAACCCGGGATCACGCCCCGAGCCAAAGGCAGATGCTCAACCGCTGTGCCACCCAGGCGCCCCTGCATTTAATTTTTAAAAAACAAATGAGCAAAGGCCTTAACAACAGGCCAACTCTACCTGGATCATATTTTATACACACAAAGTTGAGGAACTCATGTGTATACAGGAGCCTTGCCATAGATTTTCCAAGATGCACCAGATCGCCCTACTACCCCATCTTCCTGCATCTTCTTTAATTTCCAAGTGCTCTTACTTGTTGGACCATGTATCCCAAAGGTTGGTTTGGAAAGGAAATTCCCCATAAGTTCAAGACTCTGAGAAGGTGGCCAAAGAAGACATGTATGTAATAGCCTCTTCCGGAAATCTCAAAACTGTAGCTACAGAAACTTCTAGAAGCAGAAATGTAGCAGTTACCAGGCAACAAAGTAAATACAGAAAGAAAAATCTAGATCATTTTTTCTTAACCTTTATGGGACTTAGAGATCCATAACCCCCATAACCTTGAGAAATTGCTGAACCCTATAGACCTTCTCCCAAAACAATTCACACAGGTATCTTCTTACAAAATTGTGCACACTATTTTGAGAGGTTCTCAAAACCTCTCTAGTCCAAGAACAACCATATGACCCTTGACACCTGCTTAAGAGCCCCCAGTCTCAATAATTCTCCTTTCCCTCAACAAAAATTCTATTATCGTAGTTTTTCATCTAAATTAGTCCCACTAATGTTTACATTATCTGGCTTCCATTGATCCATTCACTCTGCAATTAATTTCACCTTTGCTGCATTCACACAACCCCCATCAGCTGTAAAATCACAAAGTCTAAAAGGAGACTGATTCTAATTTCCACTAAATTAAACTATCACCCAAATGGCATACGAAATCCCAAATGGATTTATAAATGTAGAATAGGAAATATTGTTGTATGCTCAAGCTTCATAAAAATACCTTCCCGTCTCAGCAGTGGTATCTGAACTGACCACTAGGTATTTGAATCCTGGTCTACTTTACGGATATTATATATACACACATACCCACGTAATATATACACATACACACATATAATACCTGTAGGAATTCTCTATCTCTATCTCTCTATCTATATATCCTTTCACATTCTCTCCACTTTAAAGCAAATTATATACATTTTCAAAGTAAGTCCAAGCCCCGCAATGGTCTTGATTTCTTAATGCATTAGGGAAAAAGAATAATTTGAAGGGAAAAAATTACGGCAAGTTCTATATCGTCTCTTCTTTTTCCCACCCTGCAGTTACTGAAAACCTTTGAGTAGACCCCTCAAGAAGACCACACATTCAATAATTTGAAGCAAAAGGTTAATGGTGTTGTTACAACTATTATCCCTTTTAAAATCATTATCCTCTTGTTTTTTATGGCTATATTACCTTCACCTTTCCATGAACCCACTTTACCAGCTGTTTCCCTCTGTCATAAAGTTTGCTGAACATTATCATAGGAATAGGAGAAATGCCATGTTTTATCAATCAAGCCTTAGGGAATTTGAGGCTTCTTATAACCACAACTGTAAAGGGAGTTTATTGCAAGTTTCTGTTTTGATTTGTAAATTGTCCTTAAGTAAAATACATACCTGATGCCAAGTATAGAATGTAAAAATGCAATACGGAATGCTACAGAAACCTGTACCATAAAGTCTGATAGGCTGACAAATGAGAAAGCTGAAGACTACTGACGAACGCACGCAGGCTTGCTTCCTCCAGGCGCCTGACACCCGCGGCATCTTTCAACCTGCCAGCGCCTGAATTCCTCCATCCTTCACCCCACACCACCCCGGCACCCCAAAGAATACATGAAACATAGGACTGATGCTTTTAAAGTACACAGGACTACATAGGAAGTCTCAACACAGCTCCGAATTTGATACAATGAAGATATTATTTAATCAGGATGCAATAATATTCAAACTTTACTGCAAAAGTCCTAAAATACCACCGTACAATGGGGACTAAAAACACATTCCTAAATTATTAGACATTATTAAATATGTATAACTAAATGATAGCACATATCAAACTTGTAGGATACAGCTAAAAGAGGACCTTGAGGAAATGTTGCAGCCTTAGGAAGCACTTTATTTTATTTTATTTCTTATTATTATTAGTTGTGGGGGGGGAGAGAGGGAGTGGGGAGGGGCAGAGGGAGAGGAGAGGGAGAGAGAGAATCTTAAGCAGGCTCCACACCCAGCACAGAGCAGGACACAGGGCTTGATCTCAGGACCCTGAGATCATGACCTGAGCTGAAATCAAGAGTCAGAGGCTAAACTGTCTAAGCCACCCGGGTGCCCCCATAACAAGCATTTTAAAAGATTGAAAATAAGTGAATGAAATATCCAACCAAAGCAGACATTAAAAGAGGAAGAAAACAAATCCAAATAAGGTAGTGGAGAGGAGCTAAGCATAAGAGTAAGGTTGCTTTCTTTTATTAAACAAATGAAGAAAAACAACAAAATCAAGATCCAGTTCCTTGAAAAAGTATTATTTGTAAATCTCTAGCAAGACTGATCAAGAGGAAACAGAGAAGCCACAAATTAGCATAATCAGAAATGGAAAAGAAACATAGCTGTGGATAAATTACTTTGTTTAATATTTTTTAAGATTTTTATTTTTTTATGTAATCTCTACCACCGACGTGGGGCTTGAACTCACGACCCGAAGATCAAGAGTTGCACGCTCCACCGACTGAGCCATCTGGGCACCCGCATGGCTATAGATAAGTTATAAGTTAACACTATAAACAATTTTGTACCAATCCATTTGAAAATAATGATGAAATGCCAGATTCCCCCAAAATATTTTAATTACCAAAATGACTCAAAAACAAATAAATTCTGATCAAGCCAGCAGCCATTAAGTAACCTGAATCAGCAGTCCAAAAACTCTCTCTCTTCAATCAATTTCACAAGATAATTTTAACTACACAGAGCCCCAAACTCTCTATTTTTTTTTTACCAACATTTTCCAGAACAAAGAAATAGAGAAAGCTCTCCAACTCATTTTTTGATGTTATTATAACCCTATTCTAAAACCAGTCAAGGGCAGTGCAAAAAGACAATTAGAGGCCCAAATCACTAATCAGCATAAATGCAACAATAACAAAATAGTGTCAAGTCAAATCAATAGTGTATAAAACGAACACATCATTAGTGAGTTGGCTTTATATTACGAAGGCAAAGATATTTCAAAATTATAAAATCAATCAACCTAAAGAACAAAATGATATGATTATCTCAACAGATGCAGAAAAGCTGTAAATATAAACATGTATTTAGTACAAATGCTTTTGGCAAAGTGGGAACAGAGAGAAACTTTCTTAATCCAAAGATGACGTCATTCTTATCAAACTTTCTAATGAATCCCCATAAAGTCAGGAAACAGCCAAGAATTCCCACTTATTGGCGTCACTGAATAATACCATACTAGAAATCCTAGCCCATAAAATATACCAAAAAGAAGCAAAAGGCGTAAGGTATGTCTACAAGAACAAGATGTCTGAATTTATAAATAAACTGGTTATGTGTATCAGCCCACGGGCTAAATCAAGCCTACTGTAGACCAAATCCAGCCACGCCCATTTTTTTTGCATATTGCCTAGGACTGCTTTTGACCTAGGATAGCAGAGTTAGTAGTGGTTGCATGACCCTCAGAGACAAGAATATTTGCCATCTGCCTTCTCCAGAAAAAGTCTGCTCACCCCCGGTCTACACAATAATAAATATGAGTAGATCGAACAGAATAAATCAAACAGAATCCACAAACCAACTAGTAGAATGAAAAAAAAATTAACAGTTTCTGGGCTCAAGATCAATGTATAGAAAATCAGTAGCATCTTTCTGTATCAGGATAATCTACTTGAAAGCTGTATTCCAAAGAAAGCAACTACTCACCGTAATACATACATACATACATACATACATAAATATATAAGCAAACTGTATGGCATATAGAAAAATATCTCATACCTTTACAAAAAGAATAAAATATTTTTGAAGGACATGAGATTAAAAATGAATAAAAATGAAATAAATGTTTATTTCTTTGGCAAACTTTCCAATCATGATACAGCCAGTAACTGTCCTGTCCTAGATTCTCAAAATCCCTTTGCCTGCCCTCTTGGCAGCTGTTTTGGTTATTTCTGGATTTCCCAACAACATGTGGGGTAGACAAACAATAGATGAGTTGGATGTGATTGTGCCCAGTACGTACAGAAAAAATAAGGGACAAAATAAAGTAAGAGAATGAGAAAGAAAGGAAAAGCCAATAACTCTAAGTTTTAGTGCATTATAAGAATCCTAAAATATTTAAATTTACAGAATATTTATAATGTGATTAACGCCAAAATAGAACATAATACGCATCCATGTTTCATCACAACCCTATGAGGATGATATCATTATTGTTTTCGATTTATATATGAGGAAGCTGACCTGGGGAGAGATTAGTGCCATTAATGAGTTATACAGCTAGGCATTCATTCAGTGGGGATCCAAACTCAAGCAATATAACTCCAGACCCTATTCTCTTAATCCAGAGCCTGTGAAGTAGGTATTACTCCTTTCATTATTAGAGGTCATCCTATTGTCTTCACTGTCAGTTCCAGAAACTTGAAACTATTAAGTGACTTGACCAAATTCATCAGCGTAGCCTCGAGATTCAAGTGTGATAGTTGCCAAAATTCATATCGCACCGACAATGGTCCAAAACTCGAGTGACACCAGCACAGGAGCAGGGAAGGAATAAAAAGCTTTAAATATTAATTATTCACCAGATACTGTGATTTGGGGTGGAACAGACCTTCAGAAATGTCAATAGACTATACATTATTCATCAATTTATCAAAGTCAAGAATTTAAATATTTAAACATTTCTACCACTGAAACATAGGTAGCAAACCCCACAGTCACTAAAACTGTGTATAGCACATTAAATTTCTATCCTCAGCTGATGACGTAGGGCTTCCATTTATCCAGTTCTAACAATTTTCTTTAGAAAGACAGGCCTGGGAGTCTCCGGAGAGAAGTGACAGGCAGGGAGGCATCCCAAGTTACTGATTCTCAGTCTCAACAGTGCTTCCTTCAATTGTTACCTCATCTTCAGTGTCCTTGCATGCCATTCTAGGTAGAGATTTAATTCTTGACAATAATAATTCAAAATAGCCTCAGCCTTTTATTTTCCTTGAAGGGCAGTCCATTCTTTTTGTAGATCTAAGAGAAGAGAGATAATCTGTGACAACGCTAACACCCGTAGATAACCATTCTTGACCATGAGGTACATGGTTAAAATTGAAACTACCCCCTGAGTACTACCATAAAATTGCCTTGATCAAGAGACTTGCTTCTCCCTCAGCAACGGGTCATCAAAGCATTGGATTTTCTGGGGCAAAGGTTGAGTCTGTGGTGTAGAAGTAGAATTTGACCGCCAAATAGAGTAGTTCGTAAGCAAACGACTATGTGTAAAGGTTCTATTCAGTGTCCAATGAACCAGCCCAAACAGCGAGGTCAGAATGTCTGAAGCTTCTGGACAGGGAATCAATGCCAAATAGAAGGAGCTTTCTGCTCAAGCACTTCTCTGGATTAGGACATGATCCCAGGAAGCAGCTGGAATTACTGGGATAGCTTTGAAGCCTCTCAAGAAAGTCACCTGTGAAGGGTCAGTCATGAGTTGAAGGCCCCATTCAAGCAGGATGAATCTCAGCAGAGCTGAGTGAAGAGCCTGAACTTCAGAGACTCACCCAAAATTTGAGGCCGGAGAATAATTCTTGGATATGCCAGATGATTGGTCTGCTTCAGTTTCTGATCTAGCCAGCTTTGGTTTTCTACGCTCAGTGACTGGGTACAACCGAGATTGCAGATTGAATATCTTTCGTGGCCAGAGCTGAGTGATACTAAAGCACGTGGTGAAGATCCTGTGGCCACATGATAGGTATTAGGAATAGGTCAGTCTTGCTGTATTTCCAAGTTGTCAAAGCATGTTTATCAGATAGACATTGCTGCTTCATCAGACAAATCATACTAGGTTAAGTTTGTCCCAGTTACTGGATTTGGTTAAAACTGATCAAAGAGGATCTCATTCAATATGGCTTAAAAAATGACCAATTTGTCCTCCAAAAATCTAACCAAGGTGACAAAAGCAAAATGAAAGTAAGACTTATTTGATAGAAGCAGTAAAAAAGCTAAGAACTTTTCTAGCAGAAGACCAGAAACATTGGAAACTATCTACCAGACCCAAAACAAGTGGGACAGAACCAAGGTTGAGACCAAATTGAGTTGTGACCTACTCCAGGTAAACAAGGATGTGGCTGAAGCAATGAATAATCATTTTTACAAGAAAGTCCCCAAATCTTCAAGCACCGGGTCAGCCGGTTCAGGGAGCAGGAGCAGGCTGTGGGCTCTTTGTGGGCTCCTGGCATGGGTATTAAAGCCAAAAGAGAAATGGGGCTGTTCCCAGGCAACTCCAGGCCTCCATAGTGGATGTGAGCCTACATATCCTAAAAGAAGATGGCCCCCATCTCCTCATCCCAATAGGACTCCGCAGATAACATTCCCATTTACGGCTAGAAAAAGAGAGACCCACAGTTGCTCTGTACCTCTACAGCAGCTATTAATGTCAACTATTCTAGACATTTACATGCATGTGTGTGTGTATATATATATATGTATACGCGTATACATATATATATATGTATATGCATATACATATACACATATACACACACATATATAGATAACCAAGAATCAGCAGAAATTAAAAAAATAATGTCATAAAAGTGAGAAGTCACCCCATAGAAGCAAAACAAATGGTCCCCAAAGGAAACAGCATTGACAAAGAGAAGAGAAGAAAATGTGGCCAAAAATCTGGATATTCCTTATGATACTGAAGGCAATCTGGGTTTCATATAATAAGAGCAGCCTGGTAAAGAAGTACAATTAGAAAGTTAAAAAAAAAAAAACTTAGACAAATAAAAATATGATTAGTACAATATAAAACACAGCGGGACACAGAAAAACAAAATGTACATACAGTTAACCTCCCAATAATAATTAAAAGCCCAATTGGAGGGGCACCTGGGTGGCCCAGTCACTGAAGCATCCAACCCTTGATTTTAGCTCAGGTCACGATCTCAGGGTCGTGGGATTGAGCCCCACATCAGGCTCTGCACTCAGGTTGGAGTCTTCTTAGGATTCTCTCTCTCTCCCTCTCTGTTTGCCCCTTCCCCTGATCATTCGAGCACACTCTAAGTAAGTAAGTAAGTAAATAAATAAATAAATAAATAAATCTAAAAATTAAATTAAATTAAAAAATAAAAGCCCAATTTGACAATGTAAAGCAAAAGACAAATGGAATATAAATTATTTGAGCAAGACTTGAGTTTTCAGAACTGAAGTGCCCCCTAAACACTAAAAAGGAATACTGAATGTAGTCACACATCACTAGATATATCCTGCTATTATTTCTGAATTCAGAGGTTAATTCTAATAACATACTACTTAGAACTTTTAGAAAGATAAAACAATTTTATGAACAAGGAAAGAGAAACATATGCTGAATTTATCATAAAATGCTCAATACTAAAACCCAATGAAGAAATATCTACATTGTTCTGAGGAAAATATTGTGAACCTAGAATCCTTTAACAAGCCATATTATCATTTGCATATGAAGACCAACTAAACATGTCTTTAGTTGTACAAGGATTCAGAAAATATACCCCCAATTTGTCTTTTCTGAAGAAGAATATTACTCAAGTATATATTCCAGCCAATTAAAAATTAGATGTCTATATACAAAAAAGAGAAAAATCCTGGATATAAAAAACACTAGAGGTAAAAGCAACTAGCAAACTCTAGAACTACATCAAAACAAGGGTGACAATGCATTGCTAGGGTTTAATGCAACTGCTCAGAACAGATACTTTTATAAACAAGACAATTATATAAGTACAAATTTTAATTTTAAAATAAAAATTTAAAAACTGTATGGTGACTAACATAATAAAAAATTATTATAAAAATTTTAAAAAATAAAAAAATAAAAACCATTTTTTTAATAATCTGGAGCTAAAATAATGACTTTTAAAATTATAAATATTATCAAACCTGGGTCTTGGGAACCGGAGGAGGACAAATAGAAATTTTTAGAAATGCAAAGGTTTTATTTTCATCAGAGATTAGAGATACTAATGTGACAGAAAACCATAGGCTCAAAAATACCAAAATTTAGGGGTACATTTGGGGAAGGAAAAGTGAATGAAAAAGGGCAAGAAGCATTCTAAGGTCCTGAGACATAGTATGCTATCTTTTTGGAAACTTGTCATGCTGTATGCTTTTGATCTGAGCAATTTTCTATATGCAGGTTATACTTTATTGTTTTAATTGATCTTAAACTCTAGAAGCTAATAAGTGATTACAGCAAAGTTGTAGGATATAAGGTTGATATACAAAAGCCCATCACTTTCCTATATACCAGCAATGATCAAATGGAATTTAAAATGGAAACACAATATCATTTTAATAGCACCTCCCAAAAATAAAATATTTAGGTATAAATCTAACAAAATACATAGAAGAGCTGCATTAGGAAAATTACAAAACTCTGATGAACAAAATCAAGGAATACCTAAATAAATGGAAAGATAATCCAGGTTCATGGATAGGAAGACGCAGTATTGTCAAAATGTTAATTATTCCCAACTCTAACTATAGATTCAACACAATGCCAATCAAAATCACAGCAAATTATTTCATGGACGTTGAAGAACTGATTCTAAAGTTTATGTGGAGAACCAGAAGACCAGAATAACCAGTTTAATATTGAAGAACAAAGCTGAAGATCTAATTATCCAACTTCAAGACTTACTATAAACCTAGTGTAATCAGTATGGTGTGGAATTGGCAAAAGAACAGACAAATAAATCAATGGAACAGAAGAGATAGCCCAGAAATGTACTCACATAAATACACTGAACTGATCTTTGTCAAAGAAGCAGAGACAATACAACAGAGAAAAGATAGTCTTTTCAATAAGTGGTGATGGAACGGCCGGACATTCACCTAAAAAAAAAAAAAAAAAAAGAGGAAGATTAATCTAGACACTGACTTCACAGCCTTCACCAAAATTAACTTAAAATATATCATAGACTTAAATGTAAAACACAAAACTATAAAACTCCTAGAAAAAAAACATGGAGAAAATCTAGACGACCTTGGGTTTGGTGATGACTTTTTAGATGTATATACTAAAGGCACAGTCCATGGAAGAAATAAATTGGATTTCATTAAAATTAAAAACTGCTCTATGAAAGACAGTATCCCAGAAAATGAGAAGACAGGTCACACGCTGGGAGAAAATATTTATAGAAGTCACATCTGATGAAGGATTTTTCAAAATATACAAAGAACTCTTAAAGCTCAACAATAAGAACACAACCAACCTGATGAAAAAATGGGCCAAGTCCCTTAAAAAAGGAGCCAAAAAACATATAGAGATGGTAAATGACCATATGGAAATATGTTCTACATCCCATGTCATTAGGGAAATGAAAAATTAAAACAATAAGATACCTCTACACACCTATTAGAATGGCCCAAATCCAGAACACTGACAACACCACGTGCTGGTGAGGATGTGGGGCAATAGGAAATTTCATTCATTCCTGGTAGGAATGCAAAATGGTGCAGCCTCTTTGGAAGACAGTTTGATAGTTTCTCACAAATTAAACATGCTCTTAGTATAACATCCAGCAATCATACTCCTTGGTATTTGGTCAAAGGGGATGAAAACTAGGTCCACACAAAAATCTGCACTGGGATGTTTATAGCAGCTTTATTCATAATTGCCCAAAGTTGGAAGCAACCAAGATGGCCTCCAGTAGGTGAATGGGTAAATAATCTGTGGCACATCCAGACAACGGAATATTTTCTGGCACTAAAGTGAAATGAGCTCTCAATGGCCATGAAAAGAGATGGAGGAAATATAAGTGCCTATCACTAAGTGAAAGAAGCCAATCTGAACAGAGATTACATACTGTATGATGTCAACTGAATGACATTCTGAAAAAGGCAAAACTGTGAAGGCAGTAAAAAGACCAGTGGTCAGAGGGGAAAGGAAGATTAGGTGGAACACAAAGGATTTTCAGGGCAGTGAAACTACTCTATACGATACTATAATGGTGGATACATGTCATTACACAATTGCCCAAACTCATAGACTACACAACACCACGAGTGAACTCTGGTGTGGACTCCAGGCTTTTGGTGATGATGATGTGTCAATGTAAGTTCATCTATTGTGACAAATGCACCTCCCCGGTGTGGGATGTTGATAATGGGGAAGCTATGCATGTGTGGAGGCAGGGGTATATGGAAAATCTCTGTACCTTTCTCTTGATTTTGTTGTGAACCTAAAACTACTCTAAAAATGAAGGTCTAAAAAAAATTACCTCAGTGCCTAGAAACAAGATTAGAAATTCCAAATTATTGGGTAAAAGAGAACCAAGAAAATTTGATCAAGTCAAAAGTCAAGAAAAGGACTAAAGGAACAGTATAAATATAGTAAGTACAGGATTATAAAATAAGATAACCAAAAGATAGTAATCACAATAAATGCAAAGGGGTTAACTTCACCTTTTAAAAGTAAACAATTCTTTCCAATTAAGTAAAAAAGTAAAATCCAGCTCTATGCTGTTCAAAAAAAACAAAGAAAAGCACTAAAACAAGAAAAGCCATAACACAGGAATGTGTGTTGTGGCTGGTAAGGTATGCCAGGTAAATAGGAGCAAAAAGAAAAAAAAATGGCGACATCCATACCAGATAAGTTAGAAGGCATGAAATGGTGTTTTACTCTGGTTTCACCAGGGAAACAGAAACCACCGTGAGGATTTTCAATAGCGGGAATGTAGGGCAGAGAACTATTTATAGGTGCGGAGTTGCCAAGATATCAGTAAGAGGAGAGGGTGTGGTGAACCCGGGAAGGAGGCAATGTCTCCAGTGCCTGGGGGTGCCAGCGTCACTGGCTGGCAGAAGGTAGAGTCACAAGGAAATGCAGCCAAGACAGGAGGCAGAAAGGAAGGAGGATAAGTACCCTGGCTTTTCTGTTCCACCAGTGGCCAAAGTTTCTCACTGGCCAAACCTGTCTGAAAGCCAGCTGGCAAAGGAGCCTGAGAAGCACAGCCTACACACGTCAGCCCCCCTGTAAGACAGTGAGGAACAGAGAGGGTGGGGCAAAGAATGGGAATGGAGACCAAAGTCCTAGGACCAGCAAAGAATGTTGAAAGGAGTAGAGATAAAACGAACAATCCACCAAGGGCATATACTTGTGTTACCTTGTACCGAGAGTAGGAATGATGAGATGTGTCAGTGAGGGACCAGTCAGAAGACAGAATCATGACAGTTACTTTAAAGAATTTAATACACAAAAAATAATATATATATGGTAAAAGTCGTTAACTAAATAAGTGAATGGGGCAAACAGAGAACTCCAACGTGTCACCAAGGAGCAATTGGAAGACATAGCTCAGAGGAGGGGTCTCGTGCACCTGGACCCAGATATCTCAGGAGGAGGTGCTGGCCAGCTGGTGATCTGGAAATGCCATGAAGCTGATTCCACACGTATGAGGGGGGGGAAATATAAACTCCAATCAACTGGAACTACCAGGGCAAGAAAAGGAACCAGATATAAAAGCCACAGGAGCAAAAATAAGGGAGCCCAGACAGTTCTCCCTGCATCAGCTCTGCAGATGCTCTCCAGGACCCATTTGCCTATCACGAAGGCAGCTGGCAGAAAAGCAATGTGATTTGCAGAATCCGAGTCTTACATTAGAAAGCAAGACATCGGCATGTGGGTACACTCACTCAAAGTTGAAAAGAGTTTTCCTATTTGAGTACAGTCACACTAACTAGAGTAGTAGTTATTTACAGAGGAAAGATACTTACTTTATTTCCAATATCATTATAGACCTCTTCCTTTTAAAGATGTAAACTATCTTATCTATAATTTACTCTTACAGGAATTGGCCAAATTATCACAATTTTTTCAGTGGAAGTCACCTTTCATATGGTTTCTGAAAATTGTTCATACTACCTCTAATCTTTTAAAAGCATGCATTTATTTATTTATCTAATGACAAAATAATTACAAAACATACTAATATGACACCATGATATATAAGGTTTAATACTAGAGTCTGTTGTGACAATTTTTGAATATATCTCCTTAATGCTTGACAATAAAATTAGCTTATTTTGCATTATTTCTAATAATTATGATTCCAGTGAGCTTATAGAAAACACTTCTCTTAAATTTACTTTAATCAAGGGTGCCTGGGTGGCTCAGTTGGGCAGGTTTCTGGCTCTTGCTTTCAGTTTGGTTCATGATCTCAGAGTTATGGGATCGAACCCCGTGTCAGCCTCCATGATCAGTGCAGCGTCTGTTTGAGGGTTCTCTCCCTTTCCTTCTCCCTCCCCCTCTGTTCCTCTCCCCTCTCCACAAGCTTGCTCTCTCTCTCTAAAATAGATGGATGGACTCTGAGAAACCAACCGAGGGCTTTAGAGGGGAAGGGGTTGGGGGAATGGGATAAACTGGTGATGGGTAGTAAGGAGGGCACGTATTGCATGGTGCACTGGGTGTTATACGCAACTAATGAATCATCGAACTTTACATCAGAAACCAGGGATGTACTGTATGGTGACTAACATAATATAATAAAAAAACATTAAAAAAAGAAAAGAAAAAAATAAAATAGATGGATAAAATCTTTTTTAAAAAATTCACTTTAACCAAAACTATTGGTCTTCTAATGATGGATAGTTCTGACTTTGAAAATGGCATTCACTCATCTTTTTTCATTTGACAAATATTTATTGAGATATTGGTGATATATATATATATATATATATATATATATATATATATATATATATATATATATAAAATAAGACTAAAATTCCTGTCCATGAGAAAGTGAAATTCTGTTTTGGAGACAAGCAGTGAAAAGAATTACATAAAATATACAGTATGCTAAGACAACAGTATGCTAAGACAACAATATACAGTATGCTAAGGCAACAGTAAGTACTATGGGAAAAAAATAAAGGCAGATAAGGGGATATGATCTATTAGGGGTGGGATAGGTAATATTTTAGATGCGTGACGAGGGAAGATCTCACTGACAAGGTGCGCAGAGATCTGAATATAGTGAGGACAGTAGCCATAAGGATACCTGGGGAAAGAGAACATTCCTGACAAAGGCAATGATATGTGCAAAGGCCCTGGGGTAGAGCATGCCTACCATGAGAGAAAGTTAAATTCTTCCTCTCAACTCAAAGCCATGATTTCTTGGATTCACAATGATACTGTTTTTTCCCCTTAAGGTGTTAACTTTGGGAGAATTTTACATGTAAAATACATACAAAATACACACAAATGCATACACACCAAATTTGTTTGATTTTACATGTTATTATTATATGAGTATACTTTTGGCATTTTGCCAGTTCTAGCAACATAGAAGTTATTATATTTTTTCCTTTTTTAATGTAATGTTACAGTTAAAAACAAAACTAATGATTACAATGCAGTTTGAATTATAACTGTATTTTAATATTACTGGTAGGAATTTATCTTTAAACTAATAAAGATTGTAATTTTCATTTTCAAAAGACATGTTAATTATTCCAAACAGAGATTTTAAAAGAAGTTGATTGTGTTTATACTTCCTGCCAATGTAAGTTTAATATTTTCAATTAAATGTTTTAATTGGTTGTTCATAAGGTACCTTTTCATAAGGCACAATCATTTTCAAGAACTGGAGACCTCCAAACACCATCTTAAAATTCAATTAGTTTATAATGCGTTTGAATAAATTATAGTTTTGAGGACAGCTCTTTTAGAAGGCTGAATAAGATCAGCTTAAACAATTAAAATTCTGTTACCTATATAGCTAGTGTGAATGAAAAATTTATTTAATTTATTATTATTATGAAATACTTCATACATACTAACAAGTAAATAATATAAATGTACAAAGTATAAAAATAGTTGTAAAATACTTGTAAACTTTCCACAAAAATTAATAGAACATTAGCAATACTTTTGAAGTTCCCCCAACCGAATATGTGGTACCCTCTTCCTCTCTATGCCAGCTCCCCTCCCTCTCATCCATTGTCACTCAGGGGTGACTAGTCTTCCAAAATTTGTGTGCATAATTTTCTTGTCTGCCATCAAAGTGTATGAATCCCTAGACAATATATTTCATATTTTATATGCCTCTGAGCTTCATACAAATGGTATGATGCCATGTTTTTACTGCAACTTGCTTTATTCCTTTAACACTGTGATGAGACTTGCCCATACTGAGATACATAAAGCTGCCCTGAACTCATTTTCATTGCCACCCAGGATTCTATAGTATGAATATCCACAATTCATTCATTTTCTTATCAATGGACCTTTGCTTGTTTTTAAAACTTTGTTATTATAAACATTGCTGCTATGAATACTCTTGAACACACATGTTTCGAGTATATCCTTAAGTTGTAGATTATACATGCCTTCAATTTTAAAAATCAATGACAAATTGTTTCATAAAACACTTGCATAAATTTACACTCTCACCAGCAATGAAAGCCCTGTGATTTTTGCAGCTTACTTCCTGAATAGAGTTTCTAATTCATAGAGTGGGGAAACAGAACCAAGGAGGAAACAGGCAGATTTCCTGATTTGAAGAGACAATGTTGAGAGTCTGCGGAGACCAAGGTGACTAGTGATATAGAATGGCGTAACAGAGAGAAGAGAGCAGGACAGAGACGCAACTATGGGAATCTTCTGAGACTCTGCCTCAAGGATTCAACTGAGTACTAATCAGTGTACGTGTGCAAAGAAACTACTTAAGGCTCAGGAAAGAATCACCCAGAAGTATTGGAGGTAATGGGACTCTGATTCACAAGAGACTGGAAATAATGCTCATTTCCACTGGTCAAATTGGAAAATCTCCTGATTCACAAGGCATTAGGCAGAAGGCTCAGAGGGCTTTGCCTCTGTAGTGGGGAATAATTAGTCACAGACTGAGCTCTGCTTCAGTCCCTCTTAACAAATCATAAAGATGTGACAATCAAATTCCTTCTGAATAATTGCATCCCAGAACAAAGTTCAAGAAGATCTACTGGAATGTAAAAATATCCAGCACCTGAATAATGTGAAATTTATGCTGTCTGATATCTAATTTAAATTGCTGTGCATGCAAAGAGGGGCAAACAAAGTACAACTTATAATGTGGAAAAAATTCAACTGAAACTGACCCAGAACTAAAATGGATATTACAATTAGCAGACAAAGACATTAAAACACTTATTATACCTGTATTCCATATGCTGCAAAAGTAACACAATATAGAAGATATAAAAAAGATCCAAATCAAAAATCAAGAGATGAAAACTACAATGTATAAGCTAAAAAATACACTAGATGGCATTAGCTGCAGGTTAGACATTGCAGCGGAAAAGACTAGTGAACATGAAGACATTAAAAAAAGAAACTATCCGAAATGAAACAAAGTAAAAAAGAAAGATTCAAAAATGAATGGAGCCTCAGTGATCCATGGGACAACTTCAGTCAGCCTAATATACCTGTAATTGTAGTACCAGAAGGGCAGTGGGGACAGGTAGAAAAAAAATATTTGAGGGGCACCTGGGTGGCTCAGTTAAGCAACCACCTCTTGCTTTCAGCTCAGGTCATGATCTCGGGGTCATGAGATCGAGCCCCGTGTTTGGCTCTGTGCTCAGCTCGGAGTCTGCTTGAGATTCTCTCCCTCCCCCTCTTCCCCTCCCTCTGTGCTCTCTCTCTGTCTCTCTCTCAAACAAATAAATAATTAAAATCTTTCAAAAAATTCGGAAAAGAACAATGTTCAAAATTTTATGAATTTGACGTAAAGTTTAAACTCACTGATGCGGGAAGCTCAAGGAAACCTACATCATAGTCAACTCCTCAAAACCACTGATAAAGAGAAACATCTTAAAATCAATCAGAGGGAAATGACATGGGTTGTACAGTGGCACAAAGGTAAGGATGACAACATATTTCTCCTTGGAAACAATGCAAGTGAGAAGACAGTAGAGTAACATCCGTAAAGCAGTAGAAGAAAACACTGGCAACTTAAGAGTTCAAATCCACCTTTCAAAAACCAAAGTCAAATAGGAACTTTCTCGGGGTTATGAGAGCTAAAAAGTTTATTACTAGCAGACCCTAACTACAAAATGTGCTAAAGGAAGTCCTTCTAGCAGGGGGAAAATGATACCATTTGGAAATACAGATCTATACGAAGAAATAAAAACACTATAAACTGTGACTACACGGGTAAACAGGTGTTTATCTTTGTGTAAAAGATAATTGGTTATTTGTTTGTCTGTTTTTTAAGTAGGCTCCATGCCCAACATAGGGCTTGGACTCATGTCCCTGAGAGCAAGAGTCATATCCCCTACTGACTGAATCAACCAAGTGTCCCAATAATCAATTATTTAAAGGAAAAATGACAACAATGTAGTGTAGTGTTTATAACACATATAAAAGTAAAATATATCACAACAATAGCACAAAGGTTGATAAATGGAAGCATATTAGCTTAAGTGTCTTTAACTACAAATTGATTGGTACATTATCACTTGAAAATAGACTATGTAAGTAGAAAGTTATAAAACCAATAAGCTAGCAAAAGGGATAAAAATGGAATCAAATTGGATTGGATTGTACTGCCCTTCTATTTTTATTCTCTGCTTTAATTTTACTCTGAAACTTAGGGGTAATGTATCAATCTAAATTTTAAGATACACTTTAAATAACTATAAGTGTAAAAATTTTATAGGAAACTTAAACGGATAAATAATAACCATAAAAACATCTGACCAAGATAAAGAAGAGAAATTAAAATCTTTGATTTAGCAATGGAAAACATAATCTAAGTATATGACTAACGTACCCGCATAAGTGAAAAGATTTATTTCCCATTCAGGAAGTGTGTTGAAATTCCTCTGACATATGCAAAAGTATTGTTTTATAATCACTTAGTTGTCTGTGTAGCACTGTGATTTGGAGTTGAATCATGAATGCCAGAACTGTAATTGTACCCTATTTAGTAACCGTAGACTGAAAGGAAGTGCATAAGCAATACCATTGTTGACAAATAATGTAAATTCTCTTGTAGCTTATCACAAAACTGCTGTTCTCAGAGTTAAAAATCTTTACTTAAAGTCCCTGGAAAGACAGGCTTAAAAGTTCTTTGCAATCAATGCAGAAAACATTTTGGTCTTTAGTACATATGCCTACACATGAGTTTAATGCAACACCAGAGCTAAGACATAAAAAGACAATTCATGGTAACTATTTTAAAAGAGTTTTGATTTTGGGACAATGTAGAATTAGTGAGTAATGAAGTCAAATGACAACATAATATATAGTAATAAACTACTTTACATTATGCTTAAAAAAGCATCATCTTTCTTAAATCACAGAGACAGCCAGTAGGAATACATAGTAGAAATAAGAGATATATTTTTTACTATTGCAACAAAGCTGTAAAAGGCTTAGGAATAAATATAATGAAAAAGTGGAAGATGTACTTGAAGGAAACAATAAAATGTTAAGGAAGGACATCAGGGAAGACCTGAACTAATGTTCTAGGATGCCAAGACTTTACATTTTTTTTTAAAGATTTTTTATTTATTTATTCGACAGAGACAGAGACAGCCAGCGAGAGAGGGAACACAGCAGGGGGACTGGGAGAAGAAGAAGCAGGCTCATAGCGGAGGAGCCTGATGTGGGGCTCGATCCCACAACGCCGGGATCACGCCCTGAGCCGAAGGCAGATGCTCAACCGCTGTGCCACCCAGGCGCCCCAAGACTTTACATTTTAAAGATGCCAATTCCCCACAAATTAATCAGTGCAGCCCCCAACAAAAATTCCAACAGAAATTTTTTGAATTAACCGACTTCATTCTTTAGAGGAGTTTTAGAATTACGGAAACATTGAGTAGAAAGTAGAGAGTTCCCATATATCCCTTTTCCCCTGCCTTTAGTTTCCCTGTTACTACCGTCTTGCATGGGTGTGGTATACTCAATGCAAGTGATGAACTAATAGTGATGCATCATTATTAACTGAAGTCCACAGTCCGAGTCCACGTTGAGTTTCACTTTTTGAATTGTACAGTTTATTTTTGTTTTGGTTTCCGTGAACTCATAATATCATAATGTATAATGTCCACCACTACATTATCATATGGGAAGGTTTCACCACCCTAAAAATCCCCTGTGCCCCACAAGGAACTTTTTAAACAGGAACTCGATGACCTGATTCTAAAATCATTTGAAAGAAAAAAAAAATGCATGAAAACCAATAAGGATTGTTGACAAGAACGATAAGAGAGACCTTGTCCTATCAGATATTAAAACATAATACAAAGCCATAGAAATTGAAACAGTGGTGCGTAAATGCGAAAATATGTATTTAGAGTAAGGGGACACAAGATAAATCCCCAAACTAAGCATATACTTATGGAAATATAGAAAGGCATTTCAAATTAGTGATTAAAAGTGTCTAATAAAAAAGAAAATTGGATTCTTATCTCAGATCATATCCAAAAATTTTACCCATATTTAAATGCCCAAATATAACAATATTATTAATAAAACTATACACTATTTCAATAAAATATATGAAAATATCTTGATAACTTTGTGGACAAGAAAGTCCATTAGCTAACTCAGAGGGATTGATTAAAAATCGGGAGGGAATTGAATAATAATTTTTATAGTAAATCTGTATCACTTGAGTCCTCATCAGGAGCATTACTTTTGTAGTTAAATAGTATGTAGAAAAAGAGAAACAATGAAGTTTCTTCCATGACTATTTTCTCTGATCAGAAAAAAACATCTATTTATTTTACACAACTTTTCCAAACAACCGTGGTGTCATAAAAGTCCTTAATTTGTACATATAGTAAAAGAAAACTGTCAGTTCATATTAAAAATTAAGTTTACATTCCTAACGGGAAGCCATACAAAACATTAAAATATAATCTTGTGGGAAACAGGGTTAAGAAGGCTTTTTTGAAAGTCTTGCCTTGGCAATCATTTACTAGAAATAATTTCCTTGTAGTCACCTGGGTGGTTCAGTCAGTTAAGTGTCTGCCTTCGGCTCAGGTCATGATCCCAGGGTCCTGAGATCAAGTCCTGCGTCAGGTTCCCTGCTCATCAGCGAGTCTGCTTCTCCCTCTACCCTGCCCCCTTGCTCGTGATCTCTGTCTCTCTCACTCTCTCTCTAATAAATAAATAAAATATTAGAAAAAAGAAAGAATTTCCTTGATTATTTTTTCTTGCAAATGTATCCTCAACTCAAAAAAAAATTTATGTCTTTTCTTTGTTTCATTGTAGAGTGAAAAGCCGTCGTTGCTTAACCTGTGGACACTGGTTCTTCTCATCACAGCACAGGATCACGAGGACCGTAGAATTTATTGCCCAAACCAGGACATTTTTGACAGTGAAAGGGACCCCTGTTAATAATTACACCCGGATAGCATGCATCAACTCACACTGTCCTGGGAACACGAAGATGAATGACCAACTACATGGAAAGCTTTTGACAGTCTGTCCCTTTCCTTCCTCCTTATACTTGTTTTCCACCAGAGTGTCTTTGGACCTCAGGTTCTAGGAATTCCACCCTACTAAGTTTATAAATTATGCCATGCTGTTCCACACCTTCAAGGTGTTGCATATTCAAAACCCTTTGAATAATTCAGTAATTACTATGGAGTAATTCAGAAATTCCTATTGCACTTTTAAAACCTTGCTCAGATGGTTAACACTTAAGAAGGACCTCCAGTGTCAACCATCCTCTTCCTGTACCAAGAGTCAGTCACTGAGCAGCTCTACTGTGCTCTACTTTGCAGGGCTACTCGAGGTAACCATGACCTTTATGTTCTGAGAGCTTATAGTCTGCGGTAACTCTGGACCTTGAAACGCTTCTACTACTATGATTGCTTCACACGATGACATCTACCCGTGCCATGCCTTTAGAGAACTATCAGGGTTTGGGGAACCTGGTTAAGTCTGTTAAGCGTCTGACTCTTGGTTTTGGCTCAGGTCCTGAACTCAGGGTCAAGAGATCGTGTGTTAGGATTCACACACAGCGTGGAGTCTGCTTGGGATTCTCTCCCTCTCCCACTGCTCCTCCCCACCCCCATTCGTGTGTGCATGCACTCTCTCTCTAAAATAAATAAATAAAATCTTAAAAAAATAAAAAGAACTGTCAAGGTTCCATAAAGACAGGTATATTAGCAGATCTCTGCCTGGTAGCATTCTGACCGTCCTTTAGAAAATAAGCCCTCCCTCGGGACACCTGGGTGGCTCAGATGGTTAAGCGTCTGTCTTCGGCTCAGGTCATGATCTCCAGGTCCCGGGATCGAGCCCCACATCAGGCTCCCAGCTCAGCAGGGAGTCTGCTTCTCCTTTTCCCTCTGCCCTTGCTTGTACTCTCTCTCCTTCTCAAATAAATAAAATCTTAATGAAGAAAAGGAAAGAAAATTAGCCTTCCCTCACGGCACACAGTCTCAGTAGGTATACTAAGTACTGCTATGTAACCAACCATGCCAAAACCTAGTGATTAAAACATGCATTGATTTGGCCCATGGGTCTGCAGCTTAGCTGGGAAGTTCTGCCGATGCGGGCCGGCTGTGCTCGTGCTGGGGGCTTACATGCATCTGTAGTCTGCTAGAGGGGTTACTCGAGGCTCACTCTTCCGGGTGATTTTAGGATGTGTCTGAAAATTTTTTTACATTCTTCTTTCCAAAGGTAAGACCTAATTCCCCTTCCCTTGAATACGGGCCAAACTTAGCGACTCATTTCTAATAAGCAGAACGGGGCAGAGCAGTGAAGGCAGGAGACTTCTGAGGGTAGGTCGTCAAAGGCACTGCCACTTTCAGCCTGCCCTCTTGGATTGCTTGTTCTGAGGGGCAGCCATCTTGTTGCCTGTGGAGACAGGCCGTCCTGGGGAGTAATGGAGACCTCCGGCCAACAAGCAACACCAAGTCGCCAGCCATGGAAGGAGTCACCTTGGAAGTGAATCCTCCAGCCACAGAAGATCACGGGCTCAGCCTGCTTCTTATCTGCAACCTCAAGCCAGAACCTCCCATCTAAGCTGCAGCTGGATTCCTGACTTGAGAAGCTGTGTGTTAGGTAATCAATGTCCGTTGTTGTTTCCAGACACTAGTTTGGGGAATCCTCTGATGCCTGGTAGCAGATAGTGGACACACCGGCTAAGATGACCTCAGCTGGGACAACTCACTTCCACTCCACGCCTCTCCTCCTCCATCACGCCAGCCGGGACTTGCTCTCTGGAACTGACAAGCTTCCAAGAAAGGGAGCAGAAGCTCCTGAGCCCCCTGAGCCCCGCTTCAGAAACGGCATGCCACCTGCTCTTGCCTGAAGCAAGTCACTGGGCCAGTCCAGGTTCAAGGGCGAGGACGCAAACCTGTCCCCTTGATGGAGCAAGCTGCAAAGTCACATTCCTTAACAGGGCAGGGATATGCTGGGCTTGCTCGGTCTGCAGAGCATGTGACTCTTGACTTCAGGGTCATGAGTTCAAGCCCCCTGTTGGGCATAGAGCCTGCTTAAAAAGGGGGGGAGCATGGATAATAGGAGGGAGATAATTAATAGAAGGGGGGTAATTGAGGCCCCTTTGGCAATCTGCCACCACAACAGAACGATCAGTCAAGATGTTTCCCCTCCTTGGTCCTAAAAGTGGACTTTTGGCTGAAGTAAGGAAGGTCAAATGCTCCCCACCCCAGGAACCTCACGACTGGCTGACTCGAGAGAAGAAGAAATGGTTTCCTCCTAACAATGAGCAGTTTGAGAAGGCAAAGCTTTAGTTCCTGATGTCTACATCTCTTGATCTTGTCCATGTCGTCTCCTGTCCTGAGTCTGGTTCTCCGGGTTCTCCTTCTGTAAACTACCACATGCTTTCCAAGAAGCACCCATTCTTTCCTGCTGAAATTAGCCAGAGATGGTTTCTATTGCTCACCACCAAAGAACCCAGCCAGAGAGCTGCTGATGGCTCGGTCTCCTTAGGAAGTGCTCCTGGCAGGCACAAGTGTGCCTTGCAAAAGGAGGAACCAGAAGATGCCAGACACAGAGTCCCAAAAGCTCCCTCAGATGATGACTGGCATGCAGAAAGAAAGTACTTTTAAAAACTCTTTAAACATCCGTAAGGACAAATGCAATGCAAATGCAAAACAGGAGCAACGAACGCTGTAGAAAGCACTCTGGCGTGTTATTTTTGTGCAAAGGCTGCATCGTGTTATTTTTCTGCAAAGGCGGAATTGTCTCGAAGCGTTTCCATGTGGCAGGGCTGCTGTAACGCCAGGGCTCTCACGTGCCAGGAGAGGCCAAAGTTCTTGGCAATCGGGCCAAATATTCCTATGCAGGCTACGAAGGCAACCGTCTCACGGCTCCTGCCGTCCACTGACATATGGCAGCTCCGGGCCGCGGGTCTATTAGCTCCTCTATTGTGCTACGGTTTTACAATCACTCTGGGCACAAAGCACTTAATGATTTCCACTGACTGCTGGTCATGTTTCCTTCCTAATTCCCTGCACCAATCGGGGACGACAGAAGGTATCAACTCCCTTCTCGGGTATTTAAACGGTGAGCAGTCATCTATATGCAGAAAGTGTGCCTGCAAACTTTTGAGAACTTTGTTTACACAGAGCCCACAGCACAAATGCTGCGGGATCAGATGACGTTCGGCAGCTTCTAAAAGAAACTCATTAGCGTTTTGGATTTTGGTTTTGTTTTAGTTTTGTTTTGTTTTGTTTTTTTTAGGTTGAAGTTCTAGCAGTTGTCAATCAGGGGCGGGCTTAGCACTTGGCCGCGGAGACAGTGCGTCATCGTGGTTAGAAGCAGGGCCTTTCGGTCTGAAACCTGTGAGTTCCCATCTCACTCCGCCTCTTAATATCTGAGTGACCTTGGACAAGTTACTTAACCCTTCCGGGCCTCAGTCTCCCCATTGGGGAAACTATACCCCAAAAAGAAACTATCTCATAGGGTTCTTTGGAGAATTAAATGTAAGAACAAATGTGATATGCTGAGTCCACAGCTTACAGCGTAGGGGGCACAATAAATGCTAATTGTGACTGCTTTTTTTATTACTACTAGCACTACTAATAATAGCAATGATTGAACATGCCAGCAGCTTCCAGGGCTGGAACAGCAAGACCCAGGGACATCTGACTCACCAAGTCGACGGAGCGGAGCAAACGCTGATGCGGTAACGCTGATGCAGGCGGGATTGGCATCAGCCCCAGGGGCAGCCGCCGGGGAAATGGGGCAAGGTGTTGTGTCTCAGCGTCTCTGTTCCATCATCCCCTGCGGTCAGCATCTCATCTTCATGCTCCAGCTGGGCTGGACCAGCAGGACCAGCTGCAGACCTCGAGAGAAGGGAGGCGAGAACAATTCTGGGTTTCAGACCTCGGCTTGAGACCCAGCAGGGAAAAAGAGCAGGTGTCTGGATGGGGGCAGACTGATGCTCATGGAACACCAGGGTCATGCTGCTCGGGCTGGGCCAGCAATAACTCTCCAAACCCATCCAATCAGCAGAAGGGACGGGGCTTGCCGTGAGCTGCCAAGATCAGCTCTCCAGCAGACTGAAGGCAGCGCTGTAATGTGAGCTGTTCCTTGATGGCAGGAACAAGGCCATCTTCCTGAACTAAAGGAAGGAGTGAGATCAGCAATAGTAGGAAAAGCACAGAGCCCACAGGAAGGACACAGCTGCAGCAACCACAGAGTGTTCTAGGGGGAGAGCAGGGTCAATAACTTGAAACAGGAGGTGTCACCTGCTTGGTGGCAGACAGAGCCAAAGGGTCCCAACCTCGGAGTCATCCTCAACGGACTCCTTTAAGATCTTGCTACGTACAGTGGTTCTCAGAGAGAAGGTTCTCAGAGGGAATCAGGATCAACACTTTAGCAAGATAGCCTTGGGATTCAAATGCGCATTTCAGTTGAAGAAGTTCTGCTAGGATTCCCTTATCGCCTGGTAGGATTTAGCTCAAGCCTCTTTTCCATTTGTGCTTTGAAAACAGACTGGAGTTGGTTTCTCTCATCTATGGAACATAAGAAGTAGGAAGATCGGTAGGGGAAGAAAGGGATAAAGAAAGGGGGGTAATCAGAAGGGGGAATGAAGCATGAGGGACTATGGACTGTGAGAAATAAACTGAGGGCTTCAGAGGGGAGGGGGTGGGGGAATGGGCTAGGCTGGTGATGGGTAGTAAGGAGGGCACACATTGCATGGTGCACTGGGTGTTATACGCAACTAATGAATCATCGAACTTTACATCAAAAACCAGGGATGTACTGTATGGTGAGTAACATAATATAATAAAAAACTATTATTATTAAAAAAAAGAAAAAAAATGATCTCAACTTTAAACTTCAGATTTAAACTAAAGCCAAAGGGGGGGAAAACAGACTGGAGTTGAAAGGTGCTGAAGACATGAAGCATGTCCCACATTTTAGAAACTGTAACAGTCTCTTACTGATCTGCCAGGGGCTTTGGCTTACGAGAATGTTCCCCTGTAGCCAGAAGGGAGAGGGTTTGGGCGGAAGCCAGTTAAGATATATAGGAAGTGGAATAGAAATTTGGAGCATGAGTGTAGGAGCCTGAGAATTAAAAGACTCTCCCTCTGAAATTTTCAAAAAAGAAGGAGAGAGAGAAATTCTCCATCTGATCTGGAATTGTTTCCATCATTGGTTGAGTATCTTAATGATTTGTTCTAGTTCCTCATTTGTAGTTTTGAGGAGATCAAACTCACTCGTCTGTGCTGAGGTGTATCGAGGAAAGGTGATCCCCTCGGGGTCTGAATTGTTAGGTGGGAGCTGCCGCAGGCACCAGGAACTGGTGACCAGGGCAGTTAGAGAGTGGGGAACAATGGGAGAACAGTGAAAGTTTGGGGGAGCACTCAGGACCCTCCTACCTGTAAGTTTTCTTTCTTCAAACCTATGTGCATGTCTTCGCGTGGGCATGGATTTCATGAAGGTGCTTTTTCCCCTCAGCAGTTCCTAAAATATTTGCTGTCCGTGGCTTCCTTTGGGAATCCTCTAAAGGGGATGAATACTTTCCCCCTGTCACCCCATCCCTCAAATATAGAGACCTACATATGCTCAAAGCTTGGCATGCAGTTTCAGGGGCCTATGGAACCCCTACGATCTCAGGTTAAGAACTCACACCTGTCACCTTCCATACATTTTTATTTCTTCTTTGAATCTATAACTTTAAATCTTCACAGTACCATTGCCTAAAGAAGTAGGGATTACTGGATTGCTTCCCATTGGTTGAGATCAATGAGAACTGACTCATCTTTGAGACAATGAATAGTCCTTACTCCAGATGTGCTATTTTAAGCTGGAAGTAACCAGAGAGCTCATAATAAACACTAGTGTCCAGAGACGCCTGGGTGGCTCAGGCAGTTAAGCATCTGACTTTGGCTCAGGTCATGCATGGTTTCAGAGTCCAGGGATCGAGCCCACATCAGGCCCCCTCCTTAGCAGGGAGTCTGGTTGTCCCTCTGCCCTTCACCCTGCTCCTTCTCTCTGTCTCTTTCAAATAAATAAGTTATTTAAAAAAGTAAAAATAAATATAAATAAACACTACTGTCCAGGTCAGACGCTATGGTTCAATTGATCTGAGTGGAGCCCAAGCATCTATATATTTTTTAAAGGTTATATTTATTCCACAGAGAGAGAGAGAGAACACAGGGGAAGGAGCAGAGGGAGAAGGACAAGCAAATTCCCTGCTGAGTGGGATTGATCCCAGGGTCCTGGGATTGATCCCAGGACCCCAAGATCATGACCTGAGCTGAAACCAAGAGACAGACACTTAGCTGAATGAGCCACCCAGTCCTCCCCCCCACCCCTGGACAAAGCATCTGCATTTTTTAAAGCTCTCTAAGTGATTCTAAAGTGCACCCTGAGTTCAGAACCACTAATCTAGGGTGCTCTTGCCCTGAACTGGATCTGGGCTAAGCAGTGGTCACCACTCTGCTTTCCCCTGTCCCTCTTGGCTTCTTCCGTGTACAGGAAGTGAGTATGCCCAAACCCGGGCAATATGAGATGAATGTCTTCTATTCATATCCTTTCCCTTGGGTACAATCCTGTTTCTGTCCTAAACATGAGACCTGAAAAAAAACAACAAAAAAAAAAAACAAAAAAAACCCACACTATTAAAACCCAAGTTTAACAAACACCTGCCAATAAACTGTGATTCTTCCCCTCTGCCACCTCTCCATCAATGACAAAGGTTTCCACAAGCAGGGTGGGGACAGGCCTCTGACCTCACTCACAGAGCCTTTCACCATGTGTGCGTGTGAAAAATCAGGTGAGCCACTCCGTGTTTAGTAAACCAGAGTCAGTATCTCCAAGCTCCTTGTCCGTAAATCAAGCTCTGGTCCTCATGGGCATATCATTTCCACATACATTTGAAGAGGCGGATTATTCCAGTCAACCCTTAAGGTAAGTCACTTCTTTGAAAATCATTGAGCGGCAGATTTAAAGCTTGTGGTTATTGGCAACAAACGTGATGAATTATCTAATTGGCAGTCTTAAAATGCCACTTGGAAACATTCATGATTTCTAATGGCTACTTTACAAAGCACTCATTTTTTTTTCTTCAAGGATAGATGGATACATGGTGGCCACATCTTGGTGGCTGGTTAGCATCTGGCTTGTCTTCTAGAATGTGCATATCAGCCATGCTTTGGTTGCAGAATCTGTAGAAACAGGGCCTCTGCAAATAAGGCTTCCTTCAGTGAAATGTGAGTTCTTCCACCCCAACCCACCTTGTCCAATTTTAAAGAACTTCAAACTCCAGGGGCATCTGGGTGGCTCAGTCGGTTAAGCCTCTGTCTGACTCTTGATTTCAGCTCATGTCATGATCTCAGGGTCGTGTGATCGAGCCCCACATTGGGCTCTGCACTGGGCATGGAGCCTGCTGAAGATTCTCTCTGTCCCTGTCCCTCTGCTCCTCCCCACCTTAAAACAAACAAACAAACTTCTGACTCCAACTCAAAGTTTGTGATAATCCATTAATTTTCTTTATTAACAATAACTGAACTACCTCTCTCCATGCTAGCCTAAGTGCAATGAATAAATGAAATGGATTATTTCGACTCTGCTAATGAGACTCAAAGTATATTGGGCCCAAGCAACTGAGAGGTCTTCGTTGTTTCCCCACGTAATCCATGACGGTGTGGCTTGAGGTACAAAATCAAGGTGCGAGTTGGTCCCATTACGCCTTTGCGAAGCAGTGTCCGGCGATGCTCAGGCTTGTGAGAGCCATTACCCACTAGGATCTGATCACACGCCTTGGATCATTACCTGGGATCCTTATTCCATATATTTATGGGGCCCAGCATAGTTGAGAACATGTTTAAAACACATACAAATCTAGTCATTCAAAATCCTAACATTCTTCACAGGACACAAGTGAACTTTGAAGCTCCCTCAGAAGATTGTAATTAGAAATGTGATTTTAATGCGAGCTAATAAAATATATTTCTCAGCATCTCAATGGGAACTTTTTGTCTTGCCCCTAGAAGGAAGAATGACAGAAATGACATCACCGACTACTGTTACACAAAAACGACCATTCACAGGGAACTCACACTTACATATTCTCACTGAATCCTCAAGTTCTCTCTAGACCAACTTTGAGGAAACCAGAGCTTAAGAAATCCAAATAGCTTGTCCACGGTCATGCCATCAGGGGAAGTAGCAGAGCCAAGGCTCAAAAGCAGGTTTGTTAGATGCAAAGCCCATCTCCACAACCATCGCCCTAAGAACCACGAGGGTCACCATTCACTGGGCACTGACTGTACACCAGGCACTTCACGGAATGTTCTATTTAATGTGAGAGATACACAGACAGCAAAGAGGGCATTAACATGTGAAACCCAGAGAACTTAGTCCCTTCCTCAGTTTTACAGAGCAAGTCATAGTAGTAGGGTTTGAACCTAAGAACAAGAGCCCCTACTCTTTTTTCTGCCCCGGGGCCTGCTCTGCACAGGCCTCTGAACGGCCGTCACACAATAAGCCCCACTCAGCAGCTCGTAGCCCTGGAGCCCATGCCAAAGGCCAAGGGGTCCAGCTATGTTGGCGTGTGACATGGGGACTGGAAGGCTTCCCTGCCTTGCCTGATGCTGTGCTCCCTTGTAACTCAAGAGGCCCAAAGGACACAGGGAGGCTGACACTTGGAATCTGTGAAAGGATTTATTATTTTTATACCATTATGCCTTTTTTACCCCATTTGCCTGGGATCTACTTGACCCTCGAAAAAACTGAGAGGGCTTCATGAGCCCCGTAATCTAACAGATGGGAGGAAGTCCACTGAGTGCTGAGATGCGGGAGCAGATACAAACAATAGTCTTCCCATACGCTAGGAGGCACCAGTCTGAAAATGTCCAGGAGGAGAAAAAAAAAAATCCCATGTATGTCAAAATAGCAGGGAAAATATATAAAATAAACCTCACCAGAAATGTGCGAGACCCATATGAAGAAAAAGATAAAATTTTATTGAAGAACACATAACTCTTGGATATGAAAGCTTAATATTTGTAAATGCTAATTCTCTACAACTTAACTGATAAATCCAAACTTTTCCCAATGTTATTCCAATCAAATATGCAGGTTTTTCAATGAAAACCTGACAAATGAGTCCCAGATATCTTCAGGAAGATAAAATCTATAAAAATAGCCAAAATAAAATGTGTGAAGGATAGAAATGAGGTGATATTTGCTCGACTAGTTATCAGAACTTACTATGGAAAAACCTGAAGTGAACAAAAATGTTCTGGTGCAGGAAAAGACAATAGGGCAGTATAAGGGAGAATAATTAAAAAAAAAATAAGACATGGATTTATGTCAATTCGTTATGTGATAAAAAGGAATATTCCATACAGCAGGAAAGGGAAATAAATTACAATAAATTATGTTGGAGGAATTAGCTATATCTTTGGGGAAAAATGATAAAATACTTTTCTTCACAAGATAGTCAAATTTAAAGAGCTTAGGGTAAAGAAAAATTAACAGGAGAAAATATAGGTAAAGTTTTCATAATCATGGTAAAGGGAAGACCTTCAAAAGAGCAAGAAAGATGAAACGCCATTTTATAGAACATACCCCATGAAAATATGCTTAATCTCACTCAGATTCATACAAAAGTACATTTAAACCCCAATGAAATACCCTTTCCACCCAATTTTTGATTGGCCAAAATTTTAGACTGTCTTTATCCGCGGTTGGCAAGATAAAAAAGTGATTCCACGCACGAATGATGAGACTATAATTTTTTTGGAGGGCAATCTGGCAGTATCTATTTAAATTAAAAATGACATGTCCTTTGGCCCAGCAATCGCACTGTAGGGTTTCTACCTTAGGGGAGATAATTATGCAGACACTTACAGAAGGGTGTGAGCAAAATCATTATTAATAGCTCTAAATCTAAAGGAACATAAATGCTATTAGTGGGCTGTGATTATATAAACAATGGTACAGTCACACCATGAAATCCTATGATTTTCATGAAAACTATGAGGCCGACCTTTAAGTCGTGATTAAACAGACTCCGGCATACTTTGAAGTGACGAAAATCCAGGTGCAGAGCCCGTAACTAGAGTATGATTTTACGTGTTTGTGCGTTTGTGTGTGAAACAAACATATAAAACTATATACATGCACACACGCTTGCAAATGTAAATACTATGCTGGGAATGGTTGTTCTGGCCTCAGACCAGGGAAGAAGGGTCTAAATGGGACCAAAACAGGGGCATGGGACTCCCCTGCCCTCACATGTTCTCTGCTTGGGTCCACTGGGAAAGAGTCTTGATTCCTACAGTGATTTTCTACAGTTTTCACAATTTACAGTGGAATAAAGCTTTATAATTTGCAACTGATAATTTTATGATTCAATTCAATTAGATTCCTCATAAGCCCCCAAATAGTTGCAAGAAGGTGTTTTGTGAAATCCCTATGTGGCCATTTCCGTCAAAGCAGACCCCTGTGGGTAAAAGGATAGTCCTCAAGGGCCATGACGTTGAACAGATGATGTTTGGTCACAGGCGAGCTCTTCCCATCGATTCTGCATTCAGCATGGGTCTAATTATGTTTATTTAAGATCCTTAATTGTTACTTATCTTATGCGTCTTGGTTTCATGTTTGCCTGTTCAGTTGCAATAATGGAACTGTAATCTACTCTCAATTCATTGGCAGGAAACACTTTCTTGCTGCGCTCATTCTACTGCTGTCACAATTCAACGACATTATGTATGCGAGAACCCGGCAGGAAGAAGGCAGGGCCTTTCTGCTCTTCAGAATAAGATATCTGCAGCAAAAGAGTCCTGTGTTCTTACATGAATTCCTGTCTCTCCATCCCACGGTGGGGGTGGAGGGGAATACAACAAATATGTCTGTAGTGTTTCCTTTTTTGGGTGTATTTTGTCCTTTTTTGTTTCCCTGCTCAGTTGTCTATTCCCCCATATGCTTTCTCCCTTCCAACTTTCCTTCAAGTTAAAAAAAAAAAAAAGCTCCTTTATTTCCTCTGCAGCTGCCACCAATCTTAGAAAGAAGGTGGGGATCACTTTAGGCCGGTGGGGGGCAGGAGCTCCAGCAGAGTGCTCGCCATTTCCGGGAGGGTATGGTTAACAGAGAGAGGAGCACCTCAGTGTCGAGGGCCTGCCCACTGTGCTGGTAGGGAACCCCGGCTAGGACTGGTGAACGTCTCTTCTTTCCTCTTATTAAATATTAGGGGCGCCTGGGTGGCTCAGTCGTTAAGGGTCTGCCTTCGGCTCAGGGCGTGATTGGGATCAAGTCCGGCGTCGGGCTCCCTGCTCCACTGGGAGCCTGCTTCTTCCTCTCCCACTCTCCCTGCTTGTGTTCCCTCTCTCGCTGGCTGTCTCTATCTCTGTCGAATAAATAAATAAAATCTTTAAAAAAATAAAATAAATCAAGCATTTTTCCTTCTTCCTTTCTCTTCCATCCTTCTTCCGTTCCTTCCTTTCTCTTTTCCCTTTAACCGTGATACTGAAGGGCAATGTGATGAACACAGAATGCCTTGGGTCTGACCTTGGCCCTGTCACTTACTGAAAATGGAATGTGGAGCAAGGCCCTCTGTCTTTCTGAACCTTGGCTCCTTGTCTGCAAACTTGATCTCTATCCCAAGATGCCCTCTCACAGAAATTTTTGTGAAGTTGAACGGGATCACGCGCGTTGAGCACCTAGGCTGGTGTGCAGTGAATGTTCAAGTGAGGTTAGATCCTTCTCCTTCTTCCTAGAGATCTTCGCTTTGTAGTCGATTTCCAACTCAGGTAGAAAATGAGCTTCAAACATCAGCCAGCCTCCAAATAAAAATCAAGGTAGGAGCGAGCACAAATTAAAGTTACCGGATAAAAACAGTGAGGCTAAAAGCAAGATGAATGTGTGTGCCCTCCAAAAAGATAATGAATGTATGTTGGTACTTACACAGCACTTTATCTGTTTAAGATCTGAAGGAGCGGGAAAAAAGAAACTCTAGTGCTGGAGAACATAGCGTCACACAATAGAAGACTTCTCTCCCAGTGGTTATAACTAAAACTCTGAAAATAAAAAGGAGGAAGAAGAGGAAGAGGAAGGAGGAAGAAAAGGGGAACGAATAGCAAGTAGCTAGGAACTGGCATCAGCAAGCGGCTTGGGGAGGGAAGTCAAAATGTAAAAAGCAAACCATCATGAGTGAGATTTCTGGAGGGTTTTCTTTCATCTCCTGGCTTGGAATCAAGGATGACCCCAGTGTGGAAAAACAAAGCAGCCACAGACGGCAAAAATATCATAGGGCTTCCCCTATCTCTTAATCAGAGAACCAAGATCAAGTGTTTCTGCAAGCAGGAGACCGTGGGAAAAAATCCCTGCTGCTATTTTGGAATAATTCCAAACTTACAGAAAATCTGCAAAGATCGTCTAGTGTTCTCATGCACCCCTCACCCACTTTACCCCATTGTTACCATCTTAACACTACCATGATGCATTTTTTAAAACTAAGAAACTATTCATTGGTACAATTACCATTTATCACGACGTACATGACTATGACCAGACTCCAGACTTCCTTCGGATTCACTCGTTTTTCCACTAATGTCCTTCTTCTGTCCGGGGATACAATCCCGGACACCATATTGCATTCAGTCTCGTGTCTGGGAGTTTCTCAGTCTTCCCTTGTCTTTATGGCCTTGAGAGTTTTGAGGACTACTGGTCAGTGTTTTGTAGAATGTCCTTCACGCTGAGTTTGCCTGATCTTTTGCTCCTGCTTGGAATGGAGTTATAGGTTTGGGTGAAGAATACCAAAAGGAGTGATGTGCTGTTTTCATGACATCCTATCAGAGGAAGATGCTACAACATAATGTATCACTGATGTTGTCTATCTGGCTAAAGCAGTGTTTTCGGGGTTGGAGACAAATCCTTAAGTTTGGTGCAAAATCAAGGGGAGCAAGAAGAGAATCTATATCACTTACTGGGAATTCTTCTATAAGGAAGATTTGTCTCTTTTCCTCCATTTATTTATGTAATCATTTATTTGTATCAGTATGGATTCACCTATATTTTTGTTTTTCTCTCTCTCTTTTTACTTCTGCCCTGCCTTAAAAATGGCTCTGGTCCTGGGGCTGCAATGAGGTGGTCATATTGGCATTACCTAAAACCTAAGGAGGAAACTTGTCTTAATACGAAATCCTCATCTTTCTCTCTCTTTTTCCCCTCACTGCTTTGCCTTGAGAGTAATCCCAATTGTATAAAACTGCTTAGCAGCTTGTGTAGCTAAAAATTCTAGAGAATCAGCAAATTTCTATCCAAAGGATTGAAGAAAAGGGCCTCTGAAAGCCATAGAAAATGGGGCTATCCAAAGGATTGAAGAAAAGGGCCTCTGAAAGCCATAGAAAATGGGGCAAATAATGGAGAGGAAAGAAATGGATGAGAGTTTCCCTTAATTCTGTGTATGAACTGACAGAAGTCCCCAGCTCATTCTGAGCTGCTCACATGGAGAAAAGACCCATAGCCAAAGGGCAAAGGATTTGAGAACTGAGTTGACATTGGAACAGTTGCCCACAGAAGGTGAGTCTGGAACAGTCTGAGCATACCCAGGTTCATTGACCATTAAATGAAAATAGTTGACATTCTCCAGAGGATTTTAATATAACATAATATTCAAAATGTCTAAGATATAATCTAAAATTCCTAAACATAAAAAAAACTGGAAAGTGTGACTGATTCTCCAAGGACTAGACAGTCAGATGTCAAGCTCAAGATTACCCAGGTATTAATTTTTTTTCAATGATCTTCAAACAACTATTATAGTCATGCTCAAAGAGATAAAGATAGACACTATGAATGGAAAGATAGATGTTCTTATCAGGGAAACAGACACAATTTTTTTTAATGAGTATTTTTGAACTGAGAAATAAAACATCTGAAATAGAAAATTCACTGGATGATCTAAACAATACAATGAAGATGACAGAGAAGAGAATCTGTGAACTTGCAAACAGATCAACTGAATTTACCCAATTTCTACAACAGAGGGGGGGGAGGGAGAGCAAAAAACTCAGAGTCTCTGTTCCTCTGAGACAGTATCAAAAAGATCTAATATTCATATTTAAGTCCCAAAAGGAGGGGAGAAAGAGACTGGTGTGGAAAAAAATCTGAAGACATAAGAGCAGAAAACATAAATGTGGTGCAAGACATAAATATACAGCTGTAAGAACCCCACACAAGATAAACGCAAAGAAAACCAAACCCATGCACATTATATTCAAATTCATGAAAGATAAAGAAAAAATAATGAAAGCAAACAAAAAATAGCCCATTACATATATGGGAACAATAATTTGAAGGGCTGCTTGGTTTCTCATTAGAAACCAAAGTTCTCAGAAGACAATGGAACACCATCGGTCAAGGGCGAAGAGAAAGGAACTTCCAACATGGGATTCTATATGCAGCACACATATCCTTTAGTAATGACATCAAAACGAAAACCTTCTCAGAAGGAAAACTAAGAGAATCCACTGCTAGCAGGCCTTCTCTAAAACAAATGCCAAAGAAAATTCTTCAACCTAGAATGTTCCCGAGGGAATTTAGAACTTCAGGATAAAGAAAGAGCAAAACAGAAATGATAAATACATGGGTAATTATAATAGACTGTTTTTCTCTTGCAGTGTTTAAAATGTGCATAACTATCTGAAGCAAAAATGTAAACAGTGTCTAGTGGAGTTATCCATACAGGTGGATGTAACATACACGCCCACTATGACATAAAGGGGAACAGTAATCCCTAGAGAAACTGCTTCAAACATACTACAAAGAGAGTCTGAAAATTGATAGATTTAAATGGGTTACTAAAAGATACTTAAATAATGGAAAAGAAAACAGGAAAGGAACAGAGAAACACACACACCACAGAGGCACAATCAAGCAAATAATAAAATGATGCACCTGAAACCACCCATAGCAAAGATTACATTGTATGTAAATGATCTAAACACACCAGTTAAATAATGGAGACTGCCGGACTGGATTTTTTATTTTTTAATATGCTACATGCTGCCATATTAATGGTAGCAGAACTCAAATAGCTATAATAATGCATGCACAATAAAAATGGAATTTCATCTGCGACTGAGGTAGGTCACCATATAAATTACCATCCGCCTAGTCATAGAATGGTTTTTGTTTTAGTATCCTCCTTTTTAAGGTTTGGCTGAGACAGCTCTGTTCTATGATAGCATACGGCCAGGCCCACTTACGCCAGTCGAGTGGCTCTAGATTGACCACACAACAGCCATTTGCTAACAGAGCTCTGATTTTATTTAGCCCCCAGAGAAAAATCACTGGTCTGAGCGAATTGTAAAAATCTCATTTGTTTTTGCCAGTTAATGACCTACGGGTGCACAGACGAGTCAGTTTTGGACAACACCATGTAAGAAGTCTATTGGGGACATCTAGGGAATGTATTTTCTTTCTGAAAGGAAGAGAGGAAGGGAAGGGGGAAAAAATTTGACTTTTTTTTTTGTGTGTGAGCTTGGACTGCCTTGCTTTATTTATTTGTTTTTTAATTCTGCTTTGGGATACTTAGAGCCGTGGTAACCATTGCCACCAGGAAGGGAGCTGAGTATGGCAGTGGAGAAAGATAAGAGGTGGCTGAAGAACCAACCCTGACAGCACCTGCTATTGGACTTCTGGTTAAGTAAACAAGAAATATACTTATATTTTAAGCCAACGTTTGTCCCTGCCTTCTGCTACCTGTAGTCAAAGTATGATTAACTGACAAATGAGCAAAGAGAGCCTGATCTTTCTCAGCCACCTAATCTGGAAGGTGTGGGGTGGGAATAGAGAAATCTGCCCAGAGAGGATGAAGATGTAGTAAAGTAAGAGGCAGAGTACTATTCATTTATTGTAAAGTGAAATAATACTGCATGTGTTGGGATTCCTTCATTCAATCATGTCAACATTATTGAGCGCTGATTGTGTCCTAAACTCTGTGTTAGGCACTACAGATACAACGAGGAGAATAAGTTCTGTGCTTCAAACGGTCGTGATGAGCACAACACAAATAAGCATATAAGGTGAGGTTGTGTTATAAAGAAAAGTGGACTAGTAACAGCATGTGCGGAACTCTTCTAGATAAAGTGGTCCTAAACTAACAGCTATTTCAGAACCGTATGCAGAGATCTGTGGCCCCTTCCACTTTCCTTCAGAAGTGATAAACATACTTCGAAGTTGTATGGATTTAGTAAAGTTCCACGTTAATAATTTAAACTCAAAGAAGGCAGCAAGCCAACCTTTCCTTTGGGATCCTTTAAAAAAAAAAAAGGAAATACCTACTTCAGGAAAGGTTTTAAATCTCAATATGAGATCAATCTGTGATAACAGCTCACAAACTTGGAACTTTAATAAGGAAAGAACTTAAAAGGGTTAGAAAATGGACAGATAATGTCAGCCACGCTAAATGGTTAAAAAAAGAGAAAAGAATAGAGAAAGAATGGAATATTAAAGAACAAAATAAAAATGAGAACTGGCAAAAGAAGCTATGGGTGTGGATACCAAGTCATCAATGCAACTGGAAGTCTTCCTGGACTATGACACGGAGGTCAGGAAATCCTTTCGGGTGGAGCAGAAACCTGGGCAGCACATACTGTTTAGAAACCACCTGATTGGGGGCGCCTGGGTGGCAGAGTCCTTAAGCGTCTGCCTTCGGCTCAGAGCTTGATCCCGGCCTTCAGAGATCCAGCCCCACATCAGGCTCCTCCACTAGGAGCCTGCTTCTTCCTCTCCCGCTCTCCCTGCTTGTGTTCCCTCTCTCACTGCCTGTCTCTCTCTGTCTAATAAATAAATAAATAAATAAATAAATAAATAAATCTATCTATCTATCTTAAAAAAAAAAGAGAAACCACCTGATTCATGACCTTGTTTACAACAGGAAGAATCAGTGTTCTGGGCTAGCTTAGAAAAGCTGTGAGCCCAGGGAAACTCCTTGGGGGTCGTACCAGGTTGAGAATCACAGCCTCATTCCTCCAGTCTGCCGCTTTTTCTCAGGCTGGGAATTCCGAAACCCCCGGAGAGGCGGGGCTCAGAAACCTGGAGGTTAGTAGTTACCAAGTTATCCATTAAAGTTTCGAGGCAGCCGCCCCACCCACCCACCTAAAACTCACAGGAGAATTATTGCTGAGTTCCATTTTCCAGGGTATCTATTTCCCCACAGTCCTGCAGATTAAATCATAAACACAAGCCAGTTGCAGTCACAACGTCATATACCAATGCAAAAACCCAGCGACTTCTGCAAACAGTCCCCACGCTGCCAAAAACCCCGCCCCCGTTCGTAACCATGGGAACGGCGGACACTCTGCGAGCCGGAGATTCCCGGTTCCGCCCCCTCCCTAACAAATATTGTTTCCCACTATCTGTCCACATGGGCGCACCGCCTCACTATTGGTCAGTGTCCCAGGACTGTGCCTTTCCCCAGCCAATAAGCGGCCTGTGCACGTGTACGCCTGCGTATCCCAATTGGTCACCAGTGCCTGATCACGCACTGCCTACCTGCGCCATCCGGTGCGTGGGAGCGCCTATGAAATGACTCAGTAGCCATTTACAACCAATCGGCGCCAGGCGGTGCTCACAGCCAGCCTATGGGAGCGCGCCGGGGGTGGGCTGTCCCGGCCCCTGTCCAGTCCCACCTGGGTTTGTTAAAGCGATAGGCCCCACGGCGCGCCAGGGCTCCACCGGGCACCGCACAGCGGCCACGGCGGCCCTCGGCGTGCGGCGGGCGCCCGTGACAGCGGCGCCACTCTGCTCGCCACGCCGGCTCCGGGCAGCTGCCGACCTCCCTGGAGCGGCTCCATAGCCCGGCGGGATGGGCGGCGAGGCGGGGTCCGCGGCGGCGGTGGGCTCCGAGGGCCGCGTGAAGAGCCTGGGTCTGGTGTTCGAGGATGAGCGCAAGGGCTGCTACTCGAGCGGCGAGACGGTGGCGGGACACGTGCTGCTGGAGGCGGCCGAGCCGGTGGCCCTGCGCGCGCTGCGCCTGGAGGCCCACGGCCGAGCCACTGCCGCCTGGGGCCCGAGCCCTGGCGCTGCGGCCCCGGCCGCCGCCTCGGAGGTGGAGTACCTGAACGTGCGCCTGAGCCTGCGCGAGCCCCCGGCCGGTGAGCGAGGGCCACGGCCCCGGAGTCCCCGCCGGGCCACGGGACGCTCCGCAGAGGGGCTGGCAGGAACCGGGAGGGAGCGCGCCGGCGGATGCCCACCAGCTAGGGGGGCGGGGGCGGGATCCGGGGCTGGGGTCCGCCCACGGGGTGGTCCGAGTCTCAGTTTGGCCGCCGGTGACGGGTGGGTAACAATGCCTGTGCCCCCCTCGCTGCAAAGCACCGGGGCGATCGCGCGAGGTGAGTGCGCACGTCTACCTGGCGCCTCGCCTCTGGCTCGCTTGGGCCTGCCCAGCGCCCGGCGTCCCAGGACCTTCCAGGACTGCAGCGGGAGTGAACCGTTGCCATGGGAACCTGTGATGAGCAGTCAGAAATCTAAGATCTGGGGATCTAGGTCCTGTCCCTTCTGGCCTGAGGGATGGCGAGCAGAATAAGTCCATGGGGTTCCATGCTGTGGTGCCTAGTGTTTTATGGGCCTCCCCTTCTTCCCATCCTAGAGGTAGACACACTCGTTTTTGGTTCACGATGAATTAGCAAAACCTCAATCCTGGGAAGAGGGAAGTAGTTCGTGAGCTGTAGGAGTTCAAAGGAAGTGTTTCTTGACTTGACCATCATACTTGGGTTCCTCCTTCTGGAAGCAGAGGAACTTAAGAGTTCTGCCTCAGCCCTCTATTCTTTTGTCTTTTATTCGTTGCTTCTTTTTGTTTACTTGCAACATCCCCCTCCCTCTCCAGTAGGCCTTTGGAGACAGTGGGATCTGGGCGTTGTAAGTTTCTGGAGGAACCCACTTCTTGTCCACTCTTGTGAAGGCAGTTAATAGTGTGGGTTTTTCCAGGTGCTTATGTGGGAACCCAAGACGTAGCTGTTTCATCTGTATGTATATTGTGTGTATAAATATAAAATTTTATATAATTATATATAGTAAATATGCAAAAAGTGATTTTCTTAATCATGAAAACACTAGAAACAGTGAGCCTTGCTCTTCATGAAGCTGGTGGAAGCTACTTTAAACTATTTTACTTTTCTGCCTCATCAGCTTCAGCTTTTATATGTAAAAGGAGATAATGGTATAAACTTCCCTCCCTTGAAGAGTTAAAGGCAATATATCAATGTCTTAACGTTTTCTGTGTCTTATACAAAATAAATAGTATGTGCAATTTTTCCTTTTCCTCCTTTAGAAAAGTAGTCTGTTCACAGTTAAATCCTCAAGGTACGTGAGAATCCAGTGATCCCAAGTATAGTAGTGAGGAAAAAACGTTTGGAACCAAAGCCTACTTTTTGGATTCACAAGTACAGTGTGTTGGGTGACCCTTTCCTCCGTATGGTTTCCAAGATCAGCCCACACATGCCTCCCCTAATTATTAGGGACTACACAGATTTTCAAGATGGCTGACTGGAGTCAAGGGTCATGGAAGAGAGAAGTAAAGTGGTTTTTGTCAGGACTTTGGACTCTCAGTATCTCTGTGCCCATAACTACTGAGTAAAGAGAAGTGAGATTAATAGCAGTTGGACCTGGGATTAGCAATAAAAAATGCTTTGGTAAAATCTGGTCTGACAAATACTGTTTTGAATTATAGGTTAGATCTTGCTTTTTTCATTCTGGTGGAATAGAATATCTAAGCCTAGACAACCTGAAAATGTTTAGCTTATTTTTATTTCTTTCTTTCTTATTATGTTATGTTATCACCATACAGTACTTCATTAGTTTTTGATGTAGTGTTCCATGATTCATTGTTTGCTTGTTTTTAAAGGATATCATTACCAAATATTGGCAAAAATTATGTTTTATTTAAAAATCATAGTTTGTTTTAGATGGTCTCCTTGAGCGAAACAAAACACTCTTAACATCTGTAGCTTAGAAGAAGTTAGCAACTTTGCATAGTTGTAGATTTTCAGGGTCATTTATTTGCAAAACCTAGCTGAATTTCAATCACCAGAAGAGATTTTAAAGTCTAGATTTCTGGGAAATGTGTCTATGAGATCTATTTTCAGGAAATCAACCCAGGTAATTGTTTGGCACTGTTAATCTAATCTCCTTGCTATCATTGTGGTTGATTTTTTTTTTTAATTATTGAGGAATTACGGTAGAAAGACAAGACAGAACAGAGTTGGTTTCACTTGGTCACCTACCAGCAATATATGACCTTGTGGGAGTCCCTCAACCTTCCTGAGCCCAAGTCCTTGACTCTGTAATGATGTTCAAAGCTCCCACAGCTCCGGAGTGCCCTGAATGAGGGGCTTGGGCTGTAAGACCATTGGTGAATGGAACACCTCTCTGCGATATTGTAGTCCTCAGTGTATAAGGAAGAAGTACTGAGCCATGAGAACAGAAGCAGAAATGGGCGCATGATTCAGCTTGTGAAACTTTTACATAAAAAAATAATAGTAAGAGAAAGGAAGAAAACTAAGATGTGGTTCCAAATGCTATAACCTATGTTTATCAACTTTCTCCAGTTGTGTCCCTATTTATGTATGGAGGTGATGGAAAGTCTTGTTTTAAATGTTCTAGTTCCTGTGTTAATTTGTATTCTCTATGATGAGAGAACTTTATCTCTTTCAGTATCCCAAGTGTGATATGCCCACTGTGCCCGGCCTCACGCTGTTCCCTTCCTGTGAACCCCCTCTACACATCTCCATGCCAGCCCTCACGTCCAGAGCAGGCTCCCACACTCTCTGCTCGTTACTTGTGTGTGTCTGTAGCCTCCTCTCCTCCCATGGTGTGTCTGAGGATTGACGTTACTCATCTTTGTATCCACGGTGCCTGATGTCTAAGCACCGTAAGGTTTGGACTCCTATGAAATCCACACTTTTAAACATTGTGAAGTTCACGGATTGTCATGTTCAGTAGTCTAAGGATTACAACTGAGAACTTTAGTCCAGCTCTCTCAGGAGCACTGGGATTGCCTTGAGCCTTGAACTTGATAGCCCTGCTGTAACAGTGCTGAGTCTTACAGGGAGGGAAGCTCTGGGCACACCTGAGCCCTGGGAGCTGCCTCCATCGCGGTGGTCGAACACGGCCTCCTGTCCCTGTCACTTGTTCACTTCGCCTCCAAGTCACCCATGTGTGTTGTATTTCTATTTGAATGATCTTCAGTGGCAAATACCTTACTTTTATTCCTTCCAATATATTACGCACTGAAAATTGGGAGTAGATTCAGAAGACTAAATGCACCAATAATGCATCCCTGTTTTCTGCAAGTGCAAGGTTGAAATGTTAATTGTTCCTAATAAGTGAAAAAATTATGTTTTTTATATATATAAATATATATTTTATATATATTATCCATTATTATTAGCCTTTTAAATGTCTCCCTCTCTCTCCCTCTCTCTCTTTTTAAATGAATGGCTACAGTAGAAATCTCTGTTTTTAGTATCAGCTGACCAGGCAAATCTCAAAGAAAGTTCTCATCTGTGCTGCACTTTCTTCACCTGAATCATGCCACCCTTGATGAGGGGGTTTAGTGCTAAACTTGAATCAATGAGCATAAAGTGAAGGGGAAGTTTCTAAGTATCTCTGCAGAGCTGCCTAGCCACACGACAGCCCTGGAGTTGGCTTTGGAGCTGAATGATGCCGGTCGTGTGTTCACTGGGGGCTCCGGCAGCACCCCTGGCCTCACAGGGTCCATCCGCACCCTGCATCTCGGCCTTCTGACAGCAGGGCTGAACCTCTGTGTGAGATGAAGTGGAGCTGGCTGACCCAGAGCCCAGAGCGGGAGGGAGGAGTCATGGCCATGCTTGGCCGACCCCGCAACCATCAATTAACTAACCACCTATTAATTGGTAGAGCTTCAGCGTAAATGCATGACCCTTACCGCATAAGTTGTCCTGTTGGTTTGGCTGTTTGGTATTATACTCAATCTGCACAATATTCCAAGGAAATTTTTCACTTCCTTTTTCGCCCAAGGAATACGGAATCTGATTTTTATGGTATACCCAAAATACATAGGTGTATTTTTTGCTAAATCAGTTTTAAATCCAATTTAATATTGGCATCTCATAGTACTCCAAGAGTAGACTGTAATGTTAGTGTAATAGCATTGGTGTGTATTTGTAATATAACGTCGGGACGCCTGTGCCGGTTCGAGTGGGGCAGACAAATATGTGTGTGCATATGTATGTACCTGAGGACTCTGGGCTCCGATACTTCATGGTAATTGCTTGTGTGGTTGGTCTCTTTAAAGATGGAAACTGTATAGGTGTGGTTCGAAATGGATGAAACTTGGCAGACACTGCTTCAAATTCTCATTCTCTAAACCTTAGAGATTAATGTCCTTTTTGGAGTACCCTGGATGCTACAGCCAGGGAAACCTCCTTGTCAAAAAACTACGATTTAGGTTGGGAAAATTCTTGATCTAATACAAACCTTAGTTAACATGTATTTTCTTTTTTTAGGTGAAGGCATCCTCTTATTACAGCCTGGAAAACATGAATTTCCATTTAGCTTTCAACTTCCATCTGAGTAAGTGAAACGGTATTACTTTTGTGGTTTTCTTTCTCTGCAGTATGTCCTTCTCGATGTGAGGGTACCAGGTGTCTTCTAACACTCGGTTATGCCTGTTGATCTAGAAGAGCCCCTCCGTAGACCTACCCCGTTCACATTCTTTTTTTTTTTTTTTAATTTTTTTTAACCCAAACCATCACTTCAAGGGTGTTTTCCCCAGCTGTGTTTTCACTGAAAGATAAACTTCTCAGTTAACCTCTTTGGTTCATTCCAGACCTTTAGTAACCTCCTTCACCGGGAAATACGGAAGTATTCAGTACTGTGTGAGGGCAGTTTTGGAACGACCCAAGGTGCCTGACCAGAGTGTGAAGCGGGAGCTCCAGGTTATTAGTCACATCGATGTCAACACCCCAGCATTATTAGTAAGTGCTTCCCCCTCCTCTTCCTCCCCCCCTCCCCTCCTCCTTGCATCCGTAGTGCTGGGTACACAGAGCCCGTGCCGTGCGCGCCTGTCCTGTCCCTTTGCCATACAATCCTGTAACCCGTGCGCCTTCCCTATCAATGTGTGATTCTAGGTTGGGCAAATGACAGATTGTGTGTGTTAATACTATTGATTATGTCTCCGTTGTTCAGGGCTGCTTTTGCCAAAAAGTGATACAGGCTTGAGATGCATTAATAAGGCTTAATAATAATAATGCGCACACAGAGAGCGGTTACTTTTTCCAGCGCGGCCACGTTCACGGGGCTGTGGTGTTCTAAACTCTTCAATAATAGCAGGTTGAGGCACAGTAATTACGGAAGAGTATTAATCACGCTCAGCCTGTTATTGAGGCTGAGGCCATTATGCTACGTATCCTTCCATTTTGCATGTCATTTTCTAACATTAAGTAAGTGCGCGCAGCTGCTGTGGAGAGCCTTTCTCTTATCATTTCCTTATGACAGATTTGGCCACATTAAAGCATTGAACTTCTAATAATCACCAGAAATACTGTAGGCTGATAAGAAAGATTAGGCTATAAGTAACAACAGAATAGGCAAGATGGGAGCTAATGAGTGAGATTCTTTTATCTAAACCCATATTATCAAAATAATATAAAATTATACCTTGTACGTTCATGATAGCTATGAGGACCTAATGGTTCTTCATTTAAATATGAATGAATGATTTTTTTTACTTCATAGAAAATACTGGGATAATTTGAACTTGCCATCATGATACAGACGTTCCAAAGACGTATGTTTAGTACTGGGGGTTTCTTTTTCTGGCCAATGTTTTGAAAGATAAGGGGAAAAAAACAGGAGTTAAAAGGTGTTTCACCCTATTTTCATTCGAAAATGGAATGGACTTCACTCGAATGTTCACTTTCAGAGGGTGACAATAGAACAGTTAGGCCCTGGCGGCATGGCCCCTTGTGGCCAAAATCCCAGAAGGGCCAGCACCCCAGCCGACCAGGCTGAAAGCTGCGGTTCCAGCTGGAAGTTACCATCCACTTAACACCTTGGGGTTTTTTGTTTGTTTGTTTATTTTGTTTTTGCAAATTGACCATACTGTCTTGTACTGTCAAAAACTACTTAGAATTGGGAAGTTGGCTATTCCTAAACTCTTTATGGGACCATTGTGGCAAATGATATAAAGAGATGTTCTTATTTTGCCAAAAAGGGAAACTATTAATCCTTTAACACTCTTTTTATAAGTAAAAAAATATTGCGGCTTTGGGTGTGACGATGAGCTTTTGGTTTGTGCGTCTTTTAAACTGAGCATTTTTAAATCTGTGTCCTTTCTCTTGACGCCGTAGAAGAGAAGGTGGGTGGTCTGTTCGATAACCTTGCGGGTCCATTATATTGGGTGTGCTGTGCTACCATCGCACAGAACCCAAAACCAGGCTCAAGGGCACTTGAAATTTCCGCCTAATCGTGCGTTGTTGAATTCAGGAAACAAGGCTGTTTGCCACTTCTACATTTTAGATGCCCAAACAAATACAACTGACTATTGATTTTTATACCGTTTCTTCTTTTACCTAATTTCTTTTTAAAAGAAAAAAAATCTCTGTCATGTTAATAGTTACTACTATAATTTTTTATTATTACCTTAAGGGAAGTTATATAATTTCCCAGAACTCTAATAATTGTAGGATAAAATAGGATGGTGTCAACCTAATTTGAGTCTGACAGTTCATTTTAGTTTTCCTAAAAAGAGAATGATTTTTTTTTCAATGCTTTGTTTCAGCAAGCATTTTGTCTAATATGTCACATGAGGAGAAAAAGTTTTCTGGAAGACATTTCTTCACAACTGTTTAATAGAGAATGACATAATTTTAAGTTCTGTGAGTTTTCTCCTGGTTTAATTAAAGTCCTGTTGTTATTTGAAATTTTCAAGACCCCTGTATTGAAAACTCAAGAGAAAATGGTTGGCTGCTGGTTTTTCACGTCTGGTCCTGTGTCACTGAGTGCCAAAATTGAAAGAAAAGGATACTGTAACGGTAAGCAAAATGTTCGACAGTCCAAAAGGGGGAGTCACGCATTTTATTAGCTACTTTTAAGTGATTTTAAATAGTGCGTTTTGTAATTCATGAGGCATACATGCTGTTTTAAAACATGGATAATATGGCTTTCTGTTTTTCATATAAATAATGGACATGTAAGTATTTTTGAGTGGATGAGTAGATTCCAGTAAAACTCCTGGAGTTTTCTTTCACTTTAGTAACAAAGACTAAAACTGGGAGAGTGGGCAAATGCCAGCGTTTTACTTGACCTTGCAGAAGAAGGTGGGGAGCAGCGTTGCTCAGAGAGCGCTGTTGTAGCACGAAACCCCTGTCGGGCGTTCTGACCCTGTGCCGGGCACACGTACGCAAACAGGGCGAGAGCGTAGAACAGCCTGAACGGTCAGATAGACTCTGCAGCAGCCGTGTGTGAAGGATCTGATTCCGCCCAGCGGGTCCGGCCCCCGCGCCAGGGCTCCGGCCCACTGGACATGAATGTGGTACAGATGGCAGAGGAGTGCGCACGTGATGCGGACGGGAAAGTCGCCTGCTCCGGCCGTTGTTTCACTCATGCCTTCACATCAGTTCCCTAAAAGCAACGTCCTTGTTCTCCTGTTGGGCCGATTTTAATTTGGTGGCACTCGTGAGCGTGTTAGTGGTCTTCTGTACTTAACATAGCACTGGGTCATTTATTCGTATGTCTTATCTTAATTTGTATAGATACTTGTCATTTACATATCTTTAGAATTGGCAAGTTAATATTGCTGCTTTAGAAAAGCAAACAGCGCAATAAGTAGAAGCCAGGATCTCCCAGGACCTGCAGCGAATTCTCAGATCTCGGACGCAGATTCAGGATGCAAGTTTCCCATCAAAGTTCTCCATTTGTTTAAGTCACGTGGCCACTTTTGCTCTAATGGGTGAACGGCTGTCTTCCACCGGGGTGAGAACTTTCTGAAAAGTCTCTGAAGGTGTTTTTTGGTTCTCTTTTTAGGAGAAGCCATTCCAATCTATGCAGAGATAGAGAATTGTTCCTCTCGGCTGGTTGTTCCCAAAGCTGCTATTTTCCAAACCCAGACGTATTTGGCGAGTGGGAGAACAAAGACCATCCGGCACATGGTTGCCAACGTGCGAGGAAACCACATTGCTTCTGGGGGCACCGACACGTGGAATGGGAAGACTCTCAAAATCCCACCTGTTACTCCGTCCATCCTGGATTGCTGCATTATCAGAGTGGACTATTCCTTAGCTGTAAGCAGAGATCTTCTTAAAATGAAAAATATGTATAATGGAGCAGCAGCTGGGCCATGTTGCCACGAATATGTACATTTAACACCTGGGACAGTATTCTTGTATGTCAGCCTTAGAGCAGACCGTGGCTTGATGGGGATTGGCCTTTGTTCTCAATCAAAAACTGTCCCCCTGAGCAATTTAATTAAATAACGTGCAATTAAGTCGTGTTCGTTCTACTGACAACATAGACTTCGTTTTTTATAATTATTACGTAAGCCGTGCTCACTTACAGTGAAGTGGGTTAAGGCTACAGTTCCCCGTCACGGAGCGAATTCACCGTATTTCCGGGGCCCTTCCTTTGGTTTGTTCCTCATCTGATTTGGTCGGGATCATTTACAGTTCTGTTGGGGACGTGATGGCAGGCAAGAAAGGTCCTTGTTTCTGTGACAAAATAAATCGGAGGTTTAACTTCTATTTTTGCCTTTCTCCCTCCCTCTCTCTTTTCTTTTTCTTGGCTTTTTTGGACATATTAGGTGTATATTCACATTCCTGGTGCTAAAAAATTGATGCTGGAGCTGCCGTTGGTGATCGGCACAGTTCCGTACCACGGTTTCGGCAGCAGAAACTCCAGCGTCGCCAGCCGGTTCAGCATGGACATGAGCTGGCTGGCGCTGACCCTGCCCGAGCAGCCCGAAGGTACGAGGCTCGGACGTTCTTTCTGCACGAGCGTTTCCCCCGGGGGTTACCCGGGGACCGGCTGAGGCAGCAGGTGCTCAGATGACGACGGCTCCTACCGCCACAGCTACGCTGACTCTTCTGAGTACCCGAAATTATAAAACCACCTTCCTGGAAGGGACTCTGAGAGCCGAGCTTACCCGGGGCCCCGAGCTGCTGATGGCAGAGCCAGAATAAAGTCTCATCTCTCGATTCCCATTTATTAACAGGGAGACAGTGAACAGGGGTCCGAATCAGGATACAGCGCTCTGTATCTTCTGTAGTCCCATTTCAGTGATTTTTTTTTACCTGCACTATATAACATACGCTTCTCCAAAGAGTAGCATATACAATAAATGTGAGTAGTGATTTCACAAGAGCAGAATCCTTTAAATACGTTCTGTCGTGATGGGCCCAAAAACTTGCTCATTAGAGGGGGGGAAAAAACATCGTTTTCAAATTGAGCTCAATTTCTTGTTTTGGTAAAGAGTTCAGAAGAGATTGATGTAATGAGTTTTTGCACGGACTTCTGAGACCCAACTGTGTTCTTGTCGCAGCGCCACCAAATTACGCAGACGTGGTGTCAGAGGAGGAATTCTCTCGACACGTGCCTCCTTACCCGCAGCCCCCTAACTGTGAGGGGGAAGCATGCTGTCCCATGTTCGCCTGCATACAGGAATTCCGGTTTCAGCCTCCGCCTCTTTATTCAGAGGTAAGCAAAACAAAAGCAAATGAGACTTTTAGTTGGCCGTCTGGAAACAATCCTTTGTAAGTATCTGTTGCTGATTCCTAATTAGTAAGGGATACATATTTTAAAAACTTTTCTGGTGATGATAGACCGGTACTGATCCGATTACCTGCTTTTGTAATATTTTCCCTTGTAAACGATGGCATGCCCGTAGAGTACTGTGGATCGCCTTTAAATTGTTTTCTGTGGCCGTGGAGTACAGAGCACTTAAGTGACCCACTGGGACTTCTTATTAATAGGCTCATAGCAACTTGGCTTCTAACCACCGTATAATTAGAAATAGATACGAAGATTATTTACAGGGTGCTGGAAGAGTAATCCTGGTCTACCCTCTTTTTTTGCAGGTTGACCCGCATCCTCCTGATGTAGAAGAGACCCAGCCTGTTTCCTTCATTCTCTGAACAGATTTCAGAAGTCACTGTGTTCATCGTTAGATCAAAATATCAGTTCCCTCCCCCCTGCCTTTTTGGAAAAGAGGGAGAGAAGAGGCGTGTAAGAACATAAATGAACATCCAGATCGAAGGTGATAGAAATTAAAGACTAGGTGAACTTCCCAGTGGGCCAGCAGGGTCATTGCACGAGTTTACGATATGGTCGTGAGTCCCCTTTAAGTAATACAGTGAAGACGACGTGAAAAGTCGCATGAGAAGAACGTCCTGGAAGTCCTGATGGTGATAGAGAAAGTGAAGGGTGCCTGCGCTTGACCCAAGAGAACAGACTCTGTGTGGAGAGTGGAAACACTGTGCGACTGTCACTTTAGAAAGGTTTCTCCCGGTGGAACAGAAGTGGCCCTGAGCTTTAAGGAAATACAGACTCATTGGGAGCCTTGATTTTGCAGAAGGTAGCAGCACAGAGCCGTGCACGGATAGGAAAAAGGCCCACTCTAAATACGAAGTGTGACCCTGACACGCGAGGGGCTTCATGGTTTCTTACTGTGTCCCATAGGACTAAAGTCCTCAGAGGAACCTTTTGATGAGGCCCTAATGAAGTAATACAGTTTCTGGGCTCTCCAGTATTATGAAACCAAGAAAAGAGTTCCTTGCAAGGCATGTCAGTTCGGAGGGGAAAGATGAATTTCAGTATGAGAACACGTTTTGTTGAAGGCCATACTTTTTTCCCCCTTTAAGTGCTTTGTTAGGATATGTGTTTGATTTCCCCCGTGGCTTATTTACCTAGGATCACAGTAGAAAAAGAAAGGGAAAAAAATAATAATAATAAGGTTGCATTCTCAGGCTGCCTTGATAACTACACACAAAAAAATGCAAAAACAAACAAGAAAACCAAAACAAAAGCCTTTCTTAACCTACCTCTAGTGGGGTTATCAGAATCCTTTGAACACTCCAGGCCTGATGAGCCCCGTGTGGAGTTTCTGCTAATTGGCAGTCGCGGTCTGCCCTGACCTATCACTAAATCTGCTGGTGGGCCGAGGGAAACATCTATAAGGCTAGTGTTAGATGAAAGTTTAACATATGTCTACCAAAGGGTATTTCAAAATAAATGCAAAATCAGAAGAGGGTACAAATAAGCCATGGTTTTTAAGAAGGACGTACTGAACTCCTGCCAAGAGACTGAAGTCTACCGACGACAGTCATTGTGCCGTCCGTGCGCGTTGTTCCTCCAGTCCAGTTGTTTCGTAATTCTATTCAAACTGTGATTTTTTTTCTTTATTATTTTGGTGCAATATTTTATTATCATTTAACCTCAGGATATTCCGACCAACAAGATTGTGTTGCTGCTAGAAGTCTGAGCACTGTTTTTACTGTCCCCCTCTCCCCCTTCTGTTCGTGGTCATATGGTCACTTGCTTTTCCTTTCATCTGTTGGTTTCCTGAGCCGAGAGCATTCCCGGACCCTAAGTGGAAGGGGGAGGTAAGGATTCCCACGATAGAGATTTTGGACCAGCCGAGTACTTTGGTTTTCTCCATTTCCTATGGGTTCGACCTAGAAACCCTGGTGCTTCCCATGCAGAATGCCATACTTTGTTCACCAGAGCGAGTAATTTTTCTTTTAATCGGTGTATTCAGTCACAAGTATCAAAGTTCTTCTATGGTTAAGTTTTGTATTTAGAAGTTAGTTGGCCATCTGATCAGGGATTTTTTTTACATGCATTAAGTAAATGTATACTTCTCCCCCTTCTGGACATACCTCTCTTTGTAATCACGTAAGCATCTGAAGCAATTTTTTTCATTGTAAGCCACTATTTAAAATCACAGTGCAAAACTGTCACACCAATAATTGTGGGACTGCAGCTGCCACAGAACTTTATTCCTTGCTTTGGTTTTTAGTGTTGGTGGTTCTTTGTTTTTCGTTTTGGGTTTTTTTGCTTTGTTTTTGTGTATTTTTAAACAGGTCTGTGTATTTAAGTGTAATCTCAACAGTTTTGTTTTTCCTCTAAAAAAAAAAGATGCTCTTCAACTGTTTCTTGACTTCTGAGTTGATGTTTATACACCCTGTCGAGACACGGTCCGTCTCCATGACACCAAATAAAGCGAAAGAAGCAAAGCAAAGCGGTTTGAAGGAAGAAAGTTTAGTTGTTTGGTCCCATGTAAAAAGCCAGGTAGTTGGCTTCCAGCTACTCAGTGGAATCCTTCACTAGGATTGTTTTATCACCGGTGAGAGACATCATGAAATGTGCTCACAAAATTAAAGCAAAGCTGATGTTGTAGCACTTAAAAGAATAGCTAAGAGGTATGATTTGCCTTATCGAATTGGTGTCAGTATATCTGACCTGAAGCAGTAGGTTGAAACTGCATACCTTTTTATAATCAAGAAATTATTCTATGAATGTAGAAAATTCTACATTGCAACAGAATTCTTGGGAATGAAGATAAAAATGTAGCTGCTATCTGCTTGTTATTCTGTTGTTTAGTTTGCAAAGAAAACTGTGGCCTTAGAATTTTCTTTTTGATGCACAAATGTCGAAATGGAAAACGTGCATCTTTCGGCACACAAAATCCTTCCATGGGCAGAACTTTAATTTTTATGTTTTTGTTTTGCACAATAAGAAACTCAATAGGCAGGGGTTTTGTTTTTGATAAGTTAACTATGAAAGCTTTTTTATTTTTATTAAAAATGTAACAGTTTAACCCACAGGAAAAAAAAAATAAAGATTGTATTTTGTACTCTGGTTTGAACCCCATGGGTTCCTTTTGTTAATAAAATGATGACACTAAAGCTGTGAGGTGCTCGTTCTGTGTTTGCTTTGTGTTTGTAAGACTGTGACTTAAATGGTTACAGACTTAGGGGAAATCAGGACCACAAGACAAAATGTTAATTGCTGTTGAATTAAGATCCATTTGTTGCAGGTGCATACTATCGCGGGGTCAGATAGTCCGGGGGGGGGTACAGTGGGCTCGGTTTCCCCAAGGAAATCCGTTTTTAGCAGTCCACGAAGAAAAGCGGTACCATGAGCAAGCCTAAGCTGTCTTGGTTGTTGAGAGAGTGTTACCTTCATTTATTCCCAAATGACAATGGCTACTTTTTAAAGCTTCCGGAGTGTTTGTGTTTTATGGGTCTTGTGTTTCCCCGGGGTTAATTTAGTGGCTCTGATGAGCTGCTGGGGGACGCATACTGGAAGACACTGACCCAAGTCAGCCCCCGCTTTCAAATGGATAAAAGCCATACACTTTGTTCAAGGACTGTGTCCTGCTATATCATCTCAAGAAAACTGCCCAGACCCTCTGTCCTGGGAAATTCTCAAATTTAGCTAAGTGGCAGAGCCCTGCTAAATTATTCTCCAAGTGTTTATAAAATGGGAGATGGTGTTAAATATATAGATTGTTTGTGGACCCACACTGGCTGTCGACGTAAATGGAGACATTTGTCTCATGCAATAAATATTGAGCCACAATTGATCAGTTTGCCATTAAAGTTTCTGTAGTTCCTATTGTAAAGTGGTGAGTTCTAAAATTTAGAAGTAGGCAGGACGTGAAAGAATCTAGGACAAAGCCCGCCTATTACAAATGAGGATACCAAAACCCAGAGATGTAACCTGAAAATCTGACCTACATTCTCCGTAAGATCTCTGCTCACTCTAAAATTTCCTGATTCTACTCTTGTAATAGAAGCCACAGAAACAGTGCTCGCTTTAAGCTACCCAGTGTAAGACTTGCAGAACCGGATACTAAGCATATGCTAAGTCAAGAATCTTCTGGGTTTCTGTCTAAAAGCCCTGCCTCCTGAAAGGATACCAGTCTTGGACTAAATTGCTTCCTTAAGTATGTTTAATTAGTAGCTGGAATCTTTTCTTCAGCACAGGGATTTGTTTCTAACTTTGTGTTTTGAAATAATTACAGGCCCACAAGCTGCAATCATAGTACAGAGAGATCCTGCGTCTCCATCACCCAGTGTCCCCCAAAGGTAACCTCTTACATAACTATACTACATGACCCAAAAGCAGGACACTGACATTGACACACTACCTACAATTAACTAGAATTCAGGACTCGCTTGGATTTGGCCAGTTTTTGAATGCAGTCATCGTTCTTGCATATGTTTTTGTGGATGATTCTGTGACATTTTATCCTGTCTAGGTTCATACCTTCACCACCACAATCAAGATTAAAAAAACTCCCATCGCCACAAAGAAACTCTCCAGCTGCCCCTGTGCAGAGATCCCCTCCCCCTCCCTAATCCCTGATTCATCTCTTATCTATAATTTTGTCATTTTGAGAATGCTAGAACTGTACCTTTTCCATTGGCATTTTCACTCAGGCTGTCACCTTTAAGATCCATGCAAGTTGTATCAATAGTTTGTGCCTTTATGTTTCAGCTGAGACATTTTGAAAGAAACAAATTGGCTGTTACTGGCTTTGAAATTTCATTTTGCAATTTGCAAAGAAAATGTGTAACGTGCACATGATACCTTTGTAAATATTTTGGTTTTGATTTTGAGAACTACGTTTTATGGACAAAAATACATAAATGCAGGTTTACACAAATTTTTAGGGGTTCATTCTTAGCTTGCCAAGGAATTGAAGTTTTTTACCTTTATTTTTTTTTTTAAGATTTTATTTATTTGTCTAAGAGAGAGAGAGAGACAAAGAAAGAGAGCACAAGCAGGGGGAAGGAGAAGCAGGCTCCCTGCTGAGCAGGGAGCCCTATGCGGGACTCAGTCCCAGGACCTGGGATCATGACCTGAGCCCAAGGCAGATGCTTAACTGACTGAGCCACCCAGGCATCTGGATTATTTTACCTTTAGATAGAAAACTATTACATTATACTTGAGCCAATATACCCATGATGAAAGTATAAGCCAAGGAGAAACTCTCTTGGGCTATTTATCCTTTCAGCAGCTGATAAATTTTAATATAAATTATGCAGGAAAGAAATTACATTTGCCCTGCATGTTTTTTTTTTTAATTAAATCTTGTGGGTTTTTTTTTTTTCTTTTTTCCTGTCTCTGCTTTAATTCCCTTCTTTCTAATCCCGCTTCTTACTATCTGAGGTGAAAAGCCCCCTTGGAAGCTGAGAAAAAACTAACTGTAAAATGCATACTTCTTCTTACTGAAACAATATTATAAAACATGGACTTACTTGCCAAGACAATTAGATTTTTCTAGACCGGAGAACTCTTCTAGAAGCCATTACACACTAACCTAAGGAGCTTTTCCTGAGAAGAAGACATGAATCTGTCAGTGAGGGAAGGAAGCAACAAAACAAATACATAGGGAAACGGGTGAAGGCAGATAAAAAGTGACCAATGCCAATTTCCAGAACGTCACCAGAACTGAATTCACGTGGAGCTGTTGCTGTGCTCACAGAGGGGAGATTTCATCCCTGCTCACATTTTCAAAAAACCAACATGTCTTACGTGGACAGGAGGAGACATGCTTTAGGCAGCATCTGCCAGTGAAAACAGGTAAACCTGTAGGCACGTCCTTCAATGGGCTCCTGCCTCCACAGGAATTTGCTGGAAGAGAAGCCACTTTCTGCCAACTTCTTCTACCAACTGTCTTCCCCCAAATAGTACAACAGTACAACACTAGTAGAGGTCTCAGGGAAATAATTATTTTTATTATCTTGATTATATAGATATTTTTAGACCACATACAAGAGCGGGGGTGGGGGGTGGGGCAGAGGGAGAGGGAGAGAGAGAATCTCAAGCAGACTCCCCACTGAGTGCAGAGCCCAACGCAGGGCTGGATCCCAGGACCCTGAGATCATGATCTGAGCCCAAATCAAGAGTTGGATGCTTAACTGACTGAACCACCCAGGTGCCCCTTTATACATTTTTATATATTGATTACATTATCTCATATTATTGTATTTTATTTATTTTATTTTTTAATAATTATTAAATGAGTAAACTGAAGGCAGTAGGTGCCAGGAATTTTTTCTTATATAAAAGTAGTTCCTGCATGCTGCCACGGTCATTACAGTCATTCCCCTGCTCTGCCCCAGCCCCATGTCTATTTAATGACAGAAGGACATAATGTCTTCCAAACCAAAGTAACAGTAATGCCACTCACACATGTAGTATTTACTGTGTTCTTCACATACACAAATTCACTTTAACGTGAAGATGTCAGGTTTTGGGGTTTGTTTTGTTTTGTTTTGTTTTTGTTTTTTTTGTTTTTTTGTCTTTTAATCTAAGATGCCAACATCCATCCGAGAGCTATAGGATAGCTTATTTGTATTTGCTATCACTGCAGATACTCAGACTTGCCTGGACTGGTTTACTGAGTTCATTCAAGTAAAGTATAAAGGTTTATGGTCCGTAGTTAATTAGCTGCCTTTGAAATACGGCGAGCAGGCGCATGCGCACAGACGGATATACGGAGACTGTTTCTGGACGGGGGGCTTTACCCCACCGGCCAGACAGCCCATGAAAACTTGCATCGTTGATACTCTTGGGGACACAAGAGAGGGCACACTGTCATCCAAGTCACCCCAGTACTCGAGGAACACAAAGGATCAGCCTTCGTTTTGGGAGCTGATATACTGACGGGCAGTAAATAAGAGTGAAAGAGGCTTTCAACAAAACAGTTCCGTATTTCATGCACGCCCTGAGTCACTGCAGTCCAGGAACTTAAGAGCGAAACCCTCATGTTGAGCCACAAGAGTTCCTGGCATAATTAAGAAAGCTCCACATGTCCATATAAGCCCATACAAGAATGTATGCTGAATATTTGCTATCTGCCAGCGTCCCTGCAAATCAGGCTTAATAGCTCCAAGAGAACTAAGATTATGGAAAAACAGCTTAATCACCTTAGCACACTATAATGTTTTTGTCCTGCCTACCTCAAACCAGGGTTAAGATGTCTGTGTATGCGTATTCATGGGAGGAATAGAAAATTAAGCAAGTCTCTAGTTTTCATTATCTTCCTTGGGAGAGGCTAAGGTCAAAACTTCCTTGTAAACCTCTTAAGAGAACCCACTTCCATGGAGGTGGATTTAAAAGCAAATCCCAGTGTTTGTTATTTCATCCTTAATTCAACATCTGGCTCTTCTAGGTAAATACAGAATGCTGGGTGCCGGGGAAAACTGTAGCAACGAATACCTGCCTTTATCTTAACCTGACATTACAAAAAACCTCGGTAACCATGTGAGTGGATAACTTATCTTAAACACGCAGGGCCAGCTGCAGACGCCAACACCTGTTCCTCTAAAAGAGAAGTGGGATCAATCACACGAAAGTGGTGTTTTTAAGAAAATGAATTGCAGGGACGCCTGGGTGGCTCAGTCGGTTAAGTGTCTGCCTTCGGCTCAGGTCATGATCCCAGGGAGCCTGCTTCTCCCTCTGCCTGCTGCTGCCCCAGCTTCTGCTCTCTCTCACACACACACACAAATAAATAAATAGCACATTTTTTTAAGAAAGAAAGAAAATGAATTGCATTGTACTTGAAGCCGTCTTAAAGCAACCAGCCCCAGAACCGTCCTCTGACCAACGAAACAAGAATCAAGCCCACTGCCCATGGGAGGTGTTTTAAGCAGTGTCCACATTGAATCAGGGGCTTTCTGATTGTCTCACAGTTGCTTCTGATCACAATACAGACGTCTCACAAGGAAGAGCTGAGTTGGGGGGAGCCCGACAACCTGCACGTTAACCTTCTTCTTTCTCCAGCCCGGCTGTAGATACCAGGTCTTTGACCCTTTTAGAAGAAGCCTGACTGGTTCCAAGATAAAGTCCCCCAGCTGGCTCCAAGATTTAAGCTGCTACAAGCTGGACTATGGCTCGTTGTTCATGTCTCGTCTGAGCCAGGCACCTGTTCGCCTGCCTTGCTCAGCCATCGCTTCTCACCGGCTGTGTGACGCACACATAAGACTGGCCGGAGGCTAGGACAGAACCCTTCCCCAGACAGCTGCCTTCCTAGCTGAGGCCTAGAACCTCAACTCCTACACCAGGATCCCCCAGGAAGACGAAGGTGCGAGAAATTCTCTAAACTGAAAAATAAATCAGCAGTGGCTCCTTGGCAAAAATGAGAGTTCCTATATATCAGATAAATTCACTAAGAGGAAATCGTCGGCACCATAAGAGATTCTTCACTCTAGGCAACAAACTGAGGGTTGCCAGAGGGGACGTGGGTGGGGAATGGGCGATGGGCATTAAGGAGGGCACTTGAGATAATGAGCCCTGGGTGTCATATACAACTGATGAATCACTAAATTCCACCTCTGAAACTAATAATACACTATGTTAATTAACTGAATTTAAATTTAAAAAAATAATTAGAAAAATAAATGCTGAAAAAAAAAAGAGAAAATTGTCTGCGTTGGTGTTTGTTTTGTGCTTTGTGAGATTTTTTTTTTTTTTTGTACCTGATTTTTGTGAAGGAAGTTTCTATGTTAAGACCCAGATAATCCCAAAGCTGGAGAGTCACCTCCTACCTAGTCAGGGTCTTAATGCCCTGCTCAGTGATGAACTGCCCTCATTCAGGGGACCCTAATTGTCCTGTTTGCCCAGCATGTTCCCCATGCCCTGGGACCCCGTCCCACAGACTGGCACAGTTGGTCACCCTACCTTTGACTGCCCCCGCCCCCCCCTACCCCCGCCATCAGGAGCAAGCCTGCTCCATTCCTCACACCCCAAACACATTAGCTGCAGGCCTTTGCTGAGTCACTGTCTTTTGCGTCTGAAGCTTCAGCACCAAAATCCTCCCGCTGTCACCCAGAAGCCCCCGTGAGAAGTGTTCCCCTGAAATGAACAAAGACGCATATGTGGGGCCTGGAATGCTCAGGCCGCTTTGGCCACTGGGATTTGGACCCTCATGGAGGCCGGCCCTACAGGTGGTCCAGTCTCCACCTCCCCGCATCCCAGTGGCCTCTCCTTCCTCATTCTGCCATGCAGAGTCAGCCTGCCTGCAGCCAGCCCACGGTGCTCCCGGGCCCAGAGACGGGTTCTGGGTCACAGATCACATCTCTGCACACAATTTCCTCCCAGACTTTGACCTCTGTGCACACATGCATATAGTCTGAGGCCCCAGGGGTGCCCTGTCCATCTGCTGTCTTCCTCTGCCATCTCTCTGTCTCTGTCTCTCTTGACTTCAAAGGAATGAGGACCTGATTTCCCAAGAGCAGCAGGGTCTCTGTCTTCCTCTTGCAGCTGCCTCAGCAATGACCTGGGTCTAGCTTGAGCCTGGCCCCCCTCACTGTGTAATTACCATGCGAGGTAAGTCCCGGGACCAGACGGTATGCGCAGGCACACCAGGAACAACCACACAGCACGATGACACAACTGCTCAAAGGACATCTGGAGCTCCTCTCTTGAACTTCCCCTCAGAGCCTGTGGCACCGTCTTCTTGATATCTTCACTGGTGGAAAGTCTTTGTCCTTTGAGTTTGGCCTCGATGCTTTGAGAGCATCCAAAAGCCATGGAGAGACAAGCTGGAGAGCAAAACTGAATGCCAGTGGTGGCACTGAGCAAAGCAACCGAAGCTGAGGTGAGGGACAGCACTGAGCAGGATGTCCTTGTGGGGTTGGACCGGCTGGCTCTGAAACAAATTTTCAAATAGCTGACATGTAATACTTTATTCATACCTCACCTTACCTGGGTGTTTCCAGGTGCCATCAGTCTGTGGAGGTAAATTGGGTCCCACTAAAAATAATAACCCCACTCTGTGTCATTCACTCTGACCGCAACTTGCTCTTCAAAAACCTCAGCTTCTTGCCAAGTTCCTCTTCTACTCCCAAGAACTTTCTAGAAGGCTCCATGAGTAAGCCCATCCCCACTAGCCCCTGACATCATCTCTAATGCCCTAAAGGCTTCACAGACCCACATGAGGTTGATTTTTACCAAGTGGAGAATGTTTCCTATTATTTTGTATTTTTTTTTAGAAGTCCCCCCCCAAACATGGCTTGGGCTCCAACCTATTTGCCAAATTTTTAGTGAAACTACTGTTTTTGTTTGTTATTTGCAGATTTCCTGCTCCCTAAGACCCAGATGAGCAACCTTGGGACTGTGTTGCTGGCAAAGTCTGGAGACCCACACTCCTCAGAATCTTCACTCCCTTCTGAGGTCTAAAGCTCTGAGATGGGACCAGACCTGCCTTCCCCAGCAGCCTCTTACCTTGGGATGAGTCTTTCCCGCCCCAGAGTTCCCCAACTGTTTCCCGCGTATCTGCATCCATCAGAGAGCTCTAGCTCAGAGTCGAGCTGAGGCCCCTCCATTTGCACTGAGATGGGCAGAGTCACAGGGAAGCAGGGCGTGCCAGACTGTGACAGCAGGAGGGACCTGATGCCCAGCTCCCAGAGAGGGCACCTGCCCTAGACAACCAATGACTCCTTTGAATGAGACTGAGCAGAGGAGTCTGTGCCAGGTGTCCGTGAACCCCCAGACCCCATAAGTAGACAAGGAAGAGAGGACTGATACATTTTTCATGGGAGGAAGTGCTTCGGAGCTCATGGGTCACTACCTGGTGAGGGCAGGTCCAGGGGTTCAAGGAAAGCATGGGATCACAAAGGAACAGGGCACCGACGTGCCCACTGGCTTCCTTTGTACTTTATCTCGGTTCTCACGGCCCATTTTGCAGTGGTCGGTGCTCAGTCGGGAAGCAACCAGTCCCCAGCTTGGACAGAGCCATGTTAAGAATGTGACACGCATAATAAATCTGGCTGGTGTAGCTTTTTCCTGTCTCCTTTTCACCTACGTGGCTGGGGTTGAGGGGCTCCATCTGACACATGAGCTTCTCCTATAAAAGACCTCCATTTGTGCTCAGCACAGACTCAGAAGCCCAGGGAATTTTTATATTTATTACAGAGAGAGACAAGCATCCATTCTGCCTGTTTCCATTAACACAGACTGGCAATTAATGTGTTTGGTTCAAAAGCCTTCAAACATTTGTACATCCATTTGCACGTTTAAATGGCTCTGTAGAACAGTCAAGCAGGTGGTTAACTATATGTATATTAAATTCATAGAGAAACTGGTAATTTTCAATTATAATTGTCAGTTCACAGTTTACATGATAAGAATTTTTTGAATAGACCCATTAGCTGATTTAGTTAGCCAGGGTTTTTATAAATCATGGTTTATTTGCTTATCCTACTTATAAAGGAGGAATTTTCAGTGTTCTCACATGAATCAATAAATATTTACTTTGGTCTTTATTCTGCCCAAATGCCAAGTTTGACAATGGATGAAATATCATTGGGTTTTCTTAAACAGCTGTTTGAATGCGGTTGCTTTATTAGTTGTTTTGTTTAGTATTATTACTCAGATAATGGTTTAAAAGTTTTATTCATTTGCTATTAATTTGTTTTTTATAAATAAAGTCAAAACAGGGCTGAATCGCAGTTCCTTGTCATTTTACAACATATTGTACTTTCCTGGTAATATGTTTTGACAATAGAAACTTGCAAGCCAATGAAAAGCTGTCCCATTTTTCTAAATGATATCCTTTAAAGCAAAACTCTGAAATATATAGCACTGACTTGTGCATAATAAAATTTGATGATTTTGTCACCACGGATAATATTTCTCTTTCCTAGGCAACAGAAATAATTTAAAAGCCTCTCATTTGGCTTTTACAGCACAAAAGGCAACGTCAGATACCAGCTCGCTGTGGAGAAGCAGTTTGCCTTTCACAACATTTGTCATTCCCTCAAGTCTGTTCCTGGACGTCTCCTTCAAAAACTTGATCAGGCAGGAGCTTCTCGGCCCCAAAGGCATGGAAGGAGGCCCGTGGACGATTTTCTAGTGAACCCCAATGACTCCTAATTTGCCATATCTGCAGTGGTGTGCAACTACCGTCCTTGGCATCCTTCTTGCTGAGGTCATTAGTTCCCCCCTGCGCCAGCCGTCTGGGCATGAACTCCTCAAGCAACGTAAGAAACCTTCCCAGGAGTCCAACCAGGTATTTTTTTTTTTTTTTGCACTAAACGGAGGGCTATATGACTGGACATGGCCAGTCTCAATGATGTTGACTGAAACCTTCAAGATGGACAGTCAGAGGCAAGACTCAGAAAAGAGTCTGGGTTACTCAGCGAGGGATGGACAGATTCCCTGATGAAAGAAAACGTGAAAAAGACGTATTTTATCTCAGATCCCTGAAAAACATTACAAACCATTTTAATAATATTAAACCTATAATAAGCTGTCATGTATTTTCAAACAAACATAAACTTGTTATTCTCTTTCAAAAGGAATCAAATGGCTCTCTCCTGCTGGCCCCTGGATAAGGCATTCCTCGTGGGCAACACGAAGCTTGACTCTGACTTGGGGTCATTTGCCTACTCCATTTGCAAAGGTGAAGTGATCAAAAGGGATTCTCTCTTCACTTGCGTCCACTGAGGTTATCAGGTAGGACATTGTAGGGAAAAGTGTGAGGCTCTTCTCAAAATACATGTTTTCAGGTAATTGAAAAACATTTCCTGGAAAGAGAAATAAGAGCTTGCTCTTCAACAGAGGAAAACAGATCCAGTCAGAGAATTGTCTAAGAGAGAGGCAACGCCAAACAGAATCAGAGACTGGGCTTTCACTCCTGGATCCCCAAATACACAACCTGAGGCAAGCCGCTCAACTTCTCTGGGCCTCAGTCTCCTTATCTGAATAATGGAAATAATAATACAATTCGAGTGGTTGTTGAGAGAAATATTGGGGGAACAATCGCAAAGCGTAGATCCCATAAAATATGGAGCCATAATGATGTTCAATAAACCTTAGATGAATCTAGAACAGTTACGTCAGTCATTTGCTTCAATGATGAGATGTGTTAAATTTGATTCCAGGGAGACTGAACATCCAGATCCTTCTTCTCTTCCCTGAACCGCCCCTACTATCCAATAATCCCAAGGCAAATCCTCTGTTCTTCTCCCGTAGCAGTTCTGGAGGGTCCAGTGTAGCCACCACGTAGGATCCTGGTGGCCAACTTCCACTAAGCACTACCACTCAGGAGAGACCTGGGATCTGGGGGAAGGACCTTGGGGAGAGCTGTTTTTCGTATTTCTATAAATGACTTCAGCACTCAGCACTGAAGGTCAAGGCATTATCAGAAGGTGATATGCTATCAGTATTGAGTAGAAAATGAGAAAAAACAGAAGTACAACGGTTGCCTTACATGAAGCAGTATATCTGTAGGAAAGATTGAAGCTTTTTAAATATGTTCTTAACAATGGACCTAGATTTTTAAGATCACTTCAGGTATGATTCTGTGTAGGTTAAAAAGCCCCCACACCATTCTTTTTGAGCTTATCGCTGGAAACTTCAGGAAAATGGGCATAGGTCAATCCTTTGGGTAGGTTGGTCCTTGGCAAACCTGAATTTCCATTTGGTAATTCACTGTGTCAATTGTAAAAATTTTACATTATTTTTCATTTTTAAAACTATAAAGTATTTTCAGTCTCGAAAATAAGAAGAAAGTATAAACACACCTAATCACCACCCAGTTTTTCACCACCCACATTTCTCTATCTACTTTAGATGTTTCTACATATAGAAACCTAAAATATTAGGGGTGCCTGGGTGGCTCAGTCATTACGCGTCTGCCTCTGGCTCACGGCGTGATCCCAGGGTCCCGGGATCGAACCCCGCATCGGGCTCCCTGCTCTGCTGAGAGCCTGCTTTTTCCTCTCCCACTCCCCCTGCTTGTGTTCCCTCTCTCGCTGGCTGTCTCTATCTCTGTCGAATAAATAAATAAAATCTTTAAAAAAGAAATCTAACATATTAGATAAAGTCAAAGATGTTATTGCAAGTTTTTGATGGCTTCCCCTCTCGCTCCTTCCAACAGAAGACAATAGTACCAACGTGTGTGACTCTATCTCGTTCATGTTTTCATAATCTTTGTCTCCCCCTCAGAAACAATATAGGGTGTGTGTGTGTGTGTGTGTGTGTGTGTGTGTGTTGAGGCAACACATTAATGTGGTCGCACTATTCTATACTTCTTTATCTTCTTTATCGTTCTTTGCTGTTTTCAGGATTTATCCATGTTAACACACGTAGAGCAGGCTCCCTGCATTTCATTTTAGGAATGGGCACGTGTTTGTACTTTATTGTAGGAATACATCATGATCTATCTGAAATATACAACTCTCGAGACTCCTTGTTTCCTATATCCTCACCAATACTTAATACTTGTCCGGTTTTCTTTTTATAAAGTGATTCCCCATTATTTTAGTGTTCATTTCCATAGCTACCAGGAGGTCCAACAACTTTTCCTATGTATCCACCATTTGGGCTTTATCTTCTGTGAAATCTCTTATTCCACCTCTTTGCCCATTTTTTAAACTGTCTTTTTTCTTCTTGGTTTGACAAAAATCCAACTTTAAAAATTTGGGTAGAAATTAGAGGCAAAGAACAGAGATCAGGACATCTAGCTAGTCATTTCATGAGCAAATACCAACCCATTCTTTGAGCAACCCATTTGCAATGATCTCATTTTAGCCTAAAGACAGTTCTGCAAAGTGATTATCATTATTATCTTTTCATACAAGAGGAACCTAAGGTTCAGAGAACTTAGGAAATTTTGTAAGGTTCTCAAAGCTAGTTCCATGTAAAGCCCTGGTTTCATGATCTGCACAGCCTTTACTCTTTACATCTCACTACACCCCTTCCCAAGGGCTCACGGGTCCAAGCGACAGGGACATGCATGAAATGATAACAGGCCAGTTGGCAGAGCCCAAGTCCTGCCCGCTCCCTGGGCATGGGGAAGCTACACCTGGAAAGGGGTAGGCGGGCCGGAGGGTGAGAGGCTAGAGTCACCCCGAACAGCATGGTACACAGGGAGCTCAGTCCTCTGGAGAACAAAGGCAAGCCAGTTGTCGAAGCAGTCATGCCTGAGAGTGTTTTAAGAGTCTGTCCTTGTGAGGGGCTAAGCAGAAAAACAGGAACAACTGCGCTTTTGCTTGAGAAAATGAAAAATTAGCAACAGGAAAGCGCAAAGCTTGGGAATACCATTGTGCAGACAAGAAAGCCAGCAGAACTGACCTGTTGAATGTGTGTATGAACGAAGGTGGAAAAGAAGAAAATAGATTCACAGCATGGGTAAGCTGCCCAGAGAAGGTCACTGTAACCGAGAGGAAAAACGGATAAGGCTACTATTGTTTTCTTTCCCGACTCCTTTCTTTGTCATGGCTGTTAACCTTTCCTTGTGTGCATTGTGGAAAGGGGTCAAAGGGCGCTCACCTTTGTTTTGCTTCTGTCACACCCTTGAGCCTCTTCCCATTTATCCTCAGACCATTAAAGAGACCTACCCTTTATCTCCTGGCAGGGGGCTTCCAAGAGGCCATAGGAGATACAGGACAGATGATTGAAACGAACTGGCCCATTCTATAGGGAAGGACACCAAGTCCTAGAGATGTCCAGGAATTTGCTCGAGGTCACCGAGCACGACATCCTCTCCGGCCGTTTTCTACTGCCAATACCAGAGTTTACCTTTAGTTCTTCTGGAGTTGAAAGAGATGGGATGTCTGCATATTGAGAAAAAGAAGCAAAAAAGCGCCAGTGTCTCTTAGATCTTGGTCACTGATTCCTTCTAAAAGATGCCCCTCTGGAATATGAAACCGAGACGTGATGATGGGGTCACATGGGGTAGAGAATTGGTCTGATTTACATAGAGGAAACATACAATAATCCTTCACATCTATTCAAGAGCGAGGAGGTGACAAAGCCTTTTGAGTCCATTGTCTCAGCAGGCCCCCACACGGTGTCCTAGAGACACTCCTCTTCCCCTTTTCACCTGGAGCCCAGGATTCCCACAGAGAGTGAATGTCTGTCCCGTAGACAGTGGTCTCAAGTTTACACCCCATTCTTGTGATTCTTTTTTTTTTTTTTAAAGATTTTATTTATTTATTTGACAGAGACAGCCAGCGAGAGAGGGAACACAAGCAGGGGAGTGGGAGAGGAAGAAGCAGGCTCCCAGCGGAGGAGCCCGATGTGGGACTCGATCCCGGAACGCTGGGATCAGGCCCTGAGCCAAAGGCAGACGCTTAAAGACTGTGCCACCCAGGCGCCCCCCATTCTTGTGATTCTAGCTAAGTTCTTCCCCGCATCATGCAGGTGGGAGGACCCATATGCAAATAGAGGTCAGGAGCACTGTCACACTCACATTCCCTGAATGCAACGGCCCTTCATTCATTTATTCATTCAACCCATCTGCTTTATGGACAGTCTCCTGTGTGCCAGGCACCGTATGTGAGTGGAGCATGTGGAGGTCCCTACCATCATGCAGCTTAATTATTTGCTCCAGTCTTTCTGTCTTTTTTATATAAACAAGGTATAAGACACTTGAACCTAATCTCTCCTTTTCTATCTTCCTGGGTGACTGAATTGCCACAGTTGAAGACGCAGCCTTATCGCTCCGAGAGCTCTAAAATATGTCTCCTAAGACCTGGTGAAAGCCTGGGATGCGTCAGCACCCAGAGCCCCTTCCCCACCGGGCAGACACAGTATTTCTTATCATTCCATTAAGGCCACACTTGCTGCTCAAATCACCCACACAACCGATCATGCGGCAGTTTGGAGTTTGTTCACAGAAAATGCAAATATGAAGAAGAACATAACACTATTATCAACTCTTACCAGGCCCACAAGGATTCGAGCTATTTCTCAAATCTGATTATCACAATGCCCTAGGGTATGTGTTGGAAGGAGAGATTCCTGGATACCCCATGAATTTTCTGACTCAGGCCTGCCGAAAGGGGGTCTCTGGCAAGGCCAGGATTTTTTTTTTTTTTTAAGGTTTATTTATATACTTGAGAGAGAGAGGGAGAGAGGGAGTGGGGGGAGGGGCAGAGGGAGAGGAAGAGAGAGAATCTCCAGCAGACTCCGCTATTGAGTGCAGAGCCAGACGAAGGGCTTGATCTCACGACCCTGAGACCATGACCTGAGCGGAAGAGTGCGAGACTTCACCAACTGAGCCACCCAGGCGCCCCAGCAAGTCCAGGGATTTTAAGAAACTCTGCCTTAGACCACGCCCGCCAAGGTAGAAAGAACTCTAGACATTGAACTCGGGCTTTGCAGCTTGGGGACTACTTGGAAGCAAAAACCAGTAGGTGGTCAAGTGTTTAAGTCAGGAGGGTGAGGGGCCTGGATGGGTCAGCTATTCAATGTAAGACAAGGTGACAGATAAGGAATGGGGAACTGGCGAATGGCATGAAAGAGAGAAAAGGAGAACTCAGATGAGAATTCAGGGTGCAGAGAGGTCAGGAGATCAGCTCTGAGACCAGCCGCTCAGCTTGGCCCATCGCCAGCCTTTCCCAAATATGTGCATTTGTTGGCCCAGTGCCAGCCAGGTAGACCAAGCCCACCTGACCTTGAGCTGCTTATAAACAGAAGGACTTGCTTCATGCCTGCTGTTGGTGCCATTAGGGACTGGGTCAGCCCTCAATAACACATGGGCGGCATTCAGCACTTGTTAGAAAACCTAGGCCCGTCTGCGGCTTTCTCACCACAAGTCTGCTCCTGTTTGGGCCACAGCGGTCAGAAGGTGTTCATGAAGGCTCTTGTCCATAATCCTTAAAATCCCTTGCTTGCTTCTTGCACTAATGAAGTTATCACAAATCCTCCTACGGGAGCCTGAGAGGCTCAGTCAGTTAATTGGTCCAACTCTCTCAATTTTGTCTCGGGTCATGTCCTCAGAATTGTGGGATCTAGCCTCACATCGGGCTCCATGCTCAGCAGGGGGTCAGCTTGGGATTCTCTCTTTGTCTCTCTCTGCCCCTCCCCCTGCTCCTGCTCTCTCTCTCTCTCAAATAGATAAATAAGATCTTTTTTAAAAATCCCCCTTGTCTCATCCCTGAAGTGCCTTTTTAAGTTGAGTAACACTAGGTGCGTATCATCCAAGAGCTGTAACTGATACAAGAATTCCCAAGCATGCCAACCCTGAGAAATTAATACAAATGGACATTGTCTCATTTTAGGAACAAAAGCAGGAGATAATTTCAACTAATCAACTTTTTAAAAAAGCGTATCTGTTGCCTGTAAGGCTGCCAAGTAAGATCTTGGAATATAGAAGGAGGATGGAAATCTGTTCGTGGAGCCCCCAAAATACGCCCAATTTATTCACCATCCTTTACCTTAAATCACTGGCAAATTCCAGTTGACACTTCACAATAACATGGGTTGGAACTGCTCAGGTCCATTTATATGTAGACTTTCCGCAATAAATACAATACAGTACCATAAATATATTTTCTCTTCTTTATGGATTCTTAATAACATTTGCATTTCTCTAGCTTACTTTATTGTAAGAATACAGATTATGATACAGTCAACATAAAATATGTGTTAATCGACTATGTTATTGACAAGGGTTCTGGTCAACGGTAGACGATTAGTAGGTAAGTTCTGAGGGAGTCAAAATGATATGCAGAATTTCTACTGCCCCAACCCCCACGTTGTTCAAGGGGCAACTGTCCGTCCATACGAAGAAGCTCACTTAACCCTCAGAATGACACAATGAAGTAGAAATGATTATGCCCAAATCACAGAAGAGAAAACTGAGGTTCAGAGCAGTCATGTGATTAGAATGAGAGATGAGACCCTGATCTAGACTCAAGGTTGATATTCTGATTCCAAAGAAAGAGATACACCATGCAATACAACTTGTAAAATTTCCCGCAAAACTAATGAGGGTGTGCTAAGAGGTATCTCCCAACAAGATCGTGAAAGTAGGCAACTTCCCTTATTCATCTTTTTTTTTTTAAGATTTTATTTATGTATTTGACAGAGAGAGAGACAGGCAGCAAGAGAACACAAGCAGGGGGAGTGGGAGAGGAAGAAGCAGGCTCCCAGCGGAGAAGCCCAATGCGGAGCTTTGGGGCTCGATCCCAGGACCCCGAGATCATGACCCGAGCCAAAGGCAGACGCTTAACGAATGAGCCACCCAGGTGCCCCTCCCTTATTCATCTTTGCCTCCCTAGAGCCTAACACAGAGCTCAGAAAAATGTCTGATGAATGAATGAATGATTTAGCACACGTTCGAACTTTTAATGACTACAGCATTGGACAATCTCTAAAAGCCATTCCTATGTTTTAAGGCTTTTGACCCTCCTAGAGAATCTCCTCTCGGGGTTTTACTCCCACTTAATCATTTGCCATCAGGCCTGGAATCTAGAGAACCCTCCCTGGATTTTCCCAAGTGCAATCCAGTTCAGCAATATCTGATTTTTCAAAGCATCTTACATTGCATCTCAAAGGCATGTCCCTTGAGACATGAACAGACAATTAAGTCAGGCCACCAGAATGTCTGAGGACGATGGCATTGACAGGTAGACAGTGAGATGAGTCACTGTGGAGTGATGTCTGGGTGCCTTTGTCAAATCAGCAGGTCCCAGGTGGGTGGTGGTAATGGATACCTGAGGGTCAGCTACGAGGTAATGCCTCAGGTTGCCTCCAGCAAATTCCTTCTTGTGAGATGGTTCCATGAAGCTGTTTTTATATGTGAAACCCAAAGAGAGAAACATGGTCTCCGTTCCTTCCCCTCCTCCTTCAATGGCTCACAGAGACCATCTATGGAGGAAGACAAGCTGTTCATAACAGTCTCCCCCCTTCGAGACCCGACCGCTGCAGCCTGACACCTGGACTGGAATCTTAGTTCTGCCAATTTCCAGCTTTATCACTTCTGGCCATTGCTGCCATTTTTCTGAGCCCCAGCCTCCATGGGTGTGGAAAAATAGAAAGGTTAGGGGCACCCAGGTGGCTCAGTTGGTTAAGCGTCTGCCTTCAGCTCGGGTCATGATCTCGGGGTCCTGGGATAGACCCCCAAGTCAACAACCTGCTCAGTGGGGAATCAATTCTCTCTCTGCCCCTCCCCCAGCTCATGCTTGTGCTCTCTCTCTCTCTCTCTCTGAAATAAACAAATAAATCTTAAAAAAATTAAAAATAATAATAAAAAAATAAAAAGTTCAGAATGCTACTTTTGCCATCGGGGAGTCATGAAATTTAATGGAAAGACTGTAGCAACACTGCCCAGCACATTATAAACTTTGGCAAATGTCAAGTATTATTAGGTACTTTTCACTCTTAATGCCATTTTATTTTTTCAATTACATGGATTGTCTGGTGGGGAGCTGCTGCTTATCCCTTTGACAACATTAGAGTGTACAGGAGACACTTTTGCCCTTCACAGGCTCATAGAACCTAGCGGGTCTCAGCACACTTCCCCGGACAGCACCTCTCACTTTAGACAAGGCAAAAGTGGCACCATCCCGAATAACACCAGTGAGACACCAGGATTAGAGTTCAGGTTTCCCGAAGCATCTCCTATGCTTGCCCTACTACCCCATTTTCTCCTCTCCTGGTTCACACATCTTCCTTAGTCTCCAAATAAATACCTCTCTGGAACCCCAAAATGCCATTGCCAGCCATGGAAACCGTCAAAGGAAAAATTTACATAGCTCTTCAGCCCTTGCATTTTAAAAAATTCTCTTACTCTTAAAATCTAAGAAGGAAACTCTTTTCTTAGATTCAGCATAGATTTCTGGTAAGCAAAGCATAAGAAATCAAAAAGGAGATGTAGTTTCAGTAAGGTCTGAAGCTAGAGAATGCTCACGTCTTATTCCATTGAAAGACCTTGTTTTTAGCGAGATTCTCATCCAATATTTAGGCCAAAGAGCCTCATGAGCGATGACATTATTGGGGGGATAAAATTCCTCTGTAGATATCCTTCGCGGAGATGAACATATGCATTAGAACATTTAGATGCCATGCCCCCTTTTGCAAAGTGCAGTGTATTGGAACACTGCTGTCCTGCAGAGAGGAGCCTCGGTTAGAGATCTCAGGACCCGGAGGTCCTCTGCCCTTGTATGAAGGTCATGTCTCCGTGGAGACAGAGCTATGGCTGGCTTTTCACTACAACATTTCCGCAGCCTAAAGATGGTGGCTGGTAAGAATACTTGCCACTGTCATTGGAACTCAGAGGTATGTTTTCGAATAGAGGACATTCACTAGACTTCTTATCTCTTGATAGAGTTTAATAGGTCAACAAGAACAATAACAGCGACAACGAAACAAGCAGGAAAAGCTTAGTCGGCCAAAACTGGGCTCTGTCCTTTGTCTGCCATGTTGCCTAGTTTATTTTCCTGATACCTTTACAGATCTCTGGAGAGTCATTGTTTGGGTGTGCAGCTCCTGCCTGTTTCTGGGTATCGCACTATTTCTAGGAATTCACACAATAAGCAGGTTTGGGAGGAACACCAGCTGGTGTCCAGACTTCCCTTTCTCTGGTCGTTTCTCAGAATTCAGGTCAGTTTCTATCTGCAGGTCTTCCTGTCACCTGTTCCCAGCTTTTGGCTTTGGTTTTCTCCAGGGGACACAGCACAGACATTGTCGTGGGGCCACCCCCTGGCTTACACCACTTCCTGTCTCATCGTGGAAGGGGACCAGCTCAATTTTCACCGCAGAAGGGATTGATATCGAGTCAGGAGACCTGTACCAACTTCCCAACGATCTAATCTTTGGGAAGAAGTTAAGTCCTTAACAAGGAAAACAAAGATACCCCTGAACGGCAGGAGACAAACAGTGTTTATGTTAGAAATGGATTCCAGTATAAAACAGATCTTTTGGTGCCATGGTGTTACTCAGGAAAAAAAAAAAGATCCCGTGGTCTAGGGGTGGCAGAGAGAAGCCTCTCAGAGTCAGACCTCAGGTGGGATGGAAGACAAGGGGTAGAAGAAATGAGTGGGGGTTTCTAGATACTTAAAAGGTGACCTTGTTTCCAAGCTTTTTGATAATGGGGTTCTGGTTTCATAATCTCTCATCTTGCTGCCCTAACCCCGCCATTTCTGCCTGGAGGCTGCTTTTGTTGGCACAAAGTTATTCTCACTGGCTTCTGGAGCCCAGTTACTCATTCTAAAATATTTATTGGGGCACCTGGGTGGCTCAGTTGGTTAAGCATCCGACTCTTGATCTCAGCTCAGGTCTTGATGTCAGGGTTGTGAGTTTAAGCCCCATGTTGGGCTCCACGTTGGGTGTGGAGCCTACTTAGAACAAAGAAAAAGAAAAGAAAACATGTATTGAGTGCGTTGTACATGCCAGGTACTACTCTAGTTGCTATGGAGACAAAAACAACCATGGATCTAGGGCTTCTTCAGATAATAAACACATGAACGAACAAATAAAGGAAGGAATGCAAATAGTAGCTGGTAATTGAAAGAAAATCCACAAGAGGGTGGGAGACACAGTGGCTCTTTGAGGGTGGTCTCCCGTAGATGAGGACCAGGGAAGACCTCTGGGAAAGGATGGCATGTCAGCCCAAATGGGCATGATGCTGGGAAGCCAGCCATAGGAGGGCCAGCCACGAGAACACTCCTGGCAAGAAGAGCAGGTGCCAAGTTTTGAGATGGGGAAAGACCTTCGTGGAGAGCAGTGACCGAAGGAAATGAAGAGCAGAGGAGAGGAGCGCGGAAAGAAGCAGGAAGGCCATCACTTGAGCAACATCCCCTGGACATAAGGAGAGCCCTGTGCTCCTGTCACTCGGGTCAGCTTACAGAATTTCTGCGGTGAAGATAAACCCTGACATCTCATAGAACGTGACCAGCTGGTGAGGTCGCAATGCAAGGTGAAGATTCAAAGAAAAGGAAGTATAAGAACTTCTAAGCGCTTTTTTGTTGTCCATGGAAAATAACAATTTTTCGACCCCAAAATAGCAACAATCCTCCTTGAATCTGGTGAATCTTCAAATTCTGCAGAGTTTCTATATCTGGACATCTTACTAAAGTTAGTGGAATATAAAGCTGGGTATGGAATAAAGAACTTGACTTTTTTTGTGCTCCTCTAAAGTGACAGGGTCGTGTCATTGGAAAAACAGGAGCTTGGCCATGCTGGGCTCCTTCACTGCTGTGTGACTTTGCACAAATTGCTTAACCTCTCTGAGCTCAACTCCTCTCCTTGTCTATAGAATCCTCACACAGTTATTGTGAGGATTATATGAGACAATAGTGGATGCTCACCTGACGTTATTTTGTCTCCTCCCCCTCCCTCCCTGACTATGTAGACAACAGGAGCGTGAACCTCAAAGAGAGGCTATTTAGTCAACAGAAAAGGCGGGCATGGAAATTGCCCATAACCAGAGCTGTGCCTGGAATATAGCATTTGCTGGACAACAGTTGTGGGATGGATGAGCTCTTAAAGAACTGAGCCCTCTCCCAGAAGGACTGGGAGTAAGCACTTACAGGGCCCCAGACAATTTCAGTGTGTGTTCATTCCCAGTTGGTTTGGTTTCAGCATGTGGCTCTTCCTCTGTGTTAAGTAGGGAGGGGGTGATCGGAGGGTAGTGGGGGAAGAATGAAAGACACAAATCCTTGCCCTGTGGGAGATCTAACCCCTAGAGGTTATCCACAAGACCAAAGCAGTCTTTGCAGCTTGGCGTGGAGGATCTGTTAATTTTCAAAATATGGTAGAACTTCCAGGGCACCTGGGTGGCACAATTGGTTAAGCATCCAACTCTTGTTTTCGGCTCAGGTCATGATCTCAGGGTCCTGAGCTCAAGCTCCAGGTCAGGCTCCACTCTCAGCTCGGAGTGTGCTTGAGTTTCTCCCTCTCCCTTGCCCTCTGCCCCCACCCCCTGCTTATGTTCTCTCTCTCTCTCAAATAAATATTTTTTTAAATGTCATAACTTCCATTGTTCACATCAAATTCAGAAAGTACAAAAAAAGTAAACAATCCTACCCTCAGAAATAAATTAATGTTTTCATATTTTGTTCATTTAAAGTATGAGGCTAGACATCATTGAGATCCCATTAGGAACTTAGTCGTGTTTTCAATCATTATGCTTTTGTCAATCACTATGCTGGAATCTAGAAGGTTCTTCATCAACATAATTTTTATGGCAGCCTAATAGTCTGGACTAAAAATGTACAAGAATGAATTTACCCAGCACCCTACTGCTGGACATTCAGTGGGTCTCCGATGTTCCTATCACACACCGTTTGCTTCTTTTGCTTCACCTTATGAGCATGGGGGGAAGATAAGGAACAGAGCGGATATACACGTGTGTGAGATCAGGTGCGTAAAGGCCCTGGGATAGGGCATGCTGGTCAGCCTCACCACGACGTAGGCACCTCCTGGCCCTGATGGCCACCCACCAAGAGCGGTTTCCACTGATTGTGCTGGGGGTTTGACTCTCTTTCTCTGAGACCAAGCCCAGGACCATTGTCTGGACCAGCATGGGAATTCTTTGACTTCTTAATTGGATAAAGGGCCAGAGGGTAGAAAAGGGAGTCCAGAGTGAGACTGCCTGGCTCCGGGTCTGCAACAGGGGGACCGTGTCCTCTGCTTGAGGACTCCTCTCTCCAGGGCTCGGTCTGCAGCTGGCCTGCCTATCCCTGCTCTCAGGCTGGACAACGTGGGCCTGAAGTCCTGGCCACTTACCTCTCACTTGACATCAGAATGCACTCAGCTTGGCTCTGTCAACTTGGCCATCTATCGCTAGGAGGACTGATGTCAAGACCTGGGAGTTGGCTGATTTAGTTAATAGCAATGTCCCTTTCTTCCCACCTCGGCCCTTCTCTCAGAGGTACAGCAAGACAGGACAGTCTCTAATCCCCCCTCCCCCGCCCCCGCTCTGCCCAAGCAGGACACACCTCTGTGTTGATCCGGGTTGCACTGTGTCTGTTGTTTGGGGTTACGACTGCTAAAATCCTCTTTACTCTCCTAGTGCTTAGCAGAGTTCTGGGCCCCGAACAGGCACTCCAAGATGGTTATTGCCTTTCACTTGCTAAGACGAAAAAGAATTAAAGCCGATTTTTTTTTTAATGAACACCGTGGAAATAACAGCAAACACCATGACCTTCAGTGGTTAAACAATTTCTGCAGGCCCTTGACATCGTTCACAGTTGTGCTGCCCTCTCTTGGAATTATCTGCAGAGCCAAATGACAAACTGCACAGCAGAACAAACGTGTTCACTTTCAGCAGAAGCTCCTTTCTGACCACTGCGGCGTTACTTCGATGACCCGATTTGGCTCTGCACTGTGACTGGCCGTTTCTCAAAGCTCAGGTTGAAGAATTTGCGGGCTGGCTCAGCTATTTTGCTGCAGGGCTTTTCGGGAATTCCCAAAATGCTCTGAGCACTGGCCGCACAGCTGAAATCCTGGGGACCTTCCCAGCCAATCTTCCGGGAAGGAGGCCAGGTCCGTGCACCTGGAACTCGTTGGGAGGACTGGTGATCACCCTTGTGCCACGACACACACCATTGGCCGGGCCGTCAAAGCCAATTCCTGCCATCCCCAAAATAGCCCATCCCTGATTTCTTTCTTTTTCTTTTTTTTTTTAAGATTTTATTTCTTCATTTGACAGAGAGAGGGACAGCCAGCAGCGAGAGAGGGAACACAAGCAGGGGGAGTGAGAAAGGAAGAAGCAGGCTCCCAGCAGAGCAGGGAGCCCGACATGAGGCTCGATCCCAGAACTCCGGGATCACGCCCTGAGCCGAAGGCAGATGCTTAACGACGGAGCCCCCCAGGCCACCCCAGCCCATCCCTGATTTCTGCACAGGCCATTCACTCGATGAAGTGGAGTGGAACTGAAGGGGCAATCACTCCGTCTCGGGCGGACTACATAAGACGGCGCAGAGACACGCAGCCCAGGGCCACACTGGGGACGGCAGACGCGCAGACTCATTGTTCTAAACGAAACCCCGAGGGAGGCGAGGCGTCTGAGCAACTCCCTAGGAAGGACTGCTCTAACAGGAAGTGGCCTCTTCGTCTTGTTACGGCCGAAATTGCCTCTCTAATTTAAAGCTTCCTCACTTTTGATAAAAACAGTCCTTAAGAAAATCACAAGAGAGGGAGAATATAAGCACCAGCTACTCTAAATGGTATGTTTGTGATAAGAACGAAGTTTTTTCTCTCTCAGGGAAGGCTCCAGTGGAGGAAAGCCACAGATGGCATTTGCCAGATGAATCCAACTCGTCTCCTTGTTAAAAAAAAAAAAAAAAAAAAGTAATAAGTTAGTGGCCACGGTCCACAGACAAATCATGCAAACATCGAGCACCGTGTGTGCGAGCACGTCAGCGTGGCTGGGCCCAGTTCCAAAGGGTCATTCAAGTCTGAGGCTGTGGATTTAAAAATCCATGCTGGGTCCACTCCCCACCACCACCACACACACACACACACACACACACACACACACACACACACACACGCCCCGAATGGAGGAGAAACAAAGCAGCACTTTCCTTTGGCTTTTTCCTGGAATTTTCACTATGAGCAGAAGAGTATATTCCAAAGTCTTGGAACAAATGATGTAAACCCATAATATATTGGTCTATTCCAACCAACTCCCCTATTAGCCAGCCTAAGAATATCCACTGGACTGTGTTTCTGGAACTCCACAACGTTCCCTAAAGAGGCTTCACTTCTGCTGCAAATGTCCAGCACTTCTGCTCCAGTGAATATCTCTTGCTCAAAGACTAAAGAAACTTCAAGATGAGACAGCCACACACTCCTCCTTAGGTAAGAGCCACTTGGGAAATTAACCTCGCGCCCAGTTCTCTCTGACTTACGACAGTCTTCCCCTCTTTCCTACAATAAAGGAGCCAATGAAGATGAAAACAGTTCTCTTATGTGTCTAAAAGGCTAGTCATGAGAGAGTGTCAGCCCCCCCATCATTTGTCTTCAAGGAGATGGGTTGGGGTGGGTTGCTGAGAATAAAAAGGTGCCTATATGTGTGTGTATGTACATTCATGTGTGAGAGTCAGGAAGCCACGGGCATGGCTTCCTTCTTACTTTCCAGGGCACCCTTTGGGCTGATAATAGTGGGGGGGGGGTTGCTGTTCACACCCAGAAACGACCCAGTGTCCTCCTCCTAATGAGGTCTGCACACTCCATAATAGCTGGGTGTGCCAACATCCCCTCAGTTTCCATCAGCCAGAAAGCAACAAACAGCTGTGGTATTCTAGAGGGAAATGAACCTGGACCCCAGTCCTGTCCCACTTGCCCTCATCATAAGGTCAAAGGCTATGCAAGCTACAGGGAGAGATTTGTTGACAAGGACGTAATCAGAATGTATGACCAGAGCCATGGGAGTCAAAAACCAGTTCAGTTCCGCAAACATTCATTGAATGTCTACTAAGTATCAGGTCCCGTGTTGGGTGCTGGGTAGTGAGAATTAATAAGACAAAGGGCCTACCCAAAGGGATTTCACAGTTTGATCCAGCAGCTGGGCACAAGGGCACAGTCAGGACATCGGTGCTAACATGGAACAATACCTGGGGTGATGAAGATCGACCCCGGTGCTTAGGGAAAGCTTCCTGGAGCACATCACATCTGAGTTCATACCTGAACGATGAGTCAGACCCGGCCTGGGGATGACCAGTGAGCGGAGCATTCCGGGAAGAGCAGGGTTATAAATAAAGACATGAAAACTCGAGATAAGTATAGGGAGCTTGGTTTTACAGGAGCATAGCCCATGAGGTGAAGAAATACAGGGCTGGTGAGGTGGACAGACAGGTCAGAGCAGGGGCAGGCGTGGTCAGATTTGCAATTGAGGGTGTCGTTGTGACTCAATTGCAGGAGGTAGGTTCAAAGAGGCAAAGAAGAAAGAAGGCCAGTCAGGGTACTATGGGAATATTCTAGGTGATAAAGGTAGCAAATCTACTCAGGTGTACCAGCATACAGGCCGTTGTCAATGGGGTTTTGGACTGTAAGTATTGACACATAAGTTTGGATGTTTCTAGATTAAGGAATCAAGTTAGTGAGGGGGCCCACTGCCTTGGGGAAGAAACTACCCAGGCAGCATGATGCATGGCCATCATTAACCTATAATTGTACAGAATCCAACCACGTCTCTTACTCACCCACAAAGGTCGATTCAACTAGTATGTAGGAGAGAATGATCTGTTCACAAGGCCTATTACTAATTAGCCAACAAAGGCATCATCCACACCCAGGAGAGAGATGTGTCCGTGAACCCAGAAGTTCGTGGAGTCCCGTATTTTGAGTATTTTTATGGACACTTCATCACATAGGCATGATTGATCATTAATTCAATCTCTAGTGCCCCCACCCCCCATCACTTCCTGGAGGATAGAAGGTGGGGCCAACAATTCCAAGTTTCTAATCATGGCTTGGTATTTCTGGTGACCAGCCCCCATTCTGAAGCTACCCAGGAGCCCATCCAGAGTCCTCTCATGAGAACAAAAGATACTCCTATCATCCAGAAAATGCCAAGGGATTTAGAAGCTCTGTGCCAAGAACCAGGGAGCAGAGAACAATATACATATTTTCTATTATCTCAAACCTCCTGTAGCATTTTCCCCGGTAATACTGACCTTATCTTTTCATCTCCGCTCTTACCACTTAGTCAAAGGCAGCCAATTTTTTCCCCCAAAAAACTGACTTGAGTGTGTGTGAGTGAAAAGCAAACATGTAATGAGGAATAAATGTTTATAGTCATATTAACCAATCCATAGGCACAAGAAAAACTCCATCCTTTGGTCAATTTGCTAAAGAAATGGGGACATCAATACAACAAGAAGTCTAAGGCACTTTACCTTAAGAAATCCTCTTTTGTTCTGGAAAAACAACAATAAAAACAACCACCACGGTAGTTGTCTCCACAAACCAAAAAGTGATCTGACTTGTCAGGTTAGCTCAATCAAGAGGTGCCCTATACGCATGGCCCACACCCCCCTGCTTAGCAGGAAATGTTCCCTTCGTCATGATTCTTTAGTAATCTCCAGCAGAACACCAAGAAAGTTTGACTATGCAACCCAACCAGCACTGTAGAGAGGACAGCATCCCAGGGATTGTGCTCATGACAGAGGCGGGAGGGACCAGGTGAGTCACCAAGCATGCCGCCATTTTAAATCCTGAAGAAATCCTCCTGTCATCATGGCAAAGTGGCCATTTCCTGCTTGCCGGCCACATCCCTGCTCTGAGTTTTGTCATTCATCATTTGGGTGTTGGTGCCAGAGACCTGTAAAGAAGTGACAGGTGTTTTTCAATGATGGAATCTTAAATTTAGGGCCTTGCCTAATTGAAAAAAAAAAAATCAGTACAGAATTTGAAAGCTCAATGACTGTATTGTACCCCCGAAACTAATATACCGTATATTCACTAACTGGAATTTAAATAAAAACTTAAAAAAAAAAAGAATTTGAAAACTCAATCAAATTTTCTCTTTTTGTGAACGTCTAGTATCTTCTCGCTGTTGTGTGGAATGTTCAAAGAAGCAGAGCATATGAAATATCATGCCACAGTAATCGTAGCTAACATTCTATGGGCTGCATGGGTACCAGCCATCATGGAGGGGTTCATAAGCTATTCATTCATTTCACCCTCATGAAAGCCCTACAACAATGATACTATCATTCTGCCCATTTTATGGACAAGGAAACTGAGTGATAGTACAGTTAAGGACCTTGTTAGGCCGCATATTTAGGCAGTGGTGGAGCAGGCATTCAAATGTATGCAGTTAAGTCTGCAGACTACACCCTGGACCAGGCCTTGGTTTGTCTGCTGCCTCTGCCATTCGCCAGGTACCACCTTGGGAAAGCGCTCCATCTTCTCTGTTTTCTGAGGGGGATAACTGGGTAATTACATTTAGCTCACAGGTCTGTTGTCAGGATTGGAGGCGTCCATGCATGTAAGGGGAACAGCACAGGGGCTGGGACCCCAATGTTGACCCCCAATATATTAGCTACTGCTACTACCATGTCCAGCTGGCCTCCCCAGTACACCCAGTTCAATCATTAAGTAGTAAACGCTTGCTGACACACAGCTGGGCCTCCAACCGGTGTCTGCTCCCTGTGGGGTCTGTCCCCTGTGACTTCCTGTACAGGCTTGTATGTGAAACCACTGCCTGTTTCCTCTGCCCGTGGTCAACATGGCGCAGGTCAGCAGTCACATAGGGCCTCTGGTGGTGTCTTAGCATCAGCTGATGGGGGGACCAGCCCTTTGAAGGGACCCCTTAAAAAAACCTAAAAAAATTTTGTGTGTATGTTCCAAAGGCTGTTTCTTTAGGTTACGTTGGCTCAAAACTCAACCTGCAAATTTGATAAGCTCTTTTCAGCAGCTGAAGCTGCTCCAAGATGACTCCCATGCCCCCCAAATGTAACTTCCTGCTCCCCAGATAGCCTATATTTTAAGTAAACGCATGCCCCAAATTTCTGGAGAATCCATCCAGCCATTTTCATATGACCATAAGCTATTTCATTTGTATAAGTTTATTATTTGTATAAACATATACGATAAGATCAGGAAACATACTGTAGACTCTTCTCACTGAAGTTACTGATGTTTTTAAATCAATGGCACTCGCAGGACAGATTCAGTACTGTTTTCAACCACTTCATTTTGATGAGACCCGGTAGACTTGACCTGAGGTCTGGCACTTGACCACTCTGATCCTCAAGCTCTTCTTCTGTCCGGTGAAGAGCAACTGTAATTGTGCAGCTTTACTGAAGGCTTACTGTGTGTCCTGTTCCCCGGTTCTGCTCCAAACCTTGTCAGTTTTCTCAGGAGGATTAGTAGAGAAGAACAGAGAGCTGGTGACAGAACCCTGCTTAAAAACTCCATAGTGAAGTTTATAAAAACCCTACATTAGTTCTTCCAAATCCAGCTACTTAAAAATAATATCTCCCCAATGCTAAGTGAAATAAGTCAAGCAGAGAAAGACAACTATCATATGATTTCTCTCATCTATGGAACATAAGAACTAGGATGATCACTAGGGGAAGAAAGGGATAAAGAAAGGGGGGGTAATCAGAAGGGGGAATGAAACATGAGAGACTATGGACTATGAGAAACAAACTGAAGGCCTCAGAGGGGAGGGGGGTGGGGGAATGGGATAGGCCGGTGATGGGTAGTAAGGAAGGCACGTATTGCATGGTGCACTGGGTGTTATACACAACCAATGAATCATTGAGCCTTACATCGGAAACCGGGTATGTACTGTATGGTGACTAACATAATATAATAAAAAATCATTAAAAAAATGAAAAAAATAAAATAAAAATAATATCTCCCCCCCATAGGCATATTTTTCTTCTAATTTTATTTCACTGTAATTATCTGTATTCCACTCTCTTTAAAAGTAGCCCTCCCCTTATTGGTTGATTCCAAAGCATTTTGGGAAAAATCAGAAATGAATGTTTTCCCAAGCAGTGAATTTTGGAAAAAAACAATGGACAAGGGATCAAGTACCATCAGTATAAAAATTAAAAAGCACATTTGGCTTGTCTGCCTAAGAGGGAGCCAGTCTCATTCTGAATTAAATTACTCAATTTTCTTCAATATTTTAGAAAATAAAAATTGTAAATGTAGGCAAATTCAGATAAACAAAACATCTACATTTCCACCTCCCAGTTTATTATGTCCTGCCTACATCAAACTGTCTTCCAACTCTTTATAAAATTTTAAAGAAAAAATGTTGTTTGTTCATTCATTCATTCATTCGTTCGTTCCTTCCTTCCTTCCTTAGAGAGGGGGTGAATGGACAGAGGAAGAGAGAGAGTCTTAAGCAGGCTCCATGTCCACCACAGAGCCCAAGGAAGGGCTCGATCTCACCTCCCTGAGATCATGACCTGAGCAGAAATCAAGAGTCCCCCACTTAACCAACTGAGCCACCCGGGGGCATGAAAACAATATTCTTTTTAAATTTAAACTCACAGTCATCATTAAGAAGAATTCAAACAATATAGGAAAAAGTACATACAAAGATGGAAGTGTAATAAAATTACTTCTAGAACTGGCCACCATGAATCCTAGGGAAGCCACTCAGCTTCGTGGTGAAGAGCAGGACTCAGGAGCCAGTCTGGCTGCTTTCGGATGACTCCTGGGCCACTCTGTGTGTACATGGGCTGGACGCACCCATGTCTCGGTTTCCTCATCTGAAATGCAGAGGCAAGAATCCAGGGACTAATCTACGTTAGAACACCTAGAATTTTGCTTGACATGCACCAAATGTTAACTGTGATTATTCTTGTTATTGTAATAATTATAACAACAGGCATCTTTCTATGAGGACTCAGTGAGAGGGATCGCTAGCTAGTCAGGAATACTGTAATAAACATGGGACCATTCTCAATATTCTATATTTGTTAAAATTATTACATTTAATTTTGTTTGAGCTCAAGTTGAGTTTGAAGACAAAAGGACTAACTTTTCATTGAATTAAATGCCTCTTTCCCATAAAAAATGTTAATTCCAAAAAGATAGCTCTAAAGTCAAAAATGGAGATTAAGGGAAGAAAGAAATAAAAGTAGGAGCCATTTAAAAAAATAATAATAATCTCCATGCCTTAATTTTTAGACTGGTTCGATTAGCATTTCTGTGAAGATTCTCCCTGCCACTTGCAAGTTTTTCTATTTTAGATCATTTTTAAAAATGATTTTCAGGTGGGTAATGGTCCCAATATAATCTGTACCCATAATTCTTAGATGAGTTTGCAGTGATTCTGTGGTCACTACATACATTTCTCCATTCTGATCTCCTTCTCCTTTTTTAACCTCTTAGCTGGATACCACTCAGACAGGATTTTCCTGCGGTTGTTTTTTTTTTTTTTTTTTTAATTTCTAAAAATGGTTAGTGTATATTCTCTGAATTCTTTCACATTTGACAGCATCTCCTTATTACCTTTAGATTGTAATGACAACTTGGTGATGCATAACATTTTGGGGTGATTCTTTTTGCCTTAGGTCTCCATATTTTTCTGGCACAGAATATTACTGTAGAAAAATCTGAGGCCAGCTAACTTTTTTTTTTTTTTTGGCCTCGTAAAAAAGACTTTTACTTTTTTACTCTTTACTTGGGTTCATGAAAAAAAATCTGTTTATAAAGCTCAATTGCTCAAGTGGGATAGGTCTCAGTATTAAGAGTTCTGGAGCTTTTGGAAAAATATATGTAGTTATTTGTTTATTTCAGGAAACATTTCTTGTATTACATGCTATCTTGTTTATATATACATACATATAATTTTTCATTATATGTATATTTTTTCTATATATATATATATTTTTTCATTTGTCAGGCATGAATTAACCCTAGTTGACTCATTTCTATATTAATGTATTAGTTTCTCTCCTATTTTCAAAGTTTACCTATTCATTCATTCATTTATATATTTATTTTCAAAATAATTTATTCTTTAGAGTATTTTTAGGATCACAGCAAAATTGAGAGGAAGGCACGGAGAATTTCTATATACTCTCCCCCAAACAGGCATATATAGTCTCCCCCATGATCAACATCCCCCACCAGAGCGATGCATTTGTTACAATTAATGAAACTACAATATCACCCAGACTGCATAGCTTTAATTAGGGGGTTCTATGTTCTGTGGGTTTGATCACATGCATAAAAGCGTGTATCCAGCATTATAGCATCATACAGTTCTTTCACTGACCTAAAAAATCTGTGCACCCTCTATTCATCCTTCCCTCCCTTCTAATTCCTGGCAACCACTGATTGTGTTTGTTTTTTGTTTTTCTTCTGTTTTGTTTTGTTTTATGGTCTCTGTGGTTTTGCCTTTTCCAGAAAGTCATATAGTTGGAATCACACAGTATGTAGCCTTTTTGGATTGGTCTCTTTCACTTAGTAACATGAATTGCAAGTTCCTCCATGTCTTTTCATGGCTTGAGAGCTCATCCGATCATTGTGCTGATTAATATTCTATTGTGCGGATGGACCACTTTATTTCTCCATTCACCTATGTAAGGACATATTGGTTACTTCCAAATTTTGGCAATGATGAATACAGTCGCTGTAAACCTCCTTGTCAAGGTCTTTGTGTGAACATAATTTTTTGAATCCTTTAGATAAATTACTGGCAATTTCTGGATTCTATCGTAAGAGCATGTTCGGCTTGATATACATTATTTGTTTATTTGGATTTTTGGGGCGGGAGGCATTTATTCTTCTTGGTGTTCTTTGAGCCCCCTGATCTGTAGTTTGGTGTGTCATACTAATTTGGGTGAAATTCTCAGTCTTTGTTGTAGCAAATATTTATCCTGCTCCTTTCTTTCTTGTTTTTTTTTTTAAAGATTTTATTTATTTATTTGACAGAGAGAGAGTCATACAGCGAGAGAGGGAACACAAGCAGGGGGAATGGGAGAGGAAGAAGCAGGCTCATAGCGGAGGAGCCTGATGTGGGGCTCGATCCCATAACGCCGGGATCACACCCTGAGCCGAAGGCAGATGCTTAACCGCTGTGCCACCCAGGCGCCCCTGCTCCTTTCTTTCTTATCCTTCTGATTTTCTCATTACATTATGTTACACCTTTTGCAGTTGTCCCATACATCTTGCATATTCTGTTGTATATTTTTTTCTGTCTATGGGAGGTTTTTTTGTTGCTTTTTTCGTTGTTGTTGTTGGTTTTTGCTTTTCGATTTTGGAGGTTTCTACTGATAGATGTCAACCTCAGAGATTCTTTCTTCAGCCACAACCCGACTGTTAAACTCTTCAATGGCATTCTCCATCTCTGTTACAGTGGGTTTTGTTTTTTAAAGATTTTATTCATTTATTTTTCAGAGAGAGAGAGAGAGAGCAAGCACAAGCAAGGGGAGTGGCAGGCAGAGGGAGAAGCAGGCTCCCCCCTGAGCAGGGAGCCTGATGCGGGGCTCAATCCCAGAATCCTGGGATCATGACCTGAGCTGAAGGCAGATGCTTAATCGACTGAGCCACACAGGCACCCCTGTTACAGTGTTTTTGTATTTCTAGAATTTTTTTTTGTTTCTTTCTTAAGATTTGCATCTGTGTACAATGCTCCTCTGTTCCTGTATGCTGTCTACTTTATCCATTAAAGCCCTTAGCGGGGGTGCCTGGCTGGCTCAGTTGGTTAAGTATCTGTCTTCAGCTCAGGTCATGATCTCAGGGTCCTGGGATTGAGCCCCATGTCACACTCCCTGCTCAGCAGGGAGTCTGATTCTCCCTCTGCCGCTTCCCCCTTCCCCGCTCCCCACTGCTCATGCTCTCTCCTTCAAATAAATAAATAAAATCTTTAGTGTGCCTGGGTGGTTAAGTGACTGCCTTCGGCTCAGGTCATGATCCTGGAGTCTCAGGATCGAGTCCCACATTGGGTTCCCTGTTCAGCAGGGAATCTGCTTCTCTCTCTGACCCTCCCCCCTCTCATACACATGTTCTCTTTCTCTCATTCTCCCTCTCTCAAATAAATAAATAAAATCTTAAAAAATAAAAAGCCCTTAATGTATGAATCACAGTTGTTTTAAATTCCCAGTCTAATAATTCCAACATCCCTGCCATGTCTGGTTCTGAAGCTCTGTCTCTTCAAACTGTGTTTGTATGTTTTGCCTTTTGGTACGCCTTGTAATTGTGTCTTGATATCCAGACATGATGTACCAGGTAAAAGGACCTGCTGGCCATAGGGCTTTAGGAACGTGGTGATGAGGACGGGGGGAGGAGAAGTGTTCTCAGTCCTCTGATAGGTCTCAGTCTTTCAGCGAGCCTGTACCTATGGACCGTGGACTTCACAAATATTTCTCAGCCCCCCCCCCCCCCCTTAGGCAGCACAAGACGGCTATAGTGGGCTGGACTGAGTATCCCACCTCCTCCAACTCAGGTAAGCTCTTATTAAACCCCGGCTCGCGAGGCTCTGGTTAACAAGTTCCTCCTGAGAGCAGATCTTGTGAACAAGAATAGATGCTCTGGCATATTTTGAATGGTTCCTTTCCCCCTCCCTGCCAGAAGCATGGGGGCATTTCTTTCCCCGGTAATCACCGGGGGGGGGGGGGGGGGGGGGCTGGGTGGCTCAGCTCCTGAGCGTCTGACTCTTGGTTTTGGCTCATGATCTCAGGGTCCTGAGATCAAGCCCTGAGTCCGGCTCCATGCTCAGCAAGGAGTCGGCTTGCGAGATCCTCTCTCCCTCGTCCTCCCCCTCTGCCCCTCCCCCGCTCATGCTCACTCTCTCCCTCCGTGAGAACCTGGTCAAGCTCCTGGAGGTAAAAGTCACAGACACATGAAGGCCACCCTGCGACTGGGTTCCCTGGGATTTTGAACTCTCTGACTTGTCCACACTGGGCCTCCAGCGATTCATCCATGACCGCTCCGGCTTCCTACCCAGCGCGGGTTCCTGCCGGGGCTTCCGCTCACGCCCTTCTGCTCTGGTGAGTTGGGATTCTCTGTATTTGCCTGTTGGTCTCTTCAGTTTGGGGGGCAGTGGTTTGCCCTTGACCTCGCTTCTCTTACAACATCTAAGAAGTGCTGTGGATTTTTCAGCTGGTGTAGTTCTCGGCTTGTTGTTAGGATAGAGCGGCGACTTCCAAACTCACGCGCAGAACCGGAAACGGAAAGCCTCTCCCAGTGTTTTACTTCCTTCGCCTTAACTGTCGGCCTCTCTGTGATTGTAGTAGGTGTTTTCTCCACATCACTAATTTGATTTTCAGACTCCTCACTGTTCTTTGGTGTTCCTAATTTATTGACCTTTTTTTTTTTTTAAGATTTTATTGATTTCTTTGAGAGAGAGAGAGCCTGCGCGTGAGAGCAGGGAGGGGCAGAGGGAAGGAGAAAGAATGGGAAGCTGACTCCGCCCTGAGTGTGAAGCCTGACACGGGGCTCGAACCGATGACCACCTGGAGATCAGGACCTGAGCCCAAATCAAGAGTCGGATGCCTACCTGACTGCGCCACCCAGGGGCCCTTAATTTATTTACTTTCTAAATTTCTTCCCATTTTCTTATTAAGATACAATATAAATGTCCCCTTTTTAATGTAGAATTCTGCATGCTGACAAACAGTAACATAACCATATGTAACTATCAGCACAATCAACTTATAAAACGTCCCACAAGCCCCGAAATGTGCCCATGCTTTTTGGTAGTTAGCTTTACCCTCGTCCACAGGCCCTGGCAACCACTGATCTCCTTTCCACCTCTATAGCTGTGCTTTTTCCAGAAAGTTATGTAAATGGAATCATGCAGTATGCAGACTTTGTCTTCTTTCATTTCTTTCATTTCGCCTGATACGTTTGGGATTCACCTTGCATTTATCAGTCACTTGTTCCATTTTATTGATGAGTATTATTGCATTTTATGGCTGTGCTAGTTTATCTGCTCTCCAGTGGACAGACATCTGGGTTTTTCCAGTTTCGGGCAATTATAAATAAAGCTGCTATAAACATCCGTGTGTAGGTTTTGAGTGAACATAGGTTTTCACTTTATTTAGGTAAATCTGTAGCCCATTTAAAATTGAGCTGTTTGCTTTCTAACGATTGAGTTTTGAGTATTCTTTACATATTCTGGGTACCAGTCCTTTTCAGATATGTGATTTGCAAATGCCTTTCCTAGTCTGGAGCTTCCCGTTTCATTTTTAAAATCTAATTTATATTTGAGTTCAGTAATAACTGTTTTGGCTTGTGTCCTTAGATCTGGAAGTTATCTTTTTTTTATTTATTTAACTGTTTGATTTCATCTGGAGCAAACCGGAATTCTTATTCTCACTAAATTGCTCTGATAGCACAAAGCAATTGCTAAAAATCGTCTTCCATTCCATTTTTTCTTCTAGTTTGGCATTCTCTTATTTTTTCATACCATGGTGTTTTTTTGTTTTTTGGGGTTTTTTTGTATAGTCTATCCCCACACAAAGTACTTTTTCACCTGAAAGACCTCAAGCAGATTGATTTGCCTGCCATAATGTATTTTCCATCTGACTCATGTTTGCCCAGTTCTGATCAGGCATTTGTTTGCTCTGGTGATGTGTGGGTTGCTGGCTTCCTACTGAGCTGTGATTTACCGATAAATGAGTATCTCCTGTTCCACCCAACAGTCTCCTCCACCCTCAGAAAATGTTAGAGAGCAAGGAATGCTCCATGGATGTTCTCTGCTTTGCCCTTTTCTTCTTCCTTTTTAAAAGAATGCCTCCACCCCACTCTTCTTCCAAGCATCCGTGGAATATTCATGCCCAGAACTCATGCCATCTGGGTGAGGTGGGAATAGGGGTGGTCCCACTCCCACTGGGAATATCTCCAATTCCTTATGTAGCTGCCATGCCCACTTTTTGACTAAAGAGAGCCTGTCTGTTGCTCATGCTTCCTGTTTCCTCCCCTTTTTCTCCAGCAGCCATTGCTACTTTTCTCTCACATAAAGGAAATTCAGAGATCCTCTTCTTTTTGAAGATCTGGGTACACAGTGAGAAGGCTCAAGTCTCAGCCAGCTCAGCACTGTGGGTTCGAAGAGCTTGGAGAGGCCATTAAGAACAGCCCCCCAGAGGTCTCTGTTGCCTTCCATTTCCCTCCTTGGCCATCAGGCTTTGGACTTGGAGGGTCTAGCTCAAGTCCTTTGTTCAGTTGGTTACTGTTAGATAAAACTTCATGATTTTTCTTATGACTTTTTCATTCCTTTTGTTAGACTAGGGGGAGAAAAATTGGGTGATGCAGTTTCAATTCCTTCATTACTTCCACAAATGTTATTTTATGATGAATTTCCTTCTCCGGGAAGTGTTCTTCACGTCCACCCAGTGTCCATATCCTCGTTCTGTTTTCCCACAGAGCTGGCATTAACTAGAAATATTTTTCTCTAATGGTTAAATTGGAATACTTCTGTATCTTCTAGAAATAGCCTCTGTGCTAACCCCCCTCAAGAGACCACCAGAATCCTTGCATAGTCATGACTGCCCTGGTCTCTCCCCCTGAAGCCCCCCGTCTCACCTGCCCTTGAGCCAGCTCCTAAAAGGTTGATGTCTGGACCATCATGGGGCTTCCAGAACCCTGTACCAGCATTGCTGGTCACTGATGGACATGCACGGGTTGGTTGTTGCCCAAGCCAACCACATGCTGAACATGCTTAATGTCCCTTCTATCTGTGCTTATCTCTTTCATGGTCATTTTTTACACAATTCTGAAGTTGCTTCTCTACCTGTCTTCTTGGTGTTTGGAATACAAATTCCTTGATGGTAGCACTTCAAGTAGCAAACATTTATTTAATTTCTTTTATATGCCATGTTCACTGCTCACTTAATCCTTCCCCAAATACTACGAAGTTGGTATTATCACTCCATTTCACGGATGAAGAACTCAAGACTCAGTGAATTTTAGCAACCTGTGCAAGGTTACACTGCTAATTAGGGCAAAAAAAAAAAAAAAGAATTTAAATTCAGCCACCCTGCAGAAGTTGTCTAGGAAAGATATGTCCAGTGGAAATTCTTTATAACTAGCATTTTGGAATAAAAACAACATGATAACCGAGGTGATATTAAGCTCTTGTAACACTCCTGCACTTGAAGTTCTTTTGAGGGCAAGGACCATGTATTTTTTTAATTTAAATGTCTCTTAGAGCATAGCAGAATGCATGGTTCCTAGTTGGCCCAGATGAGTGATTGTAAAAATAAGAAAAGAAATGGTGAATGAATGGATGAATTAATTGATTGGTTCATTAAGAAGACATTATTGGGGAGGTACAAGAACACTGCAGAATGAGAGGCAGTATATGTTGTGTTTAAGAGATGGACTTTGGAGGGCGCCTGGGTGCTCAGTCAGCTAAGCTCCAACTCTCAGTTTTGGCTCAGGTCATGATCTCAGGGTGCTGGGATCGAGCCTGGGTCTAGCTCCATGCTCAGCACGGAGTCTGCTTGAGATTCTCTGCCTCTCCTTCTCCCCTCCACCCACTTCATGTGCACTCTCTCTAAGAAATACATAAATCTTAAAAAAAAAAAAAAAGAAAGCATGAACTTTGGATTTGCCCATGGTATACATAAAATCTAATTTATATAATCATTCTGTATTAATGGGCACTTTTTTATTTTTTTTGTTATTCAAATAATAAAATAATGGACATCTTATATATATTTTGCAGAACATGTATGACTGTTTATATAGGTTAGCTCTCTAGAAATAGAATCACTTGGCCAAACAGCATAGGTACTTGAACATACTTAAATATTTCAAATTTCTTTCCAAAGAGACTCCTATTATTTCATACTGCTACCAATAATTTATAAAAGAGCCAATTTCCCACGTTTTTACCAACAATGGATGTACTTAATCTGTAAAATTTGTTTAAAATATTCTTAAATCCATATTGCTCTAATTTTCTGGATTACCAGTAAGGCTGAGCAAAATATCATAGTTTAATATTTGTCTTTTTTCTGAGTCTCGTACTCGTATCCTTGTCCACTTGTCTACTGGATTGTTTACCATTTTATTGATTTGTAATCACTCTTTATCTAGTATGGATATTAATCAGTTGCAGCCACCCAGTAGTCCTAACTGTCCCCAGATCACTGCTGTCATTTCACTTTATTCAGTAGATTTTTGAGAGTATAGAACTTTTCAGTATTTTTATGGTCAGTCTTCTACTTTTTTCCCTGGTTTAAAAAAAATGAGATAAATGATGATTATAAAAGTATTCTTCCAAATTCTAGTCCAGTAACTGTATAGTCTTGACTTTCATAATCAGACCTTTAACCCATCAATATGTTTGTGTATATGTATGAAAGAGAGAAAGAGGTGTGCATTGCATAATAGATGTCTGACTATATTTTCTCATTCGTTCCAACGCCATGTGTAAATACTTTTCTTAGAAACAGTACAGAACTTTCAACTGAAAACCTGTTCGGACTTTCTCTAACAAGAGAGTTCCTTAAGGTAGCTAAGTACAAACGTGTTCTTTAAGAAGTCGTAACTAATCTGTAATTAATGACCGTTTTATCTATTTTCAGCATCTAAAATTTATCTCTTTAAAACTTGACTTATTATTATATCGGCCAGGGCTCACTACCATGTTCCACAGCAGAGAAGATAATGGGACTTGTAACATTTCTCCCATTAGTGGGAAGGCTTCTGTTATCAGCTCATAGGATATTTGCAGTAGCTTGCCGATTAATAACCTTCATCCAGTTAAGAAAGTTCTATTCAATTCCTATAAGCACTCCAAGATAAGAGAGACCTAACCTCGGCTTATTGTTAAGCGGACACCTACACTGGCCTCTCTAAAAATGGGAGGTTAGACCAGCTCTTCCGTAACTCTTCAATGAATTACCTGTTACCAGTGTAGGACTTAATCCTTCCCACGGCCTCCTGAATTCTGAGATTGAAATTAGTCTGAGGTTTTGCTGAAGGGCTTCTCTCCCACTTGCTGGGACTGGTGTGTCCCCAGCTTTTCTGTGAATTGTAGCCAGTCCTCCCCTTTGCGCTTTATAGCTTCAGACAGTCCTCACGGCAGGCACATACCTCACATTTCCCAGCATGGCTGCATGGCTATTTTTATTCCTATGTTGCTCCCACAACAAATGATGGGACGTGGTATAACTGTTCCAGATCTTGTTTTGTTTTATTTTGTGTTTTAGAGAGAGAGAGTCACAGAGCATGTGCAAAAGCATGGGGTGAAGCAGGGGGAGGGGGCAGAGGAAGAGGGAGCAGGAGAGAGAGAATCTCAAGCAGGCTCAACGCCCTGCACGGAATCACGCAGGGCTCCAACTCATGCCCCTGAGATCATGACCTGAGCCGAAATCAAGAGTGGGCCACTTAACAGACTGCACCACCCAGGAGCTCCTGTATCTTGGTTTTTTCATCTAACCATCTACCTTAGAGATTTAAGTATGTAAGAGCCTCCTTGTTCTTTTTAATAACTACATAGTATTCCCTTGCTTAGCGTTGCATAAATTCGTAACACCTGTTTCCCACTGATAGACCATCTTCAGGGTTCCTCCAAACTTTTGTTTTTACAAAGAACCCTGCCACAAATATCCCTGATAAAATCATTTTACATGTCTGGAGCTTAATTGTAAAAAAAAAAAAAAGTCTTATATAATGGAATTTCCAGGACAAAAGGTATATGCATTTTTTTAATTTTGAAAGATATTGCCAGGCTGTCTTCCATACAAGTCACGCCAATTTAGAATACCTGTCCATGACCTCTCATTTTCCCCTTTGGGTTGTTCATCTTTTTGTTTATAAATGTCCACGTGTTTTGGAAATTCCCTATTTATCAATCTTTGGATTATATACATTTCTCCCTGTATTTTTAAAGGTTTTGACTATTTGTAGCTATGAGGAATTTTCTATTTGTGTGAGGTTGAAATCATCAACATTTTCATCTTGAGCTTCTCATTTTTGTGTTATACTCCAAAAGCTTTCTCCACCCCACATGGACATTGAACATTTCTTTCCCCTATTCTTTTAATGCTGTTACAATTTTACTCCTTAGTACTTCACTTTAATACATCTGGAATTTATTCTAATGTAAGTTACAAAGCATGAATCCGACATTTAAAAAAAACATTTATTTGTTTATTTTAAAGAGAGAGAGGGAGAGAATCTCAAGCAGATGCCCCCCCACCCCGGTAATGAGACCGAGGAGCTCGATCTCATGACCCTGAGATCATGACCTGAAATGAAATCAAGAGTTGGGTGCTTAACTGACTGAGCCACCCAGGTGCTCCAAATCCAACAATTTTTTTCATCCTCAGAGGGATACCCAGGTGCCTCAATACATTTATTTTATAAGCTTATAAGCTATTCTAGCCTCTATCTCATCCTGGATACTAGGTTCTCTCCATTAAGACCACCACACATGCTTTTTCTCATTAAACGTGGAGCCTGCTAGTTAGCTCAATGCATGCCTGGTCTAGGGTATCACTCCTGCATCATCAGTGTGTACTTTCCTCCTGGATGGAGCCTACTGGCATTAAACACACAGTCATTTTGCCCATTAAAAAGAGGCAACTTCAGGGGCACCTGGGTGGCTCAATCGATTGAGCGTCTGACTCTTGATTTTGGCTCAGGTCATGATCTAGGTATCATGGGATCAAGCCCCTTGGGCTGTGCGCTCATCACAGAGTCTGCCTGAGTTTCTCTCCCTCTGCCCCCTCCCCCTGCTCTCTCTCTTAAATAAATAATCATTTTTTTTAAAAAGAGTTAACTTAACGAACTCTCCCCTCCTCCACCCCACCCAAGTACCTCACCTGTACAACCTGACTCCTTGAAAGATGTGGCTGTACTCCCTGTCATCAATTCTTCTCTTCTCTCTACTCTCTCCCCCACCACTCCACCTATGTCACCAGTCATCTCTACCAGCTAATAGTCTCCAATGGGCAGGTCTCGGTCTCTAGGTTTCTTCATCTATCAATCAGTAGCATAAATCTCTGTTTTTTTGTAGAAGTGTGCCTTTACCCGATTCCAGGGCAAATTTCCCTCTCAGATCTCCTTCTCTCACTCACTGTCCTTTCTCCATCTCCTCCAAGCTTCTCCTCACCTCCCACAATTACCTACATTCTCGGGCTGAGTCCTCAGACCTCTTCCCTCTTCTGTCCCCACTCCATCCCTTGGTGATCTGGGCTAGTTTCATGGTCTTAAACAGCATTTAAGTGCTAATGACTCCCGAGGTTCTGTCTCCATCCCAGACCTCAACACTCAAGGCCACACACACATATAATCATCTATTCAACATCCCCGCATTGCTGTCTAACGAACATCTCAAATTCACATGTTCAAAAACAAATGTCTCCCTCCAGCTACCGAACCTGCTCCTTTGATTCTTCCTCACCTAAAGAAATGCCAACTTCACTGTTGCAGTTGTTCAGGAGAAAGCCTGGGAGCCATCCTTTGTTTGTCTTTCTCTCATATCTCATAGCCAATCAACTAGCGAAACTGTTGCCTCTCCTCCCTCAAAATATCTCCAGAATCTGACCACTTCTCACCACTCCATAGCTACCACCCCAGCCCTAGGCACTAGCCTCTTTCACCTTCATTACTGCAATAACCTCCAAACTCCTCTCCTTGCCTCTGCCCTTTACCTGCACCCAGAGTGTGGTCCTTTCTTTTTTTGTTTTTGTTTTCTTTTTTGTAATGTTCAGTTAGCCAGCATATAGTACTCAGAGCAGGAGCCAACGTCCTTGCTTTGGTCTCTAAGGCTCTGTGAGACCTGATCACCCACTTCTTCTCTGATTTCATCTCCTACCCTCCTCATCCTGCTCTCTGCTTCAACTACACTGGCCTTCTCTACGTCCCTTGAATATGTCAAACATTTTTGCACCACGGTGCCTTTGCACGTGCAGTCTCATGTCCTGGAATACTCTCCCCAGTATCTACATGACTCACGCTCTCACTTCTCCTGATCTCTGCTTCACATCTCCTGATCCCTGACCAGTCTCTAGGAAGGAGCAGCCTCCTATCCCCAATGCTCCCCCAAACCTGCCACACTTGTCTCCATAGCGACTATTTCTCTCTGCATAATTGCTTGTGTCTATCATTATCTGAGGCCAAGCCTCAGAAGTAAGCTCCACAAGAGCAAGATGTTCACAGCTGAATTCCTAATACTTAGAAGAGTGCCTGGCACGGAGGAGGTGCTCATGACATGTGTCAAATAATCGAAGGAAGGAATCTGGAAGACAGTTTCTCTTCTGCCCAAAGTGCATCTGGTGTATGTCCTGCCTTCTGCAGAACAGCAAGTAGATTTAGAGTCAGAAGGACATAACTTTCAGAGTTCAGTTAAAGGAGCTCTGGGCCAGAGAAAATAAAACTTGGTTCTGGGCCCATAGCTGGTACTAAACAGGTGCAGGCCCTGGATGGGTCCAATTATCTTGAGTGTCTAAGATTCCTTGTCGACAGATAGACCTCATTGCACCATCACATCTAGTCACCAGAATTTTGTTAGAACAGGTGAGAGAATATCTATTATAAAAGCATACTTACCAATTCCCCCTGACCCTGACCCCCCTTCTGGTTTCACCGCCTTGTGAATGGTGCTCCAGTTACCCAGGCACCAAAGCCAGCATCTCAGACACCCTTCTATACAACTTCCCAAACTATATAGAAGCTGATTCCTGAGCTTACCTCAATTCCATTCACCTGTTCCTTTTCCTGGGCTCTTTGTCTTAGAGCAGCCCCATTCCTGCCGACTACTCAGATAGCTTCCTAGCTGGCCTCCCAGCCTCCAGTGTTGTTTACTTCCCATCAATTCCTCGCCCTGCAGTGCAATTACATTCGAGTCCACCCCCCATCCCCTGACACACAGTTTTGCTAAGAATTCATCAAATGTTCTCCTTGCCTTCAGGTTGGGTTCAATCTCCCTGGATGAGTGCACAAGACCCTCCATGTGGCCGTACCTTTCACTGGGCTCAGGTCCTGCTCTTAATAACTTAGTTCCTCAAAACTCATGGTGTAATTCCATGCCTTGGTACCTCGCCTGCCATTTCCTCTTCCTAAAGCAGCCCGGCACTCACCCACCTCTCTCCGATGCTCTTCGCTGCTCTCCCACAGCTCCTGTGTTTCTTTCTCTCAAGGCACTTTCCATGCTGTTATGTTGGCTTAAGTGTCTGCCTCCCTGAACTAGACTCTGAGCTTTCTGTGGGAGAAGAAATGGCTCGTTCTGCTCCTAGCCCAGGACCAACCACTGTGGGCACTAGATAGATTTAAATGGGCCAATGGCAATGAAATGTTTATAAAATACAGAACAGGTATTCTTACGGTATTATTAACACAGCGTGAAGAAACTGTCCAGAGGAAAGATGGCTGGGGAAGGTTGGGGCTTGTGCTTTTACTGCCATGCTTTGCCTCGTATGCTTCCAAAGTCACACTACACAGTAAGATTGATCACCTTGTTCATTTTACGACTACCACTTTACTAAAATATCCCCAGGATGCTGTCTGAACACCAGAAGAGTGGTTATTCAGCTTATTTTTGGGAAGCCAAATAGAGACCCATTTCAATTTCACTGTTAGAATAAATACCCTACCTACTGGGCTTTGATTCCAGCTGGAAATGGACCAGGTATCTATGTATTCTCTCATGTTTGCAAAAGAGGAAATTGCTGCCTTTGCCATTTATCCCTTTAGGTTGGCCAGGGACCAAGAAGTCAAAGTACCAGGGCAAATGTATAAAACACACTGAGTACATATCTGGAAAGAGCAAAAACCAAGAGACAGATGCTGAGACCATAAGAGCAATCCGCAGCATAGAGCCCAAAGTGCCTCCCACTTTGGTGTTCTTCCAACAGAGCAACGCATTAAGTTGGGCTCTTAACCCAAATGAAAGGTTTTAGATTATTTCATTGGCAGATGGAAATTAAGTTACAGAAACTCAAAAGGCACAGGCTAGGGTGTATTTAATTTCATTTATTTGTAATTACACAAGAAATACATGAATATATTGTCACCATAAAAACTGAAACAATACAGATCAAGTTGAAGTCCCTCTTGACCACTCAACATTATATTCACTTCCCCTCTCCAGGAGTTACTGCTACTATCAATTTGAAGTGTGTCATCAGACATGCACGTGTGTGAGTGCCCACGTGCATGTGTGTGTATGTGCACACACATACACACACACGAAGATATTAAAATGTGAAGCTATTTAATCTTACCTTTGGCTGAGGCCGCAAGACAACAGTCTATTCCAAAATGAGATACAAGATCATTCGGGAGGATGTCAGTGGTGGTTGCCCACGAACCACAACGAGGGCATAAAAGGATTTTGAGATTAGATGGTGAGAGAAGGTTTTGGATGAAAGCTTTCAGCTCCCATGTCCATGAGCGTAGAGAGAGAGGTGACATCCTGTCCATGAGAGAGAGGTGACATCTTGCTCATTTCAAACGGAGGAAAAGGTTTTAATGGGAAGATTGTGGGGGTTTGATACGTGCTCCCGACAAGATTATGTGTAGCCATCTTTTTCTGTTTTGCTTTTGCATTTTGTTTCTTGTATAATCTCTTTCCTGCTTCTCAAGGTTAGAAATATATTCTACTTTTCTTCTAATGCTTCTATGATATCTTAATTGTTTAGACATTTGATTTTGTTTTCATGGTGTGAATGAACTAACTCCTTTTTCCCAAATTAATTTGATTAATTTGGTTTGGATAATAAATTATTTCAACACTACTCGTCATGCAATCTTTCCTTACACCCTGGTTTGAAACGCCACCTTTGCTGTATACTAACGTGGCAAATACTTGCTGGTTCCTTTCTGGATAGGGTTCTACGTGATTGATCCATTTGTCTGTTCTTGATGAGCATAAGTATGAGGACCCAAATGTGCTTCCTTTCCATGGAGTTGAGAACATCTCACAAAGAACATTCTACCCATTACTGTGTGTTTTTCAGGCTGTTCCAGGTAAAATCAGGGTCATGACGGTGGTAGCACCAAGCATCTGACTCAGCCCCCACCCACTAAGGCAGGCCCTGAACTTGCCCTTTCCCGGACCTCTCTGCTCAGAATCCTCAGCATCTCCGGAAAGCACCTCCCCTGCGCTCCAGAGAGACTCCCTTGGCTAATAAAGGCATTTGCCACTTCCCGCTCCTGCTTGAGCATCCCTAGGGGGTGCCTGGTGGTGCTTCTAGGAAGACGACACAATGCACCCACTGCTCCATCCCCCAGCCGCACCCCTGGGTGTCATGTGGTTGCCCCTTCTGAGAATGTTTCCTTACTCACCGAATGTCTTCGGGAGGGCTCAGTGACTTTGCTCTTTCTGGTTTTGTTTCTCACTTCCTTTAACAGAACTTAGAGTCGGACAGAAGATGATAGGATGCTGATGCAAAGGCTCTGGCAGGGACACAGTCCATGAGACGCTCCTGTAATGCTTACTCACTATCCAACACACAGCCGCTGGTGGGCTTACACCCCGCATCATGCGCCAGTAGCAGGACTCCAGTGCACGTACAGCTTCGGTCCTCATAGACGAGACATCTGCTTTACGCCACAGAGTTCACAAGGACAAAAGCATTGCTTTACTCCTCCCCACAATGGGGTAAGGCTATACTCTTTACAGGACTTTTGTGAGAAGCAAGGAGGGCTCATTGTCGGAGCTAAATACATGCCTCTTACCTGTCCTTCCAACAAAGGAGGCCCACACCTAGATGAAGCACCCCCTCTTCTCTGAAGCTTTGGCCACGGTCGTCACTGTGCTGATCCCCAGTGGTCTCGGCATATTGACTTTTACTGGCTTCTGGCCTTTTATTTATTTATTTATTTATTTATTTATTTATTTATTTATTTATTTATTTTAGGGAAAGATACTTATTTTTAGATAATAGACATTTAATTTACAGTATCCTGGACCCTGGCTTCGCTACATTCATCATCTCCTGAGTGTCTATGGAAACTGAAATCAGGAACCCTCCAGAGGGCTGGCCCTGGATGTATTTCATAGCTTCATTTAATTATAACCATCAAAGTTAATGAGGGTCATAAACTGTTTCATAACACACCGATGGGCAGTATTATTGCAGGTGAATCTGGACACCTCATTATAAAACCGGCACACCAGAAAAGGCACAACTAAATAAAACCTTTCTTCTTATGAAGAAAAAAGACAATGAAACACATACTTCAGTAAAATTGTCACACTTGGTGAAATTAACTTTCAGGCAAAAAAAAAAAAAACCCAATGGAATTATTATCTTTATTTTTCCGATAAATTTTTTATTTGAGGTTGGATAGGCAATCTTGTTTGCCATGAGGTGTGAGACTATTCAAAGTCAAGTCAGGGAGACAACAGGGCATTATGTAAAAAGGACAAAAAGGTAAACAGGAAGGAAGCTCAGAAAGAAAATATGAAAAGAAATAATTGTGTCAGAAACCTGGTAAACTGGTTATTAAGGTTCTCCAGAGAAAGAGAACCAATATGATGGATGGATAGATAGATGATAGATAGATAGATAGATAGATAGATAGATAGATAGATGAGAGATAGATGAGAGATGATAGACAGACAGATGACAGATAGATTCAGAATATAAAGAGATTTATTATAAGGAATTGGCTCATGCAGTTACAGAGGCTGACAAGTCCCAAGATCTGCAGTGAGTCAGCAAGACAGAGATCCAGGAGAGTAGATGGAGTAGTTCTAGTCTGAAGGCAAGCCAAGGCCACAATCCAGCTAGAAGGAATTTTCTCTAACTCTGGGGACAATCAGCCCTTTTGTTATACTCAGACTTCCAATTAATTGGATGAGACCCACATTAGGAAGGAAATATGCTTTACTCAATCTACTGATTTAAATTTTAGTCTCATCCGAAACACTCTCACAGAAATACCCAGAGTAATGTTTGACCAAATATCTGGACACCCTGCAGTCCATGTCAGGTTTGACACATAAAATTGACCACTGCAACTGGCCAATGTATGTTAAAAGTCCCATACTGGGACTTCTATATCTGTATCTGTATCTGTTTGTAACATGTACCTTTACAGTATTTAAGAAATGCATTCTTCTGACCCATTCTTAATACTCTGCTCTTAGACTCTCGAAATACCCCCATAGATAGTTTTTTATTGAGGTCAAATTCACACAAAATTAACTATTTTAAAATATAAAATTCAGTGGCATTTAGGATACTCACAGTGTTGTGCAACAATCACCTCTATTTAGTTCCAGAACATTTTCGTCACCTCAGAAGGAAACCCTATATCCGCTAAGCAGCCATTCCCCATTTCTCCCTCCCCCTAGCCCCTGGCCGCCATTAATCATACTTTCTGTCTTTATAGATTGTCCTGTTCTGGATAATTCATATAAATGGAATCATACAATATATGACCTTTTATGTCTGATATCCTTCACTTAGCATGTTTTCAGTTTCATCCATCCAAGAGCACGTATCAGTGCTTCATCCCATGTTATAGCCAAATAATATTCCATTGTACATATATTTTGTTTACCCATTCATCCACTGATGGGCATCTAGGTTGTTTCTACAATTGGCTATTATGAATAATGCTACTATGAACATGGGGATACAAATATCTGTGTGAGACCCTGCTTTCAATTTTTCTGGGTCTTACCAAAGAGAAGAAGTACTGAGTTGCGTGGCAATTCTATATTTAACTTTTTGAGGAACTGTTTTCTCCATCATAAATGCTTAGCAGGAAATTATTCATAAAGCAAAAGCACAGGAAATCAGATCAACATTTTAAACACACACACAGACACTCAGAGGCTGCCACCTGCCATCCCACACACCCGATACTGTGCGCACTACAGAGGCCTCATCAAAAGGTAAAGTAGGATGTTCTGTTCCACTGACTCTTTCCCTCTCTCCCAAGCACACGTGATACCAAACTCAAGCTTTTGATGACAGAGGCCATGCACTGACTTTTCCTGCTACCTCGGGTTTGACCAGGGCTGACTTCCAACGTTCTTCATTGTTTCATTACATGGAATGAATGGGAAACCGATGATGTCACCAGAGTCATTCTGAGTGGTAACTTTCTAGCTCTAAGGAAATTAAGAAACCCTGCCGAGAGCGGGGGGAGGCAGAGGTTACTGGGGTCAAGGGTTCTAGATTGGCATGTGACCTCACCTCCAGAGCCAAGCTCCCTGTCCAGGGTACACTCCACATCTGGAGTGCGACAGAGGTAGCTGCGAAGGAGCAGAGAGGAGTGGGTTGGGGAGTCCCTGGGAGGCTGCTGAAGCCTCCAATCAGACCCCAAACTTGGCTGACTCAGGGAGCATTGCTGTTACAATAAGCATTGTTTCAGTTAAGGTTTTTAAGGGATTTTCTTTCAGCAAATCTATTAGAGACAAAATGAAAATCATACAGTCTTTGGAGAAGAGGATTGGTCATATACCAAATTTTGATCCTCGTTCTTTTTCTTTTTTAAAAAATATTATTTATTTATTTGAGGGGCACCTGGGTGGCACAGTCGTTAAGCATCTGCCTTTGGCTCAGGGCGTGATCTCGGCGTTCTGGGATCGAGCCCCGCATCAGGCTCTTCCGCTGGGAGCCTACTTCTTCCTCTCCCACTCCCCCTGCCTGTGTTCCCTCTCTTGCTGCCTGTCTCTCTCTGTCTGTCAAATAAATAAATAATCTTTTTTTTAAAAAAGATTTTATTTATTTATTTGAGATAGAGTGAGAGAGAGAGAGAAAGAGCATGAGTGGGGGGGGGCAGAAGAAGAGGGAGAAACAGGCTCTCTTCTGAGCAGGGAGCCCAATGTGGGGCTCGATCTCAGGACCCTGGGATCATGACCTGAGCTGAAGGCAGACACTTAAATGACTGAGCCACCCAGGCAAACCTTGTTCCCCATTTTTAAGCAGCTGGGCCACAGCTGGACAAAAAGCTTGATGCTTTGGATTCAGACCCTCGATGGGTCAGCAAGCTGCAACAGTTGGGTCTGCCCAGTACTCAGAAATCACTAATACAGCCCTCCTCCTTCCTATTTCCTCATTTCCTGTTGAGCTAGCTCCCTACTCCATAGACATCTTAGGAAACGTAGTCTCTCCCTTGAATAAGATTGGTGATCCTCCATTAAGAAGGACTAAAGACAGTTCCATCATCTTAGATCATCTTCCTACAATAGAATAAAGAATCCTGCCCTTAGTTCCCCAAATATATTTTTGTGCATCAGAAGATAAGTTCTGCAATGTAAATATAAACGGGGAAGAGAGGTCCCATTCACTCTTTTTTACATCCATGTAAACTCTTGCCTTTCTCAAAGAAGAAAGTACACACATGGCGGGTTTCTGGATTCTCAGAAATTTACCGCCAGACAAAAATAATCCGAATAAAAGTCTGATGGATTGGTTATTGAAATCAAGTTCCCTTCCTCTGACTACCAGAGACCTGGCAGACTCACAGTGGAGAAGCTGGTCCTACAGGTATTATGACACCGGCTCACTCATTTTGCAGAGCCCAGCCTCCTTTATAGGGAATGATGCAGGTAAATGCCAGCGTTGAGGAGCCAAGAACTCATTGTTCTCTTCTGTTGGGGAAAGCCCAGAAGCACAGCCTAATGATGTGCAAAGTGAAATTTCTTTCTGCCTGAGTCATCTTTCGCCAGCTCCAGGAAATAAAAGAGAGCAGGAGCGTTCTGTGCTGAAAATGTGTCGTGCACGGTGATGAAATCATCCATCAGGAGGCTGTGACTGTGGATGAAGTGAAGGCACCCAATACCCTTCTTAACATGACACATACAAGCAAACACAATGCAGAGCCTGAGGCTGCTTGGGACACCCAGGTAAGTGTGTGAGGACACAGCAATGGACTTTAGAGACCACAGCGACTCCCCCTAGGAGAGCCGAGGACAGAGAATCCTACCGGCTTGTCCCAGCCATCAGCTATCACATGCCAGATCCTTCCTCACCCCGGTCTCCTGCGGTGCAATCCAGACTTTACTACTTCACCACATTCACTTTTTCATGAGAAGATCACCAGTTTGATTCTTCTACAATCTTGGGGAATTGGCGGGAACGGGGCATTCTTGCCTGCGTCCCTCCCCTCCCTCCCACAACCCCACGGCATTGATTCCCCGGGTGCCCATGCAAAACTCCAGGACCTCTGGTGTGGTGTCCAGTGACAAGAAGCAGTACTGAGTAGAGAAAAGAGCACTCGTGACCGTAGCCTCTGCCTATTAAGCACCGACTGCACGCCAGGCTAGAGATGCTGCACGTACATTCTGCACCAGAAGGCGACTATAGAGATGCGTCCGATTGCAAATGCTGTCATGCAATTTGTCATATAAAACTGCACCACTGGGGGCACCTGGGTGGCTCGGTCAGGTGAGCATCCAACTCTTGATTTCGGCTCAGGTCACGATCTCAGGGTGATGCCATCAAGCCCCACATGGGGCTCCACGCTCAGGGAAAGTCTGCTTAAGATCCTCTCCCTCTGCCCCTCCCCTCCGCTCGTGCACGTGACGCACGCTCTCTCACTCTCTCTAAAATAAATTGATTAAATAAATCTTAAAAAAAAAAACCGCACCACTGAAAACCACCGGCACCCCGTACTTAGCGAAACAGTGGTGCAGTCGAAGCCCCCGTTCACAGACTATCCTTCATTTGCCCTAGTTGTTTAAGCAAACCTACGAGTTCATGTATACTCACACCTTAAGGGCCGAATTATAAAGGATCCTTTTGCATTCTGGGAGGAGAGTCAGTTTCGCGGGGCCTGGTAGAACCTTCATCTGCCTGGTGATCCCAGCAAGCATCTCTCCTGTGCACTGGAGAGATCAGTGTTAAATTTTATCACATGCTTTTTCTCAATCTATTAAGATCGTTATTTATTTTTTTCTCTTACTATTAGTTAGTGTCATGAATACATCAAGAGATTTTCTACTGTTGAACCATCCCCATATAATGGGACGCACACAGCTTGGGCACGCGGACAGTAGCTCAATACCTACCTCTGTTGACTGTATGTGTGGCAACCATTGGTTGCATATCAGATGGCCATCCCCATCCCACCTCTAGAACCCTAATATTGTCCACTGGAGGGCCATGAATTTCAGGAGAATTTTTTAATTGGTCCATGTCAACCATTGTATTTCCATTCCCTTACCACATGAAGGGAAATCTGCTCAAAGGGGAAGAAGAAAAGTTTTCTAGAGAAATTTCCTTTGAAATACAAGAGAGTCTCTTCTGAACTTTGGACATTGACACATATGGATGTGATACTTGGAATTGCTGCAAACTTCATGCTTCCATACATAGCTCTCTTGCTACCTTTTCACAAAAATCGACAGGCCAAGGATGGCAGAGAAGGAAGACAGAACAAATGGGTCTCCTTGAGAATATTGCTGAGATGCTGAATGAACCCACCCCTAGAACTGCTCTCCATCTGACCTGTTTTGTTTTTTGTGGTTGTTTTGTTTTGTTATGAATAATAGGTACCATGATTATTTAAACCATTTTGAATGATATCTTCAGTAACCTGGGGCCAAAAGTGTTCTTACAAACATCCTGGTTATGACTCTCACATTTGGTTCAGTCATTGACTTACTTAAGCCTTTGACAAATATGTACGGAAGGCTGACCGCATGCCAGACTCTGGCTAAGGGCTAAAGATAGAGGTGATTGAGCTCTGCCTTCTAGGAACTCACAGCTTGGGAATGGAAACTGGCTTATGAGCAAATAATCAAAATCCCATGTTCCACATTCAAGGGGCAAGGTAGCTGCACGGTGCTATGAGAGCTACAGGGGATGTGGAGGTTTAATTTTATCCGGGAAGAGATAGAGGAGATATCCCAACAGCCGGCCCTTGGAGGATAATCAGGTAGATAATTAATCATGGAGACAATAAAGGAATCTAAGGAGCAGGAGCTAGGGGTGCATGACCTTACAATGACTTGGGAATAGAAGAAGGTGGGCTCAGCTGCACATGGTCTTGCAGAAACGAGATGCAGGTTTTAAGGGAAATGAAGTTTCAATTTCCCTTTTAGACAATGGGAGAGGATGAAAAGTGGCCAGAGGGTGTTACGACACAGTGTTCTGTGCTGGCCAGGTTCTCGGGGGCTAGGAAAGTCCCTTGCAGGCTGGGAGCAAGGCAGAACTGAAGTTAGGGCCCTCTGCTAATATCGAGCTTGAGAAATGAGACAATAGTGGGCATGGCCAGGTGTGAGGGCGCCTGGGTGGCTCAGTCTTAGGTTAAGCATCTGCCTTCAGCTCAGGTCATGAACCAGGGTCTTGGGATCAAGCCCTGCATCCGGTTTCCTGCTCAGCAGGGAGCCTGCTTCTCCCTCTCCCTCTGTCCCTCCTCCTCCCCCTGCTTGTGCTCTCTCTCTCTCTTTCAAATAAAATCTTAAAAAAAAAAAAAAAAGAATGATCAGGTGTGACTGGCGGGGTGCTAAAGTGGCAGCAGGGAGATGTCAGGCACTGGCAGCAAAGGCAAGGAATCGTGACATGTTTGTCCTCACTCAATATCAGCGTGAACTAGAGAGAACTCACACCAGCTACTGAAAGTCGATTGTGTGCAAATCCTCCCAATTCCATATCCATGACATCATGTTGGTTGCTTGAAATTGGCCACAGTGAGAGTATTTAGAGAGTAAATTAGTAAATTAGAGAGTAAATGCTTCAAATCAGTATTTTTGTTTGGGGGCCAATGCTAGACATTTACCAGCATGCTACTGCATGAAGTGTGGGGCACAAATTTTCCCCCCCAAAAATCTGACCCCTCCCTCACCGATCTGCTACAGCTCCCCTTCCAGAGAGCTAGGCATGTTCTTGCAGCATGTATATAAATGAAGTTGGAGGGCGCCTGGGTGGCTCAGTCATTAAGTGTCTGCCTTTGGCTCAGGTCATGATCCCAGGGTCCTGGGATGAAGTCCCGCATTGGGCTCAGGAGGGAGCCTGCTTCTCCCTCTGCCTGCTGCCTGCCGTTCCTCCTGTTTGTGCTCTCTCTCTCTCTCTCTCTCTCTCACACACACAAATAAATAAAATCTTAAAAAAAAATGATGATGGAAACCAACCATCTCTTCCCAGGCACAGTAGCATAATGTGTGAGTATCTGTTGCAAAGATTTGATGGTACCACTGAAAATTCAGGAGTAGCACATTACAGAGCCTTCTTTTGCCCTGCCTCTGAGAATGGTTCATACTTAACACCTGGAGGAGTGTCTCTGGCAATGAGAAATCAAAGCAGCCCTCCCGTGACCAATGTCAGAAGCATGGCAAAGCTTCCCTCTCTTTTTCTACCCCAGCTGCCTCCCCCAACACTTGCCATTGGTCCTGGGATGTTTCCCCTCAAGAACATGAGTTTGTCGTTTAAAAGGGGGAGTCTCTTAGGCACCCTTCTCTGGCACGGAGTAAAGGGGTAATAACCCCCACTCCCCCCCCCCGGAAGCCTAGTATCCAGTTTCTTTATCTCTTGTTTCCAATCTCATAATTTCTTTTTCTTATTTCAGCCTTTACTTCTTGGATTGTCACACCACCCTGTTAAAGGTCTTGATCTCCTTGATGTAACTTTCAAACTTACACAGAGCTGCTACCAGTTCAGTTCCTTAGAAAGAACTAGGGCTTTCCCCAATCTCATTTCTTAAAACCCCTCAAGTTCTCTTTTCCTCTAACCCTAACAGAAGAGACGGGGTGAGACTGGCCATCCTTTGGGGATCACCAGAATAAGAAACTCCAACCCACAAGTGATTGAAGGCAGCCTACCCAGTGCAAACATCTGGAAAAACATGAGCAGGAGCAAGAATAAAGCTCTCTCTTATTCATTAGCACAAATCCTTTACCACGGAGTTGTTTGTCACAGCAATAACATTAAAACAATTAAAAAGAAAACCACCGAGGGGCCCCTGGGTGGCTCAGTTGGTTAAACAATGGACTCCTGATTTCGGCTCAGGTCATGATCTCAGGGTCCTGGGATCAAGCCGGCTCAGGTCGTGATCTCAGGGTCCTGAGATCAAGCCTTCCCTCCTTGCTCAGGGGGGAGTCTACTTGGGATTCTCTCTCCCCCTCTCCCTCTGCCCCTCCCCCTGCTCACGTGCGCTCTCTCTAATAAAAAAAAAAAAAAAAACCACAACCGAGTGTTTAATAAAAGGAGATTGGTTAAACAAGTTCTGATACATAATTACATTGGGATGCTATATAGTCATTCAAAACCATGATACAGAAGACTATTGAATGGCAAGAAAGAATGTCCACAGTGCATTGCTAAATAGATGAAAGAAAGTTATGATACCCATTCTACCCCAATCCCGACATGCACACACCAAATAATTATATAGATACTACACAGATAAAGAAGAAAAACCAGACTAATAAAGGCTTTACATCAAGATGTCCAAGTGTTTATGATCATGTATGATTTTTACTAACTTTACTTGTACGTGCCATTTTCATAGCCCATGTCACTTGTTATCTCCTTACTTGCTAGCCTCTCTGGAAAATCCCTTCAGCCTTGACAAACTTGCACTAAGTGACCTGTCTGCCCCTGGGTGATTGCTCAAGAAGGACAGTTGAACTCATCTCTCACAAAAATCAAGCCACAATCTTCCTGTGGACGTGCTCTGAGTTTGGAAACTTGCATGTGGGCCACTCCATGAGGACACAGTCTATGCAGCCTACATGTTCAGCCAAGAACAAGCCCAGTTTCTTTATTTAGCCCTTGTGTATTTAGTGAGGTGCTTTCAAAGCACGATTTCCAGCCACCTTGCAAGATAGCATGGAAGCAATTCATTTCGGCTCACCTAAGAGCTGAAAGCTCTAGTTGACCTGGGCCACGTAGTTCACAGTTCTGGAAAACCATGACCCCAAACCCCATTGTTTACCTTGGAATTACAGGGGAAATGAGTCTTCTGATCCTGTGACAATGAGGAGTTCCTTTACTAGAATTTTCTAGTTGCAACCTCTATCTTTAATCTCAGTTTTAATTTCAACTTGTAAAACATTGTGAGGGAAGTCTTTCTAGAATCATCTCATACTTTTCTGCCTTAGTAAGCAGAGTAAACAAAATCCTGTGAATGTATTTTGATGAAAGCTAATTCTAATTATTTTGCTCTGCTCTAAGCGGTGCTAACGTGGCAGATAGCCTTACATCATGCAGCCCAAAATGCTTTGCCTTTCAATTCCTTTCTCTCTTCAGCTCCTCTTCACCCTTAGGAAGACACTTCACCCTCCCTACAGAGAGGTGTTAATTTCTTGTTGCCTTTACAATTCTCCACATCTGATAGTGTCTTGATTCTGACCACAAGGATCAACTCATTTAATATTGTTTTAAAAATACGAGTAAATATGCTCTGAATAAAGCCTTGACTTTTGTTGTTGGTTTACTCCTATGGGTTTTCATCTATACAATATTTTCATCCTGATCTGGTCAGAATATTTTTTTCTTTTTAATTTACTAAGGGTTTTTTGTTTGTTTGTGTTTTTGGTTATGCTCTGACTAGTTGAAGTATTAGAGACATGGCCTCCAAACATAAGATACCGACCTATCTTTTAAATATCGTTTTTACTGACATTCTGCTCTTATCATCTTTACTTGTAAATAAAATGCATGTTCTTCAGTGGGAAAAATTATGTGCTGTATTTTTGTATATTCTACTTTTTTTTAAAGATTTTATTTATTTATTTATTTGACAGAGAGAGAGACAGCCAGTGAGAGAGGGAACACAAGCAGGGGGAGTGGGAGAGGAAGAAGCAGGCTCCTAGCGGAGGAGCCTGATGTGGGGCTCGATCCCAGAACGCCGGGATCACGCCCTGAGCAGAAGGCAGACGCTTAACTGCTGTGCCACCCAGGCACCCCTATTCTACTGTTTTAAACATAGAGCAGATGCTTAACAAACAATGATTAATTGGTGATTCACAGAATTCTACGGCTCTTGTTAACTATGGAGACCAGAGATAAAACCATAAAATAGTAAATCAAAGACACAAAGTGCATAACACTGGGATGAAAAATCCAATTACTGGAAGAAACAATAATTACTAAAACAATGATCTTTAAATCTTTTTGTTTGGAAACTCTCTACAAAGAACTCTGAAAAACTACATGTTCAATGGCACATTTATAATTTGACTTTTAAAATGTGTCATTACAAACCTAAAGAGTTACAAAGGATATTTATTTCACTATATTGTAAATATCGACATTACAAAATAAAACTGTATCTTCATTTTAAGTATAGCCAATGGACTCTAAGTGACGTGGTGACTGGATACTTCTAATAGCCATTTTCAAAATACAAACAAGCTCCAAAAGTAGAAACCAAAATAAAAACAAGTTCCTCCTTAAGAGAAGGAAATTTTATATCCCTTTTTCTCCTTGACACATATCTGCTTTCCACTAACCTGACAGCATTTTATTTCTTCTGTGTTGGCTCATCATTTCAGTTACTGAGAGTACATAATTGATAGAAAAATATTGCTCATAAAATGTTACTGGAGATGTATATTTAATGAGATACATGACGTTTTTTTGAATTTGTTCATGTATCCGTGGGTGATCATTACATATTCCTAGAATAAGATAGGATTTGACCCCAGTCATATTTCTATTTTTTATTTTGATAAACTTACATACTGAATAAATGTCATTTACGTAAATGGACAGGAACAAAAGGAATACGATAATAGCAATGTAGCTTATTTTTAAGAATGCCATCTGAGATAGATGCCAAAGATCTCATCGTAATCCAACCTCAAAACCTATTTGAATGATCTACTGGCTCTCTCCCCAGTGAGATCGTCTTCAATACAGCTGAAAGCAAGGATGTGTTACCTAGACATTCGCTTTCCCAACAAAGTTCACGTGGCTCCATGCCTTAGAGCACCTCCTTGTCCATCCTGAATCCATGCAGTGTTGTAGGATTCTGATGGGTTAAAGGTGGCCTTTCTCCTGTAAAGTGGGAGAAGGTGACTGTGGAGGAGGAGGAAGGCGAAGCAGCAAGACAGAGACACATTCACCGGAAGACCACGTCGAAGAAAGTACACTGGGAAGCTTGATGCTTTAGAAAACAATTCCCACCCCTGTGGGAAGTCCACACGAGAGAAACAATGAACTAGAAGAGTTGGAGAAAGCTTCAGGGAGGAGTTCTGAGCTGAGCTTGGAGGGTGAGTGAGGTTTAGATAACCGCAGAAGACATGGGGGTGATCCAACCTACCTGAGAGGCACAGGTGAAGCAATCACCCTGACTGAGGTGTCCTGATGGAAGACACTGGAAGAGCAGCGGCAGGAAATAGCCAAGGCTAAACCCTTCAGCTGTCTCATTCTTCTTCTAGATTCCACAATGATAAAAGTAGCAGCATTTAGAGGACAAGACTCTAGAACGGGGATTTAACACTTAATTGCCTATAGAAACTAGGCAGGTAACATACAAGAGAGATGCTTCTATGACATAAGCTTATGATGGAAGCTCTATGGCCTGGTGCATGGTGGGGACTGGTGTGCACTGGGGAATACTGTCCCCTGCAATAGGATCAGCAACAGTGCAATGGGGACCCATGGTGCAGGTCTTCCAATTCCTCAGGAGAAGCTCGAAGTCTGGATTTGAAAGCCAAGTTCCTCAATGGGCAAGACAAAACATGGTGGGTTATGTCTGTCCTGTGAGTCGCCAACTTGCCACCTCTGCTTTGAAGACTAAATTTTAACTACAGATCAAGCCAGAATGCCAGGAAGTATCAAAAGAGGAATTATTCTTCCCTATAAGGGTGGACAAAGCTCGATGGTCAATCAAGAGTTGTCAGCGGAGTTGGGGAAGAAGTGTTTCCTTTGATAGAAATGCACCTTTACAAGCCCCCCCCCCCTTCATTCCCTTCCAGCACAGAGGGGCTGGAGAGTGTCTACTCCAAAGGGTAGAGTCTAAAAGTTAAGGGAAGATCTCTGTGAGGCGTCAGCCCCAAGTGTCTATTCCAGCACTGGATTCTGTTTTCCTTGTTGTGTTGGCCAGTAGGAGGAATGGCAGCAATTCTGCCCACTTCCGTAGGAGACTGCTGTATGCATTTCCTGTACAAACATTTCCAAAGATCCGGTTGTTTCTTTCTATTATCTGCCCCTGCTTTGGCTTGCCTCATGTGTTTATTTTACCCTGATGTACTCTGTGTATTTTGTAAGCCTCCTTGAAGGCTTTTTGGAACGAGGTAGGGTATGAATAAATACAAGTTCTATCTCTGGAACACACCCCCCCCCCCAGCCTACCTGAGTTTACACTCTGTTGCAGCTTCAGGCCCCAGGCCTATGGGGATGCCATTTAGTAAATTACTGCTTCCATGTATCCTGAAGGTAATGGGGCTTCCAAAGGGGCAGAACAAACCACCAGAGAGTTGTTTAAGCACTAGGAAAATCTGGCCCAATACATTATTCCAAATCTATATTTATGTCCATGGCTTATGAAGCACCTCGGGGCCCTGTGGGATATGAAAAGCTGCATGCATCTAAGAAAATATTATTAAATAGATTTATTTTGGGTTGCTAAAGAGTGTGAGGCCCTCTGGAGAACCACTGGAGGAGAATGAATTATTTTCTGCAATCTCCACCACTTGTCTTTTTAAGAGTCTCTCATTGAACCCCTGGTGCTGCCCTAATAGTTCCAGCTCCTCTTGTTGCTATAGTTACAACAATTAATTATATGCTTAACTAGCCTTACTAGTACATTGCAGCCATTCAATTAAAATCTGATTTCATTCTGTGCTTCCGGGGTTATTTTCCCGGCCTCCAGCTCTGAAAACTGTCCATAACATGGATTGAAAGAGTCCCAGAAGTTGTTCAGTCTGTTCCCCAGCGTAGTCTTTGGCTTGAACTTGATAGGACAGGGCACCGTTGCCCTGAAATAGACCTTGGTACAGGAGCCAAAACATTTGGGAGATTTGAACCCAACAGCTGAGTAAATCATAAAACTAATACCCAGTGGGCATAAGGCAGCTATGAAGAGATGAGTTTTTTTTTCCCCTTCTAATTTTAATAATGTATTTAAATTGGAATGAGGATACACAGGATTCTTAAATTCGTGGCTGTGCCCAACCACCGGTATGACATCCAGACACTCCCGCGGGCACCAGCAGCTGAGCCCTATGGTGGGAAGCGCTACCCCTGAAGACCGGGGGGACTGAAGAGGCGGTGGGGGCATCTGAAGCTCCAAAGCAGGTGAGATTGTCCGTCTCCAGGTACCCAATGGAAATGTGTTGGCTGGAAATTCTGGATTATCCCCTCTTTTGCTGATTACCAGTGTCAGAGTAAAAGCCCAACACCCCCGTTCTTACTAGGAGGGAAACAAGAGTTTGAGAGAGGTCTTGTTCAAGTTTGCATCACTTTCCAGGTTTGGAGCTGTAGGTAAGAACCCATTCCTGCAGAAGCTCTGAAGATGACAGCTTTTTTCTTTTCTTTTTTCAGTCACAAAATTCATTCTGTCAATGTAACTGACTATGCTTTCCTGATCTATCGGTCTCCAGATTTTTTCCCTCTTCCCTCTTTGGCCCACTAGTAATGACAGCTAACACTGTTGTATTTCTATGCACCAAATACTAAGTGATCTTCCTGCATTATTTGATTTCGCATGGAAACTGAGGCTCTCAGCGCTAAAGGACTTACCCCAGGACACTAAGCTCATGGCAGATCCACAGTCACACCCAGACCTGCCTGGATCCCAACTCCATTCTTAGCCTTTATACTCTGAGCTCCTCCAGAATGCCTTCTCTGCTCTGACCCTTTTTCCTCAATGAACTGTCCTTTGATTTACTCCCCTGCTTCAGCCCCTACCTCCACGAGGAGGTCTCCAATCCAAACCCAGGCCCGACCCTCCTTCACCTCCCTGCTAAATACCCCTTTCACACCCTCCTGTGGCCACTGCAAATGTGTGTGTTCACAACACAATTGGCATCTCCTCTCTGACCCACATTTGTCCAACCTCCTGACCTCTCCACCTCTGTGAATGTACCCACTGTCACTCTGATCACGGAGCCCTGAAACTCAGAACTATCTTGGATTTTTGACTCCCCATCTCCCCAACTCCCTACAAATAACCAGTCCGTTGGCCTGCTTGCTGCTTACCCCTGTTGGTTATTTCTTCTCCATGACCCAAATGGAACACTTCTGGAGCCAACACTGAGTCCAAGAGGTAACCAGCCCTTTGCCATGAGCGAGAGTGTGGATTTCATAAGAAATTACAATGCACATGGAGTCACATTCACTGTGTTCTATGGTGTCTCTATCCCCCACCAGCACTCCTGTGTGTTCGGGATTTCTGCATCATCGTCAGCAACGCAGCTATTGGAAGGGGCCCCTCCTCTATATTCATCAGCTACTGGCTTCCTTCTCTGGACCATTACTGCATTCCATCCCCACAATCAAACATAGCCTTTTTGTGGCCCACACTTTGACAAGACGTCCACCAACACCCTTCATAGTTATACTGCATTCTTAATACAAAGTTGGCCCATGTTAGGCCTTTTTTTTTAATAATACTTTTTTTTATTATGTTAGTCACCATACAGTACATCCCTAGTTTTTGATGTAATGTTTCATGATTTATTACTTGCATATAACACCCAGTGTACCATGCAATACGTGCCCTCCTTAATACCCATCACCGGCCTATCCCATTCCCCCACCCCCGCTCCCCTCTGAAGCCCTCAGTTTGTTTCCCAGAGTCCATAGTCTCTCATGGTTCATTCCCCCTTCTGTTTAGGCCTTTAATAAAACTGAATTTCTAAATTTGAATTTGCCAATGTCCACAATAGCCAGACTATGGAAAGATCCCAGATGTCCATTGACAGATGAATGGATAAAGAAACTGTGGTGAGTGTGTGTGTGTGTGTGTGTGTGTGTGTGTGTGTGTGTATTCACACAATAGAATATTACGCAGCCCTCAAAAAATGAAATCTTGCCATTTGCAACAACATGGATGGAACTAGAGGGTATTATGCTAAGCGAAATAAGTCAATCAGAGAAAGACAATTATCACATGATCTCACTGACACGAGGAATTTAAGAGACAAGGCAGAGGATCATAGGGGAAGAGAGGAAAAAATGAAACAAGATGAAATCAGAGAGGGAGACAAACCATAAGAGACTCGTAACCATAGGAAACAAACTGAGGGTTGCTGGAGAAGGGGTTGGGGGGTGGGGTGCCGTAATGGTCCAGAAAATAGTGTCTCTGAATCTATTCAACCTAATCCCTTAAGACAACAAGAACAGCCCATCACCATCATGGCTTCCCTGGAGGCCTGGCTAGCAGGCCACAGGAGAGGGGGAGAAAGCACTTGCTTATGTAAACTGGATTATGCCAATCACTCTCAGGGTGTTGTCCTCTGCCACTGCCACCATCACAGAGGAGCTCCAGAATCCCACACTTTGCACTAATTGATGCCCTTCTGTGAGCAGGCTTAATCTCACCAACTCTGCTAAAAGAAAATAAAAAGAGGAAAATGTTCCAGAAAGAGCTATTCCTTATGTAATCACCATGGCAACACTGTTATCACAGGGGCTATCTATCTAGGCCAAAATAGCGCAGAAAAGAGAATGGCTGTGGTGTGCTTGTTCCCCCCCACACACCACCCTAGGCCCCCAGAGCAGCCTGGGGACACAAATGGGGTCACAGGCAGATGAGAAAGCCCTCCAGCCTCTGCCCCAGCTGCTACTGGGTGCCCAGGAGGGATCTCAGCCTGATTTCCTCAGGCTCCTTGCTGGGGTAGGTCCCATGCTGGCCCCTGCTGAGGGTACCAGGCCAGACATGAAGGTATCTCCCAGGCAGCAGACCCAGCTGGTTTGTCCTGTGGCCCACAGTGTCCCTCAGTAGACACTGAGTACAAACTAGGAACTGGCCCCATGCCGTGTCTGTCCTCCACTCTCTGAGACACGTACCACAAGCCAAGTTCCCCCTTTGCTCCTGGTGTTTTAGAAACTGGGTAAATCCCCTCCTTCGGGTTTCATTCTTTCTTTGTACAGACCCAGCTCCAAACGCTGAGACATCCTGCCCAGCCAGAATCCCCTTCTCCCTACCCATCCACTCTGAACTGTGTCCTTGAGTCAGTCAGCCTTATGCATCTGCACGCTCGCTTCCCATCTTATGGGTTCTTTCCTAGAAGCTCCCCAGCTCTTCACATAATTGAATCCTAGAGGGGCCAACCCCTCATTCCCCTGGAATTGTTGAATCCCTAGGTGAACATATTCATATTACCTGTAATTCAGAAACAACTAATGTAAGCAAAACCCTGAGGTTGGATGATTTGAAGGAACTTCCACTGGCTTTCTCTGCTTTTTATAGGGAGAGCTAGTGGCAGGGACTTGGCAGAGGGCCAAGTATGGGTCAGAGGCACAAGCTGGATTGAAGAAAAGGTACTGCTGCGGACTGAACTGTGTCCCTCCAAAATTCATACGTTGAAGGCTAATCCTCAGTGTGACTGTATTCAGAGTAAAGAAGTAATTAAGGTTAAATGAGGGCATAGTAATCCAACAGGATTAGTGCTCTTTTAAGAGAAAACCACAGAGCTTCTCTCTCTCTCTCTCTCTCTCTCTCTCTCTCTCTCTCTGCTAAGTGAGGACACAGTGAGTAGGTAATCATCCACAAGCCAGGAGAAGAGCTCTCACCAGGAACCAAATGGATTTCTGAGCCTCCAGAACTGTGCAAAATAAGTGTTGGTGTTTGAGTCAGTGTGTGGCATCCCCTACTACTTCAATACAAAGACATTTTGCTGAGTACCACAAAGAGAAATAACAGGATGGCTTGGGTAGAATAGCAGAGAAATATATTTAGACTGAAATATCAGATTCATCAAATCTACAAATTAAATGGGGAATAACTGACATCTTTACAATACCGAGTGTCCCAACCTACAAATATGGATGTATTGGTGTGTTAAGGGTACCATAACAAAGTAGCACAGAGTGGAAGGTGTAAACAACAGAAATTAATTTTTTCATGGTCCAGAGGCTGAAAGTTCAAGGTCAAGGATTCAGCAGGGTTGGTTTATTCTCAGGCATATTTCCTGGGTTGTAGATAGTAGTGTTCTCCCTGTGTCTTCACATCTCCTTTCATCTGTGCCCACTTGTGTTCAGATTTACTCTCTTAAAAGGACATTAGTCATATTGGATTAGAGCCCACGCTAATGACCTCATTTTAACTTAAATGCCTCTTTAAAATCTCTCTCTCCAAATAGAGTCACATTCTGAGGTAGTGGGGGTTAGGACTTCAACATATAAATTTTAGAGGGGAACACAATTCAGCCTGTGACAATGAAATATCCCTCTATTCATACCTTCTTTCTCTCGATAGTGCTTATAGTGTTTAATATTGAGGTCATGCCCATCTTTTATTAGATTTATTCTGAGATATTTGATGTTTTGGCACGTATAATCGATCTTTTTTTAAAATGCCATTATTTATTTATTTGTTGTTGATATGTTGAAATACCATTGACTTTTATACATTAACCTTTTATCCAGCGACCTTGTTAAATTTTATTAATGCAATAGTTTATATGTAAATTCCTTTAGATTTTTCTACTTCATAATCAGTGTAATCTGGAAATTGTTATTGTATTTGTTCCTCTTTTAGTCTTTCACTTTTCATTTATTTTTCTTGCCTTATTGCAGTGGCAAGGACAACAAGTACAACAATGAATAGAAATGATAATAACAAATTTTGTGCTGTTTCTAATGCCTGGGGAGATGCCTTCTATATTATACCATCAAGTATAATTTTTGCTATGGATTTTTTGCTCATTATCAGCTTAGGGAGGTTTTTGTTTTGTTTCTATTTCTTATTCACTGAGCCTTATCAGAAATGGGTAATGAATTTTATCATTGTTGATTCTGTACCTAATGAAAGCATCATACCATTTTTTTCCTTTATTCTGTCAATGTGGTAAAATATATAGATTAATTTTCTTAAAGTTAAATATTACATTCCTGGAATGGACCCAAATTCAAAATAACACACTATCTTTTAGATATTGCTGGATTCTTTCTGCTAAGATTTACTTATAATTTTGTATTTCATCCTTGGAACTGGCCTATAATTCTCCTTTCTTATAAATGTTCATGTCATGATTTGGTTTCAAGGTAATACTGGCCTCATAAAACAAGATGACACATGTTCTGTTTTATTTTGCTGTTTTCTGGAGAAGTTTGCATGAATTTGGTGTTATTTATTCTTCAAATGTCTGGAAGAAATTACCAACATGCCTGGAGATTGCTTTGTGGGAATAATTATAATTATAAATTCAATTTATTTAATCTATGGAGAACTATTTAGGTTTTAGAAATTTTCTTCCTGTTTCCATTTTGGTAAGTTGTATTTTTCTAGAAAATTTCTCAGTTTACCTAAATACTAAAATTTACTGAAACAAAGTTGTTCATGATATCTTTTCATTACTTTTTGTAATTGTATGTAGGATATGTGGTAATTCCTCTTTTGCACTCCTGAAATTGGCAATTTTTGTCTTCTCTCTTTTTCTTAATCATACTTGGTAAGAGTTTAGTTTTTCAAAGAATGAATTTTCAGATTTATAATTTTTTCAGTTGTACATTTGTTCCATATTTGACTAATTTCTACTACTGTAATTATTATTTCCTTTCTTCTTTCTTTTTAACTTAATATTTTTTAACTTCCTATTATAGGTTCTATCAAGAAAATCAACAGATGATTAATTTTCAGTTTATCTTCTTTTCTGACATATGAACATATCCCTTTAAGCATGGTTTTAACTACCTCCTGCACATTTTAGTGTGTCACATTTTCATTTCATTTAATAAAATAATTTTAAATTACCATTATTATTTAATTTTGCCCATGTATTATTTAGGCATATACTGTTTAATTCCCAAACATTTGGTGGCTTTCTAATAAATTTTATCATTAATCTCTAGCTTTATTTCACTGTGTAATTTTAATGCATGGAATTCTGTGAAGATGTGATTTATAGCTCAGCATATGGTCAATTTTGATAAATATTCCACGTACTTCTAAAAATAATGTGAATTCTGAAGTTGGTTGTACAGGTGGTAAATCATGTTCAAATTTTATATTACCTTTAATGATTTGTTTTTGTTTGCTTGTTATGGAGAACATGTTAGAATCAGCCAATATGGTTGTGAATTTCTTCATTTAAATCTGCAATCTTTGCATTAGCTATTTTGATGTTGTACTATTGGGTGCATACAAATTGAAAAGTATTCAATCTTTCTTTTGATTGATCTTTATCATTATGAAATGTCCCTCTCTATCGCCAAGAATGCTGTTTGCCCTAAAGTCTGTTTTATCTTATATAATTATTCCATGTTACCTTTAAGTGTTTAGACTTTCAGTTGTGGTTCTTTTATGTAAGGTGTTTATTTGTTCAGATTGAGAGATTCTGTTTTATAATTGACATATTTAGTCCATTTACACTTAATATAATTCCTGGTATATTTGGGGGCTTTTATTATCTATTACTTGTCATACCAGTTCTACATCCTTCATATGTCTTTCTTGCATTTTTTTGAACTAATAAAGCTTTTTAAGATTATTTTCCAGTTCCTTCTGGAAATTACAACGTTGGTAGTTCTAATATCTTTTATTTTCCTTTAATAGTTACACAGTGATTACAACAAACATCTTTGATTTATTAGAGTCTCATAGAGATAGGTACTTAGATCACTTTCCAGGTAATGTCATAACTTTGCCAATTTCAATTCCATTACCTCACTCCCATTTTTGTGTGTTGTTTTATGTATTTGTTTTCATGAATTTTAAGTCATTACCATAATGTGTAGTCAATATTCATTTAGACTTACCTACATAGTTTCCATTTCTCTTTATATCTTCTTACATTTCCATGTTTCCATCTGAGATACCTCTCCTCTCTTAGGAAATGCTTTAGTACTTCTTTTAGTCTGTGCCTGAAGACAACAAATTGTTTCGTTTTGATTTTTCTAAAGGCGTTTTTATTTTTCCTTCATTTAAAAAAAAATTTCTGGCTAGAATTTAGTTTGGTAGTTATATTCAGAAAATATATTCAGCAACATTTATTTGGGACCTAAAATTTACCCAAAACTTGGTTTGACCATGTAATTGCCTTTTAGGAAATCAATGGAAATAAGTTAAAGTGAAAATAAAGCAAATTGTGTGAAGATATAAATTGCATCACGATTTATAAAAGTGAAAAACTGGAAACAAGTATAAAATCCAACAGTATGGCAATAGTTTCGTAAATTATGGCAAATTCACACGATACAATATTGTGAAAACATTGAAATTATGTCTATGAAGTACTTTTGTGAGAAAAGAAAAGTTATATTATTATGAAATGTGGGGAAACCAAGATGCAAATTTCAATATGTTGTGTGATTTTAGTTAAATAACAACTCTATGTGCATAGTAAAAGCCTAAAAGGAAATACGTAATTCAATTAACCCTCTTTATCTATGAGTAAAAGGGTTATGGTGGCTATTTTTCTATAACTGAAATAAATGATTTCCATATGTGATTATAGCAGCCTTAATTCTTCTTTTCTTTTGTTCATTTAAATTTATAAATAAAACAAAATAAAAATTAAAGCTCTGTTAGAGGACATTTAATTTAAGGGGTTAAAAATTATTATAACTGTCTTCCATACACAGAATTTCCCATGAAAGGAAAACATGAAAATATACCAAAGAGACCCATTTACACTGTCATAAATTGTTCCAAGTCTCAAATCTCTGAGAAAAATCTACCTCGCACAGGTTGCCATAAACACCTGATCCCCAAGCCTAAATCTTTGTATTGAAAATGGCATCCCCCACACATTTCATCTGGATTTAAAGTATAGTATCCACCTTCCTTCATATACAGAATGACTCACTTCCTAAACCTCATTAGGGATGGTAATAATGCTTTACCAACAGGAATTAATTCCATGCTAATCACATATGTCAGTGACTTTCACAGCTACTTCACAGAAGCAAGAGTTTTGCAAATTAGTTGCTTTCTTATTTGGGGAAGGTGTGGGATGGGCTAGAAGCAAAGGCATCGTTGGAACTCACATAATGTTTTCAGACTTGTTAATTAGCCTGGCGGTTTCATTTTATCATTTCGTCAGAAGATGGTTCGGGGCATAAGCAGTCCTGAGGTCATCATTCTGACTTGGCTGATTAGCACTGGGCTTGTCAGATAATTGGAAAGGTCATGAAACAGTGTCTAGTCTTTCTCCTCAAGCTAAAATTATTGTCAGAAAAATTTCTAAAAGATATTCCAGGATTATCTTCCTGGTATTAGGCAGATCTGAACTGGAATACTTGGTGCCTGCTCTTTGCTGTATGGCTTTAGGGAAAGAGCTTATCTTTGTGAATCTAAGTTTCCTTCTTTGTGAAAATGGAAAACATGGGGATGGACAAGATAACACATAAGAAATATAATGTCCAACGCACAGCAAGGGTACAATAAATTTTCGTTTACTTAAATCTTCCTTCAAGACTTACTGGAAAACCTTGCCATATTGAGAGGACCAAAGTTCAATGTGGAAACTAACTGGACATTTTTCACCCCCCAGGTAATACTAGTTAAGCTGCTTTCAGCCTAGATGCAGAATGTGATATAGACATGGGGTATCAGGTGTCTGTGGGAATAGTAGAGGGAGTGAGGCTGACTCAATGGAGATTCGGGCAAAGCACAAAAATGTGAAAAGAAAGTCCAATGAAGAGACAGTACAAGTCAGTGTTATGCATTCACATAATTAACATTTACTGAGCACCTACTATATTATAGGCATAGATTTTGATGTAGAGGATACAGTGGGGAGTAAGATAAGCTCCCCATTTCTTCAGAGCACTTACACTCTACTGGGGACAGCAGGTGTGAAGACAGTATCATAAGGGCTGTGGTGTGGGGCGATCTGGTATCTGTGGTGACACAGGGAGATGCCTCATGTTCCCCACTCTAGGATAGCCCTGAATCAGCCTACCTGCTTTCCAACAGCAGTGATTCTACTCACATATGTAAAGCCACCTGGGAACAGAGGAAAGGCTAGCTGGACTGGGAGGCAGCAGAATAGCACTGAACAGGGTAGACATACTATATATTTTATTCAGTCTTAATTCCAGTCTTTGGGGGAGGGTGCATCTTTCTTCAAAGACACAGCCAGTCATCACAGAAGTGCGCAGCTACAAAGAATCAATCCCCACTAACTGCTGTAGAGTCACTGAGATGAGCAGCTTCTTTTGGCGAAGACCCCTCCCTAGAGAAGGTTAGTATACCCATATGTCAGACAGTCCTTCCTTGAGCACATCTCCCCGAACACATGCCTCTTTCTGGAGCTCTACTGTGGTCATGCCAGGACGGGCACTGCCTGTGTTCCTCCGGGCTGGTCAGGATGAACTAAATATGTGAAGAGTTCAAAGGAAGCAACATTGACTTTTTTCTGGGATAGCAAGTCACCCAGAGTAGAGAGGTGATTTAGCCTGGGTTTTCAATAGTTTTGAAGACCTTGCTAGTTTGAGAGAAAAAAAAATGAATAAGCCTCCTCATGCACCCTTTCAGTCACTCTACAAATATGTAGTGACTACCTACTATGTGCCGGGCACAGCCCTAGATGCTGGAAATACACTGGAGAGTCAAAGCAGACCCTGTCCCCACACCTACTGAGTTTACAGACCAATGAGGACCTAATCAACCAGAAATTAAATGTGACAAACATGACTGGTGCTATGTAGGAAAGACACAGGATGCCATGGGAGGATGATTTGACCTCGTCAGAGAGGTCATCCCTAAGGAAGTGATCTAAGGGATGAGTAGGAGTTGAACAAATGTGAAGAGGGGAGGGAAGGCAGCCGGACAGCATGTACAAAGGCCCTTAGCAGAAGAAAGTAAGGTGTGTATCAAGGATAGAAAGAACCCAGACAACTGTAGTGGACATAAAAGCAAGGGAGAGGGAGAATGAGTGCAAGTGAGGTTGTAAAGGTGAAGTCATCTATGGTGGACTTTCAGGGATCTTTATGTCAAGCCACACACAACTTCAGAACTCACCGGTTCCGTAAACACTGATTATTGTGCCTCATATTCTTTTTAAATTTGTGATTAAGCTTTTTTTTCTTATCTTGAGATAATTGTAGATTCACAAATGCTTGTAAAAACATAGGTATTAAGGAGGGCACGTATTGCATGGAGCACTGGGTGTTGTACGCAAACAATGAATCATGGAACACTACATCAAACACTAAGGATGTACTGTATGGTGACTGACATAACATAATAATAAAAATAAATAAAAATAATAATAATACAAAGAGATCCCTTGTTCCATTTACCCAATTTCTCCCAATGGTCACCTCTTATAAAACTAAAACTATAGTCCAATGTCACAACCAGTGTGTTGACATTCATACAGTCAAGACACAAACAGTTCCATTACCCCAAGGATCCCTCCTGTTGCCCTTTTATAACCACACATTTCTCTCCAGCTCCCAACTCCTCCTTAGCTCACTGTTCTCCATTTCCATAATTTTGTTATGTAAAATGTTATATAAATGGAATCAGGGAGTATGCAAATTTGGGGGGTTCACTTTTATCACTCAGCGTATTCTTTGGATATCCACACGTGTTATTTTATGTATCAACAGTTTGTCCCTTTTTATTGCTTCTTTTTCTAAATTCTTGAGGTGGGAGATTATTGATTTGAAACTTTTCCTCTTTTCTAATGTATGCACTAAGTGCTATAGATTTTCCTTTTAGCAATGCTTTATCTGTATCCTACAAATTTTGTTATGTTGTATTTTCATTTTCCTTCTATCCAATGTATTTTTTTATTTCCCTTGAGATTTCCTCTTTGCCCTATGGATTATTTACAAGTGCATTCTTCTAATAGTATCCAATTATTTGATAGTTTCCTATTTCATTTCTATCATTGAGTTCTACTTTGATTCCACTGTGGTCAGAGAACACACTTTGTATGATTCCAATCCTTTTAAATTTGTTGAAGTTTGTTCTATAGCCCAGGATATGGTCAGACTTGGAACATGTTTTGAGAGTTCCTGAATATAATGTGTTGGGTCCTCCATCAGCTTTCATTTACATACTTTGAAGTTGTGTTGTCTGGTGCATATACAAGCACATTTAAGACTGCTATGTCTTCTTAGTAGACTGACCCATCTATCATTCTACAATGTCCTTCTCTATTTCTAGTAATTTTCTTTTCTTTGAGATCTACTTTATCTGATATTAATATAGCAAGTTTTTCTTTCTTTGTACTGATGTTTGAATGATATATCTTTTGTCATCCTTTTACTTTCAACCTACCTATGTCATCATATTTGAGGTGAATTTCTTATAAACAGCATACAGTTAGGCCAGCTTTTCTAATTCATTCTGCCAACCTCTGTCTTTTAGTTGATATATTTACACCATTTATAGTTAATGCAATTACTGATCAAAACGGCCAATTTATTTTTTGTTTTCTGCTTTCTCTCTCAGTTTTTCATGTTTTCTGTTCTCTGAATTGATGTGATTTACTTGAACCAACTTTTTAAAGAATTCAACTTTAATGTATCTGTACTGGGTTTGTTTGTTTGTTTTACTGTGTTTCTTTATATAGTTCTTAAATGGTTGCTCGAGGTATTATATACATTTGGCTTATCACAGTCATTTTATCAGTTTCAGGGAAGCACAGAAAACTTACATCCTTTTATTTTTTTAGTCTCCTCCATTTATAACAATCATCTTAAGTATTTTTTTCTACAAAAAATTAGAACATTTTGGTATATAATTTCTGTTTCAATTATCAAGCTTAATTTAGAATACTCAAGAGAAGAAGAAAAGTTTATGGTATTCATCATATTTTTGTTTATTGTGTTCTTTATTCATTCTTGGTGTTCCAAGTTTCCTTCTTTCATCATTCCCATTCTGCTTAAAGAAATTCAGCCTTTCCTTTAGAGTAGATCTGCTGGTGACAAATTGTTTTTCTTCTGATTTTTTTCTTCATTCCTGAAGGATATTTCAGCCAGCTTATGGGTTGACAACCCTTTTCTTTCAGCCCTATATTTTGCCACTTCTTTTTGGCCTCCATGTTTTCTAGTGAGAAATCCACTGTCATTTCAAATATTTTCCCCTTATAGACAATGTGTTATTTTTCTTTGGCTGCTTTCAAGATATTTCTTTGCCTTTAGCTTTCACATGTTTAATTACGTGTCTTAGTGTGGATATATTTGGGTTTTTCCTATTCTGGGGTTTCTTTTCATCTTCTTAGGTTTGTAAGTTTATGTCTTTTGTCAAATCTGGAGAGTTTTCAGACAATATTTCTTCTTTTTTTAACTTTTTTTCTTTAAACTCAATTAGCCATCATTAGTTTCAAATGTAGAGTTTAGTAATTCATCATTCGCATATAACACCCAGTGCTTATCACATCACGTGCCCTCCTTAATGCCCATCACCCAGTTACCCCCCACCCTCCTTCCCTCCAGCAACCCTCAGTTTGTTTCCTATAGTTAAGAATCTTCTCATGGCTAGTCTCCCTCTCTGATTTCTTCCCATTCAGTTTTCCCTCCCTTCCCCTGTGATCCTCTGTGCTGTTTCTTATATTCCACATATGACTGAAACCAACAGTATAAGAGGGTTCGCCTTTCTCCACATCCTCACCAACATTTGTTGTTTCCTGGCTTGTTAATTTTAGCCATTCTGACTGGTGTGAGGTAGTATCTCATTGTAGTTTTGATTTCTATTTCCCTGATTCAGGCAGTATTCTTTACAGTACCTTTTCAGCCCCACCTTCTTTCTCTTCTCCTCCCTGGGTTTCCATAACACAAATGTTTGATCTTTTGTTATAATCCCACACATCCCAAAGGCTCTGTTCTTTTTCATTTTTTAAGATTTATTGTTTTTTATCACTGTTGCTCAGATTGCATAATTTCTATTTTTCCATCTTCCACTTCACTTATGCCTCTGTCTGCTCTATTCTGCCATTGAATCCATCCACTGAGATTTTTGTTTCAAGAATCCAGCTCTTGATTCAGCTCAGGTCATGATCTCAGGGTCATGAGACCAAGCCCTGCATTGGGCTCTGTGCTCATTGTGGAGTCTGCTTGGAATTCTCAGATTCTCTCTCTCCTCTCCCTCTGCCTCTCTCTCTCTCTCTTTAATAAATAAATAAGAAATTCCTATGAAATCATACCAAGGTGGGCTAATCTCCCTGGGACAAGGTCCAAGCAGCCAAGCCAAGCAGCTTCCTGATGGCCACTGACCCTTGGGTGTTACTAGGAGGGTCTTGTACTGGAATAACTTTTGGGAGGGCAGGGAGGAAACAACTGTTTCTTTCTCTACAACAAGAAAAAAATCAGCTTCTACTTGCCATGTGTCTCCTCACCAATGCTAAGGGTCTGGCAGTTGGCAATGGCTTTAGTGGTCATGAGTAGCAAAGCAGAAAATTAGAGAGCCCCTTCTGGCTCTACCCAAAGATTAGAGATCTTCTTATTCAATTTCTGTTCCTTCTGCTGTGGTCAGAGTTTTCAATATTCTAGTGAAATCTTCTTGGCTATTTTTAGGCTAACCACAAGATGATGTGGGAAATGTTGCAGGGATGTATTTCTCAATAGCCCTTCCCTAAAATTACCGTGACATTTTGTTGGAATGTACATTTAAAATCCTTTCTGCATTAATCCATACAAAATGGCAGTGCCAAAACTTTTGAAGAGGCAAAGCTGCTATCCCCCAAAGGAGAGGCATCAGAGGGCCAAAATAGGGATCAGTTGTGCCTTCTTTACAGACTCAGAGAATTACAGAGTTGAAAGGGTCAGCATGGAGTCTTTTGACTACCTGTCCGGGGGTGAGGAAGGGACAAGAGCACTTACCCCTATTATGTGTGCAACGACCCTACATACTTACATGAACATAAATGAGGTTATGGGGAAGTGTTCATTGTGATGAAGTATTGATTTCTTCTTGCCTTTCCCATCCCTCTGCTGGCTCAGCAGAGAACCAGCCTATGCTCCCAGCTCCCAGGGAGGAACTGAACAAAGCAAAGGCAGAGTCTCCCTGAAAAGCCTCGAGGCATTTGTTCCCCAGAGGATTCTGGGGAGAGATTAAAAAATAAGTGTCTTGATCAGAAACATAAACGTGTAAAAGGAGAATTTCCTCAAAGAAGCTGGTGGGGGACGAGAGAGAACAGTATGTGTGTGGGATGGGAGTGGGACAGCAGAGCTCCCTTTGTTCTGTAAACAGCACAAGCAAGAGAAACAGTGACTGAGGGTTCATCTAGGCCATGCAGGGCCCAGGCATCTTGGAAAAGTTCCAGTGTCCCAAGGATGGCTTGGAATGGCAGAAGTTCTGAGCCAGAAGGCACTCTGCTGACTCCGGTGGCAGACAGCTCCATGTTACCCACAGATTCCAGAGTCTTGGTGTGACTTGGGAAGGGAGATGCTCGCATGGGGGATTAGCATAGAAATTGCTGCTTTAGAAAACGCAGTGGCATCTGTTCCTTCTGCCCTGGGTTTGTGGCCTGTGCTCCACTGGGCACCACTAGAGACCTCACAGTGTACTCGCATTGATCCTGACAGCATCCCATGACGAGGTCACATGGCCAGGAAGCAGAAGCGCAGGCCCTGAAGTCACATGGGGCTCCCCACCCACACATTTCACTTCACAGTGGATGGCCCTTACTTTCTGCCAAGGTGAAGCTTTAATAAAACACTTCTTGGAAAGTTCCATGGGCAGAGAGACCTGTTCAAGGGAGGTGAGCGTAGCAACTCACTAGGTGTGTTCCTCTCCTCTTTCAAGAAGTCTCCACTTCTCTCCAGCCCCTTGCTCCTTTGTATTGGAAGAGAAGGAGGCCTGTGTCTCTTTAACAGTCTGTTCATTGCCTCTGCTCATTTCAACTCATATGCATTTGCATGTGAAAATTACCTTCCTCAGCTCCCAAATTGATGTTTGCATGTGCAAGGAGAGAGGCCTCTCTCTCTGAAGCTTGAGAAGACACTGCTATAAAAAAATAATTACGATTCCCATTCTGATGCTCACCCTATGGCCCGCCGTACCTCACACGTCAGAGTGTGCTGACAAGAAACCACACACGCCAGCAAGCATTCATTTATTTTGAGCACAGGCCCTCAGAGAGAAGCAGGTATTGCTTACCTCTAATTTAGTCTGACAAAATCTATACCTAGCAACTTAATTTCTCGTAATTCCTGTTTCATGACACTTTCTGATATCAACTCTAATTTGATTTCATAGATTCTAGAACCATTTTCTTCAGGCACCGGGATCCCTCCTTTTCTCCATAGTCTGAAGTAAGTATATAGGCACAAAGCACAAGAATAACTTTGCCAAAGTTAACAACACAGTGGTTTGTTGATTTACCCAGGTTCAGGAGGCTCCCTCCTCAGAGTCCCTGAACATTTGTTCCAGAGGAGTCCTCTGGACCCCACTGGCTCCTTGGAGGTCTCACCCCTCTGAGTCCCGCCCCAGCGGGACTCCAGGCCCCTTCTTTTGCATGAATAGCATTGCAAATTTTTGTTCCCCCACCCCACCCCGGTAATTAGTCAGCCACTGACAGCTTCCTTTCCAAGGGCTGCTTCTCAGAACTTGGCTCTCCTGACCCATAAGTAGTCTGGATTTCACCCAGGCAGACAGAAGGGCGGCGCTCATTCCCTCCCTCCTCCTGCCTGTGACCTTGACAAGGAAAACGAGGAAGCATGATAACCAGGTCCTTACTTTAAAGTTTACAGAAATTGCTTTCAACTGCATTCACACACATTTTCAGGTCTAGTTCTAACCACAAGCGCACTGGGTAGATAATGGCTGTCCAAATCTGAAACAGGGGAAACCAGGGATCAAAGATTAATTTTCTCAAGATTCACAGCCATTAAGGTGTGAAGACATTTTCTTGGCAAACTCCCCCCGGATGATGTGACCCGGGGAAGCAAGGTGTGGACATGCATGCACTCCACACACCACGGCCTCCCAAGGCAGGCCCTGTGGGCGCTGAAGACCCCACCCCATATCCCTTTCTGCCCCTCTCCAACAATCATAGGTACCTGAAAAAGGAGACTGAGAGCACGTCTAGACTTGAGGACAGCACCAAGGCTCAACAAAGGGTGGTCCGTCCAGCACATGCAGGCGGATTCACCATTTTGCATTAACACCTTCTTTGACTCAATAAGGAGAGGCTGGGAGCCTTGTCCAAGATGAGAACTCATCTGGGTCGTGGCTCCCAGCATCCAGACCATGCAGCCAACAGGCTTTCAGCTGCCAAGAGGAATTGGGAAGGAATCAGCTTCCACAAAGCAGAAGCACTCCCTCCTACCAACACCCAACAGCAGCACCTGCACCCGTCAGGCCGAAGCCCGGTGAGCCGTGTGGGATTCTGGGAACTGAGAACCACACAGAACACGAGTGCTGCTGTAGACTCTACCACAGGGCACTTGCACGGGCTGGGTTTCGTCTGATTCTGACATCTCCCCTGTAAAGTGTGTGGAGCAGAAATGATGATTCCCAACGAATTCAGGAGAAACCTAAGGTCCATACAGAATAGGTAAAAATGCAGTTACTGTTCACTCAGGGACGGGCCTTACGCTGTGCCCATTTCCGTGGCTCATCTTCTAATCCTCACAATGACCTGTGATGCCCACCCTAAAAAGAAAAAAGAGGGAGGCCTGGAAAGGTTATGTGACGTGCCCAGGGTCCTTAAGCCACGCAGTGGCAAGATCAGATTCCATGCTCCAGACTTCTGGCATCAAGTTCAGAGTCATATCTACCATTTGCCAAAGGCCAAAATCTCTCCCCCGAGCCTCCTGGGGAACCTCTGATGCACATTAACACAGACATATCCTTTAGAGGCTTGTCAGACCCCCAGATAGAGAAGGTGACACAATCTGTTAAGAGGGGTGGCTCAAAGGAGAAATCTGGATGTGATACCCAGTGGGTGTGGTTAGGGCCTGGACAGCAAGAAGGGTCCTGAGTGGACTATATGTGGAAAAATGCAGATATGAAGAAATCTTGGGGGGATATGAGGCTTCCCACCAAGCCGAATGTTTTCTTGGATTTTTCTGCCCAATGTATGATGAGCTCTGTTTGACAGATGAGGTCTCTGAGGTTGATTTTAATCTTCCCAAATAACCTGCAGGTAGAGCATACAGCAGCCAACTTCTAACCTGCAGAGCAGAAGTGCAGAAGGACAGCTCTAATCCCACCGTTGCGTTCGGCATCATTGACAGTAATGAAATGGGTGATGGGGGCCGATACAGCACAGAGTAAGGAGCAAGTATGGCTCACAGGCTTCAAAGGATCAAAATTTTATGGATGTCGAGGGGCAAAATAATCCCCGAAGGAGAAGCTGTTGAATGTGAAGCTGGGTGGAGGGTGGGTGGCTCATAGGAGGGAAACAGGAAATCATTACACGGCTCGTCCTGCCGAGGCCAGGGGCAGCGTCCATGGGGCCTCAGACTTCTCTGCTCAGCCCGAGACCGAGGATCACTGAGTAATGTCAATGAGATGTCTTTGGGTGTGGCAGGTGTGAAGGCGTGGGTTTCGCCAACCCGCTCAATGCCTCTCGCTGCTTAGACAGAAGCCCAAAACTGTGAGTGCTGCCCTCTGCATTCACTCCAAAGGGCAACACGACTCTGGTCAAGGAAGGGCTCTGCATGGAGACAGTGCTACCTGGCACTGCCCATCTTACAGGGGGAGTCTCAAAATTCCCAGTCGTCCTAAAGGGCAGGCCGCTGATCCTAGAGGTCCCTCGGCTCAAGGCCAACATCACACAGGTAGAAGATCTTCCTTGTCCCACAGCCCCAAGCCCTAGGTCTGGCCCCAGAGGTCTCACTCCCTTATAAGCTTTACCTAGAGCCCACTCTGGATGTTTCAGACTTCCTGAATGGAGACCAACAGAATGCACTCTAAAGGACACCATCTCTCTACCGCAACCTATGAAGAAGGATCTGGATTAAATGGTTTCATCTTCTGCTAGAAAATAGGCTCAAAGGGGGGGAAACTAATCACCAGCCAACTTTAAGAGGCTTCAGAAGCCACTTACCACCTTGGGTTTCCCAGTGCACTCAACCAAGCACCAACCCCAGGAAGTGTTCTACATCTAAAAGACTCCATTTTGAAACATGGCTGAACTCCATCCTCCTGTTGACTCACGAGGCATATTGAGAGCATATTAAGGACTCTGAGCACTTACAAAATAAATAAATCTACTGCTTTGGCAAATGTCTTTTGACTTGAGCATCCCCTTGCCTATTTTGGAGAGGATGGCGCTGCACGATCAAAGTCAAGTTCACTTATTTTCATATTAGAAAAAGGTAATTGGTCCAGGAAGTGGGAGGAGCTCTGGGGTTTTGGAGAGAGGCCTGAAGCAGCTAGTCCTGGGGAAAAGAGATCTTCCGAACAGGAGGGAGCCTGGGGTTTAGAGTTTTCTGTCCTGAGGAAGGGTGGTCCCCCAGTAAGGGGACACTGGTGGACATCCAGGAATGTGCTTCAGCAGCTAAACTTCAGACAAGAGTCAAATGGCACCAGGAAGCTGCTGCCCCCATCTCCCCCCACAGGGGGCCGTTCTGGCTTGGAAACTGAGCACAGCAGTGGGGTTTAGTGGGCACCAACCACAGACAGCCCTTGCCAACTGTTCCAGTACATGCGTCCCCTGCAGCCTTCACACGGAGGCTGGGAAAAAGGAGAATGCCCCTAAAAGAAGTGTGCTTAAATTTCTTACCTCACAGGTGCATGCGGGTCCAGAGGCGCATCTAATGAGATCTGCAGAACTAGAGTAATAAGACCTTCTTTACTTTGAGCCTCATGGTAATTGCACGTTCAAACTGCACCCCACAAATAACACCTACCAACACTTTGTGGAACTTGTTTTCTATAGACTACTCATTAGGAAAGGCTCGTGTGGGTAGACTTTGTCCTTTCCCCAAGTTCTTGACTTTCCTTCCTTCCTGTTATAAATAAGTTAATGAACGGTGTTGTTTTAGCGACCAAAGAAATATGGCTTCCTACATGGCTGATACCAGCCTCCTGTCACACATCTGGGTGAAAAGCGAACAGCTCATCCGGCTCCCTTCATTTCCCATTTTGAGATACCTGGATACCTGATCTCACGCACAGGCAGCTGCAAGTTTCTCTCATTAACTTCCTCACCGCTTTGGCCTCAAGCAAAAATTTTAAACCTACTCATCCCAGTTTTCTGATGGCAAATTACCCGTGAACTGCGTTTTAGAAGATAACCTTAAGATTATGAAATGTCCTGAAAAGATGTTTACGGTATATTGACAAGCAAAATGCAACAAAATGTTCCACGCATCCAGCCACGTCTCACGACCCATGGCCGTGACGTTCTGTAAAGTGGCCAGGGACACCGACCGCGCAGCTGCCGAACCACTGCTCTGCGGGAAATAAAGGTTTGATTCCTGCAAATCTCTGGCCACATGTTCGTAAGCCGATCAATACGTAACCTTGTTTTATGTGCATTTCTACACAAAGACACCTTATTTAACATATATTGCTGACTCACAAGCATTAAACTCACCGCCACTAGCTCTGTAACTCCCGCCTCAATGAGGCTTATCTGTCACACGTATCTTCTCCCTAAGTCACATCGCGGACTCCTTGCCCGTTAAGAACAGGGGACAATGCTTCAGGGCTACCCTCGGGGACGATATTAAACAGTAAAATAAAAAAAGCACACAGACGCAGAACATGTGACCAAACAGACTTCAGAGGAACTTGTTTATGGGGTGAGCACGGAAACAAGAAGGCAGAGCGTCGCCGTGTTCAGCCTCAGCTGGGAACGTGAGCATCGGGCAGCTCTGATGTCTTGCGACCCTGGGCACGGCCCCCAGCACCCGGGACGAGGCTGAACATACTGATTTGGGGTTACAAACGCATTTCAGCAAGTAGGTGAATTTGCAAACACGGAGAATCAACAGAATCGCTTCTATAATCAAAAAAAGAATTAATGAACATAAAAAATATTAGCTAAGCCAACATGAGGATGGAGGGTAATGATTTTCCATATCTAGCATGTACCAAGCATGTGATGCTCTGGACAGGGACATCAAATCTTCTCTCCCCGAGTTGGGCACTCCTGCCCCATTTCACTGATGGCAGGTAATGAATATAATTGGGTTTTTCCTTCTGATTCTACTCCCCTCTAGAGACCCTGTAAATGTTACAAGAAAAAAAAAATGCTCCATCTCCTTTTTACTGTAAACTTCTGAATATAAGGGGACCACGCCCCATGTTCCTAATGCGAAGATTTTAATATAACATTATTAACTCATGCAAATAAATCTGAATGTTTTGGATTAGTTTAGCTGTGCATAGTTAATTTAAATCTCGCGTATCACCGAGGAAGATATTATTTTTCAAAGATTGATTTTTTTTGCTCTCTAAATATGTCATAATGCAATTTTATTCCAACCACCCACATGCTTCAGCACCCGTTTCTCTACATCCCTGGAACCTGCTGTTGAGCCATCCCTGTGCCATTTCCCAGGGATGTCAACCTCCCTTCGATCCAAGTTGTCAAAGATACGAACTCTTCTAAACCGTAAAAGATACAATCACTCTGATTTCTATTCCAAGCTACAAGTCCCAGGTGGCATGACGTCGGGACACTGATTTCCCCCAGGTCTCCTGGAGTGATCTGACAAAATGTTTCTTTTCAAAGGATTTTTCAAAAGCTAGTTTACAATTAATGGCACTTGCAAAAGTGAAATCTTTTCCCTAAGGATAATTACTATTCCTGTATTAATACTCTCTCCCCTTCCCACTCCCTCTCACTAATTCTTCCCGGTGACCTCTACAGGCATCCCAGCTAGAACTGAGTGAGATCGGTGAAAGCTGATGTGTTTTTCCTACGCAATACTTATCGTTCGAAGTCATTAAGAGGCTGCCTGGTAATACAAGAAAATTTGGAAGAATTTGCATAGAGGATACCTCCCTCCTTTCTGTAGGATGGTTTGAGGGGGAGGAGGAGGAGCCCTCTCCTTACATTCGGGTATATATTGTAATTTACTTCCAAGGAACTCAGGCAAAGCCTCTCTATGGGCCATAGACCCATTCTAGAAAACCTGGCCTTCAGTTTCACAAAGCTTGACGAGCCATGCCTTTACCGTATTCGGTGCTGAGTAAAAGCTAACAGGGAGACAGCAACCAGGACAATGTGACCAACCCTTTGCCACGTGTCAGGGGCACGTGACCCACCTCATCAGCTGGCAAGCTACATGCCGATTGGGCTCAGAGCACTTAGAAACCTTCTTCAGAGTCTGAGTCCCATTTAGAACAAAATCTCTAGGGAGGCAAAAAATTGGGGTAACAGGATTTGATAAGAAACAAACTACAGCAAACCCCAAGGAGGTGAGGTTTATTTTCTATAAACTGGCTCTGAGAAGGACGGCCACATCTATTCGTTGAAGTTCTCCACTCTTTGATAGAGGCCCACCTGGCTCCCCCGCCTGACCAGACCCTCCCCACGGTGCCTGAGCCCATGGTGCTCCCAACACGAGGCCTCTCCTCACCCCTGCTGGTCAAAGAGACCTCTCCCTCCTGATGCCTGTAAGTCTGGGGTCCGCCAGCCTTGGGCCACAGTCCACACTCGCCACCTCCAACTGCAAGGGCCAGCCTTGCTGGCTCGCGCCTCTCCTAGAGTGACTTACTCAGCGCCCGTTGCTTCACTGAGACCAAGGCAAAAGTTATCAAACTTTCTCAACCAAAGCACACGCAACAGATGGTGGCTCTTCCAGGCACCAAATGCCCCAAACGCGTGCGGACCTGGAAGCCTGGTAGACCAGCCGGATACCACTGTGCTCTCAACGCCGTTCTTCCCCCATTCACGGAAGTACAGGCCTCAGAGTAGATTGTTCCAGAGACGATCTTTATTTATTCTTTTTAAGATTTTATTTATTTATTTGACATAGAGAAAGATAGCCAACGAGAGAGGGAACACAGGCAGGGGGAGTGGGAGAGGAGGAAGCAGGCTCCCATTAGAGGAGCCTGATGTGGGGCTTGATCCCAGAACCCTGGGATCATGCCCTGAGCCGAAGGCAGACGCTTAACGACTGAGCCACCCAGGTGCCCCCAGATATGATCTTTAATCTCCTCCAGTGCTGAAAACGGTAGATCACGCACAGTGAACAGGGGCTTACCCACTCTATTATATTGCTAACACGTTCCTTGGGATACAGGCTCAGTACGTAGAGACACAACAGCATGCCCAGACCACTCTACTTCTCTTCAGTGATCTTTGTGGTTTTAACTCATCTTTTTGACACGCTTACACTGAAATCTTAAAAATGAACATTTTCTTCAAGGTACAAAAAACACTATCAATGAAGTTACCAGAAAAAACAACTAGTAATACTTTTTTTCGACTCACAAAGCAAAGTGCTCATTTCCTTAATCTGTAAAGAACTCTAAATCAATAAGAAAAAAGGGCGCCCGGGTGGCTCAGTCATTAAGCGTCTGCCTTCAGTTCAGGTCATGATCCCAGGGTCCTGGGCTCGAGCCCCGCATGGGGCTCCCTGCTCAGCAAGGGAGTCTGCTTCTCCTCTCACTCTGCCCCTGCTCATGTCCTCTCTCTTGCTCACCCTCTCTCTCTCAAATAAATACATAAAATCTTTAAAAAAAGAAATAAATAAGAAAGAACCCAATAGAAAATGGACAAGAGCTGTAAATAGCTCACAAATAAAGAACCACAATGGATATTTCTGCTCTCATTAACAATAAGAGAAATGAAATTAAAAACTAGAACGTATTTTCACAGTAAAATTGGCAGAAATAAAAAAAATTAAACATGTTGGAAAGGATGTGGAGCAACAGGCATTCTCCTGGATTGCCAGTAGGAGCTGACATTGGTTCAACTGTCACGAGGGAAATTAAACAATAACTTCCAACACTAAATATGCAGACACCCTATAATTCAGTAATTCTAATGACAGCTATTACTGTACTAAGGTACTCATTGCTGCATTGTTTATAACAGCAAAGAATTAGAAACCAACAGGGAGCAAATTACATAAATGATGGCATATACATGAAAACTCTTCGGCCATTATAAAGAATGAGACATCTCTGCATGCAGTGATACGGCATGACCGCTAAGATAAACTGTGAAGTGAAAAGGACAAGATGCAGAACAGTATGGATCACACACTCTCGTGTACTGAGGCAAAAGAATACTCTACGTACACATTTGTGTAACTGCAGAAAATATTTCTAGACAATACTCTCTTCCCTTCTCTCTCTCCAAGAAAACCTGGAATAGTGATTATTTCCAGGAAGAGGAACCAGATTGCAAGGATTTATGGGAAGGAGACTTATTTTTCATTCTATATTCTCTCAATCCTTTTGAACTATACACATATATTACTAGTTGTAAATAGTAAAATTAAAATAACCTAAAGATAGATAAGACAAGGCACAACTGGAAGAAAATACATATCTGAGGGACACCTAGGTGGCTCAGTCAGTTAAGCATCTGCCTTCAGCTCAGGTCATGAACCCAGAGTCCCAGGATTGAGCCCTGCATGGGGCTCCCTGCTCAGTGGGGAGTCTGCTTCTCCCTGCCCCTCCCCCAGCTCATGTGTTTGTTCTATCTTGCAAATAAATAAATAAATAAGGCAGAGGGGAGGGGGTGGGGGGATGGGCTAGCCCGGTGAAGGGTAGTAAGGAGGGCACGTACTGCATGGAGCACTGGGTGTTATACACAAACAATGAATCATGGAACACTGCATCAAAAACTAATGATGTACTGTATGGTGACTAATATATCATTATAAAAATAAATAAATAAAAATAAAATCTTAAAAAAAATACATAGCTGATAAAGGACTCACATCCAAAATATATAAAGACCCCTCAAAACTCAATAATAGGAAAATAAAAGAAAAACAACTTGTAAATGACCAAAAAAAAAACACAAAACTATGTAAACTGACACTCCAAGAAGTAATATATTTGGCAAATAAGCATATAAAAAGATGCTCACCATTATTAAGGGAGTGCAGATTAAAACCACAGTGACCTAATACTACACACATATCAGAACGGCTATTACTTTTTTATGACAATAGCTAGAGCTGGTGAGTATATGGAGCAACTGGAACTCTCCTGATGTTCATAGGGACGCAAAAAGGTTCAACTACTTTGGAAAACATGTTTCCATGTTTTCTTACAAAAGTAAACATACATCTACCATGTGTCCTAGCAATTTCACTCCCAGGAATTTACTCTAGAGAAATGAACACATACATCCACACAAAGACCGGTATGCTAATGTTGACAGAAGCTTGATTCGGAATTGGCAAAACTAGAGAAGACCCGAATGTCCCTCACATGGTGAATGGATAAACCAAATGGGGTATATCCATGCAATAAAATACTACCAAAAACAAAAATAAGAAAGAAAAGAAAGAAAGAAAGAAGGAAAGAAAGAAAAAAGAAAGGTAGAAAGAAACTAATTGCTCTGAAACAACATGGATGAATTTCAACGGCATCATGCTAAGTAAAAGCAGCCAGACACAAAAGGCTACACACTGTGTGATGCCATTTGTATGGCTTTCTGGAAAAGTCAAAACCATAGGGGCAGAAGACAGGTCAGTGGTGACCAGGGGCTACAGAGAACAGAAAGGGATTGACTACAAAGCGACAAGAAGGACCTTCATAGGGTGAGGTGCTGATTGTTAGACAACTGTAGAGCTTTGTCGAAACACACAGAACTGCACGCCAAAGCAGACTGAATTTGACTATATGTAAATTACTCCTCAATAAACATGATCTCTCAAGTTCACTGTGGGTAGCAGGGCTGACTCTCTAAACTCTGTTTTCTGAGCAGAGCAGAAAGGGTCATGAAAAACTCAGACAACTCCGCCACTGAGTCCCCGGGAACATGCCTGGCTGTCTCCCTTCCAAAGATGCTGAAGTCTCTGCAAATTCATAAGGGGTCCTGATTCAACTACACTGCCTCTGAGGAAAAGCATTTAATATTATCCACCCCAAACACTGAGCGACAATAGTATCTTTCCCCACCGGGCAGAGAGATTTCAAGTATGAATGTGATCTTAATGAGATGCTCTGCTTTTCAACTGGCTGATGAAGAAAGTTGCACCAAGGTCAGAAGGAGATGGGAGAATTTGATTAAAGCCAGTCACTGGGAAAATAGCATTAGTGTACATGTAGAACTTTGGGAAAAAAAATGATATGACAGGTACACTTTTTATAACCTTGTCCATTGCATTGGTGATCAAGCGCTCAGGGGGCATTTCTATTCTGACTTCCCAGTACATTCATAATGTGCTACGAACACAATCACTTGAAGCAATTCATTTAAATGATGTTCGATTTTAAAATATGAGCTCAAAAAAAACCCACTTACCCCTATTCAGAGGCCCCGCTAAGTTGCTTTGTCTTCCAGAATCGTGAATTACTAGTACCTCTTGGCTACTGGTTTCATGACTCTGACAGCTGAAATAGCATGTTCATGGCTTGCGTCCTTCTTGCCTGTTTGGGGTTAGGAAAATAATGGGCAGGTTATGCATGATATTTTCTAAATTAACTCGAGCTCTGCGTTTATCTAGAGCCCTAAAAGGTTCGGTCGCGTGCAGGGTACCCAACGGGGTGGCAGGCACAAGCTGAAGGTTCTGCCTGACTGGGCACCATTGTCATGAGGAGCCAGGTGTCACCCCTTGCAATGTAAAGGAATAAAATAATTTAATCTTTTAAGACATGCTCAGTGAATCCATTCTACCTTGAAAGAGAGAAATTGGTACACAAAGTACAAAAAAGAATCCCTTGTGATAAGCATGTTATATCTGCCTCGTGTCTGTGACAGCGGAAAGTGAACGTTAACACTGATTATGAACATCTTGAAGTTTAAAGCTGTGAAAGAAGGAGGAAGAGGAAGAGGAAGAGGAAAAGAAGGGGAAGAGGAAGAAGAAGCTGTTGCTGATGTCATGGCCATTTCAGCAATGCTTCCCCAGAATCCGGCCGTCTTCCTGGGAGTGGCACAGGGAGGGAAGGGCCTGCCCCAATTGAAACAGGAAGGCACCAAACGGCCTTTGGTTTGTTCCTCCTAAATCTCCCCCAAAGAACAGAAGTCAAGCTCTCGGATGATTTAGGCAGCTGGAATTCCTTTCCTTTATTCCACCTATAATAAAAGTCAAATTCCAATAACACAAAGTTACTGTATGTTTGTGGGATTGGTGAACTGTACCCAGAGGACAGACATCCTCAAACATCACTGAAATGGCAGAGAAGGCATTTTTAGGGAGGTAAGATGATGAGGACAAAGAGGAGAGAGAGCCGCAGTGGAGAAGGCTATCACCCTCTCTTGGAAGCTGGAAGGTTGGATGGAGTAGCAAGTTGGGGCCTTGGGCACAAGGGCAGGCACCCAAGTTGGGGGAATGGGAGGCAGAAGCCCCATGGTTCTCCTCTCTGACCCTGAAATGGAGGGGCTGTGGGCCCCAAGACACCATCCAACCCACCCAGTGACTCCCGCCCTCCAATTCTGCAAGGCCTTCGAGATCATTCTAGGAAAACAAAGCAGCCCTGGGCTCAGGGGAATGGTTACAGTTGTGTAAATATGAGGACTGGAAATAGGGACCAGAGGCAAGTCCACATCTGAGTGGGGGTCGGGGAAGACCTCCTTCCTGCCCTTGCAAGTTGCAAGTTGCAAGTTGCTTTTGCCTTCAGCTGTAAGACATCACTGCACGTGTGCAGTCTGGTGAGGGAGAAGACCGACACATAGGATTTCCTCCTCCAAAAGCTGTTTTCAGTATTTAACCTTTTTCTCTAATTTGATTCATATTTATGAAAAGTGTCATTATGTGTCAGGAGTGAGGTGCATGGAGGCCATGGCTGTTTAGAGTACGGAATAACTGACAATATATTCACAGATACAATGTGTATCAGAGTCACAAGGCAGATGCATAGGGTTTTTCTTATATGTGTATACCTACAATAAAGTTTAATTTAGGGGCACCTGGGTGGCTCAGATGGGTAGGCGTCTGCCTTCGGCTCAGGTCATGATCCCAGGGTCCTGGGATCGAGCCCCATGTTGGGCCCCTGGCTCAGTGGGGAGCCTGCTTCTCCCTCTCCCTCTGCCTCTCCCCCTGCTCACGCTCTCTCTTTCTCTCTCTGTATCTCTTTGTCCCAAATAAATAAATGAAATCATCAAAAAATAATAAATTAAAAAATAAAGTTTAATTTATAAATTAAATTACAGTAAATTAAACTTATTTATAAAATAAATTACAGTAAGAGCTTAACAACAATAACTAAGAATAACAGCAATATAGTATCATAAAAGTTACGTGAATGTGGCCTCTCTCTCTTAAAATATACTGTACCCACCTTTCCTCCTGTGATGACGTGAGATGCTAAAATGCCTACGTGATGAGATGAAGGGAGGGGAATGACTTGGCGCTGGGATGTAGCCTTAGGCTACTACTGACCTACTGAGGACACACCAGAAGGGGAATCATTTACTTCCCGACAGAGGCTGACCACAAGTAACGGAGACTGCAGAAAGTGAAACCACAGATGGGCAGGGGGCAGAACCAGCATATAGCTCTGCTGAACAAGCCAACATCCGGAGCCCCTACGGACCCCGTGCCTGGCACCCGGCAAGCACTCAGGAAAGGGAGGTCGCCTTCCTCTTTTCCCTCACTGCCCTCTCCAGAAGTACAGGCTCTGGGAAGCTGCTGAGCCCACCGGCCCAGCCCTTTGGCTACTGGATGCTCAGGTCTCCTGGGGGAGTGGGTTGCATACACCTGCCGGGCGTGGCGCCTGGACAGGGAGGACGTTATTGGCAGGCAGAGCTAACAGTCCATGCCATCCCAGCCTCACCCACGACCATGGACACCTACTTCATAATATAATGACGCAAGTTGCAATAAATAAATAATACATAAGCTACCCATCCATTTAAAGCAACCCCTGGCTAGGATTAGAATTACATTCTACTGTCATTTTTACACACCCTCTGGTTTACAAGGACTATTTCATTTAATCCCCAGAACCATCCCATAAGCTCAGGCCCCCCATTCTTTTTTCCCTTTGAGAGCCAAAGAAGCAGATGCTTGGAGGGGCCAAAGGCAGCCTCTGAGCCTGCAGCCTCCCCCGTGGCTCACCTCCTGTCACGATGCCATTGTCATTGCTAGTAGCTGTCTTTTCTCCCATGTCATGGACGGTCCTGTCCATGGAACACTGCCCACTCGCCTCCACTCTGAACCCCCTCCCCCCACCGTGGGAGGGCCTCTGCCTGACTTCCTGTTCAGACCTGAACCTTTCCCTTCAGGGTGGACACACTCCAGAGTCTGGTCTTGGATCCCCCTTTGGAAGACGGGAGAGAAACAGACCCCCTTTTCCCACTCCTGACTGCGGTGCCCTATGACTAGACTGCCAGCCTTCTGATCCACAGCCCTTATCCGGGCTCACCCTGCGACCCTCAGCTTCGCTTAGGCAGAAGAGACCATTGGCCTCTCATCCGCAGGTGCCGACATGGCCGACAGCTGCCGTTCCTAAGCGATACAGTATTGTGGTTTGCTGGGTGCCATGTCCCACAGACCAGAGAAAACAGCAATGATAATCACTGAGATAGGGGTTTATAAAGTATTCACCACAACACTTTACAATAAACCTTCAACATATGTTAGCTAAACACCCCTTCATGCTTCTAGACACCTGAACCTCTCCTCGTTCTGGGCCTTAATTCACGGTGACTTTGATGTGGTTTTAATTGCCATGGTTCGTGCAAAGGCAGAGTGTACTAGACAGAAGAGCCTTGGCTGTTGGCCTCATCTCTGTTATCTGCTGTCACCTTCGGCCAGCCATGCCTGTTCCCTGGATCTTGGTTTTTATATCCGTGAAATGAGTGATCAGTGATGGCCAAGGGCCCCTCCAGATCAAATATTTCTCTTCCCTTTAGCTTTCAAATTATTCATCCCGTTCAATCAATTAACAAATATTGATTAAATGATATTTCAGGGCCTGCCAAAAGGAGGGATTCTTTTCATCTCTGTGCTAGAACATGATTTAATTTCTTTTTCCTCGTATGAACTGGAAAATTACCGGGGACGAAGACAGAGAGCAGCTCAAAGGCCTTGACCGTCTCTCTTCCCTTTGAACTCAATGAAAAGCAGCATCTGCTCCTGCCTGAGCCTGGAGGTGGCGCTCCCAGAGGCTGAGGAAGTCGAAGCTTCGGGAATCTCATCGCAGGTGCCCCTTCCAAGGCCCAGGCAAAGGCTCTGGCAGGGTCTGCACATGGTCATATGCTTTTGACATTTCAAAAGTTCAGATATTTTAGCTGCAAAGCCAGTTAAGGCTGGGGGTGTTTCTACTGATGTCCCCTTTATCATGCTTCCCATAATGTTAGGTGGCAGGGGAGTGGCCCTGAGGACTTTTAGGGTCCAGCTAAGGGAAGCTGAGTTGGGGAGACACTTAGTTATTAGGCTTTGGTGGGATATGTGCAAGTGATTTGCAGTCCCTTCCTTGCAGAGCTGTGTTAATGAGGACTGCCCTGGTGCAGGACTGGCTTTCGGGGTCACTTCAACAGGGGGACCCACCAGTGTGTCACCCAGCGGCAGGGCCAGAGGACCTGATATGTCCATTGCATTTGCTACTGTGCCCAACACTGGAAGCATGTGATTAGTGGTGGAGAAAAAAACAGAGAGCCAGAACCTAATCTCTGGAATAGTCTTCCAAATCTCACAGCTCACGGGTGGCACGTGAAAGAAACTTGATAGAGAAACTCCCAAATTGACAATGATCTTAAACATTTATGTGCTATCACCAGTGATTTTTCTCTGTGTTCCCTACAGTAGTAGGTTAGGAAGCAAAAAAGAAACTTCTCAAACTGTCAGTAATACCAAAAAAAAAAAAAAAAAAAAAAGCTTCACCACGCCAGAGTAAAGGCTCGATTATCTTGCTATCCTATTAAACATATCACAAAATCACCATAAAATAAGCATGCTGCCAAAAGATTTAGGGGAAAAATTACTAAGTATTTGGGGCGGATAATTAATAACAAATTAGGTTATTTTTGCGAAGTTTGCGGTACTTGCCAACTTTAAAATTTTGTAGCTTGTGATTTATTTTCTGCTCTGGATAGTCTCTTTCATACCGAATTTTATTAATTCATATTTTATATTCTTATTTTCAAAGTGGATTCCCCAATCTGCATCAGATTCAGTCCCCATAAGACAGATTTGTCGCCTGCCTTACCCAAAGGCGAGAAGCTTCAGTGTGCTGAACGGCCTGGGGCCCCAGAGTGGATGTCACTCTTAGGGCGGTGGAGGGGACCGAGTCAATCCTAGGACACATGAGCAAGCCGGCACGGGTGGGGTGGGCCTGATCTGCCTCCTTCTAGTGCTTTCATGAGGGCAGAGACAGCGGGCCCAGGAGACCCCTGGTTACAACTCTCTGCCTCATGTGGGGCAAGTAGTGGACAAAACATCACACCCACACACCAAGCCAACAGTGTCCATCCAAAAGGCCTGGGACAGATCTACAGGTGGCCCTCGCCTCCTCTGCAGCTTTCCAGCCCATCCCTGAGAGGGCTCCAGGGACGGTCTTGGAACCCCACTGCTTCCAGTGAGAAAAGAGTCAAAGGAAACAGGGACAACACCCCTCCCAGAATTAGGAGGAAGCAGTGAGATAGGAAATGTAAGAGCAATGAATCTGTCACGCTGAGAGTAAATGCTTAGGGAGGCCAAATAAAGGATGTGATCAACCGGGAGGCCGTGCAGAAGAGTTTGCTTGACAAGTACAGTTTTCATCCTGCAATTTGAACGAGCCCCAGTTCTGTGGAGTAGCGCTGACCCAGGGCCACTTGGGGCATTTATGGAATTTGAAATTGCAAATGGACCCCGTGAGTCATCAAGGACATGGAGTTACCCTGTCCTGACGCCTGAGCCTCCCCCACCCTCCCTCAGGCTCTCAGATCATTGGCTTCCGCCCTGCTGGCCCCCTGGAAGTTGGATGTGAGGCTCTGGGGACAGGCTGGGCCAGGGGTTCGCAGCTGGCACGCCTCCAAACGGGACCCTTCAGTCCTGCTCCAAGTCACGCCAAGGTTAGAGCCCTCGAGAGTCAGTGCAGTGCCTAGGGTGTGGGGGTGGGCTGTGGCTCAGTGAGCAGCTCCCTGCAGGACTGCCGTGCCTGACAGCAGGAAGCAGCAACCCGGTTAGAAAAGCCTGTCCACCCATTCCAGCCTTCCAGGAAAACAACCATCAAGGGCTCCCTTCTGATAAACCTCGTCGCTCCTCTCCACACCCCGTCCATCAATGTCCCTTACGGAAGTGGTTATAGATAAAGGGACAGTGGGAATTAGAACTGCCCGGGCATCTCTGACTCACTGGTGCCCATCAGAACCCCCCAGGGCCTGTGTCTGCAGGCCGCTCCCGTTCTCCCCACGTCGTGGCAGAACTGGGCCTGCCTCCATTTTTGGCTAAATCTTTCCACACGCAGGCCTTTAGCCTCTCGGTGAAAACACAACTCATGTCAAAAGCACCAGCCTGTCGATGGCTGATGGGCAAGGCCCACCTCTGCCACCAGGTAAAAGATTAGCAGGAAATCTCAGGTCCTAGTTCATCTCATCTTTCCTGATTCTTAGAAATATTAGTGAGGAAAAAAAAAAAAAAGCAGAGATAGACAAGATGTAGCTTTGTGGCCTCTGCTGAAAACACATAAGTGAAATACATATAAATTCAAAAAACCCCTTTTCTTACATATGTTGAGCACCTAGTACATGCCAGGCTATGTGCGAAGCACTTGGCACACTTCCTTGTCTTTAAAGCTGGTCGTAACCCCCGAAATTAGTGAGCTAGAGAGAGGCAGAAGAGGCCGGAGACTGAGCTTTCCCAGATTCCAATTTCTGGGATGTGTCTTGGTGTATAAGTTTAAGAATCGTGGGCACCTGTCCCGCAAAAGCTTCCCAGGGGTTTCAGGCCTGAGACACAGGCCTTGAAAGAGACCAGGTAGAGGCAGAGCCAGCCATCAGCTGCGGGGGGCGGGGTGGGGGGGGCGGGCACTGGGTTGTCTCCTTCACCTCTTGGCTGGGAGGATAAGAAAAGAAAATTGGAAATATAGGCTTATAGCCCTAGGCTAAGAAAAGAGAAGAAAACACAAGGCATATTAATATTAATCAGAAGATATACAAATGTGTCCCTCCATCTGAGATGCTTAGCTCAAACCTACCCTACCAAAATCTAGCCAAGTTGAAGTTCTATCTCCGGGTCTTTTACTGTTTAAAAATACAACACACAAAAATAAATAAATAAATAAATAGATAGATAGATAGATAGATAGATAGATAGATAGATAGATAGATAGATAAAAATACAACACACACACACACGATAATATAATAAGCACACATGTACTCTCCATCCACCAACGAGTTGTTTCCTCCTCTAAAAACCACAGGTTTGCTCAATTCTCCTCCTTAACGGGGAAGGGGGCCCTTTTAAGAACTGTTTTCAATGGCGCCACCTGGTGGATTCATCCTAAAAATGCTATCTGTTCCTGCTCAGAAACCAATAGGACGTGAAAGGACAAATTGTAATGCATAATGAGACATCCGGTCCCCGAATTTTTCCCCCTGGTTTCCCTTTATTTTCTCTCTTAAGCACCTTCAGCCTCCTTTCCATTCCACTACAATCGACTGATCCTTGAAGTTCCCCATTTCGTTTCATAGCCTTTCTGCTGCACTAGAGCCATTTTATGGCAAGATTTACAGCAATGTCAGAAATAAACTGTTGTAAAATAACCACGGACAACATTATAAACCGGCAATAAAATTGGCCATAATGTACAGCTGGTATTTATGTAGGCCACCTGTTCCATCTTTAGCCACTTCTGATCTACTCCTTGCAGCCCATTCACTGTGCTTTGAAAGACCTCTCACTCGCCTCCTTCCCCTCCGAAGGCCTTTGGAACTAACGATAGTTTCCAGGATGTGCTGAGGCCTCACATCAAGCTAACCTCGCTTGTCCATGAAGCCGTAACCATGCCTAGAGGCCCATACTGGCTGAGTCTTGCTTCTTCATCTTCTAGCTCTGCCAAAACTCAGACAGAAGTAAAGATTCTCATGCCGGCCACAAGGTACACTTGAATCCAAACACACATATTCATATAAAAAAATTAAATGAAATATTTAAGCACCTATGTACTATTCACCAACCATGGAGAAGGGACTGCAGCCACAATTTGTAGGAGTGGTTCTCATTTAATGAGCAGCTACTCAGTACAAGATGAAAATTTTATATATATAATCACTAATCCTTGCAACAATTTGGCAAAGCTGGATAAATCAATCACTCATTACCTCTGTGACTTCAATAAATAATTCTATCAACTTCACTGTAGAAGTTGTCCTATCGGGGCGCCTGGGTGGCACAGCGGTTAAGCGTCTGCCTTCGGCTCAGGGAGTGATCCCGGCATTATGGGATCGAGCCCCACGTCGGGCTCCTCTGCTGTGGGCCTGCTTCTTCCTCTCCCACTCCCCCTGCTTGTGTTCCCTCTCTCACTGGCTGTCTCTATCTCTGTCAAATAAATAAATAAAATCTTAAAAAAAAAAAAGAAGTTGTCCTATCGACTGTGCAGGAATAGAGTGAGAATTCAAAGTAACAGGAGTAATAGCTAAGATAAAATCCTTATTCTGTGCTAATCATTCTCATGAGAACTCCCCGCATATTAACTCATTTTATATAGGCATAGCCCACCTACTAAGTGAGTACTATTAGTATGACCAGTTCCTAAGAGAATACTGAGAGGGGCGCCTGGGTGGCTCAGTGGGTTAAGCAGCTGCCTTCTGCTCAGGTCATGATCCCAAAGCCCGAGTTGGGCTTTCTGCTCAGCGGGGAGCCTGCTTCTCCCTCTCCCTCTGCTTGCTGCTCCCCCTGCTTGTGCGCTCTCTCTCTCTCTCATAAATAAATAAATAAATAAATAAACTTTAAAAAGAGAGAGAGAGAATACTGAGATCCAAAGAACTGAAGTAACTTGCCAAGGGCCACAGGTTAATAAATGCCAAAGCTAGGATGTGAGCCTCAAAATTCATTCTCCAGAGCACAATGTTCTTTGACAACTAATTGCAACAACTGTTTTAACGATTAATCAAAAAAAAAAAAAATCGATGAGTGTCGTCAGCATAAGTGTTGGAATAAAGATTTCCAGAGATCCTCTTCTCCATAGAAGCAATAAGAAACTCGACAAAAATTGCCAGGATTAACTTTTTCAGAACTTCAGAAATTAACCAAAGTCTTGCAGCACCTGAAAACCATGTATTCAAAAAACTGCTGAATCTTGCTAAAAACAATGAGATTTGTGGTCTTTCACTCACCTTACTCCCATCCCTCACTCTCCCGCTCTGGCGGTAGCTTTGAAAGGTAACAACCCACATTCCCAGTGCAGCTCTGGAGCCACCAGAGGGAGGAAAATGGAACCGGAGCTCTTTCAAGACCTCATTCCCAAAGGTTTGTCTTTATCTGACCTGTCCGGCCCCACCTGTCTGGTGGTTCCTGGAAGACTCCCCTGACAAGGATGTCTGTATTTGACCTGACTTAGAGATTTACTGGTTCCACGCATTTGAGGACATCTCTGTCCAATCATAAGCTGACCACTAAGCAAAGTGTGTGGACACTCCAGCAGCCACAAATGATAAAGAAAAGAGATTCATCAAACTAGTTCAGAGACGTTACTAAATAAACAAAAACAAGTAAAAGCAGCAACAGCAATGGACTCTGGGCGGGGGAGGGAGAATCTGATTTCCAGAGGTGCTACATTATATTACTTTAAGTGGCCAATTTTCAACAAAAATTACAATAGATGTAAAGAAACGAAGAAAGTATGGCTCTTTAAATAAAATGATCAATAGAAATGGTCCCTGAGGAGCGACAGACATGAACTTCCTAGGATAAAACTTCAAATCAGCCATTTTAAAAATGCTTCAAAAGCTAAAGGAAATCAGGCCGAAAGAACTAAAAGAAAGTAGGAAAGCAATGTCTCACCAAATAGAGAATATCCATCAAGGGAGAGGAATTTTATATTTAAAAAACAGAAATTCTAAGAGTTTAGAAGTACAATGACTAAAATTACAATTTACCATAGGAAAACAGTATCAAATTTGAGCAAGCATGAGAAAGTATTGCAAATTTGAATATAGGTCAATGAATATTATCTAGTCCATAGAACAGAAAGTAGAATAAAGAAAAGGAACACAGCCTCAGAGGCCTGTGGGACACCATGAAGCAAGCCAACATATGCAACATATCCCAGAAGAGGGGACAGAGAAAGGGACAGAAAGAAAACTTGGAAGAAATGTGGCTAAAAATTTCCCAAATTTGATGGGAAGAAGTTCCAAGAAGTTCAACAAAGTCCAAGTAGGATGAATAAACTCAGAGAGATATGCACCTAGACATATCATAACCAAACTGTTGAAAGACAAAGACTAAGAGAAAATCTTAAAAACACGAGAGGAGAATCATCATGTACAGGAGTCATCAATAAGAATAAGAGTTGATTTCTCTTTGGAAGCCATGGAGGCGAGAAGACACTGGATGACATATTCAAAATGCTGACAGAAAACAAGCAAACAAAAAAACCTGTTGACAAAGAATTCTATATCCAGCAAAATTGTTCTTCAAAACTGAAGAAGAGGGGCACCTGAGTGGCTCAGTCAGTTAAGTGTCTGCCTTCAGCTCTCCTGGGATTGAGCCCCGCATCGGGCTCCTTGCTCAGCGGGGAGTCTGCTTCTCCCCCTTCCTCTGCATGCTCTCTCTCTCTCACACATAAATAAATCTTTTAAAAAAAGATTAGGGCAGAAAAAAAGAGAGAATGGATAAACAATAAAGAAAAATTGACAACAACAAAACTTACTTATTTGAAAAGATACACAAAATTGAGAAAAACTAGACTGACCAAGGGAAAACAAAGAGTAGATTTAAATTACTAAAATCAAGAGAGAAGACGTTATTACCGACTTCTAGAAATAAAAACAATAAAATGGAAGACTATAAACAACTGTATGTCAACAAATCAGACAACTTAAATGAAATGGACAAGTTCCTAGAAAGATAAAAAAATAAAATCACCTAACTCCCTCAAGAAGAAATAGAAAATCTGAATAGACTTAAGACAAGTAAAGAGATTGAATTACTAACCAAAAAAACTTCCCACAGACTTTAAAGCACAGCACAGGATGACTCCACTGGTGAATTCCACCAAATATTTAAAGAAGAATTAATACCAATCTTTAACAAACTTCTAAAAAAGCAAAGAGAAAGAAACATTTCCCAATTCATTCTATGAGGCCAGTATTACTCTGATACCAAAACCAGTCAAAGACATCACAAGAAAATAAAACTACAGATGAATATCTCTTATGAATATGGATGTAAAAATCCTCAACTAAATATTAGGAAACTAAATCCAGCAACATATGAAAGGGATTATAAACTATGAACAACTGTGATTTATCCCAGGAATGCAAGGGTAGTTCAATACATGAGAATTGATCGATGTAGTACACCACATTAACAGAACAAAGGACATGACAATCTCAATAGATGTAGAGAAAATTTTTGACAAAATACATCCTTTCATAGCAAAAATATTCAATAATCCAGGAACAGAAGAAAACGTCCTCATTCTGATAAAGTGCATATACACAAAACCCATACTAGTAATGTCTCACTTAGTGGCAAAAGACTGAAAGTTTTCTCCCTAAGATCAGGAAGTCTGCTTTTACCACTTCTATTCAACATTGTACTTGGCATTCTAGCTACAGCAATTTAGGAAAAATAAATAAATAACAGGAATCCAAATTGGAAAGGAAGGTATAAAACTAATTCTACAACTAGATGATATGATTTTGAAAAGAGAAAGTCCTAAGGAATACACACAAAACTATTACAGCTAATAAACACATTCAGCAAGGCTGCAAAACACAAGATGAAAATACAAAAATCAATTGTATTTCTATAACTAGCAATGAACAATTCTAAATGAAATTAAGAAAGCAATTGTACAGTAGCATCAACAAGAACAAAATACTGAGGAATAAATTTAACAAAAGAAGTGCAAGACACTGAAAACACTTGTACAAAACGTTGTTGAAATATACCCTGTGATATATATCTTGTAATATATATATCTTGTATTACAAAACCTAATACAAAAACTCGTGCATGAATGTCTATAGCAGTATTAATCATAATACACAAGAGGTGGAAACAACCATCCACTGATAAATGGATAAACATATAAACTATAACCAAGTATAGTATACCCACATAATGGAATATTTTTCAACCACAAAAAGAATGAAGTACTATACATAATATGACATGGATAAACTTTGAAAACATTATGCTAAGTGGAAGATCATATTGTGTAGGACTCCATTTACATGAAGTTTCCAGAACAGGCAAATCCATACAGAGAGAAAATAGATTAATGGTTACCACTAATGGTGGAGCTAGTGGTTGCCTCGACCAAAGTTTGCCTTGGTCCAAATTCTGTCCTGATCACGGCCTGGAGTAGTATGGAACACTTCTGTTTAGATTCCGCCGGAGATAATTTTATCGCGTGGCACGTGTGCTCTGGAAGGAGGCTCAGAAATACAGTCTAGCCATGTGCCTAGTACCAGAGAAAATAGATGTTGGAGGGTGGGAATCTTTGCCACGTATTGAATTTTCCAGAGAACCAGACCCTGAGACATGGACCATTCTGCAGGAACACATCTGGAGATGACCGGCCATCATAAGAAATCCCAGTCTTCTGTCTACCTTCAAAAACCTCCAAAATCCATCCCCAACTTACTCAGACTGCTCTGTGTTGCTAATTCTCACCAGCTGGTTTCATGAGCCTATGTGGATCATTCCAGCCAGCCCGCCCCACCGCCATGTTATTCAGGATGTGTTTGCCTCTCTCCCTTCATTCCATCTACAATCTCCCCTTCCTCCAAGTCAATTTCAAGTGTAAGTCGTCCTGTAAAGTTTGACACGTAGCCTACGCACGTCTGTGTTCTCCCTGAGCTCTTAGCGCACATGTAGATTGACCATGCTTTGCATTGGTCACTATTTACCCAAAGGAGTGGATTGAAGTGGATTGATTCTTCCTGTGTGAAGAATACCCTGGCACATTGAACTTAGAGTGTATCTACTGAAGCATAATAAGATGAAAAGTCTGAGGGGGACAAAAAAAGATGAAGGGTCTGCCCTCAATTATTTCATTCCTTCGTAGGGGAGATAACATAGTAGCTCTCCGTGGAAGACATTCAGATAAATTGCCCTAGGAGTTCACATGTGGGAGAGGTTTCCCCTGAAGAGAGGGGTGGGGAGGCTGACTACAGAAGAAAGCTTGGGGTCAGCCCATATGTGACACATATGTGACGGTGCCCTTTTCATCTGAGTCCCCTCTCACGCATCCTTCCTATGAGCTACCAAAGTGATCTCTCTAAAACCCTCAGCCCACAGCAGCCTTTCCCACAATGTGTTACAGCATCGAGCATTCCACCAACAGGGAGCTCTTGGCCAGCCCTGCGTGAAACCACCCCCCAGAGACTCACACGGCACATCAACACAGAAAAGGCTCTGAGAGTGCTCCAGTGGGGGTGGAAATCTGCCTGCCTTCTGGACTCCCACTTTTCTCAAGGGCATTTGACCCCACGATGCTCTTTTCCCTCAAATATCTTTTGTCTACCCCGAGGTCCTGGTGTGGTCCACACCGGAATGGCTGACCTATTGGATAATGCCCGCCCTCCCTTGCATGGCACCCAGTGCCCACTAGAAGCTGCTTCTGCGTGGTTACAGGGCATCATTTCCCACCCACCTGCGTCTCACTCTGAGCTTTAGCCACACTGAAGGCACCACACAGCTTCCTGCCTGGCTTTTTTTTCTTGACAAGTCCCTCTTTCCTCCCAGAATAACCCTCTGCCCACTCCTGGCCGGTCGTCTGCTCAATCTTGGGCTTGTCTGTCAAGGCAAAGCTGAGCTACCTTCTCTCAACTGCCCTGGAACTTTTATGAGGTTCTCCAGTTATGCTTATTGGCTTTAGCCATGGGTTTAAACGTCAATTTCCCCTGGTATCATGGGAGTTTTGGAGGTTAAAGTTTATACTTCCTCTTTCGTTGTATTCCGAGTATTGACAGGGAGTTGGTGCTCAGCAAATGTCGGCATGAATGAAAGAAGGAACAAGTGATAAGATGGGCCCCTACCAGAGGTGAGCAAATACCTTATCCCGGTTGTCTTTGATGGTTAGGTATCCCAGAAAAAAGCCTAGATTCTGAGGTTAGCCCATGTATTGTTGTATTGTATTCCTTGGAGATCCAGGAAGCACATCAGTAGGTGAAGCCTGGAAACAGCTTCAGTCAAGCACATCGGCTAACTCAGGCTTTCCCAAGCACGTGATCCTGGTTCCAGGAGGCACGAGTCATGCAGAGCCAGCACCGTGGCGGCCCCACCTCTGCACTCCCCACAGAATTGGCACAGATTGCTCCTCTGAGAAGACAGATACAAGGAGCTGCCCCTGGCCTCTGCCCCATTCTTGTCCCCGCCTGCCATCTTGTTCCTTCTCATTCCTTCCCCTCTGCAGAGCAATGTAGACCACATGCATCCTCCCAACCCCACACACCACGACACAATGACCCACCTCACCCTCTCATGGACATCATTTCTTATGCACCAAACGTCAGTGTCCTCAGCCTCAAGGTTCCACCTTTCTACCTCTCACCCCATCCATCCTCCTGCCTCCCTTCGGCCCCATCCGTCTTACCTCCTATGAAGCTCCCACACACATAGGTGCATTCCAACAGCTCCCCCACACATAAGTGCCAATGGAACCCCAGTAAGATTTTTCCCCTAAGGCCCTGTCAGGCAGCACTGGGCCACCTAAGCCAGTTACACCATTCCCAAATTCAAAGTACTTGTGGATTTGCAACTGAGCTTGTTTGTAGCTCAGGTTTCAACCACCAGTGAACAGCTTTCCCCAAGTGCTCTGGTTCCTACTAAATTTGATGGGGACCCAACAGCTATCTTTAACTACTATAAAAGAGCAAGCCATTTTCCCCCAACATAATTTAGCAGAATCAGCCACAGAAAATGAAAATTAAGAAAGTTATATCCAAGTAGACTCTCCATAGTCTGTCTCCAGCCCCCAGGGCTCTCTGAAACATGCTGTGGGAAAAGCCAAGCCAGGTTCCCAATCTTCTCCATGTGCACTTAGATTTTTTTTCCAAGTTAGAACACTTCTGTAAGGGTCCTTGCAGGGAGTCATGGAGAGTGGGGGGCAGCCGTGCAGGCTGTAGGGTGCCTAACTGTAGCAACAGTAGCCAGATGGGTGGGGTCTTCAGCCTTCAGGAGAAGTCCTGTAACCTTTGACCTAGGCCCTTTTCCTGGTCTTTATTTCGGCAGCAAATCTGATGGACATGGGTCATTCTGCTGGCATGGACCTCCCACACCTGGCCTCCTAGCCTCCCTGGTCTGAGCTCAGGCTCTTGAAATGTCTTATTAGAACAACCTCGAAGCATCACCTGGGCCCCTGTGCACCTTAGGACAACTCCAAAGTTCCGGTTCCCTTGGTAAATGCCTGAGGCCAAAGAGCAGTATTTGGACCTAGCTCACATGAGGGCACATTCCTGGAGAAAAACCATCATCTCTTTCAAAACTCTTAGTACAAGAAAAAGAAATCGTAGAATAGAATATCTCCTAAAAGGGTGTGGTATGTATGGAAAGTAAGATGACTTCAGGTGACAGTAATGTGACGTTACAAGAAATTACACAGTGAGAAAGTTTTTGATCCTTCTCCTTAGAGCAAGAAGGAAGTTGCAGTTTGGTGAGGCTGTTTGTCTAACACTCCTGCACACACTCTGATCATCCTCTTCGGCAAATAGGGCTAGCACCTCAGGCTCTGAGCCTTGGGAAGCTAAACATATCTGGCCAGAATTTAATAATCATTTCTTGGTTTTATTTTCCTTGTTTGTTTTTTTCACACTTACCTTCTCTTCATGGCAAGTAATGCTGGTTTTCCAATTGTGGGAATGGCATAAAGTTTCCTTTCCAAATAAACAGAAGTTCAGAGAAAGTCAACTGGAAGAGCACGTGCAAGTAAATTGCCTGGGTGGTCTGCAAACTCTAGCACTGGACAGAGACATATGCAGACCTTGACGTGGCCACACCATGGAGGAGTTACATGAATGGGGAGCGGAAACACTGGTGAAGTAAAAACCCCTTGTTTCAGAGATAAGAAAACCAAATCAGAGTGAGTCTGAGTGCTTTCTTTGCTCCATGGAGACACTGTTAGCTTCCCCACAATGCCCATCCCCCTCCTCCCCCTGGCTACTGGACCTTAACATCTGGCTGGACACAAGGCTGCCCAGACAAAACACCCCACTCTCCAGTCACCCCTGCCACTGGGTACAGTGGGTAATTAAGTTCCAGTCAACAAGATAAAAATGGAGGTTTTCTAGGCAACTTCCAGGAAGTCTTCCATTACCTTGGTGTCTGGTGTTGGGGTATGATGGCTGGAACCCTAGGAGCCATTTTGGGCCATAAAGATGAGGCCATATGTAGCAAACCTGGAAGAGTCTAGGAAGCTAATGATTTCTTGGACCTGCCACACTTGCCCAGGAACGCAAACCTCTGCCCTTCTGCAGAGGAAGAAGCATTTATGTTGTATTTAAGCCCATTTGATTTGGGGGTTTTATTCTCCTATGTGCCACCAAACCTAATTTGAATTGATATGTAAATTTGCCTCCTACTTTAGAATTCTTTAGCATATACAAAGCCCTACAACATCCACTGTCTTGTTTGATCCTCACAGCAACTTTGAGAGATGCATGCAAAATCCTTTTTTTTTTTCCCCTAAACACGGATGAAAAGACTGTTAAGACCCACAGCTGGCAAGAGGCCAGGGTTGTTCCTGAGAACTAGGACTTCCGGCCCCAAATCCAAGTTCATCTTTTTTAAAAGATTTTATTTATTTATTTGACAGAAAGAGAGATAGCCATCAAGAGAGGGAACACAAGCAGGGGGAGTGGGAGAGGAAGAAGCAGGCTCCCAGCAGAGAAGCCTGATGTGGGGCTCGATCCCAGGACTCTGGGATCACACCCTGAGCCGAAGGCAGACACTTAACGACTGAGCCACCCAGGCACCCCCAAACCCAAGTTCAATCTCTGCATCCAACAGTCCCCAAGTGGTCAAGGCTCATCCTTGACCTCACTGTTCCCTGGCCCCTGAGACAACCTACTCAGGAAAGCCCCATCTCAGCCAGGTCTGTAGTCTCCAAGCAGCTTCTTTGGTTACTTAGCAGAGAACTCTGTACACTATTAGATGAAGCAACTCCCTCCCTCCGCCCCACAGGCTTCCCGTAGTCACAGTTTAAAGCCACTCTTCCTGGGGTGCCTGGACAGCTAGATCAATTAAATGTCCGATTCTTGGTTTCAGCTCAGGTCATGATCTCAGGGTTGTGGGATCGAGCCCTGAGTCTGACTCTGCTGGAGATTATCTCCCTCTTCCTCTCCCTCTGCTCCTCCCCCTGTTTTCTCTCGCTCTCTCTCTCAAAGAAATAAATAAAATCTTTAAAAAAAATAAAGCTCTGCTTTCTGCTTTCATTTAACGTTAGAATGGGAAAGTGCCAAGTGCAGCCTTTCATCATCTGTGTTTTACAAACCCACAGCAGCCCAGCCCAGCCCAGCCCAGCCCAGCCACCAAGGTCACAGAGACTGCGGGGTCTTGCCGCCTGGACTGGTAAAACACTACTCCTGCAACGGTGCCTGAGAATGTGCCAGGAGAGGCTGCCTGCTGGTGTAGCTCCGGGTCAGCCCCGTGACTGTGCAGCCTGGACAGAGCGGGCCATTCCCAGCATCCTCTGGGCCACATGTCCTCAGGCCACCACACCAGGCGCCGAACATCTTTGAGTATTTTTGCTGCTGAGCTTGACGAAGCAGCCGGGAGTTTGCAGATGATGAAGCGAGACGAAATTCTGGGAAAATCTTTAAAATAAAAGAGCTTCACCCAAAGCACATGAAAACAAGACAAGGTAGCCTGACCCGGGGCACAAGCCGAACCAAGTAGGTCTGAGCTCAGAAACAGTGTGCCTGCGAGCAGCGCAGCAGTGAAAGCACAGTGGGTCATGGAGGACCACGGTCAGAATTCAAGGGTGCCTCCTGGATGGAACTTTAAAAGCTGGGATGAATTAGCAGCATATGCAGGGGGCTAGGAATTAATCCTCCTAATGGACTCCATATTGTTCCCTTCCTCATTAGCATTCTTTAGCCAGTTTGTGGCCTCTGCATTTTAAGAGAGATGACAAGACCTGGAGATGGTTCAGAGAAAAGCAATAAAAATGATTAAAGGGCAGGGAAATGGGTCTTAGGAAAGGTGAGCAGAGGATTAGAAACTAGAGAAGGCAAGGCCACGGCTGACTCTAACCACGGCCATTGTCTAGAGAACAAAAGGTCAGAAGCATCCAAAGCCCAGAAGACTCACTCCACACCCAGGCTGCATCCCATGGAACCAAATGTCTAGGTATTTTGAAATAGCCTCTTTTAAAGCATTTTCTTTTCTCTTTTTCATCCAGCTGGTGTTGTGTGAGCCCAGCCGGAGTCTAAATCAAGCACAGACATTTGCCTCCTGAAAGTTAGCCCCACCATGTGTTGGCTCCTAGTGTTGGGTCTCATCAATTGAAATGAACACAGGGATTTGCTGAGTCTAAAAGTTTTCAATAAAAGGAGGGGGAAGGTCTAACATCAGAACTCCCAGATGGGTTAGAGAACAGGTTTCAGAGAAGATACAAGAGAAAAAAGGGGGGAGAGACGGTTTAGGGGTCAACTATGGTCAATGACCTGTCTTAGGTGGATATAGCCACTATGAACAAGTAAGCCATATGGTGCCTGCCTTCCAAGTGTTCCAGCGAGATCAACAACATGGTGTGAGGAATGTCTGGATGGGGTCAGAGGCCCCCTGCTACAGGTGCAGATGGGGAGCACTTAACTCCCTCTGGAGAAGGAGTCCTTCATTTAATCTGAGGGGTATTTGCCTCCTGACCCCTTTGAAGTTAGTTTCTTGCCCAAGGTTGGACAGTCAGCGAGTAAGGAGTCGAATGCCAGCTCTAGGGCCAAGTTCCAAAGCAACACGGCTAGGATGAAGTTGAGAAAGCAGTTCTAAAAATATCCCATTTTGTCCATTTAAAGGATCATTTCCTATCAGTAACCTAAAGTACTCAGCCAACAACTAATTCCTGAAGACCAAGCGCATGTGTGATTTTTGTAGAGACTCCTAGATACTCATGGGGAAGCCAAGACATCTGACCCCAAGTGATTAGGATCCTCTTGAGGAGAATCAGATATGGACGGTCAGGTGTTCAAGGTTCCAGGACATCACAGAGATTCCATATCACCCACTTCCTGACCTCTGCCCCATTTGGCAGGGGGCCCAGAGAGGTGATATGACCTGGCCCATAGCAGATGATCAATGGTAGAGCGTGAGCCCAGCTGTAGTCTTTTGACTCCAAGGCCAGGGCTCTCAGAGCAGCCAGCATACCAGGCTACAAATGGTAGAAACCCAGTAGGGACATCACGCACCTACTGTGCTATTACAGGGTCCTTTGTGCTGGGGAGACAGTCTTTCCTACAGTCACTGATGTTCCCATCAGGTAACTGGCTCAAGTCTGGGAAATGGCAGCTGCCCTCAGCTTCCCTATAATTCATTTATCATTTCTTTTTATTGTATAGATTGAGGAAGGTGTTTGTAGTCTGTCCCTCTGTTCCGACTTACGCAGCTCCTTATCCTCTTAACCACCTCCTCAGCTCCCTGTGTGTTTAGCCATCCCTGATTGCTACTCTGATCTTGCTGGTCACTAGAACAGTTGAGGACACCTTGTCCTGAGAGTTAAGCACCACCACCTGGCCCATTGCTGTCAGGAAGTCCGTTTCTGGAACAGCATCTAGCATATTGGCCATGGCCTATAAAGGCTACCTATTCACCTTCCCAATGATGCTGTCACCCTCTTCCCAGGACATTCCTTAGAGCTTTGGTAGATGGAGGGTCCTCCAGACTCTTCTTGGGCACAAACTCAAACAGTGGGCTTTCTGGTCTGTATTCTATATCCATAGTATACCCAGTCGTATGCCTATATCTCTGAGCCTTCTGATTCCCTTCTATCTTTACGTGAAATGACTGTTCTAGGATTTCTACTTCACTTAGTGTACACCTTTGCTTTCTCCAAGCTTCCAAGAACCACGCTAGCTGTGTGTTAGCATCATTTCCCAGATTCCCAGCAAGAATGCCAATCCTGTATCATGGGAGAGTTCTCCCTGCCAATAAAGTTTCCATATCCAATGTTATGTTCTCCCCTCCATCCAGCAGCTGAGGACACTGTCCTATGCATACTCTCCTGAGTCCTGCTGATAGCTGACAGAGTCCCGTAGCTCCTTCATGGTACAGTCCCTGTCCCCCTTCTGCAAGCCCAGCCTGTAGCTGGCCAGTTCAGGTTGTGGCTGAACCCTACTTACTGATCTGGAGGCCAAGACAGAAGGTGGAGGTGGGTCCTGATTGGGGGAGGGGCATTTTATCTTCAAGGCAAAGGCCTCTGTATCATCTTTAGGGAAGGAAGGAGTGCTAGACTTTAACGGGGAAGAATGGGCCCATTGTGCAGACACAGAAGGTTCCCGGGAATCTGGAAATTAAGAATTTTTCAGTACATCAACCCAGATGTTCCCATCCCAAGTGTCAGGTCTCACCTTTAATCTGCTCTGGACCTGTCACGGTTGAGAATTCCATCTTCCAGAAGGTTCCCCTACTCTTATATTAAGTCCCAGGTCAAATTCTGGACTTTTTCTGTCCTCTGGGTGGAAGAAATAAATGTCTTTAAAAGCTGCCAAGGAGGCCTTCTTGTTCTCACACTTAGGCTTACATTGGTCATTGATCATCCTTGGCCTTTCACTGTTTTTCTCCAATGTGTATTCAGAGCCCCATGAATAGCCTTATAATCTCTAACTTTTAAAGTTTTACTGACAGTCTAAATGCCTTAGATAGTATGCCCACCATGACCACCTTCCCCTGGCATCCCAGGCCAGCTCTCCACCTGTGAAAGTTCTACCAGTATAAATCTGCCCACGCCAGGGACAGTCAGTACCTCACCTACCATGGGGATGGGGGGTTTTACTGCCACCTAGCTAGTAGTGACCCAACTCCAAAATCCCAATTTTGAATCTGCTACCTCAGATCACTGCTGACACCAGCTATTGTTGGTCAGGTTTCCCGGGAAACAGACTTTAATGGCTCTAAAGCTGAGCTGTTCTCAACTGAGGCAAGGTTGCCAGGCCTCCACTGACCACTCCTTGGGTATCAACTGTCCCCAGGAAAGGAGTACAGCTTTGTGTAGGACAGCTCCCTTGGACACAGACAGGACAACTCTTGAAGAGGAACATGGCTGTGAGTAGTCAGCAGGTAGCACCCTTGGCAGTCAGAGGAACGAGGGCCCTGGTCTTACAGGGAGATTTGGGCACCGTGCCCCAGGATCCACTATATGTCATAGTCTAAAAGAATTTCACAAAGCCTATAAGAACCCATACCACAAGATGAACAAAAGTAAAGAGACAGAATAGAGCTACTAGAGATGAGAAAAGAAGAATAAAATAAAATTGCATTTAGCATACAAAATCTGCCCCAAATGTGCTACTCAGCTATTAAACACGAGCCACAAACTGGATCGTAAGCTTCCCAGTGATTGGTACCAGGGAGGAAAATTTTTTTCTCTACCCTTTTCAATTCTTTGGCTCGCTTAATAATCAAATCAACATAGGATAGATGAACAGGAAAAAAAATTTCATTATGTATGTTTAGGGGAACCCCCATAATAATTTGAAACCCAAAGACAAGTTGGGCAATTGAGGCTTCTCTGCTATCTTAAGCTAAGGAATAGGATAGGGGCCTGCGGCTTCAAAGGGGAGGAGCGTAACTCTCAGGACAATAAGAAGAGCAGATGTTTGGTAATGAGATGTTTGCCCTGCCCTACAGATAGTTCATTCAGATAAAAATGCCCACATGTCATAGCTGTCTCTGAGCCACGCCCCCTATCTAAATTCTTTTAGATGATCAAGAGAGAGAGAAAAGTTTTTCATGAATCTGCTCGGTCTTGACTGACTTCAGCTCAAAATAGTTCACATGCTGAATGGGGCACATTTTGGGGAGCCTTGTTGTCAACCTTTTCACCGGTAACAGGAAGAAAGCTGACCATCCCCAAGATGTATAGAACCCACAAGACGAAAGCATCTATACCCTCAAGAGTACGACTGCTTTTATCTATCATCTATCTATATCTATCTATCTATCTATCTATCTATCTATCTATCTATCTACCTATCTATCTATCCATCTGTCTGTTTGTTTTGGTGGCAAAGTCTAAAAGATTTTTCTCCCCTGGGTCCTGATGGAGTGCCAGCCTTGGGAAGTGGACAAGGACACCAGCATTATCCCTATGGTCAGTATAATAGCAAGTATTTCCAGCAGCTTCTCAGAGCCCACCTAGAAGTGTGTCCCAGGCATGGGACAGAAGAGCAGCAGGATAAGCAAGTTGAAAGTCTGTACCTTTCTTTAAAGAGCCCAACTGTACATGAAACTCTTCCCAGGCGACTTCAAGTTCTATCTTCACAGAGAACAATGTATGAAAACATTCTTAGAACACCTGTCTATCTGTTGGTAATTTTTTTAAAAATTTGGTACAATAATTGCAATAATCTATTGCGTTTTTAAAACATTTGTTCAGCAAACAGTCTTTTAAAAAGCAAATCATTTTCATTCGGTTGAAAGGCTGGTAATAAATTAAGCCTTTCATGCCCATAGAAAATGTTTTTTTGTTTTATTTCCAAATCTCCCATGTGGACATTCAGAGAGACATATTTATGAGAAAGCAAAACAGATGATCGGACTGCACCGCTGAAGGAGGACCACATCTGTCTCCAAGTACCGCGAGCCACTTATCCTGGATCAATCTTCCCGTCCCAGAAATGTTAGAGTGCCGGGCTCCTGGGCCTCCTCCCCCTCATGGCCTAGTTCCAGCTCCCTTTCCCACACAGAGACACTCAACCTGGTCCCAGCCACCTCACTAGCCCCCAGCATCTTGGGACCCCTGCCTCCTTTTTCCTTGGAGAATCAGCCCCATTCACTCTTCCCTGGAATCTTCAACACACCTATCATCCTTTCCAATTGGGGGGGGGGGGTCAGCATTATTCTCTCAATATCTTGCTGCATTCTGCGTTTTGTGGGTTCCCTGCCACACCCTTCGGAAGGACCCTGATCCCTCCCATGAGTGGAAGCATACAAGGTGAACTCTCAAACATGTTCCTCTCATCTGCCTTCCAACCTTAAAGTGGTGTTACATAAGCAGGACTCCAGAGAGATGCCGGGGCCTTGCCAATCCCCCCGAGCTGTCTCTGGGAGGCAAGACCAAGGCTTTGTTGCAAGGAGGTCCACACCAAAGCGATCCCCAGGCCAGAGTGAAAGCCAAGGCTCCCTCAGCTCTACCGTTCTCAGCTTCACTTTGCTAACACGTTAACAAGAGAGAGGAAAGCCTCCCCTCCAGGTTTGTTGTGAGGGAAGAAGGACAGCCCGCCTCCGTGGTCAGGCTCTTACTTTAGCAGCCCATGAGACAGATTCAAGCGTACCTCCTTTACCTGGAAACAAAGCTGTCTTCTTGCTCTGGGGCTGCCGTAACAAATTCCCCCACACTGGGTGGTTTATACACAGAAAGGGACTGTCTCACAGTGCTGGAGACCGGAAGTCCAACATCAAGGCATTAGCGGGGTTGGTTCTCACTGAGAGCCATGACGGAAGGATCTAGAAGTCCAGGCCTCTCTCCCTGGCTTGTGCATGGCCACCTCCTCCCGGTCTTCACATTCTTCTGTGTATGTCCCTGTCCCAATCTCCTCTTCTTAAAAGTCCTCAGTCATACTGTATAAGGTGCCCCACTTAGGACCTCATTTTAGCTTGGTAGCCGAATATGCTACCCAAAATAGGTCTCTTTGGCATAAGGACTGGCTGGAACTAATTCTTTTTTTTTTTAATTTTATAATCATTTTTTAATCGAATGGAAGTAGAGTTGACACACAATGTTACATTAGTTTCAGCTGTACAACATAGTGATTCAATAACCCTATACATTACGCTACGCTCCCCGCGAGTGTAGGTTTATCTGTCACCAGACAATGCTATTACAACCCAGTTCACTATATTTTGAGCTGATTATTTTGAGAAGCTGCAGACACAGGAGCAGCTCTGAAAACAGACAAGCTACCCTGTGGTAAGGGAACTCTGCATTTAGAAAGGAAATTTACATGAGAAAGGGGGGCGTGTACCAGGAAGGGAGCCAATAGGAGAGAAAACTTCTTCACGTGAGAGACTTAGGGGCAAGGCAGGGTAAACTTTGCTCACCAAAGGCTTCCAGGTGACTGGGTGGCTCAGTTGGTTCAGTGTCTGCCTTTGGCTCAGGTCATGATCCCAGGGTCTTGGGATGGAGTCCTGAGTCAGGCTCCCTGCTCAGCAGGGAGTCTGCTTCTCCCTCTGCCTCTCCCTTCTCTCTTTCACTCTCTCTCAAATAAATACATAAAATCTTAAACAACAACAACAAAAAACTTCCTTTTCTCACCCTCCTGCAAATTGCCTTCCCCTCTTTTTTGACACCCCAGACCCTTGTCCCTTCGCTTAGCTCAGGACGGTATAGAAGCCTCAAACATCTGGCCACCTTTTGCATCTCACATCTTTGTGGGCTCCTGTACATAATTAATTAAATTTTTCTCTCCTGTTACTCTGTCTTTTATTATAAGGTGGCCTTAGCCAAGCAGAAGGGGAGAAGAAAATTATGTTTCCTTCCCTACAGTTTATTACCTCTTTAAAGACTCGATCTCCGAACCGGGGGTTGGGACTTCAACCTGTGATTTCTGGGCAGAATACAGTTCGGCCCAACACAGCCCCTCAATACACCTCCCCCTAAAAAAATAAAAAGAACGCTCACAGGGAGTGGTGAAATTAGACAGGGAAGCCGCTAAAGGCTGTGCTGCCAAGTTAGTTACCGCTCTTGGCAACTGGAACTCCATCCCACTGGGAGTTCTAAGAGACAGCAAGTTCCCAGTGATGGAGGGAAGAACGTTAGTGTTCGGAGCCAACGGCCTAGAAAGAATTCTTGAGACATCTTTGGTGCAAAAAGCTGGTTTTAGTAAAGCATGGGGACAGGATCCATGGGCAGAAAGCCCTGCACTGGGGCATAAGGAGTGGCCCATTATATACTTTCAAGTTGGGAGGGGCTTAGGGATAGCATAAGTCTCTAAGGAATTTTGGAAGCAAGGTTTCCAGGACCTTGAGAGCGCTAGCTATTGTTGGGAAAAGGCCATTTATTCCCGTCTAATAAAACCTTAGTCATGAGACCCTTCGGGTGTATATCGGTGGGCCATATGCTTGGGGGATGATTGCCAGCACCTATCTTGGGGGATTTAGAGATAAAGGAAGTTTCCAAAAGAATTTTTATATGTTAAAGTAGGCTTACAGGGTCCTGGGGGTCAGGGGTGCCTGGGATTGCCTTTTGCCCTGAGCAAAGTGTCAACATCCAGGCTGTTGAGTCCCTAGAGGAATGTCTCTCTGCCTGTTTCAAAGACTTGTCAACGCTGTAGGTATTAAGGAAATTTAATCATTTGTCTTCTGACTTTGTTTCCCGCATCATTCAGCACACCCAAGAATGACCCCAACTGAGGGCAGAGAACACTCACTTATTTCGCACCTAATCATTGGTCATGTTTCCTTGTGGGACTACCTTACTGCAGTGGTATATATCCTAAACCCAAAATGCCAAAACAAAACAAAAAAACAAAAACAAAAAAAAAACAAAAAAAACAATAAAACAAAAAAAAACAAAAAAAACAATAAAACAAAAACATGTGAGGCTTCCGGAAAATGAGAAAAAGCATTACCAATTTCAACAACGACAACACGGAGACATCACTGGTTCAAACACACCCACTGAGTCAGATCCGAAGCAGAAGCAAGAAAGGCTGACAGGTAGAGGAAAGTTAAGGTCAGCATTTCCAGGATCCAGGCAGGAGCACATAGCAGGGGAACACCAGTCTCTCATGTGTCTTGCTGGCCCTGTGACAAGGGCGTGTTCCTGGTCCGTTCTGCTGCTAATGTCATTCTTGCAAACACGATGAATATTAATAAGTGTATATGCATAGTGAACCTTACGCAAATCCTGCGTGTGATGTTGACATTCCAAGAAAAGAACAAGTTTAGGAAGCGATGAAATACGTTCTTCAGTTGGCCATCCTGGTTCTGTGTGGTGCTCTTAAGGCTGCTAAGATACTGAATGTTACATTGTTCAAATACTATCCCTTCATGTTCACTGGTGTTTTCCGGAATATTTGCTTTAGGCTACAACTCTTTGCAAATACCACTAAAATACTTTTTGAAACACTGCAGAAATACTCGATACAACTTTCCCTTCGTAAATACAAATGGTAATACAGAATAATTTATGATGTAAAGAATTCCCAAGAATTCCCAGGAATTCTGATTGCTCCTCCCCAAATCCCAAAGATAAATATGCGTCAAGAACTTTTTTTAAAGACTTTATTTATTTATTTTATTTATTTATTTATTTATTTATTTGAGAAAGAGAGAGAGAAAAGAGCTCGGGCAGAGGGAGAGAGGTCAACACGGGGCTTGATCCCACAACCCCAAGATCATGACCTGAAATCCAGAATCCTTTGCTTGACCGACAGGAACTGTCAGGAACTTTTAAAGGCTAGTTGATTGGTGCTCCCTGGCCATCAGCCCTCTGGCACACTGCTCCCACTGTGGGCAGATCCAGACTTGCTTCAGGAGGCAGAGCAAAGTCTGCTGACTGGGCCTGAGAGGTCACGGGGAGCAGCCAGGGCGGGAAGTGGGGCCTCAGAGGGGATGTGGCAGGGCGCCAGCAGCATGACAAGCCCCTAAGGAGTGCCCGGCACATAGGACAGTGTGTCCCCCCCAGGGCCACTGTCACGTCCTTCCCCTGAGGGGTGTCCCAAGTAATTCTGTATGGTACCTATGTGGGTACGTTCTCATTTCTGAGACCTACGCCACCACGTCAGACAGCCCGGCCAACCTGCTGCAGTCCAATAATTCTGCTGCCTTAAATTTTACGTAAACGTGCTTGGCCAAAGGGGCTTGACTTTGGCCGACTCCCAGCATGATCCTGCAGGCCAGGCCAGAAATTACCGTTTTCCCCTCATTTTTCTTCCTTTTCAATGAAATCTTCTTCATTCAGTTCCTAAATAGTGTTCATAGCGACTCTCTAATTCCTGGCGTAGGCCCCCTCTTTGTGAAAGAGCATTCCCAGGGCCCAAGTCTGCATAGGGTCCACCTGCCATCTTGGAACTTGGTTGGACGGTGCCTCCTCCTTTGAAAGGGCCTTTGGTATAGGCACCAAAGGGGGTCACATGCTTTCCCTGTGCTGAAAGATCCCTGTAGGAGGGTTTTTTAATGAATACTCTTTGGGCACACTCTTCAGGAATGCTGGTTTCCAGGCAGGTGGCCAAGAAGCCACATTCAGAGAAATGCCCTTGCCTTGGCCCACCCTTGGCAGTGCCTCTGTTTGCTGTGGGGGAAACTGGCAGCCACCACCCTGCAGTGCCCCTTAGCCCTCCTCCACCCCTCCCATGGCCAGCTGAGTCAGTGCAACTACAGATATTCCCCCAGGGACTTCCATTTACCCCGGGACAGGCCTTTCCCCATACTTGGATAACTGTGCTACCAGCTTTTATCACCAAAGACTTATCCTTAGTATCTCTTAAGTCTGAAACTCAAGGCATCGACCTTACTCCAATTAGGAGACAGAAAGCGGATGGGATGGCAAGATGGGAAAGGAATCGCCTGCCCTGGTACAAGAGGAGATGTTTCATATAAAGAATTATCAAGTTATGACATGAGGGTAGCTATAAATATGTAATGAGGGGCACCTCGGTGGCTCACTTGGTTGAGTGTGTCTGACTCTTGATTTTAGCTCAGGTCATGATCTTGGGGTCAAGAGACTGAGCCCTGTGTCAGGTTCTGCGCTTGGCATGGAGTCCACTGGGGAGTCTCTCGCTCTCTTCCTCTGCCCCTCCCCCTGCTCTCTCTCCCTCTCTCAAATAAATAAAATCTTAAAACAATATATGTAATGAGAACTCCAAGGGTATCCCAAGGGAACCCAAGGAAAGACACACCTCCCCAAGGCTAGGATTCCAACTTCATTGGAGAAGGTAGGGTTGTAGACACCTGGGTGACAGAGAAACTCACCACAGACAAGGAACAAGTGGGAAGCAGCCTTCCAGGGTGCAAGCAGATGGTGGGCACAGAGGGGTTACAGTGCCTGGGGTCCACTCACAGGCAAAGTGGTGCCAGGCCCCAGGTGACTGCATGGGGCGGGCTCCAGGAAGGTGGCCTGCAGGTCACGCCAGGCAGTCACGTTGCCAGGGTGTGTGTGTTCAGGGCATAGGGATGGGGCAGAGAAACCCAGGCATCCCACAGGCACTGGTTTAAAGCGGGTTCTGCAGGGACGCCTGGGTGGCTCAGTTGGTTAAGCGCCTGCCCTCGGCTCAGGATGTGATCCCGGGGTCCTGGGATTGAGCCCCGAGTTGGGCTCCTTGCTCAGCAGGGAGTCTGCTTCTTCCTCTGCGCCTCACCCTACTCGTGCTCTCTCTTGCTCTGCTCTCTCTCTCTCTCTCAAATAAATAAATAAAATCTTAAAAAAAAATAAAAATAAAATAAATTATTTAAATGGGTTCTCCAGCAGCTATGACAAGTTTAGGAGATTATGCTGTGTGCTTAAGGTTGTAAAGAAAGAGTAGGAGAACACATTTTTCTCTCTCAGGTGGAGAATATCATATCTCTCTTCCACACTCCTCTCTTTCTCCCTGTCCCTCCCCCCCACCATCTCGCTCTCCCTCCCTCTTCCCCACACAATCTCTCTCTCTCTCTCTCTCTCTCTCTCACACACACACACACAGAGAGAGAGAGAGAGAGAGGGAGAGAGAGAGAGACGGAGGCCAGGAAAGAAAGACTGCGCTTAGAATTAGGAAATCTACCTTCTCAGGGGAACCAGCAGCACAACCAGGAGGCTCTCAGTCACATTGTTCTTCCATTTGAAAGGCAGGTCAGGCTTCAAACGCTAAACAGCTGAACTCTGAGGTCAAACATACATGTTAGGCAGTCTTTGGTTTCAAGCAGCAGCATACTTGATTAAGATTGCCTTGAAAAATGGAAGTCTGAAGGAAGGCTGCCACAGAACTAATTCTGTGACTCGGCGATGTCAGGGTACTGGGTCAACATCTCTCGATATTTTCTTGCCTTTCTCCTCATGGTCACAAAATGGCTGCAGGAACTCAAACCCTCAGATCCTCACATGATATTGCTCAAAACTGACAAGATAGGAATAAAGGGTGCCTTCTCTTTTTTTTTTTTTTTTTTTTAAAGATTTTATTTATTTATTTGACAGAGATAGAGACAGCCAGCGAGAGAGGGAACACAAGCAGGGGGAGTGGGAGAGGAAGAAGCAGGCTCATAGCGGAGGAGCCTGATGTGGGGCTCGATCCCAGAACGCTGGGATCACGCCCTGAGCCGAAGGCAGACGCTCAACCGCTGTGCCACCCAGGCGCCTTCTCTTTTACGCTACTCTCTTTGTCGGGGAGGATTTTACCTGGAAAACCCCAGCTGACATCCCATGACATCTCATTAGCCAGGACTGCGAGGTCACACGCTCACGTACCTCCACACGAGGCACTGGCCAAGGGACAAGCATTGTCTTGACTGGCTGACACTAATCATAATTCATGCCTGGCACATGGGCACATTTACTCCAAAGGGAAACAGAGATGAATAGGAATAAGGAAAGGATCGGCTGCCGGGAGGCTGCCAACAAGGCTCCGTGAACATTTCATTACACCCTCTCCTTACCGGCTTGCAAATGTGTTAAAAGTGCAATTACGCATGGAGAGTAAACATCATATTTTAAAAGCGGAGTTTTTGAATGGAGGAAAATACTATTGCCCAAGACTAGAAAAGCAGCTTCATTCTGGAATCTAGATAGGAACCCTTAACACGTTATAAAGGGTCGCTCATGGAACGGCTTTGAATTGGATGCTTTGGTGAATTAAAAAAAAATAATAATCCTAATTCTCCAACAAATTGCAAGTATTGTCCCCAGAGCGAAAACGAGAGGCAGGAGAGACAGAGGTAAGTGAGCTTGCGAGCTGTCCTTCTGCGGGGCCCCTGAATTCCTCTGAGATCAGAGTCCCTGCCATCACCTGCCTGGCTGATGAAGCAAAGGCTTGAGACAACTAGGTCTCTGCTGTCCTCTGTTTGAACACGGACTTACAGAATGTCTTCATCCTTCCCGGAGGAGGCTGCAGTGAAGACCTGACCCCGAGCCTCTCCTCCCATGTTCTTTACTCCTCTACTTCCTTCCCTTAAAGAACTCCCTCTGTCCCCCTTGTTTGCTCTTTCTTATCAGCATCAGTCATTAGCATTTTCCTCATCAGTCCTGAAACACTGCTCTCCCCCCCAGCCCCAGGCCCCCTGCGGCATGAGCGATGACACTGGTGTCCTTTCTGCCCAGCAGGACGTTGGCACTGGCCCTTCTCCCTGTCCCGCCCTGACACATGGCAGAGCGTCATCTCAGAACCCTCTCGCAGCTCTCTATCCATTTACATGGTGACCCAGGGCCCCGCTCATAATTAGGAACCCTGTGGCCATCACACACAGGATTCTGGCAAACGCAAAGCAATTCAGGAAAAAAGCAAGGATTTTGAAGTCAAGCAAATCTGGGCTCCAAGTCCCAGCTCTGCCTCTTACTAAATAGGGGTGTGGTAGATGGAAGCCTCTTGGCATTCTTTGCTACTCCTCCCACTGACAGACGGAATCCAGTCCCCTCTCCTCGAATGTATTCTTGCTTCAGTGATATACGGATCAGCAGAACATGTCCCAGGTGTGACAATCTGGGACGTGAGGCCAGACCTTAAGAAGTCTTGCAGGCCTTTGTAACCTTTGCCCTGGGAGAAGCCAGGTGCCACGCAGGAAGTCTGACTACCCACAGGCCTCATGCTGGGAGGGGCCCCAAGCCAGCAATGTGGAGAAGGAAGCCTTAAGGAGAGCGTGAGGTCAGGCCAGCCCGGGTACCTAGGAGTAAGAGAAGTTACCTTGGCCTTTCTAGCTGCAGCGAATGCAACGTGAAGAAGAACCAGGGACTCTAAGAGCCAGCCAGAACTAAGTCTCCTCCAGTCATTTGAGCCAAACTCACCGGGGACCCACCACTGTGGAGCAGAGAGTAGCCACCCCACTTCTAACCCACTAACTCCCAAACAATCCACAAAGGCTGTTGTTTTATGCAGCGAAGCCTGGAGCATAGATCTGGCTGCAATACGTCATGCCAGAGCAAGAGATACTGGGCAAATCCTCCACCCTTCCGGGCCTCCATTTCCTTATCTGTAAAATGGGGCCAAGGATAGCATCTAATTTATCGGTATGACCCCATCTCACGTGGATTAAATGATGGTCCTCAAAGTGCAGCCTTGGGCTGAGCACAGGGTAGTCAATGATTTAACATTGCTTCCCTTGTTTGCTTTCTTAAGATTTTATTTATTTATTTGAGAGAGAGCAATAGAGAGAGCACGAGCGGGGGGAGGAACAGAGAGAGAGGGAGAAGCAGACTCCCTGTTGAGCAATAAGCCCAACTCGGGGCTCAATCCAGGGACCCTGAGACCATGACCTGAGCGGAAGGCAGACACTTAACTGACTGAGCCACCCAGATGCCCCAACATCAGTTCCCTTACCATAAAATAAAAATATATTTCAGGCAGCCTCATGTTAAATTCCCAATTAGGAGGCTATTAACTATGGCTGATAATGCCTCTTATCGCTGGGAGCTGAGCTGAAATCAAGAGATCTGTTCATGACTGTCCCTCAGATGCCAAGCAAAGCCCACACAACCAGACCAGCATATGCTTCCCAGGAAGATGGCTCGGCTTATAAGAAGCCTTCTACGCTGTACTAGAAAATGAGAGCAAGTCCTTGTGGTTCATAGCCCTGGAAACAAATCTGGAGATACAAGAGGTCTGGAGAATGAAAACATGTAGGAAGCGGCATCATCTATGACTTCAAATTCCCAAAATACTGGTTATCGTGAGGGTTAATGTTATGTGTCAACCTGGCTGAGCTACAGTGCCCAGATATTTGGTCAAACGTTATTCTGGATGTTTCTGGGAATGTGTTTGTTGGATGAGGTTAGTTTTTACATATGTGGACTTCAAGTCAATTAGATTGTACACTGTAATATGGTGGGCCTCATCCCATCAGTTGAAGGCCTGAATAGAACAGAGACTGACTTCCCCTGAGCCGGAAGGAATTCTGCCAGCAGATTGCCTTTGGACTTGAACTGCAACACTGGCCCTTCCCTGGCTCTCCAGCCTGCTGGCCCATGCTGCAGATTTTGGACTTGTCAGCCTCCATTACCATGTGGGCCAATTCCTTAAAATCTCCCTATCCCTCTCCCTCTGCCTGTCCATCTCCCTCTCCCTCTCTCTCTCTCTGCCTCTCTGTCTCTCTCTGTCTCTCAATCTAGATATATAGATAGATATGATAGATGCAATATATATTATATATTATATGTATGTACATCCAATTTGTTCTGTTTCTCTGGAGGATACTGACTAATACAATTATCAAGCCTGGACATCTGATTGCAAAGTGAGTTTGTCTCATCATGGGTGATGGGTATGAACTCATGATTACCTTGATTACCAAACTACAGAACTCAGGAGGTTTTTAGAGATCCTTGAGCCTTGAGCCCAACTTTGCCATTTTCTCATGATTTGGTAAGAAAACCAAATTTTTTTGATCATTTCTTTTTGATAGGATTATAAACTCATTGCATCATAGATTGAGCAAGATTTGTTGGGGGATGGGGAAGAAAGTTCTTCAATTCACTATGTTCATTTTACAAGGATTGGAAAGTACCTACTGTGTGCCATGCAGGAGGCTAGGCACTGGAAATATGGAAGGAATGAAGCAACAATCCCCACCCTCTTGGAACTTACACCGGAGAACACAGGGGCTGGATGCGTGAGAAAGCAGGAGGGCTAATGGCCAAGTGAACAGCTATTCCCAGCCAGCAGTGATGGAGTCCATTTCAAGGGGGCTTTCTGGTAGGCCGTCGTGGGGCTTCAGGATATTTTTATTTTTACTCTTATTGATATGACTTCATTTATTATTATTATTATTATTATTATTATTATTATTATTATTACTAATACTACTACTACTATTTGCTTGTGACATATGCTTTTCATACATTTAGATGAATGAAGCTAGAAGGAATTGGTTGTGGATAACCACCGACAGGTCCCCCACAGGCATTGACAGGCTCCGACAATGGAGCCTGGCTCTTCAGATGAAATTTAGCAAAGATAAATCCTGCACATACCCCACCCCAGGGGCACCTGGGTGGCTCAGTCGGTTAAGCATCTGCCTTTGGCTCAGGTCATGATTCCAGAGTCCTGGGATCAAGCCCCAAGTCAGGCTCCCTACTCAGTGGGGAGTCTGCTTCTGCTTTTCCTTCTTGCTCTGCCCCTCCCCCCTGCTCATGCTCTCTCTTTTTCTCTTTCTCTCAAATAAAAAAATAAAATCTTTTTAAGAAAAGAAACCCCACCCCAGGAAAATAATCAAAGAAGTACTAAAAGGGAGATGGGTGGCTTACTAACAGCCTGTGAACAATAATTTATAGAATAGTCAAAAACAAGCTTCCTAGTGGAATGTGGCCACCAAAAACTATCATCAAGTTGGGGCTCGCTGATAGAGGTATAGTCTCATTGGGGACCTGGGTCCTGTGGCATCGTGCTCCCTTCTGGGTTTCCTCTCACCCCCCTGATGGTAAGGGGAGAACATGTTTTTCTTTGCCTTTGTTGTCGCTTTCCAAAGTTCTGTGCCAGGTCCGATTCTCCTTACTCTCTCCCTGCTCAACCAGCCTGGCTTCAGCAGCTGCCCAGCTGGCGAAGGTCCCCGCGCCCCTGGGCACACCCGTCCCTGAGTTCCAGCTGTCCAATGCACTGGGCTGTGGCACGGATGGCCGAAAATCAACAACTCAACCAACTGACAAGTACTGACTCCTAGAAAGTTGCTGAGGCAGATTTCAGATGTTCTCAACACAAAAAAGGGGAAAAATACTGTCAACTATGTGAGGAAACGGGTATGTACGAGAATTAGTTTGCAGCAGTCATTTCACTACATATACAGATACCAAATCACCTTGTTGTCTCTCTGTTTTTAATATGTGTTTATTTCAGAGAGAGAGAGCGTGTGCGCACACACAAGGCGAGGGGGAGAGGGAGGGAGAGAATCTCAAGCAGGCTCCTCACTGAGCACAGAGCCTGATGCAGGGATTGATCTCATGACCCTGAGAGCACAACCTGAACTGAAATCAGGAGTTGGATGCATAACCAACAGAGCCACCCAGGCACCCCATCTTGTATATCTTAAATATACACAGTTTCTATTTGAAAAAAAATTTTTTTAACCAAATCGACAAGTTCAAAACTAACCTTCTGATCTTGGCCTGAACCCTGTTCCATCTTCTCTCCTGTAGTTCTCATTTCAACACCATCACCAGGCCCGGCCCACGAAACTGGTATTTGTCCTTTTCATCACATTTCCCCTGACCCCTCACAGCCAATCAGGTTTTCAGTGGGTGATCATTCTTCCCCTGCAGCCCACTCCCTCCTAGCCCTCCCCACTGCAGCCCTCCCCACTCCCCTGGGTCAGCCCCTCAGCATCTGCCTCCAAGATCATGGCAACAGAATCCGAACTGGTCTACATCCCACTAATCCAGCCTCCCCTTCTTCAGAAGAGAGGTGTTTAGACACAAGTCTGACCATTTCTGTCTCTTGTCAAAATCCTTCATGCAAAGTTCATGATAAATTCCATACTAGGCCTGGCTGACAAGGGGATCTGTGATTTGGTCTCTACTCCCTTTCCCAATTTTATCTCCTCCCCAGTCCATTCATATCCTTCCTTCTGGCCCAGGTGACCTATTGCAGTGTACCTACCTAACTCTGACAGTCTTTGGGGCAAAGTCTATGCTTTGAATATCTATGTATGCACAATACTTCTCTCGGCACATGATACCTCATCGGTGTACAAGACATTGCAGAATAGGTGAATGAATGAATGAATGAATGAATGAATGAATGAATGAATGAGTAAATGAATATCCAGTCCGGCATCGGGCTCCCTGCTCAGCGGGGAGTCTGCTTCTCCCTCTGCCTCTCCTCCCTGCGTGTGCTCTCTCTCAAGTAAATAAATAAAATCTTAAAAAAAAAAGAAGAAAAGAAAGGAATTAAAAACCAAGAGAACCATAGCATGAAATATTGGTGTCCAACCCTACGCCATTAGTACCCACCATCTACTATATACCCAGGTATTCTTCAGCAAGCACCTCCGATCCTCTCTGCCTTGGGTTTTCCTTGTCCACAGGAGCTTGCCATCTGATTGCTCCTCTTCTTACTAATAGAGCCTGCTTTGCTGCGAAGAAATGTGTCCAGCTCTAGGGAAGAACGAACGCCAGGGAGCTCATGTCTGTCCCTTTGAGTGGCATTCAACAATGACGGATGGGAGTTGGGGATAAATACCCCAGCTCTCACCCCGTGGGTGGAACAAGTCTGGGGCATGTTATACAGTCTACCAGAGGACCACAGTTGCCTACAGTCATGTATGAACCCCCGTGGCCTCCAGTGGTAATTTGCTTATTAATCTACCCTGTACTGGATAAGCTTCCTTCCCTTCCCTGCCCTACTCAACGTTAGCAGAGGACTTAGAGATCCTGCCCCAGGGAAATATCCTGTTCTTCCTTAGGTCCCTTCCTAAATCAACAACCTACATTCAAACCCTTATCTCAAGGTCTTCTTGCAGGGGAGCCCAAGCTAGGGCTATGAAGAATTTCTCATTGACTTTAGATCATTCCCAGCCCTAAAATTTTTGCCTCCTAAAGAGCTGACAAATGTGACCACTTCTCTACCAATACTGAGTTCAAAGTCTCATCCTTCCCCAGTATGACCCAGCAGTACCCCTTTACCTCGTCCTCCTCTCCTTTTCTATGTCCCCTTCCTATTTATTGCCTCCACTATTGCAGCATCCTATCTGTAAACTTCTAATCTTGTCATTTCACTGGTTTAATCCTTCTAATTTTTCCCATGGACTAGAGGAAGGCGTTCAGACTCCGTGGCCTCACCTACAAGCCCCTCCTTGATTTGGCCATATTCTCCGTGTTCAGCCCATCATATTCCCAGACCCGGAGTTCTGGAGTCAGAGCACCTCTGCTGAATGCTTTGTTTTTCCTGTACTGATACTTCTCAGTGATCCCACTGGTCTTTACCCAGTAAGAGCCAGCTGGGAACGTGCTGTCCTCCAACACTGTTTTAGAAAGCTTTGTCTCTCTCCTCCTTGTCATGTAGGTTTTATGGAATGTGGGGCATTTGTTTGATCTTTTGGCGCTAAACCTAGGGGAGGACTGAGCTCCTCCTGAATGTCCAGCTGAATGATGCAAGAGACAGAGAGTTCCCACGGAGAGTTTCAGAACAGACATCACAAGATAAGCATTTCTCCGCAGGGGGCAAAGTTCAGAGCAGCAGGCTGTCAAGACTCACCCCTGATAATGTCTAAGGAGGTCACACTAGTAGGGGAAATCTGACCTTGGGAGACAGTTGTAAAACACTTCAGTGGGTAAGGGCTTTTTTTTTTTTCCTATGATTTCTTTAAAAACACGGTAGGAAGGATCTATCCCTTGCTCCCAGAATGTGGCAGACTTCATAATGTCAACAAAAATACTCTAAGACTTTGTCATCAGTCAGTTCTTCCTTCTTTTTGTTACCTCGGGATCCAAAGGACCCTGGTTTCTGAACAAAGGGTCCTGGCAGATTTTACAGGCACGTGTGTGCATTCCCACAGGCACACCTATCACTTTTCATGGACTCATCTCAATAACTCAGTGATGTACTTGCCTCAGTTTTTCTGTCTATAAAATGGGGGGGGGAGAATAGGAAAGATAAAAGTACCTAATCTCATTAGCGTATTTGGAGGATAAAATGAGCTAACACATACAAAAACACTTAGAACGCCACGAGGCACGTAAGGGCTATCGCTTGCCTTTTTTCCTTATCCTTAATATTATCATCCTTGTCAATATCCCAGGCTTAGAAGGAAACTGACCGATGAGAATTAAATAATTTTCCCAAGATCACAAAGTGGGAAGTATAATAAACAGGAATCAGTACCCACGCTCAAACTTGTCTGCTGCTTTGCCCCTCCAACCGTAACTGAACTTGAAGCTCCCGCCAAGCGCAACGGCCTTCCAAACCTCTGCACGTTGGCGCGTGCGGTTCCCTCTGTCCGGCAAACTTCACGGATCATTTAAGACTCAGCCTTCCTGTGTTCCTGCAGAAGTGTGGTATCTGATCACTAGATCATGAACTCGTTCAGAGCCTTTCTTGCATCTTATTTATCATTTTATTCTCAGCCCATAGAAGAGTACCCGGCCTATGGTTAATCTCTAAATACACTTTGAATAAATGTGTATACAAATACATAAATATATGAAGATGTTGGCTCCATCTAAGAAAATGAGACAATTCTTTTTTCCACTTAGGAACCTTTGATTGATACTTCCAAGAGCCTCAGGATTAAATTACTCCCACTCCCACAATGTACCTCATGACTGAGCTACAGAGTGTTCAGAGGCGGGAGTAGGGGAGGTTGGCGAGAAATGGAGAAAGGGGTTTAGAGCCAGTCCTTCTAGAAGGTTCTATAATACATGTTTTCCACAGAAGAAGAGCAGTTATATTTCATTCATGCATCTAATCATTCATTCACTCATTCATGTGTTTATTCAACAATTATTTATTTCTCCTTTATTCAATAAATATTCAATATAAGTTTATATGTTTAAGTCCTTCTTGAATAGCTCTGCCCTTTCTAGTTGTAGAAAAGTCTTAGTAAGGAGGGTGCGTATTGCATGGTGCACGTTATACGCAACTAATGAATCATCAAACTTTGCATCAGAAACCAGGGATGTACTGTATGGTGACTAACATAATATAATAAAAAAACATTACAAAAAAAGAAAAAAGAAAAGTCTTAGTGGGAAAATGAAAGGGATGCACATGGGAGTTGTTCAGGACACAGGGTCAAGTCCAGCCCTTGGGTAGTTTCTTGAACCTCTCTAAACCTGAGCTTCTGAAGAACAGCTCCCACCTGCTGGGGGCCAATGGTGCACTAGAAATTGTGCCAGGTCTTTGCACACCATCGCTGTAATCTTTACAAGGCTTTAAGCCTCCTCACCTCTCAGAGGATGTGTGAGAATTCTAGAGAATGAACTGAGGACACTCAGAACCAAACTGGGCAGGTAGCAGGCATTAGTCTGCTACAGTTCAGAAGGGACATCATCAGGGAAGAAGCTGTGTCCTCTAGCCCATCACCAGCTGGCCCCCCAGAGCTGACAGGAACCACCCAGGCCTGAGAACCCAACGGGATCAAACATGCCCACACATCTGTTTTGCAGAACAATCCATCACTGGCCGTTTGCTCCCAGGCTGCACTTCCTCAGCACCTTGAACCCCCCCCCCCCTTTTTCCTCAACTTAGGTGGACAAAGAAAAGGATCTGGACTTTTCAAGCACTCAGCATTGCTTGAGGTCAGAGTTCACAACAAAGCCACCCAGTGTGGGATATGGGGTAGCAGGAAGACATTGCAGGCAGCAGAAATTCTCCCAAACCCAATGTGGGCAACCCCACATGCTCATGGTCCTGGGCAAAGAAGAGGCCCAGGCAGTGCCTGCAGCTGTGGGGTCCAGGATCCATGCCTGCCCCTTGCCCACAGGTCCAAGCCACCCAAAGGAGGTGTCCAGTGGGCCACAAGGAACACCAACTAGGCTTTGACCACTGACTACGTGCCAGGCACTGGGCGGGAAGCAATCCATACATCATATTTCATTCTCCTTCACAGCTCTATGAGCCTGATTTTATCATTTTTATAGGAGGGGACCCTGAAGTTCTAAAGAAGTGAGGAACTTGCCTAAGTCCTCCAGCAAGTAAGTGACAATGCTGTGGAGTGGAACCCAGGCCTGTGTCACTCCATGGCATATGCTCTCCACTGCACCTCGTCATCTCCAGGACAACTCCGTCAGCACAGGACTCCAGTCCAAACAGTGCATTTATCCACTGTTGACTAGAACAGGTGGGCCTTCAAGAAATGATAGCCGCCATTGTTATTGCTATTGTTTTTATAATAATAATAATTATTATTATTATTACAATTTTATTACCAGTCACAGTAAGTAATGCAGAGTATTCAAGCTTCCACTTGTACCAGAACCTAATTAAAACTCATTTTCCACCCATAAAGACCAAGATAAGAGGGAAGATGATCTCAACCCAAACAGCTGCCTGAGGGTCTGGGCCTTGTTGGAACATCTCCTCTCGTGCAAAGAGACACAGGATTATTTTTTACAAGCCCGAAACAGCAAGCCATAATCCTGCAGTCACAGGATCATCTGTGTGAGTGAACGCTCTTAGAGATCTTAGCTTCCATTAAGAATTTACAGATCAAGGGCGCCTGGGTGGCTCAGTCGTTGGGCATCTGTCTTCGGCTCAGGTCATGATCCCAGCGTTCTGGGATTGAGCCCCGCATCGGGCTCCCTGCTCAGCGAGAAGCCTGCTTCTCCCTCTCCCACTCCCCCGCTTGTGTTCCCTCTCTCACTGTCTCTCTCTCTGTCAAATAAATAAATAACAATCTTTATTAAAAAAAAAAGAATCTACAGATCACACAGCAGCATAGGCCCCTAGAGGTTCCAGTTTCCAGACCAGCCACAGGCTCACTGGAGGAAGAGGATTTCTCTGACAGCGTCCGGAGGCAGCCCTGCATTGCCTCGAGGTTGGGGTAGCACTAGCATAGGCCAATGGGGTCTTGTCAACACTTTTTTGGGAACATTCGCATCTGTGAGAATATGAAGTCCAAGCCAACTTGACCATCTTGTTTCCTTCTCTGCTCCTAGAGTGGAGCCCGGCCCCTGGGGGACATTCAGTGAACGTTGGTACAAAGTGAACGAATGACTGGAACCATTCTTGGGTGCCCCAATATGCTGAAGTACAGTAGGGAGGTGAACGACGGGTCTGGCCCTAGTCTCTTGGAGCACCTGAGGTGAGGGAGAGAAGCAGACAGTTCTACTGCTGTCCTATCAGTACTATGAGGAGAAGGAATCCCAGGGGGCAGTTTTGAAAGAACAAAGGAGGGAGTCCATAGCCCCAGAAGGTCAAAGGAGTTTCCAGGAGAAGATGAGGCCCCACCTGGGAGGGTACATCTGAGTTAGGCCAAGAAGCAGAAGATACTCCAGGCAACAAGAAGGAACAGAATGGATCACAAAGAACACAGAACAAATGTGAGTGGCCCCAGTGGGCTGGAGCATAGTGTGGGAGAAATTAAGAGAGGCCGGGCTGAAGCTGAAAACACAGAAGGCAGGTCACCAGTCTTACAGTGAAACTCCTTTTGTACCTAAAGCAGCACCTTCCAGTGTGTTCTCTGGAAGAGCAGGTTTTTTGAGATGCTGGGCGAGGAAAGGGCTCTATGGTCGAATAGATTTGGGAACCACTTCTCTAACAGCCTCCCCACAACGCATCTTATACACGGAGGCCTTGAGGAGGCCTGTGCTCAAGAACCCTGCATGATGCTGTTTATACCGGCTTACCTCAAACTCTCAGGAAGAAGCCATCTGACCACGGAAAGCTTTTCTTTTCCCCACAACCCTTAGAGAGAGGCCCAGAATTCACACTGAATAATGCTCTCCAAAGGTATTCAAGAGTGACCGCAATGCTTTCCTCCAAGGAATGACATGATTGTTCGTATTTTAGAAATGATCGTGGGCCATCATAAAGAACGATTTAGAGACAGAATACATAATCTGGATCAACCCTCTCTCTGAGGATAAACAGGAAAAGCTGGACAAAATAAAAAAATAACAACAACAGCAACAAAATACCTTCTTAAGGACATCCGAGAACTCACAAGGAAGTAAAGAATTAGGTCCAAGAGAAAAACCCAGAGAGATAGGGTCAGCGTTTAGAAGCATCTTGCCCCAGAGCTGGGGGACAAGGAGATATGCACTGATTTCAGATGAGGCCGTGAAGCCCAAAACTGGCTATTCATGTGGGGAAAAAGCAAAAATAAAAACTTTGACCCCTACTTCACAGCATATACAAAAATTCCTGGTGAATTATAGATCTAAATGTGAAAAACAACACGGTAATTAATCTTAATGACTTCAGCGTAGAGAATGTTTCTTTAAAAGTCATAAAAGGCACTAGCCATTAAGGAGAAGTTTGGGTTGTTATGTGACTGTTAAAATCAAGAACTTTTTTTTTCTTTAGGTTATTTATTTATTTGAGAGAGAGAGAACAGGAGGAGGGGCAGAAGGAGAGAGAGAGAGAGAGAGAGAATCTCAAGGAGACTCCCCGCTGAATCCAGAGCCTGACACGGAGCTCGATCCCATGACCCTGAGATCGTGACCTGAGCCAAAATCTAGAGTCCGGCACTCACTGACAGAGCCACCCAAAATCTAGAACATTATGTTCATCAAGAGACACCCTTAAGAGAGTGAAAAGGGGGGCGCCTGGGTGGCACAGCGGTTAAGCGTCTGCCTTCAGCTCAGGGCGTGATCCCGGCGTTATGGGATCGAGCCCCACATCAGGCTCCTCCGCTATGACCTGCTTCTTCCTCTCCCACCCCCCTGCTTGTGTTCCCTCTCTCGCTGGCTGTCTCTCTCTCTGTCAAATAAATAAATAAAATCTTAAAAAAAAAAAAAAAGAGAGAGTGAAAAGGGAAGATGGGTGGAAATGTATTTGCAACCCAAACAGCTGACAGAGGACTTGTAGCCAGCTTACGGGAAAAATTTATGCAAATCAATCTCCCCCAAAAGACAGTCAAACCAACAGAAAAAAAAAAAAAAGTATAATGGGAACTTCAAAGGAAAGGTCTTCCAAGTGGACAACAAATAAATGAAAATGCGCTCAATCTCATTAGTCATCAGCACTGTCAGGTAAAACGACAATGACAATAAGATATCCCATCACGAGAATGACTAAAATTGAAAAGGCCAACTATCCCAAGTGCTGACAAGGCTATGAAGTAATGGGAGCTCCTGTATGTGATGGGTGGGATTTTAAATGGGTATAAGAAGTTTAGAAAACTGGAATTAGCTACACACCCCCCAAAAAATCATGAACTCCTCTCTGAGAACAAGACCCACATAAACGTGTGCAGAGGTAGACCAGGAGACTTGTACAACACTGCTTATACCTGCAGTATTCATAATGGCCTCAAGCCAGAAACAACCTACAGGACCACCCACAGAAGAATGGATACGTAAGATGCTGGTACCTTCGTGCAACGGAATGCTGAACCACTAGGCATGTGAAGCATGGATAAACCTCATGGCCGTGACCATAGCAAAGGGAGCCAAACATAAAATGCATACCATATAAGTCCATTTACAGGATGTTAAAGAGAAAGGCAAAATCCAACCACAGTGTCAAAATTCGGAATAGTGGGAATGAATGGAGGGCATCATGATGGGGATGGTAAATGCAGGAGGGGTTTCTGGGGTGCTGGCACATTCTATTTGTACAACCGACTGGTGCTGTTAGAGCCATGGATTATGCTCTGAGCCCTTTTTTGTAAAAGTTAAATGTCAAAATAAAATAAAAGATTTTTTTAAAAGATTGGAGGAGAAGGGAGCCCAGAATCAGAAAGAAGATGCCATCAACTAGACAAAAAAGTGATAAAGCCTGAGATGGTGAGAACGCAGAGTTGGGGCTTGTCAACAGGAACTTCTGACTCTGAGAGTTAAGTCTGGAGAGAAGTTGCGTAATTTCAGAAGATTTAACCCATCAAGTATCTTTAAATCCATGAGCTCACAATGACTTTAAGGGAAAAACAAATCACCTTCAGAAGCTGATAGGAAACCAATCCATTATCTTGAAAACTGTTAAGTAAAGGGAAAGATTCAAGTATTTATTCTGATTTTTTTTTTTGCATGATCTGGACAACTGAGTAACCAAATGGTAGATGAGAAGAAGCGTCTTTTTATAAAAGAAGTCCAATAAGTAAATGGCAAAAAAAATTATAAAATTAGAATACCACTATTTTGCAGCCCCCTATTAAGTAATGGGCTTAGGCTGTGCAGGGCACTAGTCGGCACATCATAAAAAAGAGACAACCAGGGGCACCTGGGTAGCTCAGTCAGTTGAGCGGTCAACTCTTGGTTTCAGCTCAGGTCATGATCTCATGGTTGTGGGATTGAGCCCCACGTCCAGCTCTGTGCTCAGCTCAGCATCTGCTTCAGATTCTCTCTCCCTCCCCCTCTCCCTCCTGCTCACATTCTCTCTCTCTCAGATAAATAAATAAAATCTTTAAAAAAGAAAAAGAAAAAATAAAGAAAAGAGCGAGAGAGACAACCAGAAGTCACAGGCGTCCCGTGAAAGCATATGGCGTCACCCATTCATCTGACCGAACGAGTCTAATCTGAGTGTCAGCAAGCTTCGGGATCCAGCTGGCAGTGTGCAGGAAATGCAGAGGAGACAGGGACTTGCTGAGGTGCTCCACGCACGCGCAGTCAGTAAGATCCCGACTGGGGGAAACTGCAAGGCAAGTAAGCCTGGTTCTTCATCAGATGGACTGCAAGGGAGGAGAGAACAAAGGTAGATTAAAAGAGCCTTAAAAGATAATATTATAACTTTTTTTAAGGCAAGACTGTATCATAATGTTTGGGAATGCACATCTGGGTAGTAAAATAGAAGGAAACACAAGGGACTAATTTGTAGTTGAATCAGGATAGTGGGGAGAAAAGGGTCTGTGATAGAGGTGGAGGGGACGAAAGGAGGGGAGGGGGCTTTCTAGGTGGCAAAGTTCTAGATCTTTCCTGGGGTAGTGGTTACAGGATGTCCACCTGAATGATAATTCATTAAACCATACCTTGGTGTTGTTTAGTTTTCTGTGTCAATGTTTTCGTTTCAGTAAAAATGTTTTTTGTATGCTAGAATTAACTTGTCATATGGTATAGTCATCTACTTAAAGAAAAACTTAAATTCTTTGGAATTCCAGAAGGAAGAAGTATTAAACACACAGCATTTATACAGCACTTTGTAATTTTAAAGAAACTTTCATCTGCATTGCTTCATGTAATGATTATACTGATCCTTGGTGGTATTATTATACCCATTCCACAGATGAGGAATGTGCTCATCACGTTTTGCCTCTGTTTCTTTAACCTACATTTTTCCCAACTCCAAATCCCACACTTTTTCTCAGAACAGTTATCTGAACATTTTTTGGCCATGGATTCTGTGGCCCATCCATTTCTATCATGACCAATGGAAATTCCAATGGGGAAAAAAAAACCCACCTCAATTATAATGATAGAAAAATAATTTAATGAGAAAAAAATACTTAGAGAAGAAAAAACATTTCAAAACTGAATAATCTACTCATAGGATTACAACTCAGTTGCCGTTAATCATAAGCAAACATTAAAGTATCTGGAACCGTGCATAATACCATAGTAGGATCTTAAGAAAGAATGTGCAATTTTGGATCTGTTTCTAGCATGCCAGGAGAATTTCTTTTCTTTTTTTTTTTTCCTTCCCTAGTGAGAGAGGGTTGAGGAGGGGCAAAGGGAGAGGGAGAGGGAGAGAGAGAGAATCCCAAGCAGGCTCCACACCCAGCAGGGATCCTGACGTGGGGCTCGATCTCACAACCCTGAGATCATGACCTGAGCTGAAGTCAAAAGCTGGATGCCTAACCAATTGAGCCACCCAGGTCCCCCAGGAGCATTTCTCATAATAGAAAAACAACCTAAATGATGCATCATAATGGATATACAATTTGGTTGATTTATATAATGCAATATTATTAAAAATGATAAATTAATCTTAGAAATAAACTGTGAAGAAAAGAATATCCCTTTCTAACACATCTCACCCTCTTGTTCTTTCTGCTTTCTAGATGTTTCTATCTTCCGGCTTCCTCCATGCCCATAACTCTGGCCCACCATCACCAGCTCTTAAGGGATTGCTATGCAAGCCCTCAGCTGCTCCCTCTGCTTCCAGCCCTGCCCTGCTTTTCTGCACAGAAGTCTTCTTAAAGAAGACTCTAATCCAGGGGGACATACAGAGAAGTGTTTTAACTACCAGGAGTCCATGGCACACAGACCTGCAACCCAACCCTCTCTCTACCATCTAGCAATCATATGAACTTGGATGAATCACATATCGTCCTGGAGCCTCAGTTTTGTTCATCTGTAAGATGGAAATAATCACTGTTTTGATTGAGGGGAACCAGACAATTTATCTCCCAAATGGGGGTCACTGTTCCAACCACACAGTATTTGAGGACAAGTAGGATAGCGATAATAAAAGTGTCCTGCAAAGATCTTGGCAAGTGGCAAGCACTCAGGAGAGGTTAACTATGCATAATACATCACTTCCCTGTCTGGTAGGCTCCAGCTGCCCCAAGAATCAAGTCTCAACTGCTCAGCATGGCCCACGAGGCCCTTCGTGAACCAGGTCCTGCGTCTCTCCCCCTTGCTGTCTGCACCACAGCCATGCTGATTGTCATTCTCTGAATGGCCCTCTTCTCTGGGCCTTTGCACGAGTTCTTCACTTTGCCTGGAACATCCTCCACCTCCTCTACCTGGACATCTTTCCATTCTCCGGGCCTCAGTTTACCCGGGATCTTCTCCTGCTTTCTTCACCCCGGACTGTTACACTTCCCCTGTCATTATGTAATGGTTGACATGGTAATGGTTGATAAGCACCCATCTTTCCCTCTGGATATGTAACTGCCTTGCTAACCATCATCTACCCAGCACCAGGCACAAGGTCTACGGCATGGCAGGTCCTCAGTAATCTTTGTTGAATTAATTAATTAATTAATTCAAAAAAGTATTTGTGGACAGAAATTGCCTCCCCACCCGCACCTGTAACTCCACCCTAGACGAGTGACATCCTCTCATAAACACCCTTGGTTCCTTGGGGGGACATAGAGTAAGAGAGAGATCTCTCTTTCCTAAATTGTGAAGAATTTCATTATTGGCTTGCCCCAGTCTCACCCCATCATCTGTTTATTCTTGAAATATCTCTCTTCCACTCATTTCTTATTCCTAACTTTGGAAATCATTGTAAAAGTTATTGACCTTCCCTTACATCCCACCCCCAAAGGTGTTTACAATCTCTCTTAAAAGCCCTTGCCCTTTGGGATGCTCAGATGGCACAGTCAGTTGAGCATCCAGCTCTTGGTTTCAGCTCAGGTCCTGATCTCAGGGTCATGAGATTGAGCCCCACGTGGGGCTCTACGCCAGTGCAGAGTCTGCTTAGGACTCTCTCCCTCTCCCTCTGCCCCTCACCCCCATACCTTCTCTCTCTCAAATAAGTAAATCTTTAAAAAAAGAAAAAGCCCCTGCCCCTCGATAGAAATATAAAAACTCAGTCCCTTAAAAGGCCCTTAATAGCCTACCAATCAAGGAACTTCAATTTGCACTGGTATTATGAATAACTTATAATTCAGAATATTTTTTTCCAAACTGCTCATGAGTCCCTCCCCACCCTGTTTTGATATGTCCCATCTTGAGAAAGTATGTACCATCTCCTCCTCCACACTGCCACCATGGAGAATCCCTGCTCTCACCTTCTATCTTGTGGCCATTTTGAGAAACCACGCACTTACGCTTTTTTCTAACCCTAACAAGATTGAAAGAGAATTTAGGCAGCAGTGGCCAAAAAAGATTTGATGCCCACCATCAAAATGGGTTGATTTTATATCTCCTCCTGAAAAAAAAAAAAAAATGGACTCCTCCCAACCACCCTACCTGTGCCTCCACCCAAGCAAGATGGCTGCCTCTATGCTCTGGTCAAGTTAAGCATCTGCACTAGTGAGGAGAACATGTATCTATCATTTTCTAATTCATAAATTCTTCTATAGTTTGAGATGGTTGCTGTAGATTCAAGGCCCCTGACAATTATAAGGGAATTTTAAGCAGAGATTTGGCCATACTTCTAAAATCAGATTAGTTTCCCAATTTGATATGGCAATGATTACTTCAAAGGCAGCTGTGGTTTCATAAAATAAAGGCTCCCTGCTGTAGGCATTTCTTATGGGTACAGGCCAAGGAGCTCAGGAATGCACCCCTGGGGGACAGCAGGCAGGATGGATCTCTTCTACCAGGTCAAAAAGTCAGTGTCACAGCTGGAATCTGCACCTGGGGCAGGACAACTAGAACCGGCCCCAGGAGAAAGGGAGGTGGGATGTCAGTGTGAAAAGTACAGGATTTTTGCTTTGGATACTTATCACTCATTTTTCATGCAAAAAGAATGGCTCTGCTTTTGCCCATCCAGCCTTTTCTTCCTGGAGTGAGGATGGGGCCAGCCACTGACCAGACCCTCACCTTCCTCTCTCACTCTCTGTTCCCTAGAGGTCAGGAGCAGGGCTTCCTGCCTTTGCCACAAGGGGCAGCCAATTCCATGCCAATCATTCTAGAAGGAAACATTTTTAAATAGTCAGAGAAAAGGTAGTGTTTCCTTTTTGAGGAAGATTTACTGAAGGAGGGTGCACATTTGGACAGGACCTCACTTTTCTGGGCCCCTCGATACTGTTCATACCATCCTCTTGAGGAGTGTGTCTCTCTCCCTGATCCTTTCCAGCACGGGAATCGGGTCTTCTGTTGGAGCTGGGGTTCTCCCAAAAGCAGACCCTGAGACAAGAATTTGGGCATGTGTTTATGTGGAAGGTGATCCCAGGAAGTATTGGGAGGGTATGGGGGAGTGAGACAGAGAAGGGAACGGTGTGGATTAGCATTGCAAGCAACTGGGGCTTAGCCCACTCTTGACCGTGGGGAGCTGGTATAGACAGGCCCCCTGCACTGTCTCACTGGGAGCTAAGAAATCCAGAGTGCTTATTCACTAACGTCCATTCCCTCACCGGCTGGGGTGGCCCCTGAGGCATTAGTTCCCTGACACTATCCCCTGTGCTCCACCAAAGCCAGAGAAAGCTGTCAGGCAGAGATGTAGAAAGCCACCAGAGGACTGTATAATGGCCAAGGGTACTTCAAGGGCATGCAAAGGGCAGGACATCTGGGTGTCTGCTCCATTCCCTGTGCCTTTGCAGTGTCCCTGCTTTGTGGGGAGCCTAGTGCAGAGAAGTGGCCAGTGTGTTTAGGCTGAAATGAAATGGGGCCGTCGCTGCCACCATGTTTAACTTCAAAGGAGGAGATCAGTAACATAAGCACAGATCCAGACATGGGGGGCCCTCACCAATGCTGTGACTCAACTGGGGTGTTGTGGGCTCTTGTAGATGACAGGGGAAACTAAAAAGGACAAAATGACAGAAAAAGACAGAGGAAGTTGGGGCACCTGGGTGGCTCAGTCGTTAAGCATCTGCCTTGGGGTCAGGGCGTGATCCCAGCGTCCTAGGATCGAGCCCCACATCGGGCTCCTCCGCGGGGAGCCTGCTTCTTCCTCTCCCACTCCCCCTGCTTGTGTTCCCTCTCTCGCTGGCTGTCTCTCTCTCTGTCAAATAAATAAATAAAATCTTTTAAAAAAGAGAGAGAGACAGAGGAAGTGGAAGGAGGGGGCAGAGAAAGGAAAGGAAAGGATCTGGAGGCAAAAGAGAAGAAAAGGGATGTAAGATCAATGAGGAGAAGTGGCAAATGACAAACGAGTAACCAACCTACGAGGAAATCTGCAATCCCCCTCAGCACTTTGTTTGGCTTCTTCCAGCACAGCTAGATGTGAAAGATCTGGGGTGAGAGGCCGAATAAGCTCCCCACCCCCATCCCACCCTCTATTCCCACTCAAGATGGCGGCGTCCTCATTGCAGAGCCTGTCAATTTGTCAATATGGCGCCTGACATGGCAAAAGAGCTTTGTGGAAGCAATTAGTTAAGGACTGTAAGATGGGGAGATTATCTGGAATTATCCTGGTGGGTCTTACCTACTCACAGGAATCCTTAAAACTGGAGAATCTTTCCCCAGACTGTGGTCAGAGAGAGATGGCAGCGTGAGAAGGCTTCAGCACCCCCTTTCTGATTCTGAAATAGGGGTTTATGTGCAAGGACCAGAGAGAAGCCTCCAGAAGCTGGAAAAGGCAAGAAACAGATTCACCCCTGGAGCCTCCAGAAAGGAACACAGCTCTGCTGACACCTTCATTTTAGCCCGGTGAGACCCGTGTGGCACTCCTGACCCCCAGGACTATAAGATAATAAATTTGTGTTTTAAGCCACAAAGTTTGTGAGCATTTGCTGCAGCTGCAATAGAAAAGGAAAACACCTAGGGACATCAAAAATGGAAAATTATCAAAAATCGCTCTCCGACTCTCTGCTATTCTGCCTGTAATCGGTTTCCCATTTAGGCTGGAATTGTTTTTCCTCTCTGCAGAACAGAGAATGGCTGCTCACAGACTCATTAATATGCATAAAGGGTGGCATAATTAGTTGCCACAGGTAACCCCTCTCTGGCTGTGTGAACTGAGCTAATGTGCAAATGCGTGCTGCATGGTGCGCAGGGCGGTGTGAATAAAAGTCCCCATTTCATAAAAGGAAATATTTGAATAATATGGAAATGCACTGGATGCTATTAGCAGGATGTCAGGTTTGACAGTCCGTGTTATTGTGAAAATAAATGAGTTTTGACACAAATAACTTAGGTATGCATTGATTTTTTTAAAGCAAATCTTGGAACAAGATGTTATGTATTGTGCTGTAGGTTTACAAAGATTTTGATGGCTATTAGGAGAAAATCATGGCGAAGGATCATTTATTAATGCGTTCATTAAGCTGCTCTAAGGTGTAGCAATCATTACATTCCTCCAAAATATATACTGTTCCTCTTGCATATTTAACTGACTCTGGCAACCCATATTTAAGAGAATGAGGGGAGCTGTCAGCAACGTGAGGACAAAAATAAACAGAAATCGAATTGCCATCATTGGTATCAAAATTATCATGCAGGGGTCTTTTAACTCCTGGGAATATTTTCTCTGGCCTGTCTTTATCTCTAAGCAATCTCCCTAATGAAATTTCTTTGGCCCATTTCATCTTCTTTCTTCCCGGTGTTTCCCCTTTTGAGTTTTTCCTTCAGAGGCTCTGGCTGACAAGCAGGATCCAGCGCCCAGGTCAGCACTTCCTGGCACTAGTCAGAGGCCTGGGACTCTCCACCCAGACTCTCCTGGCATCTGCTCTTGAGAAGCAAAGGAGAGAGGTGTTCAGGAAGCATCTCCGCCAAGGCCAAACATCCGCTGGAGAAGCTCCTGTGCCAAGTTCACCAGCTCAGCGGAGGCAGCCGGCTGGCCCCACCCATCCGTCACCACTGGGGTCCTGCGCGGAAATGCTGATGGGTCATCCCATCACAGGGGTGCTCTCCTGGCTGAGCTGTTGGCCAACTTCTAGGTGTTCCCTGTGCAAGGTGGGTAAGGACCTGGTGAGGCCAAGGTCTGGGATGGTTCCATCCCCACAGGGATAAAGCTTTGTTTGCTGAGTCAGTCAGCTAGGGGTTTTCAGATGTGGGGCAGACCTTCAGGAGGAGAAGAAGGCAGGCACCAGACATCCCGAGGCCCGGGTGTGATGGGTTTATGGATATTTGGCACCCATAGAGCCTGTTCTGCACAAAGGATTTTGATTCTCAGTTCTCCCCCTATCCTCTGAGGAAAATGAGAGGAAGCTCCTACAGTCCGGATGAAAGCCCAGCTTCCCCTGGGACAGGAGGTAAGCTGCTTTTGACCAGCAGAGTTGAGACCCTTCAACTGTTCCCACCCAGGCCTAGGGAGAATGAAGCCAGGTAACTTGGAAGCCTCTGGAAACATCTGGAGATGTCCCTGGGAAGGAGATGTCACATGTGATAATGAATGGCTATAGAAGACCACCAGAGTTGGGCAAAATCCCCCCACTCTCTGGACCAAGAATACAGAGTCAAACACAACTCTTCCCCAGAGCGGACTTACGGGCTAACGGAGGAGCTGGATATAAAAGAAGATCATTAAAGACAAAGTGCAGAAGCTAACTATACACATAGAACATTCAAAGGCCACACACACACACACACACACATGCACACACAAATGGGCCACTGTGGGCCATGTGACAGCTCACCAAAGATTTCTAGTTATCCCCCTTCAAGGAACATGGTAGTATTCTGCTTCCTTGTCTCTTGAGATTGTTTCATTGGAACAATAAAAAAAAAATATTGCAACAATAAAACATGAGCAGAAATGCCACAGGTCACACGCAGCAGATGTCGTAAGAGCAGGGCCTACCTCAGTGATCCTGAAGGCACACAGACAGAGCCCCTGCCAACCAGGCTGAGTGAGGACAACCTAAAGCAGAACTTGTAGCCCACCAGCAATGAATGTGTACCATAAGCTTCAGCAGAAAATGAGTCTTGTTTTTTGAAGCCATTTACATGTTGGGAATGTTATCACAGCGCAACCTAGCCTATACTGGCTGATACAGCCAAGAAACTGAGTTGTGAGGCATCAGTAAGGGAAGGCTTTCTAGAGAAGGGCCTCCTGAGCTGAATCTCAGAGGATGAGGTCAAATGATGGTGGCTGCTCCAGTGGGAGCCAGCCAGCTCAGAGCATGGACAGGAGAGTCAGCTCCAGGGAAACTCATTCCACATGTGATGCTTCTTCCACCAGAGCTACAATCTCTGATCACTTACATGGGTGTTCCAGAATCCCTCCTGTCAACATCTGGTGGGCCCAGGATGGATGGTCAAGAAGACAGAAGTTCATTGGGGCGCCTGGGTGGCACAGCGGTTAAGCGTCTGCCTTCGGCTCAGGGCGTGGTCCCGGTGTTATGGGATCGAGCCCCACATCAGGCTCCTCCGCTATGAGCCTGCTTCTTCCTCTCCCACTCCCCCTGCTTGTGGTCCCTCTCTCTCTGGCTGTCTCTATCTCTGTCGAATAAATAAATAAAATCTTTAAAAAAAAAAAAAAAAGAAGACAGAAGTTCAAGTGTGAGCCCCCCAGTGAAGTCTTCTCTGACTTCCCCATCCTGTCCTTCCCATTCCCACGCCCAAACCCCCACACCAAATCAGTCTTTTCTTGAAGTTCTCAGACCGTCAGCATCTGTCTCTGCTGTAGCAGTTAAGAAACAATTAATGTGGAGCGCCTGGGTGGCTCAGTGGGTTGAGTGTCCGACTCTTGGTTTCAGCTCAGGTCATGATCTCTGGGTCATGAGATCGAGCCCCGAGTCAGGCTCCATGCTCAGTGGGTAGTCTGCTTGAGATTCTCTCTCTCACTTTCCCTCTGCCCCTCCCCCTGATCATGTTCTTTCTTTAAAAAGAAAAGAAAAGAAAAAACTAATATAGTTTAGCGAAGCTGGGAAAACTTTCCCAGATGAGGAAACATTTGAGCCTGAAAAAAATGTGTAGTCCGAGAAGGGAGTGAGGTGCCTGGAAGGCATATAAAATTCCTCTCCTTCTCTTACCTCACTTCATAAGCAGGCATGGTTGTTATTGCCCCATTTTGCAAGCAAGAAAAGTGAATAGAAAGAAGCAGAAGTAACATTTTTAATGTCACATCAATTGCGTAAGAGAATCAAAACTCAAATCCAAGACTCAAATTCCTTGCTCGGTATTCCTTATACTATGTCATAACGCTATACATAACAGAAACTCACAAGAAGTTTGCAATTAACCTGTAGACAGAAAAAGATACCACTGAGTCTTCAACAGAAGTGTTCAGTTTCTTATACATAGTATCCCTATTTACACATATTAGAAATTACTTAGGCCAAGCGTACAGGGCTGATGTGAAGAGTAAGAGATAAAGCATGTAATCTGAGCTGAGTATGATGTCATGTGCAAATCACTCCAAAGTGCCACTGTTATTACAAGAGGCACTCGTGTCAGGCTCTGACATTCTCCTTAGCTGACCAGACTCTGAACACACTTCTTGCATTTGGCACATCTCCTCCCTTGTCAGGCAGAGCCCTTGCCCCACCACAGAAGCCCAGAGTGGCTGACACTCCCTTTCCCAGTATCCCTTGCTCAAAGGCGCAGGCCGAGGACGTAGGTTCTGCGAGCCACATGCCCCTCCTGGACTTTGTCCAGGAACGGAGAGTCACAGCTGGGGAGACCTGCACCAGCGCAGCTGTGGAAGTGGCCACCGTGGTGGTGTTCAGTTTCTGGAAGCAACAGCATCCACGGTTCCAGTGTAGACACAGGAGCAGTGCCAGCTGAGGTACCTGAGGCAGGAACTGGAGTGACAACTTTGGGGCTCTTTGGGGGCAGGGTTTCTGGCTGTGAAGCCTGCGTGGTGGCAGACGTAGAAAGTCAAGCAGACCTGGAAGAAAGTGTGGTTTTGTGGAAGGCCAACATCGGGAGTAGGATTCTTCAAAAACTGCATGAGAGGGGGACTTGGAATCAGAGCGGTGTTGTTAGAAAATTGGCAAGTTGTGCGGCATCTTTGGGGAGAGTCTGTGAATGAGACGGTAAGGAGGGGTACTACCCAGAGAGGAAGCTGGTGCCATATCTCAGGGAACCCTGCGTGCTTACTTGCTTTATTAGTTGAGCCCTGAAAAGGGCTGAAGCAAGAAATAGCACTTTCTTAAGAAAGGTAGACTGGATGTAGAAAGAATGCCCTGAAAGTTACTGTGATCGTCTCACGTCAGCTTGGGGAATCCTGCAGAAGGCAGAATCGGATTATCTCTTACTCACCCATGGAAGGCATTTCACATACCTTCCACAGAAAGAAACAATAAACAGCCAGCACATACTGACCTTTCCCTCCTCCCTAAGAATCTTGGGGGGAAAGTATGGTGGGTGTACAAGATGGCTTTTTAATTTCTCTTCCAACCAGGAAGGCTAAATACCCTGTAATGAGTCAGCCCAGCACTTTCTTATTAGAATATATGCTAGGAATCAAAGAACTTGAGGAGGAAGTTCATCCTTCTGAAGGGGACATAGGGAAACTCCAGAGAGAAATTTGCAAAGGTCTAACAGGGAGCCCTGATGACAAGGCTGAAATTAGTTAGGATTAAATAAGGAGTGGGGTTCACATCACCACCCTATTTTCCCCAAAGACTCTTAGCTGGGAGTGAAAGGTCAGAGCCCGTGCTCTGGGTACACACACACACACACACACACACACACACACACCCAGTCCAGCATCTCAGGCTGCTGGCCACACACAGGCTGAGTCATCCTCTGCACTGTCTCCCAAGCAGGCTTGCCTCGAATAGGCTCTCCGATAGTTCCAGAGCAACAAGGGCACCTATCAGTCAATGCTTCTTTTCCATCCATTTGCTAGTTTCACTAATTTTCCCCATCACAGGACCTCAAATACTTCCAGAAACGGGGTTGCAAAAGCGTAAAAGCGCAACTGGTACTCCAAACACCCAATGGCTTTTCATCTGAGAATCTGGTACTCCAAATGCACTCAGACAGGTCGGCCTGCTCCTTTCTCCTCCCGTGAACACATGAACGTGTGTGGAATCACTGTTATGGCAGCCCGTGTAACTGTGTTATGGCCCTGCTGGAAACCATGGCCAAGACTTAGCCTCAGGAGACATCTGCACACTGGTGATCTGAACGCCATCCACTGAGGCCACATGGATGCTGGCTCTGGTACCACATGGGCACAATATTCACATCTGCCCCACTTGCAAGCATTCCTCTCTACTCTGAAAGCACTGACATTAAAAACAAAGCAAATGGCTGTGAGATGGACAGTGGGGTCTGGATTTCTAGTTTTCAATCTAATAAGGAAGTTCTGTGTTTTTTCATGAGAATGTTTGCTCACTTACTTGGTAAAAGCACATGAGCATTAATCAACAGGAGAATTAATTCTCCAGCAGTCTGCCCTTTGGCACGTATCAACCAGCTTCTTAGTTGCAAGCCAGACAAACCAATTCCATCTAATTCAAACAAAAAATTAATAAATATATCAGAAGATCTTCAAGTGGCCCAGGGAGTCATTGTAGGAGGTTACATGGCCAGGAAAATGTCCAAACCCTATCCACAGAACATGTCTCATTGAGAATGGGACCTCACCACCTACCCTGAGACACTTCAGGGGTGAGCTCGGGGTCCCGCTGATGACATGACTATGGCTGCTCTTCCAGAAACTGGCTTAGTTACTGCAGCAACCACCATTCTCACCAAAGTAAATCCCAAGATGTCCCTGCTTCCTGAGTCAATGTCTGGCATGGGAGTGTCTGATCGGCAGAGCCAAGGTCATGTATCGACCTACTGCCCCCCAGAAAGAGGGGCTGTGAAACAAGTCTAGTGTTTCAGTTTTTATTGCTGGGGTAGGTTGCTACCTCCTATCTTGTCTCATAGAGACTCCCCCAGACATAGGAAGGCCATGAGACATTGGGTAAACAATTGTCACCTGGAATCCAAAGTTTTGGCTCCCCTCCATCAATATATACTCTTCTTACCAAAGTTAAAATTTCCAAAGGTCAAAAACACTTCCTGCTGAACATAGTGTAACTCTCCAACACACAACCTGAATCACACCCCAAAGGTTGGACACCCCAAAGGACTGTCAGTCATGGCATCCATCTCCAAGGCCAGCATCTCTAGATAATAACCATTCATCCCCTAGCTCCTTTGTAATCCAGGCTCCATATTCGATAATTAAAAAGTTAACCACCAATGATACACCCAAATAAAATTGTGGGAGAAATGGAGAAAAAAGAATAAGGAAACAAATAAAATAAGTAATACACCAAAGAGAAAACCTGAGTCAGTCCTACAATCCATGTTTCTACAACGGATCGTGTGGCCCTAGTTGAAATAGAGACTTCATTCCTACCCTATCTACCTAAGCTTTCAGCAGGTGGAAAAACTCCCAAGAAATCTGATCCTTTCATAGCACTGTCCATTTGAAATTGCTATAGTTTTCTCTAATCTTTTACCACTGGATATGGCAACCATGGTATAATAAAAAAAAATAAATATTACTTCTGTAACTCCAGTTCCTGGCATAGCCCTCCTAAAACCCTTGGAATCTCCTGAGTGATAAAAGCGTCTTCTCTATGCTAAAATGATGACTTCTGAGTGGCAGGGAGGACAGGAGGAGGAATGCTAGAAATAGCTTCAGCATGGAGGCTGGCCATAAGGAAGACCAAATCATGATCAGAAGGTTGGAACTTTCAGCCCCACTCCCAGATCTCCAGGGAGGGGAGAGGGGCTAGACATTGAGTTCAGTCACAAATGTCCAGTGATTTCATCAGTCATGCCTAGATAATGAAACTTCCATGAACACACCTCAGTGATGGGGTTCAGAGAGTTGTTCCAGGTTGATGAACACATTAAAGTGCTAGGAGGCTGAGGCACTTGGAGAGGGCATGGAAGCCATGCATCACCATCACCCCAAAACCTTGGCCTGTGCATCTCTTCCCTTTGGGCATTTCCGAATTGCAGCCTTCATAATAAACCAATAAACATGAGTAAAATGTGTTCCTGCGTTCTGTGAGTCATTCTAGCAAATTATAGAACCTGAGAGAAAGGTTGGGAGAAACTCTGATTTTATACCTGGTTGGTCAGAGGTACAGGTGTTCCTGGGACTTGCAACTGGTGTCTGAAGTGAGGGAACTCTTGTGGGACTCTGATACCCCAGGTATCAGTTGACCCAATGAACACTCTAATTCCCTCTCTGGTCTGTCTCACCAGTGACAACAGGAGCCTGAAATAGTCAGCTTTCAGTTAAATGGGACCATGATTGCACTTTCTAGTAGAAGTGTTTCTCCCTTTGCTGCCAAGGCCTCAAAGCTAGCAGAGCCCCGAGCCTGGAGAGCAGGGAGCAACAAGTTTACAAGTGAGTTTCCTAGTGAGACATGCCACTTCCACTTCCAATCCTTGATTCCTAGGTATAAGGTGGATCTCGTGCAGTCAGCATCTCACCAGGTAGCTGACTGGTCCCTCTCCACGGTGTGGTGTCATTTTAGATTAATTTTTGCTGCTTGCCAGTTGGGCACACAGCTATGATGACATTAACCCAGTCACCCTTCAGGAAGGTAAGGCCATGTGTGTGCCCAGGCTTAGCCTCTATCCCCTCGAACTCCACTGACTTCAAGAGATCACTGAGCAAACACTGGATGGCTTGGGAGAGGCTGACTGACACCTACAAGGGGGGGCGGGGTCCCCATCATTACTGAAGGGCTTGTCTGCAGTGAAAGCCTTTGGGTGAATTTATGTGGGAGGCACGTATTTATCATATTTATCATTCTACGATGACCACCCAAATCCCTCTCCTTCAAGTTTCCATATCACCAACTGCAATCACGGTCCTTCTCAGATCTTGAGCGTCCAGCCAAACCATTAGCCGCTGCCCATAATGAAGATTTTTAACCCAAGCTCTCTCTCCTTCCAGGCAAGTACAAACTGAGATACCACCCACAGTTCCGCCCACTGGAAAATGGCCTGTCCCCCTGTCTTTCAGGGCTCCCTTTGAGAGGCGCCATTATATGACAGCCCTCCATCTTGGATGGTGTCAGCATATTGTGCCGGGACCAGTAAACTAGGAATAAGGTCTTTTTCCTTCCCTCTCAACATGAAAATATTGGGTTGGGGGGAGGATGGCAGTGCCAGCAATAGCATGCCAGGAAGCTGACCTAACTCTTCATGCAGCTTCAGGCAGTGACTGGGCCCTTTTGGAGTGTGCTTATCCACTCCAAGATAGGGTACTTCTGGGACTTACTGATACACAGACACTAGACTCTGGGTCCTGCTGTCAAAACCACACCACTATCCTTGGAAGCTACGCCCCTGCCAGTATGAATTCTAGGAACTCCCTACTTCCCCAATCACTGACTCTTACCAAAGTCTGACATGAGTGTGTCTGACTGCTGGGGCCAAGGCCACGGGCCTGCACTCCAGCTACAAAAAGTGCAGGGGAAGTGAGTGGCTGGCATTTTTAGTTTTTACCGTGGGACATGGTATCTGCCTCTCAAAATGGAGGGAAATTCCCCTAACAGAGACAGGGTCCAAATGCTAGATAGCCACTAAGATAGATGTGCCCACGCTAGTGAGTAAGAATAGAGGCTCTAGAACCAAGCTGCATTAGGTCCTGATTCTATCATGTCTAGCCTTGGGCTACTAACTAATTCTCTCCGTACCTCATTCCCTCAACCGTAACAGAATTATAACACTTCACAGAAGTGTTGTTTGAAAGGACTGAGTCAGCCCACACAAAACACTTAAAACACAACCTAGCACACATCAAATGTTGGATATAGTAGGAGTCATTAATATTGCTATATGCAGCATTAATCCTCTTTTTTAAAAAGATTTTTTTTTATTTGAGAGAGAGAGGGAGAGAAAGAGTGAGTGGGGGGAGGGGCACCGGGGGAGAGAGAGAGAGAGAGACTCCTCAAGCAGACTTCCCGCTGAGCACGAAGCCCGACACGGTACTTGATCTCGTGACCCTGAGTTCACAATCTGAGCCAAAATCAAGAGTTGGCCACCTAACCAACTGAGCCACCCAGGCGCCCCCAGCATTCATCCTTAAACGCAGGGAAAGAACGTTGCTTTCATAGAGCGCCTATCAATTACTCTGAATTGGGCTAGGAATGCTATATTTAATTAATTCATTCATCATTTAATCCAACATTTCTCTTTTATTGAAGTATAATTAACATATAATATTATATTAGTTTCAGGTGTACAACATATTGATCAAAATTTCCGTACATTACTCAGTGCTCACCACGGCCACGTGCAGTCACCATCTGTCACTACATAACGTTATCACAATCTTATTGACTGTATTCCCTATGCTGTCCTTCCCATCTCAGAGAATTATTTATTTTATAACAAGAAGTTTGTACCTCTAAATCCTCTTTATCTATTTCACCCATCCTCCCACCCACTTCCCCTTCGGTGACCACCAGTTTGCTCTCTGCATTGAAGAGTCTGGTTTTTGTTTGTTTGTTTGTTTCTTTGTTTCTTTGTTTCTTTGTTCATTTACTTTGTTTCTTAGATTTCTTAGATGATATAAGTGAAATCATATGGTATCACATCTCAAGCACTCCTCCATCATCCCCTGCCATGTGCCAGGCCCTGTTCCATGAGTGGGTATTGGGACAGTGACAAAATAGAGGAAAGTCCCAGATTTCATAATCATGAGACTCAGGGACATTAAGTAACTTCCTTTCAGTCACATGTTAGGAAGGGACACACTATGAATCTGACTTCAGGTCTGCATTCCTCTAACACTTTGCTCTACCCACCCACACCCCACCCTCCAACAACTACTAGAAAAGCAATGTGATCTGGAGACCATATAAATTAGAGATTCCCCCTAATCAATACATGAACTCAATTCAAGGGTTTTTTTTTTTATTTGTTTTGTTTTGTTTTCTGAGCAGGAACTGATCTGCAGAAGGCAGATTAACTACCATTGTATTTGAATACTTTCTTTATAATAACCACCCTCTGCTGGATTGTGATCCTTGACAAGCAGGGTTTTGGAACAAGCAATTTGGAAAGCGTCAGGAGGGTAGAACCAACCACGTTCCACCCTGGGATCAGGGGTCCACTCCAGTGAGGGAGGCGAAGCTCATAAGATAGCTTCAAACACCCTTGCAGAGAGGCCCTTTCTCTAGCCTTTAAGTACCACTCGAAATTCAAAGGTTTAAAACTCCAATCCACGCTGCATCCTTGGGTTTCCTGTGCAAAGAAATAATAAAATAAATAAATTCTTTATTTATTGTTTCTTAGGAATTCAGCCCATGCCTCTAAGGGAAAAGGCTTGTGGCCAGTACATTATAAAAATAGCTGAGATATATTTTTAGGAAAGAAATAATGGACAAGCAGGCACCCATCATTAGCTGTTGGCAACAATAAGAGATCAAAGAGGTCAGAGAGCATGGGTTGGAATTCTTTCTACAAATAAAGAGAAAGCAAATGACGTAGAGTTAGATTTTCATTAGGTTTCGGGTTTTTTTGTTTTTTTGGGGGGTTTTTTTTGCTGAAGAGAGGCCCAAAGATTTTCCATTTTCAGATATAAAATGTCATGGAACTTCTTCTGCCGACAAGTATAGATAAGGCATTTGTGATATACTTCTGGAAAAGACATGTGGCGATATGCCAAAAATTATGGAAATCTTCAAAAGAAACACAAGTCACCTTTCTGGGGTAGTCACTACACTCTGCGGTCAACATTGATTTTATATTTAAACAAACACAGATACACTACGGAGTGCGATGCAAAATCTGCCCAGTTTCTCACTACCAGTGAGTGGCTCCTTGAACCATACCCTGAAGCCCTCTGAGGTATGATTTCACGTTTCTCTCCTTTAGGAATGAATGATTCAGGGGAAAAGCTGATTTGTGGTGGACATGGCTGCATATACCTTTGCCATTCCTCCAAACAGCAGGCTACCGACCCATCAAAGCCGGCCTGGCCGTGAGTTCTCAGAACAGTCTTTTGGAAAAACAAAACAAAATCAAAAACAAAAATGAAGGACGCCCGCTCAATAGAGACTGGCTTCAAAAATGGTCAGCTTGAAAGTGTGAAACTCAATCATTTGGCTGTTTGCATTTTAGTCCATCAGATGGCAAATACGGTTTGCCAGAGTGGTTTTGAATTGTGTGAATGAATTGGCTGCCTTGTTATTTTGCATGCATGGCCCTGGCCAATTGAGGATTATGGTCAAAGGAACTAACTACACAGGTCCTCCTTCTCTGTTGCAGATTTTGACCCTTCACAATGCATTTACAGGGAAGGAATTTCGAAGGAACATTAAAAACCTATGATATTAGGAGGGCAAGGTGGCAGATTAAACAAATAAATCTTAAATTTTCCCCTTCTCAATACTCCATTAAAATATTTTTAAAACACTTAAACCTGCCACAAGAGCAGCACAAAATCTTGCAATAAAAAGCAGATGCATGAGTGACAACAGGCAGAGCAAACCCGCGATAGCCAAACGCCAAGGCACAAGTGGGGGAAACGGAGGTCAATCCAACCACAAGTCAGTATAAAATGTAGAATCTTCCAGAAAAAAAAAAATTGCTCATGGATGTGTACCCCATGCACCTTTGCAACTGCAAACAAAGGGGGCAGAGACAGAAAAGATCACGTCTAAAGAATTAGGAAGCAGAATGTCTTAAGACTTCTCAAAAGAGATTCTGGAAGAAGGAAGACAAAACTATGAAGGAAAATTATTTCGAACCTAAAATCCATTCAAAGTCAAACTGCCAATATGAGGAGAGAATAAAGAATTTCAGGAATGCAAAAACTCAAAAACGCATCCCCTCAAGCTGCTAATAGACAATGTGCTCCACACCATCGGAGTAAATCAGGAAAGAGGAACAGACGGGGTGCAGGACAAGGAAGATCCCACAAGAGAAGAGCAGCGAGAAGGCCCAGACGGTGATGAAGGACACAGGGTCTGGCTCAGAGCTCAGTGACTCAGGAGATAGACAAAGGGAGGGTTGTGGCTTTTACTGGTCCAAAGTAACCTGCTCTGCACTCCATTCCCTGCTGCCTGGAACTACTGAACATGTGTCTTTCACCCCACAGAAGAGCCCAGAGCAGTGCACCCCCCAAGGTCTGTGTCCCCACCAGACACCCAGACCGGGGCTCTAGTTCCCAGGACTCTCAAGGCCCTGCCTGCCTCGACATTCCCTGCACTTGGTGAATCCAGGCTGATCCACAGACTGTCCTCCTAACATCTCCCATCTTCTCATAAGAGCAACACTGTCTTGTCCTCACATACCTTGGTTTGTGCCGGCTACACAGGTGCCCAAACCCAAACAGTAGATTGTTTTCCAATAGTACGTAGGTGGCTAAAATACGAAGAATTATGAAGGAATGAGCAACACAAAAGTTGGGGATGGGGAAGTACAGGAATCAGTGTGGGAAAGGAGACAGGAAGGTATCTGGGCACTTGTAAAGTTCGAGATCTTTATCTTCATGGTGGACTCGTGCATGTTTACTTTATGACTATTCTTCCAGCCATCTGTGCTGATTTTAGTGTTATTCTTTCAACCAGACTCTAAGTTTCTGTACTTCTCTACATACATTTCATCATGTTTTTTAAAACCTCATGGCATTATTACAAAACATGAAATAGGATAAAAGACTCATTGAAAAACATCCGGAGAAATAGGGAAGGGTGTGGGGATGTACTTTTAAAGCATGACTTTCAACACAGAAAATTTTTTTAAATGCCCAAGTACATATGGTTTGGTTTGGGAACCAAATGAACGCCAGCAATTACATTTATGTCTCCGCATCAAAACGGTCTTTCTGTTAGCGGGAAACCTGCTGGGGCCCCTGGCTGGCTCAGTGGGTGCAGCACGCAACTCTTGATCTCAGGGTTGTGAGTTCAAGCCCCACTTTGGGTGTAAAGATAACTTAAAAAAAAATCTTTAAAAAAACACTGTTTTTATAGGCCGGTATATAGAATTCTTTCACCGTACTTTAAAAAAGTACAACTGCTTTTTCATCATTATTTTTGAATTTTGATTTAAGTGACGAAACAGGATTTGTTATTCTGGTTACTTTTCAGAAACCATATGGCGGTGCACCTGGGTGACTCAGTCAGTTAAGCACCCTATTCTTGGTTTCAGCTCAGGTCATGATCTCAGGCTCATGGGATCGAGCCCCAAATTGGGCTCTGTGCTCAGTGGGGAGTCTGCTTGTGGCCTTCTCCCTCTGCCTCTCCCTGTGCTCTTGTGCTCTCTCGCTCTCTCTCAAATAAATAAATAAATAAATCTTAAAAAAAAAAAAAGAAAAAGAAAAGACCATATGGTAAGCCCATCTAGTAAATGCTATTAATGGCCTCAGTTTGCAGACTGGATGCTCTCCCTCAGATGAATTATCATGTTTGTGTATCAACAGGAATAATAATTACAATGAATTCAAACACTTCAAATATGTTTAAATTCATGAGTTTATAATGATACCAAGTTTAAAAAACGCTCATTGTCACCTCTTGAGAATGGCAGGGAGCTAACTCATTATTTTGAAAACAGGCAAGTAAAGAGAAAGAACCAAACAGTTCTCCTGCCTTTCCTATAAAACTGTACCACGGGGTAAATGAGTGACTAATAAGGGGAAATTTCCCCTTTCAGGAGTAGCCTAGGTAATAAATGAGGAAGAATGACAGAGTGAAAATATCAGCATTTTACAACCCAAAGTGACAAGGGATCAGAGCAGTGACGTCCCCAGGGCCGCTAACAAGATAGGAAGAGCCGCCAGACACAAGGGGTCTCCTGACAGAGGCACTAACACGACCTATAAATTCATCTTGCAAAAAATAAAAATAAATAAAACCCTCGTCTTATCCATTCTTTAGCTCGAACTATGAGTTTACAGGAAATACAGCCAGAACAACATAGAACGGATACTTTGAGATGGAATCAGAAAATTCCAGACTGTGGAAAATTCTACAGGACAAACAACAGGGTTTCTTCACTAAATAACTGCAAGGAACGGGGGGGGGGGGGGCTGCACTGAGGCTTTAATTCAATCCTCATTGAAACAAAGACACTGTAAAAAATTTATGAGGCCATCCGGGACATCTGAACACGGACTAGATATGTAATCATATTGTTCAGTCGTGGGTGAGATCATGGTACGCTACTTCTGTATATACAAAAGATACTTTACCTTCTAGAAATATCTGCTCAAAACTACAGGTAAATGAGCTGATGTTGAGGACGTGCCTCAAAACAACTCAGGGCAATGGAAGTGCGTGGGCATGGTTATAAGATGGTGTAGGATGATTACCAGTCTACAGGTGTGGAAGCTGGTAACGGTTTCATAGTATTTGTTATGTTATTCTCTTTACTTTCATTTTCTGACATTTTTATAAGAGAAATTTTTACAGTTTTGCCTCAAATAAAATGAGAAATTGTATGGGTGATATATGATAGGCAAAGGGATTCTGACATTAATACAAAAATAGTTCTTACCTGGGGCGCCTGGGTGGCTCAGGCAGTTAAGCATCTGCCTTCGGCTCAGGTCATGATCTCAGGGTCCTGGGATGGAGCCCAGTGTCAGGTTCCCTGCCCAGCGGGGAGTCTGCTTCTCCCTCTCCCTCTGCTGCCCCCACCCCGCTCACACACACTCTCTCTCTCAAATAAATAAATAAACTCTTTTTAAAAAAATATTTCTTACCTATAAATGAGAAAAAGAACAACCCTAATATAAAAACACAAAGAATACGCACACGCTTCACAAAAAGAAAAATACACACGGCCAATGAATACGTGGGATAAAAAGTTTGAACTTATTAATATTTAAAGAAATTCAAGGAGTGAAAATAATTCTGGGAGGAAGGTAAAGGAGAATTACCCGACTTCTCAGAGATCGGGCGGAGAAGAAGGAAGAGCCGGCACCCAAATGAGCCTCTTACGATACACTCCACCCTAAACTTTGTATTTTAAGATAATTGTGTGTGTGTGTGTATAAAATTGATGAACAAAGACAAGAGGATAAGTGTAAACAAAAGTATCCATTTGTGCACATTCTTACTTCATTAACCACAGAACTATGTGATAAAATTCGGCCAATAATTTTAACTAAAAAAAGGAAAGCTCTTCAAAATTATCTGAAGGCTACAGTGAAACCCTGCACTGGGTATCGCCTAGGATTCTACTTCTGTATCAGAAGGTAAAAATATTCTCAGAAAACAACCTTAAAACCAACATAAAGGTGTTGCCCATGCCAAGGACAATTCCTCAACATGTGGAAGGTCACCAGACAGTATCTAAAGATGTTCGAAGCTCTCTCTTTGGGAGATAGACAATAAAAAAAGAAAGCAAAATAAATGAGATGACCTGAGTTTGTGTTACGTGCCACAGAAACAACAGAAGTATCGTGTCGTACAAGTGACGAGGAGGGAGGTCTTTTTAGATAATGTGTTCAGGGAGAAACTTTCCCAGGAGGTGACATTTGAGCTGACATCTGAATGACAAGGAGCCAATCTTGCAAAAGATTTGGGGGTAGAACATTCTAGATAGAGGGAACTGCAAATGCAAAGGTCCTGAGCGGGGAGTGTGCAGGGTGGAAGTAAGGAACCACAGAAGCAGCAGTGGGCCCTGTGGCTACAGCACGGTACAAACGAAGAGAGGTCCAAGATGAGCTCAGGAATGAGAGCAAGGATCACTTATGGGGCCCGATGAGTAAGTCAGAGGGAGGCCTTTAGATAGTATGAGTTGGTGGGAGCCCGTCAAGGATTTCAAGCAGGGCGTGGCACAATCTGGTTTGTGTATCACAAAGCTCCCCCAATGTGCTGCATGGAGTGGAGGCCATAGAAAGGGAAGAGGAGCAAGCTTGGAAGGAGAAAGCCCACCTCAAAGGAAGCTGCAGAGAGCCTGAGGAGAGAGAAGGCCAGCTGGGCCAGCATGGCAGCAGGAAGAGAAAGAAGGCTAATCACGTGCTTTGGAGGTAGAGGAGACAGAACCTTCTGGTGGACTGCTTATAGCAAGTGAGGTAATTAGAGAAATAAAATGATGACATTTGGCTTTTTTAATTGAATAAAAAGACAGATGGGAGGGCTATTTGCTGAGCTACAATGACAGAGGAGAAACAGGAGGAAGGGCGGAGAACAGAGTTCTGTGTGATAACCAAGGTATGGAAACAAACTCAGTGTCTGTCAGCAGGGGAATGAACCAAGAAGAGGTGATGTACGCACATACTGGAATATTACGCAGCTTTAAAAAAGGGAGGAAATGCTGCCATTTGCAATCGTATGGATGAACCTGGAGGGCATTATGGTAAGTGAAATAAGCCAGACGGAGAAAGGCAAATACTTCACGGTCTCATTTGTAAATGGAATCTTAAAAAAACAAAACAAAGAAAGTCTAACAAAGGAACAGAATACAAAATATGGCTACCATGGTCTGGGAGTGGGAGAAATAAGGAACAGTTTGTAAAAGGATACAACCTTGCAGGTGTAAGATGAATAAGGTCTGAGGAGCTAACGTATAACATAGTGATAATCATTGCTAACACTGTGTAGGAAAATTGAAATTTGCTGAGAGAGTAGAACTTGAATGTTCTCACCAAAAAAGGGGGGTGGAGGTGGTAAATATGTGAAGTGAGGAGATGTGTTCAGTACCTGGATGGGAGGAATGCTTTCACAATGTATACATATACCAAATCATCACACTGTATGCTCCAAATATCTTATAATTTTATTTATCAATTATACCTCAATAAAGCCTAAAAAAAGTTCTGCCTTGGCCATTTTGTCTCAGATGACTATAATCATAAACCCCATAGAGATGTCAAGCGGACAGTTTAATAAGAGCTTGCAGCTCCCAGGAGAAGGCAGACCTGGAGATTTAAATGTAGGAGTCACCAGCACAGAGATGATAATTAAACAATCGGATTGAATAAGATCCCGTAGGGACAGAAGGTAGACAAAAAAGGAGACAGTTTTGAGAACCAGGAGGTAGGCGTTCCAGTCTTTAGAGAACTGAATAAAGTCAAAAATAGAATTTGAAGTAATAGAAGTGACTTTAATGTTCATTTGATTCTTTTCTCTCCGAAAAAATGATTTGTTAATAATTTTAAAAGAAACGAATCTAAGCAAATCTCCCTGAACTGTGTTCTACCAGCCTGGCAGCCCTCAGTCATCCCCCTGATTCCAGAAAATGGGCCTCTGCTTTTCCTCCATGCCTTGCCATGCACCTCCACCATCCCTGATGAGCCCCCACGACATTTAGTTATGTGCTATTTTCCACTTCCAAAATTTGAAGCCAAACTTAACATTGAACTTACAAGACATTGTTGACAGGATGATGGGGCCATTAGGAATGCTGCTCATGTGTCTTATCTGTTCTAATTTAATTTCTCCGGTGTAAACAAAGACCATTTGAACAGTGAATTGAAATCTGGGCAGAATGTGAGTAGGCAGCCGCCAGCAGTTAATGATGTATGTATTTCTCTAGCGACTGGGCTTCGAACTGAAGGAAGAGAGGAGGGAAGGGCTACAGCCCTTCTGTAAACAACTCTAATCTAGTTTAACATCCCCTTCCCCTTAGATTATCTTTCCTTTCTGTTTTGTTCTCTGCCAAAAGGGGAGAAAATTAGTTGGGTGCAAAGGACACTGCTGAAACTCTTCAGAGACCGATCTGGGAATTGCCCTGTAATAGTTCATTTCATCCGTCCACTTGGCTAGGCTATGGCCCAGTTGTTTGGGCAAACACCAGTCTAGATGTTGTGGTGAAGGTATTTTTTTTAATGTGATGAACATTTAACTAAGTAGACTTGAGTAAAGCAGATTACTCTCCATAAAGTGGGTGGGCCTCATCCAATCAGTTGAAGGCCTTAAGAGCAAAGACCGGTTTCCCAAAACCAAAGAAGCAATTCTGCCTCAAGACTACAACATGGAAACCCCACCTGCATTTCCAGCCTGCAAGCTTAAAGTCAAGAATTTAACATCAAGTCTTCCAGATGGATGGAGAGACAGAGAGAGAGATGATAGACAGCAGATAGATGGATGGATGGATAGATAGATTATTGATTGATTGATTGATTGATAGATAGATAGATAGATAAATTGTTGATGATAGATATCCTATTGGTTCTGTTTCTCTGGGGAATGAGGACTAATAGTAAACTTCAGAATCATGTGAACGAGGGCCATAAACCCCAAGCCTCAGGGAAGGAATGAGCCGCACCTGCATGCCATTTCTAAGGCTTGATGGGGTTGTCAAATCAGTATGAGAATCCTTTTACAAGAATCCAAGAGCTTTGTAGCTAGTGTTATCTGTAATAGTAAATAGATTTTAGGAAATCTAAATTTTATATTAAGGAAATGTCTAGAAGAGAACGAGAGCATGACCCCTCAATTCTGGTGCAGCATTTCCTTAACTGAGATTTTTCTGTCAATTTCTGGTACAAGAAACCAAATGGCTCTCAGTGCTCAAAATATTCAAATTTTTACATAAAATTAACATACCCCCCCAATTCAGTTGAGGATTTGGAACTCTATCGGAATAAACAATTGATTATAGCTGTATGACCTATTTTGGTTAAAGAAAAAAGTAAACACACACCCATAAAATTAGATAGCCAATGCCATCTTAAACCTTTGGTTCCATTTTCAAAGAGAATCACATTCCATTCAAAGCACATGCTCAGGCTTCAGGGCACTTTTACTTTGAGCCAAATTTGGAGCTAGGTGGTCCCAGTTTTAAGGAAATCTCAAGTGCCTAGGAAGGACATTGGGGAAGTAGAAAAGGTCTGATGACTCAGGTGGGAAGGCATGTGATTTAACGGAAAGTCCACTGAATTTGGAGTCAAGAACTCTAGGCTGCCTCTTTACCCTGCAGTTATCTGGGTTCAAGAAAGTCCATTACCCCCACTGAACCTCCATTTCCCCATCTCTAAAACGGGACAACAGCCTTTAGGTGACCTTCCTTGCGGTTTTGTTGTGATAATCAAATGGGATACGTGTGTTCAAGTATTTTGTACCGCACTTTCCTCGTATGATGACCCAGCACAGAAGGGTTAGAGGTTTAGTTTTAGCAAAACTTCCAGAAAGGGATTCCCTGCTCCTTATTTTTTTTTTTTAAGATTTTATTTATTTGAGAGAGAAAGAGCACAAGCAGCAGGGAGGGATGGAGGGAGAGGGAGAAGCAGGCTCCCAACCAAGCAGGGAGCCCCTCTTGGGGCTTGGTCCCAGGACCCTGGGATCATGACCTCAGCCAAAGGCAGATGCTTAACTGACTGAGCCACCCAGGTGCCCCTTCTTGCTCCTTATTAATCACACAATGTGCAAACTTCCAGAAGAGGCAAGCTCCCTTCTGGTTGTGCCCTACTTGGTGATTCAGACTGGCTCCTTTATCTTTGTACCCAGGAAATCACAAAGAGTATTATATAATCACAGTGACCTTAACAAGCTGAAGCATTGGGCCTTCTCCCATAGGTTCAAGGACGGTGTGTCGGGATGGCAGTGGGGCTCAGGACTGACTCAGTCTGAGAGGTAGAAGGTTGCTTTCAGAGCCAAGTTTTAGGGTTACCTCTCTTTTCTCCCACTGGCTGACAAAAGTATATGAACTCTCCAAATACATTCACTCTCTGTGCATCCCAAGTATTCCAAACCCCTGGTTCTCCTCAATCAGGCACAGATAGTTTACAAGTTTCCAAAGCCTGCTTTAATGCGATATTGCTGTAGTTTCTTCAACTGATACCACTTTCCCCAGAATCTATTTATTTAAAAAATATATATTTATTTATTATTGAGAAAGAGAAAAAGAGAGCGGGGGGGGGGGGGGGCAGAGGGAGAGAGCATTCGAGCAGACTCTCGCTGAGGGTAGAGCCTGACCCAGGGCTCCATCTCGTGAGCCATGAGATCAGGACCTGAGCGGAAATCAAGAGTTGGATGCTTAACTGACTGAGCCACCCCCGCACCCTGGAATCTACTTATTTTATCCCAGTGACATACGCACTCACATGCTTCCTGGAAGGACCGGAAGCCATAACAAGGCTGAAACCCTGGGCATGTGAGGAGGGTTCTCTTTAAAGAAACAGAAGCCACCTGTTACAGGCTATCCACTGGGCTAGGGCTGAAGCCAGTGCCCGGGACAGGGGGGCCAGTGAGCAAACGGCTGGATAGGAACAGTCAGAAAACATGGCTGAAAACCCGATGATAAGGAACAGCTAACCTCTGCCAAGGACTTCAATCTACCGAGTTCCCTGAGGAGCACTTAACATGCTTCCTTTCATTTAATCCTCATTTAAATAGTATAAAGTGGGTACTCTTGTTATCCCCAATTTATAGGTAAGGAAGCTAATGCTGAAGATGGATGTGTCGAGGCCAAGGTGGCACAAATGGCAGAAAAGGATTCCAAAGCCAGGGTGCTTAAACCCCTACAGTCTGCTGCCTCCCCAGGATATTAACTACCTCCCCATCATAAGGCCCATTCATTTTGACCATCATAAGAGTTTTCTCCAATCACCCACTCAGTGACCCAAATGAATCACATCCAACCTAAAATTGGAGGGGTTTTTTGGGGGGGGGGATATTTATTTATTTATTTTAAGTAGTCTCTACACTCAACGTGGGGCTCAAACTCACGACCCCAAGATCGAGAGTCGTATGCTCTACTGACAGAGCCAGCCAGGTGCCCCCCTTCCCACCCCCCGCAACCTAAAATTGTTGTTCAAGGATCAGTAAGCAGGAAAGGTGATGTTTCAGAGCAGCTGGTGGAAAGGAACCACTCACTTATGTGGCCCAGGGTTTATGTTAGCCAAGTCTCACTCTGGAGCCAAACACCTGGTGGGTAGTACCAGAGGGCTGTGTCCGCCAGTCACCCCTGATGTATAAGGTCTTAATAGGCTACTTTTTGCCAACATGTACTGAAATGTCGAGTACCATCCTTGCACCCAATGTAAAGAGAATGTCACGACGATATAAGCAAACATAAGCTCTTCCATCAAATAGATGATAAATGATAGCAGCTCTCATGTCGTAGATCATTACAGTTGCTGCTGGGTAGCTAAGGGCTTCAGATCCAATGGCTAGATGTACCACTCTCAGGAGCAAGAGTTAACTGAGTATTGCACCCGATGGTTTTCAGGTGGGCCTTGGGCTGTCAGGTCTATTAGAGGAGGTACCGGGGATCCAATGCCAATGAAAACCTTAGGATTTACCCCCACTGAAAGGCACGGAGCGTGCTTCCAGGTAAAACTCATAAGACAGGAATGAAGGCAAATAAGGGGAGTGTTTGCCACCCCATGTCCTCTGGTTTGGAGAGACCGTGCTGGACACCAGGAGAAAAAGGATTTTGCTAACATCGTATGGCTCTGCAGCATGTCTTCACCCTGTCCTGTTCAAAAAGGCATCCGAGTTCTTCTGCTCCTTCCACCCCTGCTCAGCTATAGTCTCCCCACGAGCTCGTGGGGGTCAGAGCACATCAAGTTATGACAGGAACTTCCAGCAGAAGCAGGCAGTGGGGGCCCATGCACAAAGCCATGTGAACCACAGTGACAGGCTCATTTAGAAACAAATTAGGGGTTAAGTAAAAAGTGCATGACGAAGGCAAAACCGAGTTTCCCTTTCCCCCTTCCTGTCGGTTAGAATTAGAAAGTGCCTATGAGCAGCGTGTGTCAAGAATATGAACGTGAGATGTCATTTCAGCTGCCTCTAATTGAAGCCAGGATAAATGGAGTGGAAAGGCAGCGTCTAATCCAATCAAAACATGAAAAAGGTATTTTGACATGTAAATTACAAACTTCCTGTGTATTTTGTCTCCCCAATTACACCCTCCCCTGTCATGTTTTTTTAAATTATATCTTAATCTCCCAGTCTCCTAATAATTATGTCATCATTCTTGGGCCCTGAACACTGTGTAATGGTATTTTATGGGATATGCCACTCATTATTAACTAAACTCACTCTCTGTCCCCAGTGATACCATATCTCATGGTGTTCAAATATGCCTGGTGTCAGCTCCTGCTTTGTAAATGCTACAGCGGTTCCACTCTCTCTGCTTCATGATTACACGGAAGTGAGTTTGTGAAGCACTTTTGGACAGTTAATCCGACTCATCAGTATTTTATGTGGGGACACCCGACACCTTTCTTGTTTTTAATAGGATGGGCGATGGGTTTAAAATATAAATCTCTTATCATCGGGGCTCATTAAAATAGTACCACGCACAGAGATTTTACTGTGGCTCTTAATGAAATAGCCAATATTGAGATCACAACAAGAAGTCAGATAGCAAAGAAAAATGACAGCTGGAGACGCAGAGAGCGGTTCTGTGCTGGCGGAAGGTGCTGGAAATCCTCCTACAAATCGCCTCTGAGCAGAAGAAAGTCTGAAAGATCAACTGGCCAGGCCCCTGGATTTACGGGTGAGAAGAGTGCCAGCAACCACATAAGAGCTCTCTGCTTCTCCGTTCATTGGAGGCAGAAACAGAAAGAGGGCCCCAGGGCGCCAACTGGCCTCCACTGGGGTCCCGTCAGCCCCTGCCCCAGAGCCCCAGGAGTGACATTTGAAAGCCAGTTCAGTGTCTCTGGGGCCACTGCTGAAGCACAAATGAGGCGTCTCTGAGGAAGGCACCAAAGGCTTGGGCCAGGACAGTAAGAGACCACGGAGCAGCAGGTAAAACCAAAGTCACCGCTGAACAGTCTTCACTGCCAAGGGGCTCTGATTTCCTCAAATGCTTTCTCTGAAAGGCCATCTTATATTAAAGGGTTTATTCACCCGGGGCCCCTGGGTGGTACAGCTGATTAAGCAGCCGACTCCTGGTTTCCACTCAGGTCATGATCTCAGGGTCATGAGATCCAGCCCTGCATCAGGCTCTTCGCTCAGTGTGGAGTCTGCTTGGGACTCTCTCTCTCCCTCTTCCTCTGCCCCGCCCCCCTGCGTTCTAGCAGTCTCTCTCTCTCAAATAAATAAATAATTTTTTAAAGGGGGGGACGCTTATTTACCCTTAGAGCAAGCGAAGCAAGAATAAGAAATGGGTTCAGAAGGATGACGTTCTACTCCTGGATGTGCTCATTTAAGTTCTTGCCCTCGGGACAGTCACTGGGCTTCCCTGGCTCCGTCTCAGGATGCTTACCTGCAGAGCAGGCAATAACACCGTCACTTCTACCAGGGCAAATGCCAGCCGACTTCATTCCTTATACATGCCATGCTTTCCATCTGCACTGGGGCGTCTGGGTGGCTCAGTCTGTTGAGCGTCCGACTCTTGGTTTCAGCTCAGGTCGTGATCTCTGGGTTGTGAGTTCGAGCCCATCAGGTTCCGCGCTGGGCATGGAGCCTGCCTAAGATTCTTTCTCTCCTTCTCCCTCTGCCCTTCCACCCCCATCCATGCACACAGCACTCTCTCAAAAAAAAAAAAAGTAAATAAAAATAAAAACTACATAACCAACACAGCAGAACATACCGTCACTATGTTGTACACCAGAAACTAATGTAACACTGTTGCCAACTATATAAATAAATAAATAAATAAATAAATAAATAAATAAATAAATAAAGAAGGAAAGAAGGAAGGAAGGAAGGAAGGAAGGAAGGAAGGAAGGAAGGAAGGAAGGAAGGAAGGAAGGAAGGAAGGAAGGATTGGTAGCCACCCCCCCCCCAAAAAAAAACTAAATTGCCAAAACTAGAATATTACATAGTCAAGGATAGTCAAGAACCCTGGTCTGGGCCCCTGTTCTGCCATTCATTAGCCCCCTGACCTCAGGTTCTCCTTTTTAAAAAATAGGTCTAATAACATACCTCCCAGAGTTAAAATGAGGTAACGCGGGACTGCTTTACCAGGTGCAAGATGGTCAAAACCTATCACTTGCTCGTGGGCAGGTTGTTGAGACCACATCGTTTACCACTTTGCATCTTTCGGTTAAACCTAACAATCAGCCTTGAACCACCGGGATAGCCAGAAACAACAGACACGCCCAGAAATGTTCCATTTAGAGCGCCCTCCGACAAATCCCTCTGAACAGGAATGAAGCAGGTGGTTCTTTTTCATTTAAATCTGTGAGTACAGGAGGGCTTCAGGGGCAGCCTTGCCCACCCACGTACACAGGTGTGGAAGGGAGGTTTTGGAGACCAGCAGACAGGTAACAGCTCCCCTCTTTACGCTTCTTCGAGAAATGCAGAAATCATAAAGACACGCTATCTGTCCCTAAGTCCAGAAGCAGAAATAAGAGCTGCAGGAAAATTACCCCTAATTCAAAACATAAAGTGAGAAGTATTCTGCAGGAGTTGCCAACAAGGCTCCAGGAAGATATTTTAGTGCAATCCTAACCTTCGTTGTATTGGAAAGTTATCAAAGAAGGAAATGGAAGCCTATCTCAGTAGGACAATAATTCAAAGAAAGAAAGAACAGTGGCTAAAATGAATCCTCCCATGTTTTAAAAATGGCAGATACAGAAGTTTGAACCACAAATAGTGGTCTTACCATCTTGGAGGGTGTTATATAAATGGGCCAGCGATAACCTCTTTGTATTATCCTAAAATTGTCCCCAGGCTCTTTACTTCTTTGAATCAGGCTAGAACTGTTAGCCCAAAGCCTGCAGGCACCAAATTCAAGTTCTTCACATCCAACTGCTTTAAATACAGTCCAAATAAACACACCTTTAGCCATCTAGAGCCCACCTATTCTGCATACCCCACAGAACTGCATCTTCCAACCATAGATAAGAAAAGACCCACCCTTACTGCCTTTCAAACTCTCAGACCTACAGACTCCCCACCTAGCTGCTAAGCAACATCACCTAGACATGTAAGGCCCCTCTCTCATTCCCCTCTCCCCTGGGAGGTTCCTTGCCCTATTCCCCTCTAGGGTGGTGACTTCACACCAGACTCTGGAAGGTCTCTTGCTGGGAGAAATCTCCCCTCTGACACAACCCTGTCCAAGCACTACCTAATAAAGTGTGTTGTATGTTACTGCCTGTCCTGATCCTGTTTTCTCCTTGATCAGCCCTGAAATCCTCACACTTGCCACAGAGAGTTTCTTAGTCTGTTTGGACGGCTCTGACAGAATACCATAGACTGGGGGTGCCTGGATAGCTCACTCGGTTAGGCGTCTGACTCTTGATTTTGGCTCAGATCATATCTCAAGGTCGTCAGATCAAGCCCATGTCAGGCACTGTGCTTAGTAGGGAGTCTGCTTAAGGTTTTCCTCTCCTCTGCCCCCCCCTTTAAAAATAAATACATAAATTTTTAAAAAATATACCGTAGACTGAGTGGCTTACAAATGACAGACATTTATTTTTCACAGTTCTGGAGGCTGGAAGTCCAAGATCAAAGCACCGGCAGATCCAGTGTCTGGTGAGGGACCACTTCCTGGTTCATAGATGGCTGTCCTCTCATGTGTCCTTACGTGGCCGGATGCAGCTCTCTAGGGTCACTTGTATAAGGTCTCTAATCCCACCAAAAGTCACCACCGCCAAACACCAACACATTGGGGATTAGGTTTCAACATAGGAATTTTGGCAGGGGCGGGGCGGGACACAAACATTCAGTCAATAGTGGAGGGAAACCACCATCTAATGGAACCAAGACTGGACCTGGAATCACAATCAGAATGTGAATCCCAGCTCCAACCATGGACCTTCTCTGTGGACTCAGGTCAGTTACTCATCCTTTTGAGTTTCCCATTGCCTCCTTGTGAAGTGAAGATGCCTGCCTCACAGTGTCACTGTGGCCAGGACACTGTTAATGCCTGAGGGGCAGCCGGAGGAAGAGCTCACCAGGGCATCAGCAAACCATGATGCATCTTCCTGTGTGTGCTAGCGAAATTCCAGTGTTGGATCCACAGAGAAATAATGTCTGAGGTAACAGTATCTAGTCCCTTAATGAGGAGAGGCTATCCATAGAGATTAGGAAGGAACTACCTTCACAGCTGGGGCAACACCACATTGGAGCCTGCCTGCTCCAGTCCCATAAAGATGACCAGCCACCAGTGGGCCTGAACAGTGATGCCATCTTCCCTACTTCTCAAGGGGAGTCTCCTATTCCTAAGGCTGGTATCTGTTCATCTAGGAGCCTAGGTGAAACTGGGGCCCCACAGGTGACCAGTTAGCTCCTCTGGTTTCTGGCTCCCATTTCAAGGTGAGTAGAGCAGTGACATGCTCCTATCAAGGGCAGACCTGAACCTGAGGTTTGCTGGCTACCGACCATGTTAGTCAGCTCATAACCTCCTCCACCTTGTTCTTGGTAACCCGGGTGACCATTACCTAGACATCCCTGTATGTCCAGCACGTTCCATGCCACAGATCAAGCCTTGCCAAGGAACACAGTTTTAACCGTGTGTCTTGCTTCAAGATTTGTGATGTCTGGGAGGTCTTTCTGTGATGAAAATGTTCTATATCTGTGCTATCCAATATGGTAGACACTAGCCACACTGAGGACTTGAAATGTGACTGGTGTGACTGAGGGACTGAATTTTTCATTGTATTTAATTTTATTTGGTTTAAACAGTCCTACGTAGCCAGGGACTACCAAGGGGACAACACAGTTCTAGAGTTTGTATGTTTGGATGCTCCCATGCAATTCTCCAACTCCAGCTAGTTTTCCTTGCTTTCTCACACCCCAACTAACTTTCCCTCACGTCTTAGAGCTCTCAGACTGGGAGCTTAACTACCATAATTTAGTTATCACTTTTTCTACTAGACATGCATTTCCAAGGTCATTAGTGCATCACGAGCTATGGATGGAAGCCCTGAATGAGCATACATCAGGTACATGGAACCGCCTGTATGCAAAGCCCAGCAAGTTTAAGGAACAGGGATCCAGCCCTAAGAAAACCTGCCTTGGAAAATGGACAATGGGTTTTGATCATGGTGATGGTGGTGGAGGTGGGGAAGAGAAGCCAGATTCTGGGTATATCTTGAAAGCAACGTCAATAGGCTTTGAATTGGCTTGAATGTGGTGAACACAAGAGATGATGACATGGAGGAATCAAAGGGGACCCTGGTAGTTTGAGCCTGCAGGAGAGAGCCAGCCCTACCAGAGATTGGACAATGGAGAGAAATATAGAAAATGGCTCAAACTTTGTGTGGCTCCCAAGCCCCTGAGCCCTACCTAATGTTATCTACCGATTCTCCAGACACAACCACTCCCCAGGCTGCTTTTTTTCACAGCCCTGAGAACTTGCTCTGCTCATTACAGTCCTGAGGCTTTTTCTCATGTCTACACCCTACACACACCCTGGAAAGCCCTGTCTTCATTTTCATCCTACATTATTCAAGGACAGGCTTCCTAGTGAATCACTTTGTCTCTAATCTTGACCTCTTCTAATGCTCCCATCCACTGACATTGTTCTTCCCGTTTTACTCATTGATATCATTTTTCTGCCTAAAACCCTGTGATGAGCTGTAGAAAATACATTCTAGCATGCCATATGTACAAAACAAGTCCCAAACTCATTAGTACCCTCTATGAAACATTCCCTAGGCAAACTAAGGAATTAATGACCCCCTTCTATGATACTTCTGTAGCTTACTTCACTTCCCACACTACATTATTTTCTCTAAATCCCTGTGATTCTTAAACCCTGACCCTGATACATGGTAGATAATCAATAGATATTTATTGAAACATTAAATCCTCCATTTAGAATTTTACAGCCTTTCAATAGCTTTATTTGTCTTAGCCCCATCTCCGGGATGGTATAATCCAGAAGTTGCAAATGTAAATATCTACAGGATCCAATTAGGGGAGGCAAATAAATAAACACAGTGAGGTACATACAATAGGGAATAGTGGGGCTTGTGGTAAAGCACACATGCCTATGTAAAAGTATTCTAATGAGAAAATAATTACTGTGTTAGCCAAACAAAATATTCTGCAGTAGATCTGATCTGCAGGCAGGGTAGCTCCCTGAACCAGCAGATCACCACTTCTGCTCTAAGTTTTAATGTAATAAAGAATCCTTCCCACTGGTATGGAATTTTTGTGTTTTGTAAAGTTACTTGTAACTTATAGGGCAATGGGGATAAGTAAATAGAGAACTCCTCAGGAGAAATTAGCGTGAGATATCCACAAGAAGTAGTTGAGAGCTCCTGATTCCCCTGCTGACCCTTCCATCAGCCCCCTTGCTGGAGGAGTGGTCTTGCTGTTGAGTTCATCCCTTTTTCCCCAGCACAATGTCTGGTATCAAATACAGGCTCAACAAACACAGGTCGAATTAATGAATAAATAACTAGTGCAATGGCTCTCACTCCCTTTTCAGCTCTGAACCATTCTTGAAGCTACTCTCCCTGCCAACACTGTGGGGGCAACAAAGACTCACCAGTGCCATGGTGGCCTTGGAGGCAGCTACCAGAGGGCAAGAGGCTGGGCTTAAAAAAAAAAAACAGCACGTGGACAGAAAGAACCCAATGTCCATCCCCAGTAATACATAACAAGCACTAGCCACGTATTTCCCGAGTGCATGGGAGGCAGCGGCCACTTCCTGGGTCTGCAGTGAAGAGCACAGACAGGCAGAGGAAGTGGTGAAAGAGGATGCTCCAGTTAGAACCAGAACCCTGAGCACCTAATGACCGAGAGGTTGAACAACCTGCGATTGGTAATTTACACCCTGATGAAGGGAGTGAAGGTGGTGGAACGCCTCAATGGTGAGACAAGAGAATCCAGACAGGACATGAAGGGACATGTGCCCTGGGTAAGTCCCTAGGGAAGAGGGATTGGGAGCTGAGGCCAGAACTGCACTGAGTATTGAATATCGCTCATAGGGCTTAACTGACTTACGTTAACTGAAAGATAGAAGATACAGAACGCACTCGGTACCTACACTTTGACTCTCAAAACAATACCCTTAATACTTCATACAAATGGGGTTCATGATTTACCCAAATCTACAAGTTTCTCCACAATCTTTACCTGGGTACCCAATTGGCAGCTGAATGAACAGGGGGCATGCCCTCTGTCCTGCCATGTCTTAGAACCACTCCTTCTCCGTGGTATCGCTTTCAGAGCTTGTTTGGTTTTGGAAGTGAAATCTTCAAATAAAACTCCATGAAAAGAGAGGCAAGCTACAGCTCTCTGTGGAAGAAGTACCAGGGGCTGTGATCAACACACTCTCTCTGCCTCGCCTTCCCCATTCTCCATTCTTCTGCCCCCAACCTAGGCAGCCCCAGGAAGCTCTGAGAGGCCCCCCACCCTTTTAAGATTTGCTCCCGAGACTCCTCCATCCACAGCTGTGCTTTGTACGCCATGGGCTTTCTCATCCACCATCAGTGGCTTTCCAGGTGCCTCTATCTAGCATGTCTGATTTTAGCCAATCAGAAATAAGGTTTCTGAAACTGACCTAATCTCTCTCCACCTGGGAATTCCAGATCTTCCCCTACCCACTCCTGAAGCGAGCTAGCTGCCAATCAAGCCTCTCCGGTATTCAGAGTATTTCAAAAGCATTCTCTCATTTGAGCACTATCTAATTATCTAATTAGTCTCTCCTAATGGGATATGAGGGAAAGAGCTGGCATCCGCATTCCCACTCAGCGGGAGGAAAGACCTCTCCAGGAGGAGACGCTACCTGGAGTCCGTGCCCATTCCTCTGACTGTCTCATCTATAATTCAAGGCAGCCTCGGGACTCAGGAAGCTGTGTGTCTAGGTTGCCTCGCTCTGTGCCTAGCTGTGCACTTTAAAGAAGTAAACCTTCCCATACACCACCACTCCCAGCCTTACACCCCCTCCCATCACACAGCTCTACCCAACATGGAAATCAAGCTACCAGCACCTTGCCTTGGCCAATAATCCATGCCTAAATTCTTATTCCCCTGCCCCACCTCAAATTATTTTTCCTGACTTGTGCCTGACATTGGTTTCCTCAAATCCCACCACTTCCTACATCTCAGGGCTCGCACCCTCTCCCTGCAGCTTTAAGCCCTGGATCCTCTCATGTTGACCTTGGTTTCTCTTCGTGGTGATGATTTAATGATCTGCCTGCACTACTCAGATTATGAATGAAGTTGCCATTCAGGTAGTCCTAAGGGCCTCCAGTGGATGTGCCCTGCCCCTAGCGCCCCACCTGGCTAGAACTCCTCTAAGATGTCAACCTCCTCCAAGGGGACAGACACACCTTCCCAAAGCCCACTTTAGCCTTATGCCCTCAGTATTTATCAAGGGTATAGGAGTAAGGTTAGAAATATGCCTTTCAAACTGCTGTTGCAAACACCACTCATTAGTAAATATATAATATATAATAAAAAGTTAGTCTCTCAGCTAATGTCTTCTTTTAACAGATGAATAAAGCATTGCTTATTATGTATTGATTTTTTTACTGTCTCAATGTTTTAAAAGAATTTAAGGAAGCTTCTGATGATGCACGCGATATATCTAGATAAAAATAATGTGAAATTAATAAAAATAATGAAGGGAAAATAAGAAATAGTGGTCAAGAGTTGGTATAGTTAGCAAAATGCGGGCGGTGAAATTTTATGCATTTGAGATGGCTGAGTATCAAAACACCAAAGAATCAGTGTTGAGGAGGAGAAAAGAAATACCCCACATGTCATATGGGAAGAACAATAGCATGGTCCTCTCCAAAAGGCTCAACCATATGTTGGATAATGCACATAGTTCTCAACAACATCATTATAGGAAATCGGCCAGTGAGGTTCAAGGAGTTGTTTCTCACGATGCCCTAAGAGAAGGCATAGGCGTGCTATGCCGGAGTGCATTTCAGGGTCAATTCTGTCCATGGCCCATGGAAGCAGTTCTCCAACAGTGTGTTCTTCATCTACTTGGAAACTCTGTTGTTTGGTACATATTAAGAAATGTTGTTCTTTTGGGGTGGTCATTGTTTTATCAGTATGAAATGACCCTTTATCTCTGATATCTAATATTACCTTAGCCACTCCACCTGTTTTGTTTAACTGGTGCTAGCATGGTATACCTTCTGCCATCCTTTCACTCTGCTAATAGTATAAGAACTTTACAACAAAACAATTCCATGTCTCCATTTGTACTAGTGTTATTATACATTACACTTCCACATATGTTATAAACCTCACAATATATTTTTATTTTTCTCTTAAACACTTATCTTTTAAAAACATTTCTATAATAAGAAAGAGACAATCTGTTATATTTGCCCACATAGTTACCAATTCCAAGCCTCTTTGTTCCTTTGTGTAGATCCAGACTTCCTTGTCGTATCACTTTCCTTCTGCCTGTAAGATGTTCTTTAACATTTCATGTTATGCTACTGATTAATTGTTTTAGTGTTTTGTGTCTAAAAAAGTTCTGATTTCATCTTCGTTTTTGAAAGCAATTTTGCTGGCATAACTGATTTTTTGCTTTAACTATTTTGACACCACTGCTCTTCCATCTTCTGACTTGCTTTATTCTTTTTGTGTGTGTGTGTGTTTTATTTTTTTTATTTTTTATTTTTCTTTTAGGGAAGGTCGTTAGTCTTTTATTTTTTTTAATAATTTTTTATTATGTTATGTTAATCACCATACAGTATATCCTTAGTTTTTGATGTAGTGTTCCATGATTCATTATTTGCATATAACACCCAGAGCTCCATGCAAAACGTGCCCTCCTTAATACCCATCACTGGCCTATCCCAATCCCCCACCCCCCTCCCCTCTGAAGCCCTCCGTTTGTTTCCCAGAGTTCATAGTCTCTCGTGATTCATTCCCCCTTCTGTTTACCCCCCCTTCATTCTTTCCTTCCTCCTCCTACCGATCTTCCTGCTATTTCTTATGTTCCATAAATGAATGAAACAATATGATAATTGTCTTTTTCTGCTTGACTTATTTCACGTAGCATAATCTCCTCCAGTCCTGTCCATGTTGCTGCAAATGTTGGGTAATTGTTCTTTTTGATGGCTGAGTAATATTCCATTGTATATATGGACATCTTCTTAATCCAGTCATCTGTTGAAGGGCATCTTGGCTCCTTCCATGATTTAGCTATTGTGGACAATGCTGCTATGAACATTGGGGTGCATATGGCCCTTCTCTTCACTATGTCTGTATCTTTGGGGTAAATACCCAGTAGTGCAATGGCTGGGTCATAGGGTAGCTCAATTTTTAACTTTTTAAGGGACCTCCACACTGATTTCCAAAGTGGCTGTACCAATTTGCATTCCCACCAACAGTGTAAGAGGGATCCCCTTTCTCTACATCCTCTCCAACATTTGTTGTTTCTTGCCTTGTCAATTTTTGCCATTCTAACTGGTCTAAGGCAGTATCTCAATGTGGTTTTGATTTGAATTTCCCTGATGGCTAATTATTTTGAACATTTTTTCATGTGTCTGTTAGCCATTTGTATGTCTTCATTGGAAAAGTGTCTGTTCATATCTTCTGCCCATTTTTTGATTTGATTATTTGTTTCTCATGTATTGAGTTTGAGAAGTTCTTTGTAGATCTTGGATACCAATCTTTTATCTGTAGTGTCATTTGCAAATATCTTCTCCCATTCCATGGGCTTCCTCTTAGTTTTTTTGACTGTTTCTTTGGCTGTGCAGAAGCTTTTTATCTTGATGAAGTCCCACAAGTTCATTTTTTCTTTTGTTTCTCTTGCCTTTGGAGATGTGTCATGAAAAAAGTTGCTGTGGCCGATGTCAAAGAGGTTGCTGCCTATGTTCTCCTCTAGGATTTTGATGGATTCCTGTCTCACATCGAGGTCTTTCATCCATTTGGAGTTTATCTTTGTGTATGGTGTGAGAGATTGGTCAAGTTTCATTCTTTTGCATGTAGCTGTCCAATTTTCCCAGCACCATTTATTGAAGAGACTGTCTTTTTGCCACTGGATATTTTTTCCTGCTTTGTCAAAGATTAGTTGCCCAAAGAGCTGAGGGTCCATTTCTGGGTTCTCTATTCTGTTCCATTGGTCTATGTGTCTGTTTTTGTGCCAGCACCATGCTGTCTTTGTGATCACAGCTTTGTAGTACAGCTCGAAATCCAGCACTGTGATGCCCCCAGCTTTGTTTTTCCTTTTCAACAATTCCTTGGTGATTCGGGGCCTTTTCTGGTTCCACACAAATTTAAGGGCTATTTGTTCCAACTTGCTCTATTCTTGATGAAGAATCTGCTGTCATCCTTAACTCTGCTGACCTGTACGCAGTGTGTCTTCTTACTCTGACCTAGACTTTTTATTACTGGTTTTGAGCAATTTGATTATGATGGACTTTGGTGTCATTTTCTCCATGCGGCTTTTGCTTGAGGGTTTCCTGAGATTCTTGGATCTGTCAGTTTAGAACTGTCATCACATTTAGGAAATTTGGAACTCTTGATTCCTCCAAGATCTTTGTTGTTCCCTCCCCATCCAATTACATGTATACCATTTGGATTTGTCCCCAAACAAACTGATGTTCACTTTTTTCCCCAGTCTTTTAGATGATTCTGTTTCATTTTGAATAGTTGCTCTTGGTATGTCTTCAAGTTCATGATTTTTTTCTTCTTTGATGTCTAATGTGTTGGTATCCCATCCAGTGTATTTTTCTTTATTTCATACTTTACAGAACTTTTTTAAAAATGTATTTTATATGTTCAGTCTTTCTTCTAGCTTCTTGGACATATGAAATATAATTGTAACCATTAAATGCCCTTGTCTAGGAAGGCTACCATCTGTGCTATTTCTGTATCAGTTTTGATTGATTTTTTTCCACCTCATTATGGTTCAGATATTTCTGCTTCTTTGTATGACTGGTAATTTTTGAGTGGATACAGAACAGTATGAATTTTATTAGTTTAGTGCTGGATTTTTTTTTAGCATAAACATTCTTGAACTCTGCTCTGGTATGCAGTTAAGTTACTTAAAAAATAGCTTAATTCTTTTATGTCTTGCTTTTCAGCTTTGTTAGCTCAAAAAAGCATTTAGTGTGGGGCTATTTTTCCCCACTTACTTCGGACATACTGAATAAGACAAAATACTTCTGAATACTATATATTATGCCCAGTGAATTATGAGGTTTTCCACTCTGGCTGGTAGTAAAAGGAATTGTTCTGGGCGCTGTGGGAGTCCTGGGGGTTATTAGTTCTAATCCTTTTGGGTTCTGTCTTTCCAAAGCCTCAGGTAATTTCCTCACACACATGTGCTAATCAATCACAACTGTAGACTCAAGGGGGACTCACTACAGATATCCAGAGTATTCTCTCTCTTTCTCTTTCTCTCTCCCTCAGTACAGATATCCAGAGTATATTCTCTCCACACACACACCTCTATCTCTTCCTCTTCTCTCTCTCACTGGCTTTGTCCTGTCTTGTACTCTACCTTTAGCTGCCCTGGCCTCTCTGAGTCCCCATCGCCATCTTCTCAACTCAGGAAGCCCTCAGATCATTACCTGGATTTCCCCTTCCTCAGTACAGCCTGGAAACTCTTTCAGGCAGTAAGCGGGGGCAGTTCCAGGATTCACCCAGTCTGTTTCCCTTCTTTCAGGGACCCCTGTCCACTGCCTGAACCCAATGTCTTGAAAACCATCATTTCACATATTTTGTCTGGGGTTTTTTTGTAGTTATTTCAGGTAAATCTGGTCCATGTTACTTCACCTCGGCCAGGAGCAGAAATCCTGGTGTCTTGATGCATAAAGATGAAATCAGACATCTGATTTCCATTCCACCAGCCAGCAAGAAGCGCCTCACCAAGCTCTTGATGCATAAAGATGAAATCAGACATCTGATTTCCATTCCACCAGCCAGCAAGAAGCGCCTCACCAAGCTCTGTACTCAGCTGCACTGGTCTTCTTATAACCTCTGGCTTTTCTGGTTAATTATGTCCTCCTCTCTTGCTTGGTTGGGTCTTGCCCTATTACTCTCTTTTCTTCCTTCTCTCCTTTCCTACATTTTTTCTTTTCTCTCTGGATTTTTCCCTTTGTGTCATCTTTCTCCTTCTCTCTCTTCTCCTTTCAGACATCCAGCAAACCATCCCTGCCACTAGGTGACCGGCTCTAAGCTCGTCTCCAGGGGTCAGGGATGAATGAATAAGACAAGCTCTGGTCTTCAGTGAGCATTTAATTCTATTCTTTAAAATCAGGTCTGAAACCAATTAGGGGGTTAAAAACACTATCATTCAGCTTAGTGCAATAGATAGTACACTCTGGAACCAGATGATGTCACACCTCATTATTTGACTTTAAGCAAGCCCCTTGACTCTCAGTTTCCATGGTCAGAAATTTCTAATTTCTAATTTCTCACAAGACTGCGGTAAAGACTGAATGAGCTTGTGTTTGGGAAGTGCTCCTCACTGTTCTTGGTACATAGTAGGTATTCAATAAATACTGGTTTTTCTTTCCCTCTTCTGTCTTTTCCAAGAAAACAATGCTCTTTATAAACCCATGTTCTTTCCATTATATGGAAACAATGAAAAGTCATATAGGCCTAAATTCATGGTTGGTTCCATGACCATGAGTCTAAGTCCTATGTACACTGAGTGCTCGGATAGAATAATGCAATTACCAGAGAGTTAAAAAGTAAAGCCAGTCATTTAAGGTGAGAGGTTAAATCCAGTTCACGTGACTCCACTTTGGCCAGAAGTGCAGGTTTCCCCTCAGAGTTAGCCCTTTCCCTGCCCCTCACATGGTGTGACACCATCACTAGGACTCATGACTGTTGGTTTCAGGAATGCAACCGAAAAGCAGCAGCCTGAGGATGTTAGTCACGTGCCTTTGACAAACTGGTAACCTGAGGCATTTCTTTATTTATCAGGTTCATTTAAAGCTACTATTCAAGAGAGCGCCAACGTGAGAGGAAATGAGGGAGGAAAGATTCTAACCAAAGCATGAAAAATGCCCCAAGTTGAGACGCATTTTTTTTTTTTTTTAATTCTGGAGAAACCGACCTTACGCTAACCTGCTATAAAGAGAGAAGCCAATCAGGCAGATTCCCAGGCCACGAAAGTTGCCACAGCAAAAGAGCCTAGGTCGGTAAAGGGAGGGCTTCAAAATATTGTCATGGTATCCCAAGGCAATGAGGATGTAAGTTGAAGTTTAAAGTCATGGTCTGCCTGCCCTATTTTCCCCCACAATTCCCTGCTTCCCTTCCTTCTACCATGGTCTGTTAGTCTCACTTTCCAAACGGGCCACTCACCTTTAAGCCTTTGCTCTTGCTCTCTCCCCATTGCCTGGAGCACCCCTCCTGCCTCTTCACTAGGTCAGCCCTGGTTCCTCGTTTTTTGTTGTTGCTGTTTTTTTAAGATTTTATTTATTCATTTGACACAGAGAGAGAGAACACAAGCAGGGGGACCGGCAGGCAGAGGGAGAAGCAGGCTCCCCGCTGAGCAGGGAGCCCGATGCGGGACTTAATTCCAGGACCCTGGGATCAGGGCCTGAGCCAAAGGCAGCTGCTTAACCAACTGAGCCACCCAGGCGCCCAGTCCTGGTTCCTCTTTAAGCCCCAAGCACAAAGCTCCTCTCCAGGAAACTTCCTGACTCCCTCACTTTTGCCCTCCAGGCTCCATTAAGTCTTCCCAGGGCTGCGGCCACTATAAAGTAGAAAAGGAAAGACTAGCACAGGCCACGAAGGCAAATTTATCCAGCAGTTTCGTTCAGCTTCTATGGAAAGATGGAATGAAGTCGTTTGAGGTGCTAATCCCGAAAAGGATTCTGAACCACAGAGAGATTTTCCCATGGGATCAGAGTCTAGCCTCTACTTAGCAGTTTCACAATGGGGGAGTGGCTGGAATGAAATCCGCGTCTGAAATGCCGGGTGTTAGGCGACACACGCAGGCAAAATATTACGGTTATACATAATAAAGTGGCCCCTGCTGAGTGCAACGCATACACCGATGCACAGGAAAAACGCCTTTTACAACCCCCGTTAACAGGCACCTCCTCTTCTCTGTCCCCCGCTTTCATGACAGGTCAAACACAGCTACCAGAAAACCGCACGGCAACATGACAAACATCATCACGGTTAAGAAGCCATTTTTCCTTTTTGTTCTGGGGGTACAGAGATCTCACTGCAGGAAAACAGAGCCCGTGTGATTTGGTGTAAATTCGTACACGTGCATACGGAAAGAGCCACGGGCAGGAGCTCATTGAACAGACAGATCACTTGCTCCACCAATTAGGTGAGAGGAGAAATCAGAACAACCAATTACTTCACCTCATGTAGCCTAAGTCGTTCCTTCCCTCCCAAACCCATTTTCAGGACGAAGACCACCCTGACGGCACGCAAGCCAATACTTCACGGGGGCACCTACTGTACAGCTCGTCGTTCACGGCCGGAGTTGGACTCTTTCTCGGGACGCATCCTTCCGCCCATCAAGCACCTTATATGTAGTACACTTAGCTATTTTCTCAGAAAAAAAAATAATCGGCTGAGAAGGAGTTCTGTTTCCATTGTTCCAATAATTTTCAGGTGGGATTTTAAAACATGTTTCGCCAAGTGCTTGCTTATCATTCAAACTGGTCGTAAATTTGGGGTTATCAGTTGTGCTGGTGTGAGTGACGTCACTGAGCAATAAACAAGGAGAGGATGGTATTTTTTAAGTCTTAATAAATCCAGCAGCCTGTACACTATTGGTCGTGAAACTGGACGGAAGCCCAACACATATGCGTAGCTCCCACGTCCCAATCTATTTGCTTTATATGTTAAATAGCCCTCCCTACTTAAATGACGGTGAGAAATGGCCACCTACATTTTATGGCCAAGACAAAAGTCAAGAGAAACCCTGTTGCTTCTCTATCATCCCACTGAATGGACTTGGTGGAAACCACAGCTGGTTTAGGACCAAACCTCTCACTATTGGTAAAAGGGAAGGTACATTCCCAGTATCCTGTCCAGGGCCTAATACAGAGTAGATCAAAGTAAATACTAGCTGAATAAAAGCATAAATGAACTCATAAATATACTTTGCAAAATAAACTAGCACAAAGGGTTGGAAAAATTCACCACTAAGGACCTTTTCCCAAAGTCTTTCTGTTTTACTATGACGAAAACAAACACCCTCCCAAAAATATAAGGCTATTTCAATATCTGAGAAAGCTATCAATGCAATATACCACAGGAGAAAAATCATACGATCATCTCCAAGTTGCAGAAATGTATCTTACCCCATTAGAAATAGAGAGGAATTTCCTTAAATTGATAAAAGAGTATATATTAAAAACCTATAGCAAACTCTGTAACTAATGGAAAAGCTACAGACATGTCCTGAGACTGGAAATAAGACCAGAAATCCCATTATTACTGCTATTGCTTAACATAGTACCAGGGGTCCTGGCCTATGCTTTAGGAGATGATATATAAGTAAAACATTAAGGATAAAAAAACAAACTATTTGCAGGCAATATGTTCCTTACCAATTAAATACAACAGAATCAACAGATAAGCTATTAGAATCACCACGAACGTTCAGAAAGCTTCCTAAATACAAAATCACTTAAAAAAAATTTAACAGCATTTTTCTACAACGGTGATAAACAACTAGAAAACACACTTCAAGAAAAAGCCACAATAGCCGCAAAAAAAATGCAATATATCTGGGAATTTACTTCAGGAATATACCAAATTTCTATGAAAAATATTTTTTCAACTGTAACAAAGAATAGGAAAGAATATCTGAAGAAATGGAGAAAACTTCTCTGCTTTCTAGGCAACTCCAAGTCAGGGACACAGACATCAGGCACTGCCGATAGGAACATAACATGGTGCAGCCATTCCAGGGAGCCACCAAACTAGCTATAGCTACGTCCTATGACACAGCAGTGTGGCTTTTCGGCATACATCCCGGAGACCTCGTGCAAGTCCAGAAGGAGGCATGGGTAAGAACGTTCATCACAGCACTGTTTGGGACATGGAGAGTTACGGGCAATCTAGGCGTCCGCTCATGGGGGAATAGAGAAGCATAATGTGATGGATAGACTCCTCTGCGGTAACTAGCAAGAGACCAACAGTACACCCAGCAACAATGCACAATACTGAGTGGGCAGGAAAAAAGAAAAGAAAGAAACAGAAGGAGGTCAGTAGCATAATCCCATCTATGTAAATTAGAAAATGTGCTCACGAACAGCAATACATACTTTCCAAGAACACGTGCTAATAAATAGACATATATAAACTACCGTAGCACGGTCGTCTGAGAGAGGGTGGTGGCTGGGCACGAAAGTGAGGAATGGGCATAAGGAAAAACAATAATTAATTAAAAGAGAATCTTTATACTTACTGATGTTGACAATATGCCAGGAGATGAAGAACCTGGTCAGGTCTTGTATTTGAATTTGTATTTTCTTATTGCTTCTATTATATAGTATTTATGCTAGAATGTTTTTTAATAAATACCCCCCCAAAATACTTTAAATTGTACCCGATTTCCTTCCAAAGAAAACAGACAAGTTGTACCAGAAAATTTCTAACTTCCTTTTCTTAAATACCGTAAAGAAAAAGTATCACCATCAGACCCTCTGCAAGAACATTTACGGCAATTTTTTTTTTAATTCGTTTTCCTTAACCCACTCCAGAAAAGCTGTGAATGTTACAAATGGAATGGTAGCTATATAGAAAAGAGCAAGCGAACCAGACCAGAAGAGAGAGAATGGAGAGAGAACACAGCATAAGCTTCTGAGTAACAGAACTAAAAATGATAATTTTATCATTTCTTAACCAAATTAAAGATGTGCAAAATGGAAGGTACAGCTTGGCAGGAAGTACGGTTCTCTGAATTTGCCCGTTACTCTCGTGGTCTCCTATGTGCTAGTGTGACATGGATTTGAAAGTCCTTCTTAGTCGATTCACAACCTGTGTGTGTCTTTCCTTTCTTCCCCGCGGGAACCCTGCCCTGTGACAAGCTTGGAGGGCAGATTGGGGATGTTTCAGGCTTGGCTGCCTGGCGGTTCCATCTGTGTTGCTCTACTCCCATCTACTGATAAAAGGCTGCTACTTCTCCAGGAGCGCTCCTCGACGCCCTCTCCAGTGTGGACCACTACTGGGGCTGCTGGAAGTCACTTGGCCTTGGAGATTATCTGCTCCGTGTGTGCCTGTTCTGAGGGTAATTACCAGTACCCTAGTTTACTGACTGGTGAGTTACTGTTTAATTTCACTTTGACAATCAAAGAAAAGACAAGCATCACTTGAAGCCGGTTCTTCATTTCTTGAAGAGGGCTGTCAGTTTCATTAGGAAAAATAAATCACATTGTGTGGTAGTTTTCAAAGCACATTGTTACTATACATGTGCTGGTACATACCAGGGATTTTTGTTTGGGTTTGGTTCGATTGTAGGGTTTTCTGTTTGTTTTGGGGTTTTGGTTTTTGAATCACAAAGGATCCTTTTCCCACTGGCTTAAAGAGTGAGGTGTTCATGATAGCAAGTGCGGTGCTTTAAAGTAATTAAAGCATCATGGATGGGGCTCCCTGGCTGAGAGCAGAGGGGCATGGACTTGAGGGGTTCTTGAGTGCTGGGAGGATTTTTTGGGGATTCCATTAGAACGAAAAAGTGGGGAGAAACTGTATGTAATTTCACCAAATCATCCCATGAACCAGTGTTCAATTAAACATCAGTGATTTGAGAAAGAAATTAAGACAATGTTTTTTCAGGGGTAACTCTCCCTGCCCCACAATCCAAGTTTTAAGTTTGGTCTATGAGATTAGCTCATCTGAAAGAAATTAAATGTCAATTTTATCTTGATTCATCACAGCTCTTTAATCAAAGTCGATGCATCACCTCCCCTGATTACCCCTCCATCAATGCTGACCTGGAAATCTCACACCAAGCTTCCCTGTGCAGGCTGGCTAATTAAGAACTTGGTTGTTCCACCTTTGCCTTGGAGAGAAGCGGATGGCGGGGCTGCCCCAAAGAGGTGGCCTCTTTATGGAGAAGGGTCCTGGAAAGAGGTCAGTGGTAATTACCAAGCAGCAGAACAGTCCATGTACGCATTGGACATTATTGGTCCATAAAATGTCTGGAGATTTATAGCAGAAAACAGAAGTCGTGTGTGTTGAATGTCAAACTGAACTAAATTAGCCCAGCGTGGTGAACTGGAGAATAGTGAGCCCTGTTGGGACCGTAGGGAGGAGCCCATGCAAAGGGCTTGGCCTTGGAGGAGGGGTACATATACCCAACTCTCCACCCAACAGCTGTGTGACTTGACCAGATTACAGTAAGGTTGCATCCTCTGTTAGCCAAACAAGTTCAACTGCAGGAATCTGCTGTGAAAGGGAAAGAATTTAGATGGGAGAGGACTCTACCCACTGTCTCCCTCAGTAAGTGTCCCGGAGGAAGAGGCAGACAGCCCACGGAGCTCCGCCATCCCCAGTTCAGGTATCTCTCCAATCCAGGAGATTCTTCACTGTTTTCATATACCTAACCCTGCCGATTGCAGGTCAACCACTTTAAGTGATGTTCAGTTGAAGAAATAATGGTTTAATCCAAAGCAAGAGGGAAAACAGTTGTGTTGCACTTATGGACGGTTGCATGTGTTGGTCTCCAGTGTAGTAATTCCTTGCAGGAATATCAGGGTGACTTGTCTGTATGGACCTGTCACTTCCATGCTGACCCCGGGACCCAGCCCCCATGAGCTGCTTTTCCATTGCCTTCAACCTCACTATGCCTCTGTTTTCTCTCCCTAACTCAGAAATAGTAGAAGTAGCTTTCTGTTGACATGGTCACTGACTCCTGCCTTTTAGGCCATGTTTTTGTCATTGATGAAATGACCTGGTTGCATTTGACAGGCTCAAAGATCTCTTCCAGACTCATCCTTGCTTAACACCTGTGGTCTGTCACCTATTATGTCATTTTTTTTTTCCAGATCAGGCGTGTATGATTCTTCATGGAAATGTAGATATAGATAAGAATTGTATTGGACTTAACCCTTGCACATTTTCAACAAAAATACTGCAGTCTCCCATCGGAGAAGAGGCTTACCATACAGAGAACATTTGTTGAACTTTGTGTCAGGCATGGGGCCTTCTTTCAATGCTCATGCCACCCCTTGAATGAGGTACTGGTATTATCCTTGATTATATGGATGAGGAAAGAAGGACAGAGAGAGCCTTTAAGAAATGTGCCCCCAGGCGCCGCAGCTCAGGGAGTGCTGGCCCCGGAATTAAACCTACTCTTTGAACCAGGGCGCAGTAAGAATTTTCTCTTGATCAAAGTATTCAATGAAGCCATCTTTCCCATTTTCTTAGTCATAGGCTCAAGGCAGTCATATGCTTCAGTCCTACCTCTACTACTAAAAAGGAATTGAAAGGGTTTCTGGTTCCATATGGTGGCCTGAGTACACGCATTATATTCATGTCCTCAAAAACGCCCATTGAAAATATAGTATTGATGTATGAAAGGAAATAAAATCCAATGTTTTTTAAAAAGAATGGAATGGTATGGCAATCAGCAAAATATTAACTTTTAAAAAGATTCGAGAAGACAAAAACTAGGTTGGTTAAAGCAGATATTGGTTAAGAAAAATTACAGTGGCAGTCGTGTGTGCTGTCTGCCATAGGAAGCACGAAAGATGATGGGAGGAGAGGTCAGAGCCAGTTTTCCTGAGATGAAGAAACTCAAGGAGAAGGAGGAAAGGGGGGCGTGGGAGGAAGGGGTTGGTGGATCGATGCCCTCCCTCAAACACTGGGATTCTCTTGCTCAATTTTGAGGCTGCTGGAAGCCATGTTCATTAGCTCTAGGCTAAAACTAGAGGACTGTCCTCTGACAGCAAATGTATGCAGAGCCAGGAGAGAATAAGGGCTCGTAAGGTGGGTGATGCATCTCCACTGTGAAGCCCCCCATATTGTAGTACGGCGGGTGCAAGGTGGAGGGTGGTGTCAGCCCGCCTGCTCCCAGCCCACAGACCCTAAGGAGAAGCTGGTACAGAAACAGAAGTGATCAATATTCCGGAAAAGCCTAGCCAGCTGACTACACTTAATATATTTTTTCATTTGCCAATGTGAACAGACAACCAAGAATCAGTGGCTATTTGAAGAAAACAAGTAGCATGAAAGAGAAAGTCCAAGATGAACAAAAACAACTTTTAGCCCAGGCAAAAGACAATGTCAGAAAATGGAAGACAGCTGTCAGTATGCCAGGAAAAAAAAAAAAAAAAAGTCCTACTTTACTGATCCATAAAACAAAAGCAGAAACATTCCAGGATTAAGTGAGTTCTTGCAAATTAAAAATATCATGATTGAACTTGAAACAAAAAAAGGACTGGAATATAAACTCAAAGAAATCTCTATAAAATTACTCAAAAATCAAAGAAAAGGAAAATATGAAAGAAAATAAGCATCATAGAAGATAAATCCATGAAACTTAATAGACACCTTTTTTAATGGAGAGGAGAAAACTAATCAAAACAATTAAAAATTAACAAAAAAACACCCAGAAACTTTCTGATTGAAAGATTCCACTGAATGCTAAGGAGGACAAATGGACAATTGTAAGGAACCTCAGAATGTCCAAAGAAACTGTCTTAAAAGCTACTAGAGAGATGGAAAAAATACTTTATTTACAGAGAAACAAGAATCAGATTGACAACAAACTTATCATCAGAAATATTAATTGCTAGGAAATAATGGAGAGATGCCTTAAGAGATATGAGAAGAAATATTTTTAAGGATCTACTTATTTCTTTAAGAGAGAAAGAGAGTGTGCAGGGGGAGAAGCAGAGAGAGAGGGAAAGAGAGAATCCTCAAGCAGACTCCCTGCTGTGTGGGGAGCCCAACACGGGGCTCGACCTCAGGACCTGAGATCAGGACCTGAGATCATGACCTGAGCTGAAATCCAGAGTTAGACATTCAACTGAACCACCCAGATGCCCCAAAACTAAATTACTTTGAACCTTAACTTCAACATCCATCCAAACTGTCAGGAATGGGTGAAATGGAGGCTTTTTTAGACATTAAAAAAAAAATCTTTAAAAATTACTGAAAATATATTCCAGGAAAATGGGGGGGGAGGGTAAAAGAAACAGAATGAAAGAAAAAATAAAATCTCATAAATAGAGGAACTAACTTAGGATAAAATAAAATGAACCCCTGGCACCCATGCTGTGTAAAGAAGCTGGAAACTGATCCACAGAGAAAGGAAGTCATACCGTGCTTGGAAAAACGTAAGAAAATCAAAGTGATTCCCTTTCAACAATACGATGCAACAGCTGAAATTTAATAGAAATGTGACAGAAGGGAAATATGTTTATTTTATCAGTAAGAAAAAAGAAAAGGAATTAGAGACTCCAGTAAACTAAAAACAATGCATGAAAAGAAGTACTCAAATAGAGTATATTCTGAGAGAGCACACACTGCAGATGAGCAAGAGTCACGTCCAATGATTAATATATAAAATCACTTTATTTCACTTGTATGTGGAATCGAAAAATAAAACAACTGAATAAAGAAACAAAACAATAGAAACAGACCATAATACAGAGAACAAACTGATGATTGCCAGAGGAGAGGAGGGTGGGAGGATGGGCAAAATGGATGGAGGGGAGTGGGTGATACAGACCTCCGGTTATAGAATAAGTCATAGGAATAAAAGGCACACCATAGGGAATACACTGAATCATATAATTGTGTTGTATGGTGTGCAAAATATCCGGAGATGTTGAATCACTATGTTGTACACCTGAAACTAATGTAACATGTGTGTCAACTCCACTCAAATTAAACCTAAACCCATTTAGGTAAAATATGATAGATAGATAGATAGATAGATAGATAGATAGATAGATAGATAGATAGATAGACTGATAGATGATAGATAGATGATAGATAGATGATAGATAGATAGATAGATAGATAGATAGATAGATAGATAGATAGATAGATGATTGACTGATAGATGACAGGTAGACAGATAGATGATTGATAGATAGAAAGATAGATGATAGATGATTGATAGAGAAAACCACTGCCTAGAAATACAAATTCAAATGCAACTCTGTTGGCATTTTTGGCTGTTTGCTAGCTCTCTGCAGTCATGCTTAGGCCCTGGCAGACAATGAACAGTACGGTATTTTGTTCCCAAATGAAAGGTGAGTGGAGCTCAGAGGCACCGCAAAACTCAGGCACATGGCTTTCAAGTTTAGCATATGTTCCTGACACCATCAAGACTCAGCTCAATATTATAGTTAAGGTCCTTCCAACTTTAAAATGCTAAGTGCATATGCTTAGATTTTAAGCAGGCTATTTTTAGAGCACTAGAATGCTCCTGTCTAATTTTCCATAAATGTGGTTAGGTAGCAGCCGAGGTTCCAGTGTAGTGTTCTTTTCGTTATAAAGTTGCAGCAAGTCCTGTGTATCCAAATTCATTTTGTAATTACTATATTGATAAAGTATTGTTTTGAAAGGGCTTATGGGATGCAGAAAGAGGGAACTTCTGACTCCTGGGATCAACAACCCTCAGCCTCACCGCCAAGAAGGCTTTCTGCTATCGTGATAAAAAGGCAAGGGGTGTGCCTGCGCTCGACCAGCAAGCCCAGAGCAGGCACAAGATGGAAACATTGTCTCCAAGTCTCAACCACAGCTTTGCAGGTTTCTCTTGTTTGCCCTGGGATGGGATTTGGTATCTGAGCTTCTGTTCTGCGCCTGGAGGGATTCTCAGTCTATGACCAGGTTATTTTCTCTGCCCCGCTCCTCTGTGCCCTTGATTTGGTCTCCATCTCTCTCGGTATCTTTTCTTTTTCCTGCCTCCTCCACACCCCCATCTCTTCCCCTGAATTGTCAATAGTATGTAAGCAAGAGTTATATTGATACGCCTCATTCTTTGAAGAGTTTTATATTCATAATTATAACTTTTCATTTTATTCTCAAAAATAAATGAATAAACAAGTAAAGCAATCCTCGAGGCTGAGTTGCCTAACTTTTGTGATTTTTTTAAATTTAGAAGAACTCCAGATTTGTAGAAAATTGCCAAGTGTACAAAGAGTCCCAAACACCCATACCCAGTTTCTTGTACTGTTAATATCCTCCATTAATGTGCCACATTTGTCACAATTAATGAACTAATACTGATACATTATTAACTAAAGTCCATACTTTATTCCAATTTCCTTAGTTTTTACTGTTCATTTTCTGTTCCAGGATCACACTGAGGATGTCACATTGAGTCGTCCTATCTCCTTAGGTTTCTCTTGGCTGTGACTCAGAAAGTTTCTCAGACTTTCCTTGTTTCTGATGAGTTTTGAGAAATATTGGCCCACCATTTTGTAGAATGTCCCTGCATCGTGACTTGTCTGCTGTTTTCCTCATGATTAAAGTTATGAGTTTGGGGAAGGAAGACCACAGAGGCAAAGTGCCATTCTCATTACACCATATCAAGGATATATACTGTATCAACATGACCTAGCACTGTCGAACTTGAGGTAGCATTGGTCAGGTTTCTACACTGTCAAGTTACCGTTACCCCTTTACATACTGTACTTTTTGGATGGAAGCCACTATGTGCAGCTTGAGTTGCCTTTTGGTTAGGCTTCTAGTTGATCTAATTTTTCCTGTGGGTCAGGAGATAGCAATACAAACTTCCGCATATAGGATTAAATAACACAGTGATAACATTAGGTATTTGCGCTGTAAAAAGATAGCCCCACAATTGTACGTTGTGCACAATGTGGGAAAATTGGAAGAAAAGGCTAATTCAAGGAAAAAGTAACTTAGTTCTAATTCTTAACCACCACTGACAACTATCGATTGACCCTTGTACTTGAGGCAAATACCCTCGTATCTGTTCTACTTTGCAATCATCTTCAGATGACAATCCAAGTCTGAACAGCACGGTACCTTCCCTGAAGAGCTGTTGCTTTGGTCCCTAGAAGATTTTGGTCCAAACAGTCTCTGTTCTTTTTTTTTTTTTTTTTTTTTTTTAGTTTCAATTCAATTAGCTAACCTACAGTACATCATTAGTTTCAGATGTAGTGTTCAATAATTCATCAGTTGCGTATAACACCCAGTCAAGCAGTCTCTGTTCTGTGACAATCCCCACCCTCCTATCAGCACGGGTCGGTCCTGGGCATGAAGAGGGGCAGCAGAAAGATCTCTGAATGAGGAATCCTAGCTTCATCATTTAACACTATGCGTGAGCACCTTGGTTTACTGGATGCAATCTATCGGGGAAGTGTCTATATCACAGGATTTTTGTAAGCATCAACTCAAATAATATAGCCTGCTTCACAAACATGAATATTTAGCATAAAGATGAAGAACGAAAGCAGAACCAACCAAGAAAGAATCACAAGACTTCTACTGTTACTAAGGCATCCTGGACCCTTAGGCATCACCAATTCAGCATTGGGGACTTTCTATGGGCCCAGCGACTTAAAGTCTTGTAACTGCCCGACGAGATGGAGATAATGATGATGATGATGGTGGTTCCCACTTTATAGATGAGCATACTGAGGCCAATGGAGGCCAAAGGTCACAATGCTAAGTCTCAAATCCTGGTCTTGTTTCCTGGAGTCCTTTTATGTAACACTCCTAAGCATTTTGTTCCTGCTGATAGCGTTCACCAAGTGAATGAACACAAGCAACCACTGTAGGTGGGGATTTCCATGGTGTTAACACTACCCATATTTTGCCATCAGGTACTTAGACCTGCTGGACCTAACCTGGCTTTTAGAAGCGTATCTATTCAAGTTCAAGAAAGCTACTGTTGGCTTCCTGCATAATATCAAAAAGCTGGTGCAGCTGATTTTTTTTCCTATGCATTTCAAGCAGCTGTTTGAATTCAGAATGTAGGCGGCTTTCATTACCAAGTGTTTAGCTATTAATTCTGAGGTTCAGGGCACCCAGTTGGCTGTGTCTGGGCGAGAGACACAGAATTAAACACGACCAAAAGAAATGCTCCATGCATCGTCCATGCCGGGAAGATCATGACCCTGGAAACAGCAGCCTAACCTCCTAGAAGGATGGCCTGATGGAGACGCAGAAAACTAGGCCACCAAAATCCCCAGACTGAACCCAACCTTGGCTACTATCACTGCAGCATCACTACTGGCCAGACTGATGAGCCTGAAAAGGAAGACGAAGAGTCACAGACGTGCCGGAGGAGACCAGTACATGCATCTTTCTCAACTCTAAACTCTACTCTAATCTCTAAAGCCAGAGGCCACATTAGAAGCTTGAAATCAGCCATGGCGAGAGTATTCACACCACAGCAATCAGAAAATGCTACACATCAGGGTTTTTCCAGACCCCCTTACCACCAGAAAGCTTATTAAACCCTTAGCACCATACCACTGGTTTGAATCCAGAGTCTTGGCAGTTTGTAATGTGGCCTCATCAAGTTTGCCTTTCCTGTGCCTCGTAGATACACCTTGAGACACTGGTTTCCTGTACATTCTATCCAGCAAGTTAGTCACTCGGCCAAAGTGTGCTGAGCCCTTACTGTACACCTTGCCACACACCAGATAGGTTTGATTGAGCCATGGTTGTATTAATCAAAATGCCATAGAAAGGTCTAGTGTCCTGGGAAAGACTCCAATGCACACAGGCCCCCAGTCTCCCCGCAGTGGAGGTTGTATGCTGAGATGTGTGTGGGCTGCCGCTCAGCCCACCGATTTATTTTGGGCAACCGAACAATACTACATGACTAAATGCTTTTCGGATACATTTTTTCAAGCCACCGTTAAAGGGACACACTGGACTGTAGGGGATTCAAGGGTAAATTGGGAGACTGGCCTTTGAGGGGTTCATATTCTACAATGGGAAATGCAGAACGGACCTGATCACCTGTTATGCAAAATAAAAAGTCACAGGCTCCCACAGAGGACATAGATAACATGTCCTGTGGGTTCTGAGCGTAAGACATCCCCATCCCCTCTACTTGGTGGTGAGAGAAGTCAGGAAGGCTCTCACCTGAACCACGGGCAAACTCCCACAAGAAGGGGTCCTTTCCTAGGGCTAGTACAGAAACAAAAAGAAAAAGGAAAAAAAGAGAAAATGGACCACAGAGAGGAAAATGCCCTCTGATGGTGAGACTATCAGCCCCGATTGTGATCATTTCCACATCAAACATAATCAATGTTTAATGGCATCAGTCCCATACAAGAACGCTCAGCATGAATTTTTCCCTCCCTCCTGAAACCAACGGGGCCAAGAATTACGAATATTTGGCACACTTGTGCCTCTCGATCACCATCCCAGATCTAAGATGTTTCTAAAACCAGAAGGAAAGAAGGCAGTCGGAGCTAACGCAGATCACGAAGGCGAGCTAGAAGGTCCAGGGTCATCCCGGGAGGCCGTTGTCTCTCGTGTGCCACCGTCTCTCCAGGGGAGGATTTTTGGAGACCCCCTTCCTGAACCGACGACCCGGTGGATGGCAGCTGGGCCAGTGCAAAGTCAGCCACAGCGGAAGTCACTGTTCAGTACACTCCTACGCTGGCCCCAGGGTCTTCATGCAGCTTCAGAGCAAACACTAAGGACAGAGAATCTGAATGGACATCTGAATCACTATTATGCCATCTGAATTGTTGTGACCTCTCTGGACCCCAGTCCTCTCACATGAAAAGTAGAGGGTCGGATTAAACAATCCGTAAGGCATTGCCCAGGGCTGACAATACGGCATATTTCTTCTGTTTTCTTCAAAGTGACAATTGTTCAGTTGCTCTCCACACTCATCATTCAATTAACTAGTAAAGTTGTAAACGTTCACATTCAACAAAGCACCTCTGAGGGAAGCAGTATTTAAATCAACTTATATAGTTTTTTAAAAATCAGAAAGGTATTTGCCCCCTTCCTCGGTGGCATTCTCTTGACCTCACTGTAGTTTCTGCTTACCCACTGTTCTTGAATGCCTTTAGCCATTCCTCAAATAGCCATTGCTTTGCTAGATTATCATAACTCACAGGGAATAGCCAGATGTCCTCTGAGCCATTGGTCCGAAATGATGGTAATATTTTATGAAGGGCATTGACAAGCAACATGTTTCTGAATTTCATTTAGCATATTGAGCTTAAACAGGGAGAAGTGGAAGTCCACTTGACCTCCAAGATTACCCAAGGAGAAGAGAGAAGAATGATCATATGTTGTGGACTCACTAAGTGCCGGAGAGTATAATACACGCTTTGTGCATGTTATCTATTCATTTATTTAAAAAACCAAGGGTGGACACAATGATATTCAAAAGCAGTCCCCTGGTCCTTAAAGTTGCGGGCAATGTCATGTGATAAATGCTAAGATCTGGGTAAATACCACTTGGTCAGTAAACACTGGCGAGAAACAGACGTGAAGAATAATTCAGAATGAAAGATGGGGACAGAGATGCATTCCAGGTAAAGGACTGGAAGTAGAGAAAAAATAAAAATAAAAATCCATCCATTTTTAAGTAAATAAATGTCTGATGTGATAGAACAATTTATAAATATTCATGTAGGCCACTGGCCTTCCAAGGTTTTCCATAGCCACTTCTGCTCAATTATTGGTACGTTTTCAAACTGGGCTTATAGTCACTTGACTTTTTCATTTTAACCATCTACAACTAGCAGGGCACTTTTACATACATTTTCACACTCGATCCCCCGGCAGCTGTGTAAGAGTAAGAGGAAGGGAACAAGCCTTCGTCTATTGCAGAGTGTGTGCCAACCATACAGGAGCTTTATAGACCTTATTTCATTTCATCCCATCCTCAATTCAACATTGAATAAAGGTAATATTATTCCCATTTTACAGAAGGGGAAACAGAGACTCAGCGAGGTGAGCTGCATAATCAGGGTCACAGAGGACAAAACCAAGCTCCAGATACTCTAGCCCTAGCGGCCTTACAAGACAAGGGCTGCCCCAAAGGCATGATGGCCACCTTCAGAAGTAATGAGATCCCGCTTACCAGAAGTGCTTCAGCCGGGGCTGAGCATGGGGAGGGCATCAATGAATTACAGAAAAGATGTCTCCCTTAGGAAGAAGTCTGGAGGAGATGGCCTCTCAGATCCTTTCCAGCTTTCCAGTTTGTTGGACTGACGACCCCAGTGGTCACTAGGACTATTCACAAACACTCCAGTTCTTTTCTCTTTCTGGGCATCTGGAAGGTAGTTATGTCAAATGCCTTGTTTTGGCCAATGGAACACGTGTGTGTGTGTGTGTGTGTGTGTGTGTGTGTGTGCGCGCGCACGTGTCTTAAAGCAAAGCTTAAGAGTGGGGTACAACTCGCCTTGCTCCAACTCTCTCACTTGAGTGGTCCTGAAGGCAAGTGTTGGGAAGGGGTTTCTTTCAGCTTAGGTCTCAATAATTCCAAAGAGCAGAGTCCCCCGCTAGCCCGCAGTGGACACGTAGTATGAGAAGAATTAAACTCTGGTGGTTTTAAGTGACTGAGACTGGGGTTCTTTATTGCTTCGGTGTAACCCAGCATATCCCGGCTGATATGGTAGCATTTTAGATCTGGACTCTTGAGAGTCAACCTCTAGAACTGACCTCCTGCGTTACTGAGTTTGAGGGGGTGGGGCAGTGCAGCAGGGATAAGCAAGTGACATGGACCACAGGCAACCCTTTCTCAGTTGAGAGTACGAGAAGTGAGAAGGAAGAAATGCAGCGGAGGAGGGGTCTCTCCATTCAAGGAGCAGCATTATTCCTGGCAATCACTTGGGCACGAAATCCAGTAATTTGCCACTGCTGCATTCTCTTGTCTCCCAAGAGGAAAGCAGAGGGCTTTCTTTCTAGAAAAACACTGACCTTTTCTATCACGCAGACAGACTAGCAGCAATTTAACAATGATTCCTGTAGCTCATCCCCCAGGACATCGGCTGTGCAAGGGAGAGTATCGATTTTTATCTTTTTAAAAAAGAAACTTGCTAAAATAAGCACAGTGGCAATGTTTTGTGTTTTGTTGTTGTTGTTTTAACGTAGAAGGAGGTTGAATTTTTTTGAAAATAAAGAATGAATTCCAGCATCAGGATTAGATGAAAGGATGGAAGTGTTTGGGCTTTCAGACAGCAAATCCACCAAGAATAACGGAGCGCCGCTTTACCTTTGTAAACCGGGACAGCCAGTGTTGAAGTAGAGATGCGCTTCGGTCTCCTAATGAGCTTCACGCGGCATCTGCATCTCGGGCCGTTCCAGCAGGCCAGGAGCTGTCCTGGGAAAACAGGTCATCTGGAGGCATGGGTGGACTAACTGGTCTTCCCAAGTGTCTAGCCCAAGGCTCGGGCACAGCCAGTGAGGACAGCAAAGGCAGAGATCCTTGTGGCACCGGAGGCGTTCAAGCGAAAAAGGGGCGTCCAGATGACAGAGCTCGCAACGGAGTTTCTAGGGGAGACCAACCCCCTGTCTACTCCTTTAATCCCTGCTGCCATTAAACTCGCAGTAAAAAAAAAAAAAAAAAAAAAAAAAAAATGGGTTCCAAAGTAGCAGTTCATTCCTTTCTTTTGCCTCCTTAGATTTTATTCTGGCTCACTACAGTATGAAAAAAAAAGTACCACTTGACAGGCCACGATAACGTTAATTGGAATCTTCCCGACAGTTGGTTACTCAGCTTGACTATCGGCTCTCCAGAAACAGCCTGCAAGCCCCGTATCGAGGCTCCGTGACAGAACCCCAGGCACCTCGTCCTGCATGTGGGCTGATTTCTGACAACACAGGTGAGGAGTGTCTGGCCACCCTGATTTTGGAGATGCTCTTCCATGGCAGATAACTTCAACCCGAAGCCCCACGTGAGGCCTGCGGGGCTTATTTTGAACATATCCACGGCCCTCGCCAGGTGACAACCGTTGCACGTAAGGTACATGAAAATAGAGGCTCGCTCATGCCGCTGCAGAATCCCTAATTCTACTCCCACGTGAAAACCAAAAACTGCCCACGACAGAGATGGAAATGTTTGGGACGGAGAGGAGGGGACAGCTATCCCCAACCTGCACAGTGCTTCCCTACAACAGAATAGGGTTTGGTCATTCTACAAACCTTCTCTGTGTAAATATAATTTTTTTCTTCAAATGCTGTCTTGACTCAGTTTCCAGGCCCTGGCTAGACAGTGGCTGGAGAAATGCCCTTTGAGAAGCTGCTTCAATCCACACCCCCGCCATTTGCCTGATGGGGCCCTCCCTGCCCAGGGCCAGGTACCAGATAACCAGGAGCAGCGACTGTACCCCAGGGCCCAGTGAATTATTCAAATTAGCTAATCCACATAGAGCCCGTGAAACCTAGCCAGCCCCACCCTGCTCACGTACATAAGCGACTCCAACAGCTCCATCTTGCTACTGGCCTGTCCCCAGATGCAAGCCCCTGGGTGGCCCTGCCTGGCAGCCTTCTCTCATTCTGAACTCTAAGTAGGAAAGAGTTGTGCCTTCTGTCTATGTGAGTGTGGGTCTGTTTGTCCTGCCATCCAAAGAGCCTGTAAATCTTATAAAACACCCTGAAGAACTGAGTAGATCTGCTTCTCCACATAAGAAGATCAAGCACATGGACCTGTCCCAGCCTCACAGACATTTAGACGGATCTGACCGATCAGAAGTGTTGAAACTGCTTGCTGGGAACCAGCTAAGACCGTGAACTAAACACTACTGTTGCCTTCCACCATTCAAACACTTCACGTTAGCGGCCTCAACTACTACCATTCTCCGGAAGTGTAGACATTGTGTCTATTTCTACTGCCCTTATTGGGTCCCTTTCTACTCACTTCATTAACTCAGCATATAGCAGAGTTCCTATCACAAAGCGAGTACTCAATAAATGCACGCTGAAATGAATGAAAAACAGGGGAAAAATGCATAGAGAAAGCTAGCCATTCAGTCAGCATTCAACACGCATTTAATGGCTGTCTACTATATTCCAATCACCTGGGTTTCATAAGGGATAACACCGTGCACTTGCATACCTATAGGGCTACTAGCAATTCACCAGTATTAATTAGTTTTTGCTTAGGGGGCATGCCATTTACTATATTAGGTCAACACTTATTTGAGTCCAAGACTTACTTCCTGAGTGGAACATTCTCTGACCACCCCAGGAGAGTTATCACTTCCTTTCTCACATCTCTGCACATCCATCATACTGTATTCTATCCATCTGTAGACCTTGAGCTTCCTAAGAGCACGGAGCATCTCTAATACATCTTCATATCCCTGACGTTTAGCACAGGGTCACCCAGGATGTGGCAGGCACTCAACAAGTTGCGAGTGAATGCAGAGATGATAAATAAATGAATGAATTTCCTACCAAGTGTCTCTTCCCATGTAGAAGCTGGGAAAGGGGGCGGCGGAGGAGAGCAGCCTGAACAGTGGTTCTTGAGTGGGTATCAGAAATCCCTGGAGGGCTTTCAAGACACAGAGAGCTGGCCTCCAAACCCAGTCTCTGATTCTGTAGGTCCAGGGAAAGACCTGACAATATGCATTTCTAACAGGTACCCAGGTGATGTCGACACTGCAGTTCTAGGGACCACACTGTCAGAACCACAGGTCTGGAGGAAGAATTTGATGTGGCTCCCCAAATGTCAGGGAGCTTCCTGCAAACATACACTCACGTAGAGAAACCAAGGAGAAAGAATAGGGAGATCGCAGATGACAAGCTTACTTGAAACATTCTACCAACGGTGGGGTGAGACAATGAAGAGAGGGTCTATCAAGGCTGACTTCATTAACAGCCTTCAAAGAGAAGGAAACAGATCCCATGAAACTGATTTGTCGGAGGTGAAATCACAAGTTGGCTGGACAGGTATAAGAGAAATGCTTGTACATGACAGATATGAAAATGACATATACGAAAAAGCCGATTTCTTTATCCATAATGGACCCAAATTGGATAAATTACCATCAACAGTAAAATGAACAAATAAATCGGAGTACACAACCATACAAAAGAATGCTATATAACCACTCTTAAGAACTACAGCTATACGCCACCACATCAATAAACCTCACAAATGTTAAATAAAAGTCATCAGACACAAAAGAGTACATTCTGTTTAAGTCTACTTATGCCAACTTCAAAGAGAGGCAAAACTAATATACCTGGAGGTCAGAAGAATTCCTTTTGGGAATAAGGAAGGAAAGTCATTGCGGGGGAGACCCCAGGGAGTTTCTGGGGTGCTGTCAATATTCTACTTCTTGACCTAAGTGGGGGTTACAAAGTATGTTCACTTGGATATTTTTGTACTTTTCTGCATGCATATCATGCTTCAAAATGTAAACTGTTTTTTGTTGTTTTGTTAAGTGGTTGAAAGGAAAGAAGAAAATATTTAGAAAGGGCGCTGAATCTGTGAGTCGAGCCCCTATCCTGGGCGTTGACACAGAATCCCCTGCAAGAGAGACAGGAAGGTGGTGGTGAGCTTTCCAGAAAGGAGCAGGGTCCCTCCAAAATGCTTATTCTAGGCCGAGGGAACAGGCCCAACCAGGGAAATGATCAGAAAATCTCAAAAGAACAATGCTTAAATTAATCTTTGACATGAGAATTACAGAGAGGGAACATCCCTGAGAGATCATTAAAGTTCAGAAGAAGAGTTTATAGGAACATTTTTTAAAGTCTTTCATATAAACCAGCCTCAGTATTTATCTCAGCTGGGAGGCTGGCGAGGTGGGCCGGGGCAGCTGTCTTTCCTGGCTAGACTTCCTCCCCTATAAAAAGGTTTGCTCGCTGGATCCTGTAACTTTTTCTCACCATCCAGGAAGACTTGGGGCTCAGCTCAGAGGATACCAGATTCTTTCTCTGCACCCCATGGTTCTGATACGTGTGCACAAACTGTGAAGGGACGTGGGCAATCTGGAAGTGCTGGTACCAGATTCTTCTTTGGGAGGTGAGACTGTACTTGTCCTGAACATTTTGGTAAACCAAGCAGCCGGCCAGCCCTGCAGGCCATTGTAAACATCTGGCCAGTTCAGAAATACGGCCTCCTAACTGATCTATTACAGTAAATGGTCTAGACAGTGGGACTAGAACTCTTCGCTTTTTTACACTTCATAAACCTGTATCTAAATGCAGGTGAAGGCAGTCGTAAATATAAAAACCACCAGAGCAGAATGGCCTTTGATTCTTTGTTTATCACAGGCTAATTAAAACACAAGCTGAACATAACTCAGTTCTTTAATGGAGGTTACCAGATGTGTTATTACTTGACCCTGCTCGGTATGAAGTCCGTGTATAATAACTATAATTTTTTATTTAGTACAGCAGCCCTGCTATAGTGAAGGGTGTGTCTTTCTTTTGATTACAAGGCCCACATTTTAAGGAGGGGGGAAGAGGATGGTTAACTACTGAGAACATGTTCTCTGGGCATTGAAACTATGATTAATATAAGCCCTTCCCAGGAGTGAATTCTTGGGTGCCCTGCATACTATAGTTACACACCGTGCCAAAGACACATTTTCACTGGGAAGTATAATTACTGACTTCTAAAAGTCACCTTTCATCCCAGCGAACTCCAGCTCTCTCTAAAGCGTTAGAGAGCCATTACAAATTACAGTTAGAGTAATAGCTTCGGCCATTCAGCCATCACTTATGAAGCCCTTCAGCTGCCTGCAGCAGGAAAGGGCAACCTTACGGGGCCAGCCCTCCTTAGTCGGGAAGCCATGTGGACCTTTTTCCAGCGGGGCGGCCCTGGTGAATGGTCCAGGAACTCTGAGCTTTTGGGATTGGCCGATATCCCTGCCCGCGGTGCCCAGCTAGCGCTGCAAACACTTGAGCATCTCAGATGCACGCTTGCTCCGTGGCATTAGTGGGGCCAGGAGGAGAATTCTCCCAACTGCCTGTGACAGCACAGCCATCCCCCAACTCAGAACCCTAGATTCAGTCGCACTGGATATCTACGTGGATGTCCCCCCGGGGAACCTTAGACACTGCCTTTCCCAAATGGAATAGAATCCCATGTTCTCTGGAAAATGACTCTTATGTCCCACACTCA